>NC_092563.1:21544959-22763292 GCF_037975245.1 Apostichopus japonicus | reverse complement strand
CCCTGTAAGTGCCACATTTCCATGTAAAGGTTTATAACTGTATTTTATCTTGGTTTTGTTGGGCAAGCATGGGCCGTCAAGATTATAACACATACTTGATTGTGGGTAATAGTGATGGCAATTAATTGATACCAAGCAAATTGCAATGAAAGAGTTCAGTCTCCTGCTAGCCAGAAAGCATCTTTGAACTTACACAAAATGTATTAGAATGCCATAAACGTGTAGCTATTTCCCCACGTATATGAGGTACAGATTGCCTGGTGTCATTGAACTACTGATGGTTCCAAGCATTGTGGAAAACAGGATGGTTGGGGAAAAGTAGGGAAAACGAAATACCTCTTTTTTAATTCTTGAACGTCATTGACTGTCAAAGGTTAGTCTGTGAAAGTGAAAGTGATGAAATATTCTCATTTGAGCAACTCTGCTTGTTGCTGTTACCACAGATAAAATTAAAAAGATATTGGATTGCTTGCCATTGGCAGGCAAGTATGCTTTGCCTTCAAGTTAGCCTGGATGTTGGTGCATGCATGGTGTGTGTGTGATTCAAGTTTGTAAACACGATAACTCAAAATGTACATGATGACCAGACTTGACATTTGGTATGTGGATTTTTGTTAGTGAGTACAAGATTATTATAATTAGTGTAGATCAAAGGTCATTTGAGGTCAATCGAGTTCAATGTCTGAAAACCTTGTAAATAAGATAACTCAAGAAGAACCACTTGGTTGAAGTTCATATACTGTAGTATGTAGATTTCCCTTGACAAGAGCAAAATGCATATTGAAATTGGTGGAGGTCAAAGGTTATTTGAGGTCAACATAAGGGAAATTCTTTTAGTTTCTTGTAAACATGTTTACTCCAAAAGCCAACCTTGGATGAATGTTATACTTAATATGTGAATGCACCTCAATAAGAAGACAACCACATTATGTTATTCAGGGTTCAAAGGTTATCATTGGTCAATATTAATTCCTTTCATATACAAAAACTTCAATATTATCCTTGAATGTGCTTCATACTTGCTATAGGAGTCATCTTAAAGTGTATAAGATTCCTGTTTATATTTTGCCAGAACTCTTAGTAAAAAAAGTTTCATTTATGATTTGGTTGCCAACTCTTGGCATTCGTACCAAATCAACCAAGGTCTAGTCAAACCTTCACAACATTAATAATAATTATAATAATAATGACATTTCTATAAGGCTCACTTCTATAGAAACTATATGCAGTGGCACTTAAGAAAAAACACGACCACAACCTAAAACAACTAGTACTAGTGAAATGCAACCCGGAACAGATTTGTTTTAAGTTTGCTCCTAAAACACCTGAAGGAAAAAAACGACTGAATTTCAGTGGGTAAGCTGTTTCACTCCCTTGGACCTGCCGCAGAAAAGCCCAGCTATCACCGAAGGTTTTCATCCTAGTTCTCGGCACAACGTAATTAGTTCCAGACCTAAGAAAATACCCACTTTCCTTTCTATAAAATAATTAACCAAATATTTGGGAGCTTGGCCATTAGAATTGATGTAAGTTCTTTCACCATGTGAACAGTAACTGTTAGGAATTGAAAAAAGCACTATACCTTTCCTTTTCATATTTGTTGCATAGATGCTGCTTTGCATAGTCATCTTCAATTTAAGCACATTAAAATGATAAAACTTGGAGTCTTTCTCTTTGTTAGTTGAAACAAAACATGACTCGTCTGAATTGTTCTGAATTTTAAGAACAAATCCTAATATTGAAACGTTAACACATTCTGTGCACAGAGCTGTGGTACCTACTCATTTGTGTCAAGTGTCGAGATGTTGAATAAGCTTAACAAATTTAAATAATTTCTTCAAGTTTTTCTTTTACATCAAAACATGAAATGTATCATATTTCTATTTGAAGTTGCCTCACTGAGAACGTTTTTATTCCTCCCAAGAAGGCAGTTTGATTCCACATTGCAATCCCACTTGATTTCTCTCCCAGCTAGTTGATATTAACAAGTTTCTTCACTGACCCTAAGAGATACTGAGGTCCAAGAGTCAGCTACTATGTGGCCTCTGAAAGAGAACAAAACATTTATCATTTTCTGTGGACATCAAGATCACTTGGGGTCAACAAATCTTGTAAAGTTGATAACTTCAAAGACAAAGCATGGAGGAGCTTCACTCTTAGCATTTGCATGCTAAGTGAGCACAAGAAATTTATGTTTTTTTGTTTTTGTGAATGTCAAAAGTCACCAGAAATGCATGTTTATCCATATAAACACGAAGCTCCAAAAGCAAAGCTGAGATGAAATAGGAATCTCTATTAATACAAGTAACCTGTTGGTTTTATTGTGGTTAAAATGTCAGTTGATGTCACCATGCAGAGGTCAACATCTGGTTGGTAATTTACCATTCAGTAAGTAAACGTGAATAAAACACATAACAGTAAACAGTATGTCATTACTTACGACACTTTCTTCAGCTGTTGGCATTGTTTTGCATAACAAAATATTCCAATTACTTGGTCCTGGGTAAATTCTTTCCCAAAGTTAAGGAAATACATTTGTGAGATTACCAGACCATCGTGCACAGTCAAAGGTTTATTTGTTCATCACGGTATATGTCACATAATATTCCAGAATTACAAAACAAAGCCCAAAAAATATAAATACTGTAATTACTATACTGTAGACTACAACATGACATTCAGTAATATATTTCAAGGAATTATACCAGTTTGAGAACCAGAAGTAACGTTATATTAATACATTTATAATTCCATGTCGTTTATGTTGGCCTAATATTGTCTATATATGGAGTGGTGATATGCGATGGCATGGTGATTGTTTTCTTACAAAATAGAGACACTCACTAAATATATTAGCACACTATAAAAGAGACAGCAACTTATTGTAGAAAAAAAAAGTTGATTCTCACTCTAAGCAGACTGACAGTGAGAACTGTACCAGTTCGCGATAGATATATATGTTTACGTTCAAATGTAACTCATCCAAATTTGCACTCTAAGGAACTACATTCAAATTCGATTAATTTAGTAGCAATATCGTTTCTGGCAATTTAATAACTTGGCAAAGCTGTCGCCTTTCCTTATGGAAGTCTTTGGTTGAACTCTTTACTCTATATTTTCGTTGCGAGCTTTGTGTTGAGGTCAAAACGTCATTTGAAGCCAAACATGATCTTATATAACAGCAGCTGGCAAGGAATCACTAAGTCTGTTGGCTGGCAGGTCAGACCAACATGTTCTGTTTGATTGGACACTGCTTTGATTCAAATGGTACAAGACCTGATAACGTCTGATTTGCTGTGCATGGAGATGCCTCACCTTTGAGATGTAAAGCAAGGCTGGATGGCTGCTCTAGAAGCAGAGGAATTAAATCACAATGCTTAATGTAGACACACTTTTGTTCTCAGCAGTGTCCCACAGTACTTGCTCTTGTTATCAATTAATGTAGGGAGAAATTAAGGGATAGTCGACTAGCATATAAACCTTGAGTCAAAGGGCAATCAATACATTTGTTCTGTAACACAGCTCTTTTATTCCCTCATAATTCCATTGAAGAGGTCTTTTATCTGCAGACCAATTTCATATGGCATGTACCTACAGGCTTGGTTATGACCAGCCAAAGATCTCAATCTGTCCACCAATGAGGTTTTTGTCAAGCTTAGTTTGGTTTGTTTGATCCAAAATGGGGTTAAATGTTGACTGTTGATTGACTGTAAGGGTTAGTAACTGAAGCATCACCAGATATGAAGTAATTTATGAAAGCTAAATTTAACACCTTAGAGAAACTTTTTTCTCCCTTTGCAGTTCCTGACCGTGGTTGCTTTGATGAGACTGTTCTGAATACTGTGATACTTTCAGCAACAAACAGCTGGAAACTGTTTGCTGCTGAGCTTGGTGTACAGCAACGTGAACTCACTGGAAAGCTAACACAGAATATGAATCCTTACGACTGTCTTAGGACTGTCTTTGACATTTGGTACACAAATGAGAAAGGATGCAACAAGCTGGGTCAACTTCTAAAAGCCTGTCGTGCCATTGGTCGTGACACTCTTGCTGACGAAATTGAGCAGGGTACGATACAAAAATCTCTATGACAATATTTCTGTCCTTCAAATCAGTTTCAATGTATCATAATCAAGGCAAAGGTCAAATTTAGCAAAACATCTGCATTTTGTTATGACTCCAAGGGAAACATTGAATTGAGTTGAAATAGTCACATGTATTAAGGGTAGGTCATGCCCTGTCAATAGTTGTGGTTGCCATGGTAGCTGAGGTCACAAGGTCATCAATTAAAGATATAACTTCAGTGCAAGTTTGTGTCAAATATTTCTAGCTCCTTACTCACACATTTCTCTATATTTGTTAGGAAGGTGCTATATGCTGGGATCATAAGTTTCACACACCAACAAGAACAGAACAAGGACAGCTCTAGCTCTAGGTCAAAAAAAAAAAATAAGCAGAACAGATTACTCACTATAAATCAAAGTAGAAATATGGAATTGACTTGCAACCTTCACAAGTGCAATAGGAATTTCAAATACTGTCCAAATATCTGGTTATCGTGGTAACTGAGGTCAACCGTCATAGATTCAAAGTCAGATGCACTGCATATAGTTGCAATGCAAAAGATATTGTTTTATTATCAGCTTGGCCAAACTTTTTCAAACTATGTAGGAAGTTGCCCTATGATGGGAACTTTTACCATATTGCGAACCTTCAGAGTGGTAGGTCAAAAGCTCAGAGATTAATTTAAGTGAAACCTGACCTATTGCTTTAACTCAAACTGGACACATTAAACCAACTAGCATTCATCACAGGAATAGTTCACCATGTTACTGTAAGTTTAGTGGTTTTCCGCACTGGCATGCCCTCCCAAAAGTATGATTACTCAGGGGAGAGAAGTTGCAAAGATAACGCAGGAACAAAAGATTAACGGTATACTTGAATAATTTAATAACAATTAACTGGAGCAACGGTATACTTGAATAATTTAATAACAATTAGCTGGAGCAACGGTATACTTGAATAATTTAATAACTTAACTGGAGCAACGGCTTACTTGAATAAATTAACAACTCAACTGGAGCAAACTAAATATAAACTATAAAAAAAATTTACTTACAAGTCACAAGCTCACTTCACACATATAACTCAAACGTACTCATTCGCTCACAAGTGTTGGCCGGTCAGCCATCCGTATTCACTGCCTCATTCATAAGCTCTCAAAACATTTTCAAACACAAGAAAGTTCTATTACACCACATGCACACACTCACACCAGTTGCACGCACGCACCACAAACAGCGCGCCCGATATGTTTAAAACCTCTGTTACGTAATTAAACAGCGATGCATTGATACAAGCGCACCATAGCCTAAACCTACACTATATACATTTACGCCCACGCAAGAATACGCCTATCGTTACAATCGCTCATTTAAAACGCAGACTCCTCCTGAAGTCTAAAAATAGTCAATCTTTACAATCGCTCATTTACATTACCATGTTAAGTAAGGTCAAATAAATCATTTTTTGTGCTTATTAAAAGTACCAAATGATAGAACATACCACTTGCAGATCTTGAATATGAAAGATCAGATGTCAAAGGCCCAATAAAGTGAAAGGCAACTTTTCCAATTAATATAAGGACAAATATACCATATCAACATATATAATTACAATAGGCAAAGTCTGGCATCAAACCCAAGAGGTAAACGGACACCCGTTTTGTGGTTATGCTTACTTCAGAATTCACAAATAAAGCTTGTGAATATTAAACTTGCTATTTTTTAGGCTATAATCATTTTTTTGTGAATCATGTTTGCATTGAAATTTGAAAATCGATAGATTACCCTCCTGGATGTAAGTTAATGTATATTTGCACATCATTTGAGTCGGTTATATGAACATTAATATACTGATGAACAATCAAATCTGTGGATCAGAACAAGTTAGAATGAGAGAAAATAAGAACCTGTTCTTAGTTGTGCAAATTTACAATTTTCTTCTAATTTAAGATCAGTATAAATGTATTTTTTAAGTTGTACCATTCATGTCCATGGTTTTGATTGTTGAGAATTTAACTGTGGGAAATTGAATTTGATCTTAGAGAAGTGAAATTGCTGAATGATAAAGGTCATTTCCAGAAGAATAAAAGACAAGTGAAAGCTCATACAAACAAATACCTACACATATAAATTGTGTTTGCTAGTCTATTTTTGATCCATTGCCAAAGGTAAAAGGTATATATGCAATGGTGATGGCATGTGTTTGTACAGTATGTAAAGTAGGTCTGTGTGTGTATGTGCTGAATACCAGAAAAAGATGATGAATATCAAAGTTCATTTGAGGTCAGAAATATCTCTCACTCCCAGGCTCCTTTAGTTCCAGTCTTTAAATTAAAAAGGATGTGAAAGTTCTTTAGTATAATGGATAAATATCTGTGGAATAATGCAAATTTCTTAGTAAGAGAAAATGTGGGACAATCTGAAGTAAAATCTCAACAATCATTGCCTATGGTGATAGAACAAGTTTTCATCTTATATTTTCAGGTTTAAATGATTCTGTTTTACATCTAATTAGCCATCAAATTGAAACGAAACAATTGAAATTACTTGGCGAAAAGCTGTTGATTTCTGAAGTGCGTCTGGATGCCTTTAGGGAAACATTCCAACTCCTCCCTGAAAGAGTCTATCAAATTTTGTCATACTGGCGTATGCTTCAATCTTTTGATGTAAATAAAATTGAGATGCTTGCGTCTGTATTGTATGACATTGACCTTGGACATGTTGCAGAAAAAGAACTGTATAAAGGTACGCTATTTGCTTTCTCTTGTAAAGTAAATGTTACATTCTATATGTGAATAAGACAAACCACTCATTAGAGTTTCTGTGACTCTACCCTACTGCATATGGTAATCTATGTTCTTTCTTTTTAATTGTATGTATTCTATGTTTATAGCAACTCCTTTGTTTTTGTCTCAAATCAGTCCATCGTGGATGCACCTAAAAGTTTAACCTACAAGCACTGGCCACACAGGCATTTGGGCAATGCCCGGTGGGACGGTGGGCCGTTAAGCCTGGTAAAAATTACCGCCCATTTTCACAGTAGTTACTAGAATACAGACGGGATGTGTAAAAATATATTTTTAACTATGGGAATCAGCTCATGAAATCACCATGTTAGTTAGTCTGTTAGTTTGTAACAAAAGAACATGCTATTGGCAACCCGTCCGTGCTAATATTTTTACGACAAGATACACAAGTACAGTGACCAATGCATTTTTACTTATCATAGCATTGGCAGAGAATACAGATTTATTAATCTGCACCTCGTCCTCCAGGAAGCAAAGTAGAAAAAGGTAAAATCTTATTAGATTATTTGGATATCACTCAGTACAGTAGCTAAAGTCCTGAGAGATTATGTACGAATAAAAATGACCCACATAGAGTAGGGTTTTTGTACGATGACACAAGAACATCTTGAGGCGATTATGTTGATGTATGTGGAAAAAAGGATCTTGGCCAAACTTGACACTAAAAATATCATTGATGGTGTAGCTGCCAGAAGCAGCGAACTGCGTAGGCCCCTACTCTCGTAGACATGACATGGGTTGTTTTATTCATAAAGTCAATTAATCTCAGTAGGCTACATGGTTGCAACAGCTTTTTGATTCGCTGGCATAGTCCAGCCTGAAATTGCATGATTCTTCTGGTTTGTAACATCTGTGATATTTCTACATCTATTTTAGGTCTGAGACAACATGACCTCGAAAGCACTGCAGCTCTTCTCTCTGACAATTGGCAAAAACTTGCACCAGGTTTGGTCAAATCTCAGGACATTGCTTACATTATGGAGCAAAAGGGAGATTCGTTCCAAAATTGTTTCAGAATGTTAAACATTTGGAGGGGGCGACAAATTCGAGCTGATGATGGCAATTTGAAGGAAACCCTTTTCGATTCAATGTGTCAATGTGATTTGTACAGAGAAGCCAGACAGTTGTATAATGGTAAGTTGTGTTCTTTCTTAATTTGATGAAAAGTGGAAAACTTGTGAAACCTACTCTGGCCTTGAAAAACATAGAACAATTTGGCTATTCACCCCCCCCCCCCACCCCCACATCTTTGAACAACTTCAACTACAAAGGATGGAAGGGGAAGGGGTATCTAGCCTTATTCACCATGATGTCATGACTATATTTTAAAGGATGGGGTATAGACAGTTATATTTTAACTTGTTATACATAGTCAAAAGGCAATGCTATTCTTCCTTGTTGTACTTCTCTAGAAATTATTGTTGTGGAAAATGACCCATTGAACATATGAGGCTCATTAATTGAATCCTCCAGTTTGTCTGTCTTGCCTTAATAAGTAAGTTTGTCTGTGTTACATGGTTACTAAGGGTAATTTGAGAAGTGAGGGAAGTGCATGGGCATAACGGACACCCTTACTTCTGTACTCGTACTCAAGACATGTACACCTTTGTTTTTGGTGTTTTTAGGCATTGTGTTGTGAACAAGGGATCCGTCATCCCTTCTGCCCTTCATGTTCCTTATCCATGTTGTAATGAAATCTCTAAATAATTGCTTCACATGTTTTGGCTTCATGCATTTGTGTTTGATAGTTTAATTTGAATTTGCATATATTCCCTATTTTTACATTGCTAACCTGTTCTTTTTTCGTCCATTTTTGGGGGGGAGGGGGGAAGGGGTGGGGATTGTTCTTTTTAATATTTAGGATAAATATTTGTTTCCATTACATATCTGTCTTGAATTTAATATCAGTTTGCCATAAATTACTTTGGTCTCGAGCATAAATTGTGTTTTGTGCAGATGTCATGCTTGCCTGGATTTGTTCAGCAAAACTCAGGATGAAAACTAGATTTAACCATACTTCAAATAATATGTTTGTTTTTCCACATATTTGTGGTACTGTTGCTAAATTCCAAATCCATATTTGGTTAAAACATGAACTTTTTCCTTCAAGTTTTCTGTGTTTTATATGTGGACATATTGTATGAAGTTCAGTCTAATACAGAGTACATGCAAATTCTCTTCAAGTGGAATACATTGTTATGTTTGAACACCTTGCTCTACTTTTCCAGTTTGTGCAATTTTACAGTTTTAGTTAAAGGGATATTCTGGTGACAAACAATATGTTTGGTTACACCTTCAACTGCTCATAGAAGTTGAATTTACAGTAGAGGTCTGTGCTGTCATCTGGGCAAGTGCTCTTTCAAAGCATTATAATACTTAGGCTATTAAATCTTCTTATTTAATTATCCTTGAAACCTGATACATTTGGAATGTTTGCAAAGTTCTCTGTACTAAGAATTTCATAAAAATGTATCATTTTTGTAGAAATACAGTATTCTTTTTCTGTTGTTGTAAATTTATGATTGACAAATAATAAAGGAAAACAAAGACATTTTCAGCTGAAGTGCTCTGTTGCCAGATGCATTTCCAAAATATCACTAAATTTTAAAAATTGATATCTTAGAAATATGAAATGCTATAGTGAGGATGTGGTTTTCACAGTTAGATTCAGAAAATTGTCAGCAATTTTTTTCAGCTATTAACTTGAGCCACCAGAATAACTTCTTAACACAATCTTTGATAAGTACTACTGTATATGCAGCAATTAAATCCTTTATTCTGTATTACAGTGATAGTTTGATGTACAGTAATTATATTGACTTATTGACAGGTTTGGATCCTTACACGCTGATGGAACTATCTCTAAAACTTCTCTTTGATTGGCCATTGCTTGCCAGCTATTTTGGCTATAATAAAGTGGAACTTGCAGAACATATGAAAAGTCTGAACCAGGCTGAAATGGCACGAAAAATGTTGAATGAGTGGTTGCATGCAAATAAAGATGAAGACCCAAGAAAGACCAAAGAAAAGCTTCTAGAGGGGTTTGTTACCATTAGACGAGAAGATCTTGTAGAATGGCTACAAAACAGAGATGATGGTGTATGTGAAGTGAGGGACTTAAAACAGACGGCAAAGAAAGGTAGGCAACACTATACCTTAAAAGTCTTTATGTATACAAGTGTTTATATACAAAACTTTCTCCAAAAATTTGACCAATCAAAGTGTCACAACAGCAGCAGTCCCTGTAGCAGTCCCTGAAGTGCTGTAAAAGTAGAAAGAGATGGTCACCAATTCACCATCTCAGATGACTCTTCAGCATCCTCAGGTTGTGGGTACTAAAGGAAAGTCAGACACATGTTTTGGCCCAGTTAGAGGGAATTTTAAAACCACTCCTAGAGAGAGAGTAGGAAACAGAAACTGTGAGAAAAATTTAATAAAGAGAGACAGCTGCTTCCACAATGACCACAATAGTATGTTGGGGTGTAAGCAGGTGAGGGAGATGTCGATGCCAAAAACAGGGGTGTTCTCAGACCTGTAGGATGAGGTACAAGACCTGTTGGTATACGAGACAAACTTAGAAGGCTGCATAGCCTCCATGCCCTGGAGTGTGGAGGAGGGTGCAAAAGGGCAGATGTGCTAGACAGTGGTTCCACACCTCCAGCTGGTTTATGTTTGCCACCCAGCCCTAGGGTTTCCCACCTCACCTCTGCCAAACCTAAGGTGGGGGAGGGGGATGAAGGAGGCTAAGATCTTTTGCCTGTCACTGGGCACTCAAAAGCAGTTTTGGAAATGGCACAGAAAAGACTTTCCCTCTTGTCTTCAATTTGAGGCTTGGGAACGAAATACTCCAAGTGTTACTTTAAGGGGGAAATTTTGGATATGATCCCTCCTAATGTTAGGGCTAAGGTGTGAAATTGTTGCCATGCGGCCCTAGGAAAATTGTTGTTAGCTGTAACTAATTTGCAACATAATAAGCTTTGCACTTGTAAACTGAATGATTGGCCTGCATGGAAACAAAACAAATAAAAGTAAAACTAGTCTGATTTATTATGGTAATTTTTTATTAAGGAAACTCAAGTCAATCTTAAGATGGAAATTAACATTAGTATGTTAATTTCCTTCTGAGAAGACCAAGACTTTCGGTATTTTTTGTATGCTTACATCGGGAACTCCTAACCTTCTGGAAAAATTACATTTTCCCACACCATCGGCACTCAACTTACAAAAAACAACAACCACCAACTATCTAAGCCTACCAGGGCAGCCGGTCTAGCAAGCTCCGTCTCGCAAGATCCGGTGCCTTGGCCTGGTCATTCTTCCCTGTGACTTGCTCTGTTCAGTAACAAGTCTACATTGAAGGTTTTGATGCTTGTTTCGCATCTGCTCAGCTCACTTGAAGCCTTGTTATCTCCCGTTTTGGTGAGTTCTTTCCTGTTTATTCCCTTTAGGACCCCTTTTTCCACCCTGGCTACATCAGGGAAGGGTTTTCCCTTCCTTTCGTGTTCAGTTGTAGCGTAGCTAACTTTGGCGAGTTCACACAGTATTGTTTTGTGTTGGGGTTCGTCCGTGTTACCTCGGGTACGAGGTGTGCTTTTGTTTGCCTCCTGCTCGGGGAGGGGTAGGCTTTTCGAGCCTCTTTGGGGCCTCCTTCCCTCCCCAGAACATTAGCGGTTCCTTTCTGGCCCTTATTGAGTATGGGGTCGGGCTTGTTTCCCTGGGCCCCCTAGGTCCGTGGTTTTTGCTATGTGCTGAGTGTAGGCAAGGGTTTCATATACTTGCAAAACGATTGTGCATAGGCCTTAGGCTGCTTAGAATGGTAGTACTGTGTTCCGGCACTGGGGCTCAGGGTCATGTGACCCTTGTTTGTCCGTTCCAGAGTTCTGCCCATGTGGTTTTGTTCAGGTAGCTAGGTTTCCAACCTTTTCTTTATGGGGAAAGTATCAATGAAATTTTGTTTCTGATTTGGCCACCAGGCCTGCTTCTGTTCTATCCACAGTTTTAAGTGCCACGCCCTTCTACGGTGTTCTTTGTTCTTGTCGAACTTTATTTTTGATGTGTGGGTTTAAACTTTTCTGGGAATTCTTGTGGCTGTTTGGTCAAAGTCTGAAACCTTTTAACCAGTATAACTTGCAAGTAAAACTTGTATGCCCTCACATACGGTACTTCATAGTTTCTATTGGGATCCACCCTATTAAGTAAAAGAACTCTGTGTATAGTTTACATGTTCTCATGTTAAGTTTTGCAAGGAATCACTAAACCTGTTGTGCTCCTGGTTCTTTTTTGACATCAGAAAGACTATCTTTTATTTGGGTTTCAGTTAGATATTGATTATTGAGTTCCAAGGACTGCAAAGGTGTCCATGATAAATTGAAATACATAGGCCCTTTGAAGGACCAAAACGGAACAATGTTGCAACAGACTTCTTGTCAGTGAGTTCAGTCTTTATTTTAAGATGCAATTCTTGAAGCAGCATAGTGCATGAATCTTTTGATCTCATGCCAGAGGAAAAAGGAATCTATGCGATGCAGCTGGCATGTATGTGTATGTATGTGACACTTGCTTGTAAACACCGCAACTGAGTCATGATGGATTAACTTCATACTAAGTATGTGGATCTGTCTTATTGGGTACAAGAACCATATTCTTTTTCTGTGAAGGTCAAAGATCATTTGAGGTCAACAGAAGTCAAAGTCTGAAAAATAATTGTTGGCCACCATAACTCAAAAGGCACATCTTTTGATGAACTTCATAAATGGGGTGTAGATCCAGTTTCATGAATACAAGACCCCTATTGAATTTGGTAGAGATCACAGGTCACATGAGGCAGGCGCGGCGGAACGGAAAAATTATTGGGGGGGCTAATGTGTGGAGACTATCTAAGCGGAGCGCCACCATCGGTTGGCGCGGAGCGTACAAGAAAATTTTGGGTTTTTTCAAACCCCCAGATGGCCGGAAACGGCACTTCCCGAGTGTTTTATGCTGCGAATACCTGGCCCTAAAATATGGGTCTCAAGCCTGCAATTTCTCAGATTGCACGTAAGGTCTGTAAAAACATTGTAATTTGTATATTCGATGGTGTTTTAAGAGAGTAGCTATTACTCGTAGTGTACTCGCAAAGACGTTTTTGAGTGTAGTAAGGGCAGTGGCGGGGCTAGGGGTATTGGTCGGGGGCAAGAATGGTCTGTAGGGGCGCTTTCGACACTATCTAAGCGGAGCGCCACCACAGGTTGGCGCGGAGCGTACAGAAAATTTTTGAGTAAAGATACTCCCGAGATTGCAGGAAATGACCCTTTCCGGGCCTTGCTAATTTGCATATAAACGGAGAATAAATAGGTGTCGTCGCCATTTTGTCGGAAAATACACCGACAGAATATGACAAATGTCAATAGGTATATGAGAGCGCAATAAAATAGTCAAAAATCGCGAATAAGTAAAAAGTAGTGAAAAGCTGAAAAGGGCGCCAGCAGTCCATTTGAGTCCGTCAGGGGGGGGGGGGGAATCCGCCCCTGACTGTATTATGGACGCTCGATCCGCCACTAAGTAAGGGGATGTTGGAGAACTGGCTGAAATGAGGCAAGTCATTGGCCTAAGACGAAGTTGTGTTACGCTTACCGGTACTCACACTCACTGCTTCCACTTTTCACGGGGCGTGAAGACGCGGTTGGGATGACAATGTGGTCTATAGCCAAGGGACGGGCCGAGGGTCCCCCAGCAATTACTAAAATTATTACACCTATAGAGTATACGTGTGCATCGGACAGATCGACAAGTATGCATTGAAAAATGGGCAGATGTACGTTTCGGAGCCTTGGTAAATATTGGGGGGGCTAATCAAGCATTTGCCCCCTCAACTTTTTTATTGGGGGGGCTGAGCCCCCCCAAGCCCCCCCGGTTCCGCCGCCACTGACATGAGGCCATCATATGTCAAAGGTCTGAAATCCTTGGTTCTCAAACTGAAAGCTAGAATTAAACTGTCCTCTAATGTTATATTTATTTTTCGGTTCAATTAGTTTGATCACCATCAATCAGTCCGTTCGGTTTTTTAAGGGGCTAATATACCATGTAGTAATCTTCCAACACTACACAGTCAGCCAGGAAATGAAATTTGCTTCAAAGAGTTGATGCTCTTGTGTTGTGGTGATTTAAACACACTTAAGTGGCCCTTATCAGTTTTGACACTTCAAGTGGTCAACAGGGTATCTCAAAATCAGCCTTATTCTCTGTGATTTATACTAGATGACATAAGCTTTGGCAGTAAGTTGTGAAAATATTTCACAATAAATTATACAATGTCATTTGTAACTTTCATTCAAATACAATAATTATTAAAGGGGTGATTGGTGGCTGAGTGGATTTGCTAGCTCAAAAATTGTAAAAGAAATTTGATCATACGTACTACATATATGTGTCTATATTTCACATAGGAGACTGTTCTATCTGGATAGTGAAACATTTTGGAATAAAAACTCTATGTTGTAAAATCCTAAATTAATTGGTTGATGCCCACCAGTAGGTGCTACAAATAAGAGCTGGAAATCTCTCATCTTTTATGGTTCTCACTTTTTTTGTACAAATTTAACTCTCTTGCTCTACCTCAGTCAGGTAGTTATATAGTTTTTTTGAGAAAATGATTTGGCAAGGAATGACAGTCTTCAGGCTGTATGGTTTGAATCTTGATACCATTGTAATCCAAGGCTTTGAGGTGTGCATGTGGGGGGGGGGGGAGATATGTAACATTAACATATGTAACATTGACAGGTATAGAACTTTCGTGTACCCAGTGACCCTTGATTAATACCTAGGCAGTCTTTGCACTCAGCTGCAGAAAAAAGAGCAGCACATTTATTTCATAAAAGAATAGGCAAAATGAATCTATGTGGTTATGATGGCCGTGTGTATGCAAGTGTGTGTGTGCACCTGTTTTGTGTTCTGACCATGACAGTTTTTCCTAGAACTAGAAGAATTCTATTGTAAGATTGTTTAGGTTAGGTTACATGAACTTTACACATGTAAGAATGGTAGGCTCATAAAATATCTAAGTTTCATATTTCAAATATGCAAACTTGACAAACTTCTGGAGACAAAAACAAATATACATTCGTATGGAATGTTAATATCATTGGAATTATCGGCATCTTCTCAGAGGTCATAAATGTGAAATGATTGGAAAGCAATGAAGTTTGGCTAGTTGCAAAGTTGTCAACCAGGACAAAATACAACTGTACTGAGTCTTCTAGAATATTCTTGATACCAACAGGTGCCTCTAGCCTGTGATACATGAATATAAAGCATATTACAAATTCCCAATGACCGCTTTAACAGTATTTTATTTTGTTGTTTTGTACACAATGTAGGAAACCCACCATCATAGACAGTTATCAATAAAACCTGATTGGACATTGCTATGGAACTATTAAAGCTGTACCAGTTTTTTACAATGAAACAATGTGCACAAGTAATATTGATGCAGATATAATGATAAATTCTTTGCTTTGTATTCAGACCAATGATGGAGATTGCAATGAAAACCATCTGTCACAAAGATATTTTAAGTGTTAGCCCTTTAATTGAATATTCTTTACCAATTAATGAATTGGTCCCTGTTAGAAGATTAGACAAACCAACTGTACAGGAGACTACCAAGAAAGTATAGCATTGTACAGGTACAGACCAAATCACCCAAGATGTTCCCAAACCCACAAATTTGAAAGCTGGTGTAATTTGTGGAAGCTAAAACAATCCTCAAAGATATACCACTTAAGAAGAAATTGGTTAATGGGACAGTTGTAGACATAGTCAGTTTGAAGAAAAAGCTCTATTTGCTGTTGACCTGTATTATGATACTAGTGTTGAATTCTTGAATCAATGGATGAACCTCAGGAATTTCACTTTGATAAAATAGTACATGATGACCCTCTTTCAATGAGTTCCTACATAATGGTCAACAAAATGTAATCATATGTAATTAACCACATTTTCAATTACAAATTCATTTATGCAAGTGGTGCTCTGAACATCAGTTCTTTGTAAGCATGGCTGGCCAAATTTTCATATATATATATGAATGACATTTTCCTTATTGGGCATACAAGCATCAAATTAATGTTTTCAGAGAAGAAAATGGGAAAAGAGAAGTTGTAGATGGTAGAATGGAATATTTCAGCCTTAAATTGCACATATATAAAGTTTGAATAAATTGCATTTTTACAGTCTGTACGAAAACTTTGCAATTCTTTCTAGATGGATTGAAGAAGCATGCTGTAAAATACTAATGGATTTTACAATGTAAGAAGCCATCTGCCAGATAAAACACAGTGACATCATACTGAAATAAAAACAATATACATTAGTTAACAAACTAAGTTCCAAAACTACTTTTTGTTCGAAACGATCATATTTGCAAGTATTGCAGTGATTCTGACTTTAATCCAACAGTGTGTGTCTGAAATAAGGTCCAGTGGTATACCGATATATCCCAACTGGTCGGTGTTGAGATCATAATCAAACCGATGTTATTGCCTTCAGCATATGACTGATGAAAACTTGAAATCATTATGAGTAATTGATGCAGGTCATAAAAAATGTTCCTACTTCCTTAAATATAATTTCATTCCTAAGCCATATGGGTGTCATTTGTATCTAAGCTAATGGAAATTTTTTAATCATGCATGCAGAACATATGGGAGTCTTTGTAGCAATTACTTTTGAATGTTACTGTAACGTACTGCTGTATGTTTTTCCCTAGGTCCACCACCTTATCCATTTTCTGATTTCCATATTGAAGTTATAACTGATGATAATAAACTATGCCAGGGATTGATCAAAGGCCTGCAGTTGGAGAACAAGTGGAAAGCAGAGAAAGGGAGAGAGGCTTTTTTCAGGTTGGAATATGTGCTTCAGCACTGGTGGAAAAAAAATTATGAAGAAAGCAAAACACAAATGCAGGAATTCAAAGTCCTCCTTGTACAGCATGGACGAGAGGACCTAATGGATCATATTGATAAAGGTACAATATCATTTTAATGTGATTATATCAATCACATTTCAATACTGAGCATCTGTATGGTCATCCATAGTTCGATTAATTAGTTCTATCAAATTCACTGATAAAATTCAGCCATGGGTTGAGATCTGATTAAGAGATAATAAAATGTAGCTTGTAGTTCTTCCCAGAATAATTACTCTTTGAAAAGAGTAAATAAATGCTTGCGCATGTGGTAGGGCACCTGCAAATACAGTAGACACACACCAATCAGAATTGAAGAATAGCAGTGGAGGCTATTCTTTCCTAATACCATATCACAGCTTTAAACCACCCGATGAACAAGCTTCCTCTTTACTGTAAATGGTAGAAAACCCTGTCTCATCAGCCCCTATGTACTTTTATGTCATTATCCAGCTGACATATCATTTTGTTAGACTTCTTTCATTCACCTTCTCTCAAAAGAAATTGTGTTTCTTTTGCAGTTCCTGACCGTGGAATGTTTGATGATACCATTTTGAATGCAGTGATATTTTCAGCACGTAAAGACTGGAGAAAGTTGGCTACTGAACTTGTGATGAAGCAAAGTGACATCGATGAAAAGATGAAGCAGGATGTGCTTCCAGATGAAAGCCTCAGGACTGTTTTTCACATTTGGTACAAACAGGAGCAAGGATGTAGTAAGCTGGGGAAACTTGTAAAAGCCTGTCGTTCTATTGGTCAAAATACTCTGGCTGAAGAAATTGAGCAAGGTATTTTTCAACAACTCTTTTGGGTACTTCTTTTTTCAACGTTCCTGAAAAGTTTACATTATATGCTAGAATTATATGAATAAAAAATTACATACTTCTTTTATTGGCTTCACCCTCTACCTCAGAATCAGATGGAAGAAAGAGAATGTGGGCAGTGACATTAATTTGGGTGGTATGGGGCCAAGGGAGCACGGCTAAACTGTTTGTATTACTTGACAGGGGTTAATACCTAAACAGTACATTTAGTAGTGTTTAGTGATGAAGCAAATTTGCATATCTGCATCTTGATAGATGTTTTTTTTTTGTCATCTCTCAGTCACTGTGGGTGAGGGTCTTGTGTGTACTATATGAAAGGCATTGATTTGGTAGTTAGATAATGGTCAGAGAAACAACAAGGTTTGGACAATTAAATATCATTAATTAGATCTATGCAGTTGCATGGTCCTAGTTGAAAGGTGCAACGTACAAACCAAGATTGAAAAGTATTACATTTTACAAACTTTCTTTTCTTAGCGATGGAGAGACATTGCCTATACTATGACCTTCTTCCAAATGCTTCCTGAGGATGGAAAATGTCTGCCTCTTCAGAAGCTACATGTCTTAGCTTTTGTGAAGGAATGTCATATATTGAATGTGAAATAATTCATGAAGGTTGCTATGCATTCAAGAAGTTTTGTATCCATTCTCCTTTCAAGGTCTAACTGAGGTTCTGTTAAGGAGAATAGCCCAACGGATTGAATTAAAGTCCTGGCAACGACTTGCTGATCACCTGTTAATCTCTCCTGTCCGTCAAGATGCATTTAGAGAAAAGTTTAAATCTCTCCCCGACAGAGTGTATCACATGTTGGCATACTGGAGTATGATTCAACCATTTGGAACTGACAAAGTGGACGGACTTGCCTCTGCTTTGCATGATGTCAAGCTTGGATATGTTGCACAAACATTGCTATATAGAAGTAATTATGTGTGGTCATTCAGTAATGTTAAAATATTGTTCAAGTTTTGTATATCTGTGAATGGTTTGTAACATGGAACTGCAAATAAACTGAAGACAAGTAATGTTAAAATACTTAGATTTAAATTTGCACAAAAACAGGTTTTATATAACCATCAGCACTGATTTGGAAGAATTTGCTTCTAACTTCTACAGTATAGAGAAATGATCTATATGACCTATATGCACATACCATTCTATCAGAAAATTTGATTGAAAATATTGATAGGCAAACTGCGTTTGTTTGCATTGTGACTTTACATCACCATCAGACATTCATGACTCGATGCCATGTTTGGGTAGATTTCTTGAGTACTTTCATCCTGGTGATATGCAAGTTCCTATCATTTTTCGTGTGTCTATGTGAATCGTGATATTTGTGATCCTGCCTTATATGCTTGCAAGCTCACCATATTTAAGGGTATGTTGGTCACATGTCACTCTGTTGTCATTTTGGTTCTCCATTTATCAAGTGAAAGAAAGGTTACTCCTTTGACCAAGGAATTCAATATGTTATATTGATTTAAGATAGTTCAGTTCAACATTTCAGATTTTGGTGGCAATGAACGGTGATCAGTTGATGGCTATATATCCAAACCCCAGAGATTGTTAACGCAAGAAAGTCTGGGCCTACTGTACAATACTGTAATTGTGCTTTGTTTCTTGTTCAACTTTGCATTTGATGATACAAAATTTGTCTGGGTTTTAATCTCACACATATAATAACATGATATCTGTTCATAATTTTAATCTTATAATGTTGTGATTAAGTAGAAGTTTTCCAAGTTAATTCACGTAACAAAAAATTCTTCTCCATCCTTGGGTTTATTTCACTGTTCACGAGTATACAAAGTCATTTCTCTCTTCAGATTTTGGTGGCAAGGACTGTGAACCAGTTACAGGTTACGTTGATCCTCCAAAGAATGTTGACCCTGATCGAGTTGGAATGTTCAAAGGTATCCAAGGAGTCCACAACTCTTCCTATATGGATGCCATTCTCTTCAGCTTGTTCGCATACAACAGTGTCTTTGATGCAATTTTGTTCCATGATGAATCCACCAATGAGGATATCATAAAGGTTAAAGATGTTCTTCGGACAACAATTGTAAACCCTCTGAGAAGGTAGGCCTATTGTTAATTTGAAAATTGTTCATGAAAAAAATATTCCTTATTACATTGCTGCAAGTGCAGCAGTGTAACTTGTACCTAACTGCTGATTGGCTAGAGACAGCATTATAACTTGCATGGCATTTACATAATTATTGTTGTGATTGGCCCGAAGCTTAATTTAAAATCATGAATATGAAATAGATGGTTAGGTGCTTGACTGAGTAACAGAAATACAGATTATTGATGTTAAGACCTGAGAATGAATATAGCTTTTCAAAATATTAGAAACTAAGGACAATTTAAGTTGCACAATGTAGTCAATACTAACACAACTGAAGCACCAAGAGTATGTCTTATACACTTGTATTTTCTGAATCATGATCAGTTGTTATTTAGATTTGAATAACTCTTTTGGTTTACATTGCCAGTGCAATGCTGATTAAAAAGTAAGGTAGAGTCCACACTTAAAAATCTAGGGGCAACTGAGACATCAACGCAGAAATAAAGTAAACAAAGAGGGCAATTCATACAATTGCATATCTCATTGCAAAATCCCTTTGTAAGCAATTGATTATGGGCTATATGTTTAAAATTCATATACCCTTTATTCATGCCCTCTGCACTGACAGGGGTTGTCCTTTCATCCTTTGAGTGTTAACCTCAGTTGCCATTGTAATTGTGTATTTTCTCAATGTTTAATTATGAAGGGTGCAGATCTATTCAAATTTGTCCTGGTATTCATACCTAAAAGTCAATCATCAATGATTTGACCTTTTATTCATGACATAGGTTACTCACATTACCTATGAAAGTTGCAAGTTTATTGAAGGTTACACATTAATTTTAGTAAAAAGTCACTTCCAACTTAATTCAAACATTAAGGGAATTTGATATTTCGTTCTAAAGGTCTGCAAGACAAAAGTCACCAATGTGCTTCCTACCAAGGGTAAGGAACATTTTGACCAAGCTGTTTATGAGTAGTTTTTGACATTGCAATGCGCATTATAGTACACTCGACCTATAACCATTCACAGTGATATTTGTTATCAGTTACCATGGTAGCTACATATTTTGATAATACTCAAGTCAGTTCATTTTTTGATTCCTTGCCCCAAGGCTCAAGGAATGTATGCGATGGTGATTGCGTGTGTGTGTATGTGTGAATGCACCTCATCCAGAATGTCAGGACCTGTGCTGGGGAACACACCTTAAAGGGCAGGACATTTTAAGAAGACAGGACCAAAAACCCAGTCCTCGGATTTTCTTTGGCTCATAGCCATCATCATGCTGCCATCTTTGTTCTCTCAGAGTTTGCATAAACACACAGATTTTTAGCCCTTCTACGGATGACTTCCACACAACTTCTGTTAACCTACCTGCTTTTGACTCCAGTTAAAATTATCAGCATTTTGTGCCCAAAATGTCAATCTCTATTATCTGACGCCACTGATTCAGAGATTTTGCACCACAAGATACTCAAATGATTCCTTCAACAGAAGAATGAATTTCCCAGACCTGAAACATGCATGAAAGGAGAGCTTTGTGAAAACTTTATTTTGTTAATTGACTGTTCGAGACAACACTAGTAAAATCAGCTAACCTTTAATTTGTTTTACTTAATTGGTTTGGTCTTGTCACTTGTTTGGTCAAATGTGGTCCAAAAATACAGACCAGTGTCATAGGATGCTATCAAATAGTAATGGCACCAAAAACTTCTGGGGTTTTGAAGTATTCCTCAGAAGAATATTTAGTTTTCTATCTACAAAGGTGGGTCAAATGGGACGTTGGAATCTCAAAATTTCCAATTCCTTATCCTATGATTTTTTTTCTTTTCTCAACGTAAAGTCTGTCTAGTTATATTGAAATTTTAACAATTTTTTTTCTCGAATTGTGGCTTTTTATATGGAAACTTGAACTTGTTTCTCACATTTGTAATGTCCTACCTGTTAACCTCAGATTACTACATTTTGCTTCAGTTTTTCTGGATTTTTTCTTCATATAAAATTATAGTTATTGGTAGTGTAAGACAAAAGTTTGATATTTTAAAATTTCCAACTTTTGACTGTTTGATCTGAAATGTAGACTAATGACTGGGAGAAGCCCGCAAGGGCTTACATCATCATGTCGGGTGGCTTGCTTCCAAAGCAACATTTTAACTCAAATTTGGAATCTAACCCTGAAACATTGATAGCTTGCATGTATAATACACTGTCCCTGACTTGCTGTGTAGTTTGCATATTCATTACTAAATTCACATTTAGGGGTGGTCTAAACATTTATAATGAGAATTTTTTTTAAACTGTTTCCAAAATTTTCCATTTTAATGGTATTTCCATCTGTTTAACAACTACCAAGTGCTCTCATTTTCAGCCATTAAAGGACATGTATATTTCATCCATGAACAACACCGGTGGTACAGTGAAACAAAGAAAACATAACATCAAACACTATCTTATGTTTTTTCTTTTTTCGAAATGCACGTAATAACTGTAAGAAAGCTTAGCCCAGCTAGGCTACACACATCTGTTGTGAAAGTTTTTTTCAATATGACATCACTTGTCACTAATGACATTAATGTGACCATGCAATACAATATAATGCTTTAGATTTTTTTCACTTTTTGTTTACTTGCCATAGGCAGGCAAGTTACCTTTGCAGTTAAGTTGGCGAGTGATTTTGTGATGCCCTAGCTAGTAAACAGGTTATCCCAAGATGGGTAACCTCTGCAGTTTTCATATGTAGCATATATGGCTTCCCCATAGGTAGTAAAAGAACCCTATTGTTTTGGTGAGGTCAATAGTCATTTGGGATCATCAGAGGGGAAAACGTGGAAATCTAAAAAATTCTGCATCTCCAGAACCTGAACATTAAAGCAGCTCTTATAATCATGGTATGATAGCCTTATGTATTGTTAAGTTTCTACACAATTTGGTGTAAGTTAGTGTTCAGTTAAGGTCACACAGGGTCAAAACTTGATATACCTGTAAACACAATATCTCCAGAGTGGAGACTGCATTGGGTCTCATACTTTGCACGTGGCTTCCTAATTATTTATTACAAGAACTTTAGTGTATTTGGTGGAAGTCAAAGGTCATTCGGGGTCAGCAGAAGGCAAAATGTGAAGAGCTCAAAATAATGTTTTGGCTCTCATATTTTGCATTTGGCTTACTTATAATGAGTACAAGAACCTTATTGTTTATGGTGGTCAAGGGTAAGGGTCATCAAAGTCACACTCTCTAAAGCCTTTTAAACACAAACCTTGTAAACACAATATGAAAATATAGGTTACATCACATAGCTCATATCATAAGGGATTCCTTGCGGAACTCGGCACAAAACGCCTCTTTACGCAGCAAATATCGCTACAAATTGAGCACATTTCACGCTAACTCTTTTCATAATTTTCTAAGTATAGCACTCAGAAAACTCTTTCTTATGTCATTTTGAAGAATATCGTGTCCTTTTTACAATAATACTTTTTTAATACTTTTTAATCTGAAAAAGTAAAAACAACTTCGGAAAGCAGTGAACGTCTTCTAAATGTCCCTGTCTCTCAATGCTAACATTGTGCTTGCTGGAAGTGTGATTGCATAACCAATTCCTTTCCTATGTCCTATGTGTGATCCTTATAGTGAGTACAACAACCTTATCATTTTGGGTAGACATTAAAGGTCATTTGTGGTCAGCAGATGTCAAAATATGAAAAGGATCTCTTCATGTTAGCTACTACAAATGCAAATTCAGCTCTTTTTTGTTAGAGTGAGAATGCAAATAATTACCAACAACAAACAATGTCCCTCTGTCTTTCTTTCATCATTGTGGTATTATGTCACACAATTTCCAGTCATCAACCCATGTAAGCATTGACTCTGTTTAGATTAATACTGCTCTCCATCTGCAGTATTACTTCATCCAGGGATATTAGCTTGCAAACTACTCTCATGCTGCATATGTATTGTATTTAAAGGCAAGAAACCCCTCCGGTTATGCTCATTAATTCATATTCTGTTTCTTATTTTCCTCTATACTTGCTTTCCAAAGCATTGGTTATGTTCGAGCTGATTATATGCTGTATTTCTGTGACTTGCTAAGAGGCCTGGACATCTTGCAAGGTCTACACGCAGAAGAGAAAGATCCAGAAGAGTTCATACATGCCCTCCTACAGGAATTAATGAATGTGAAACCTTTCCTTCAGATCAGGTACACAGTAATGGTATTACCTGTTTGCATCTGTTTCATTCCAAAAAAAGAACAGAAATGTGAAAATTTCATATCAATTCCTTAGCGCCATTCCCTGTGCGGCACGCGAACTGAGTTCGACCTCCGCAGTTTTAGGTCTATGACTTTACCATATAGACCATTTTCCTACAGCCATAACGTGAAAAGTTAATACCAAAAAAACTTAGTTCAAACGGCACTAAACAGAGAAATGTGTTGTCTCTCAAGTTCTGTTATTTTCTTAACAATACAGTTTAAAATTCCACCGAACTTGGGTGATTTACGATGCAAGGTTAATAAATATCGAACTCAAAACCCTCATTGATAACACACAGTAAATACTGAAGAAAATCACCATTTGATAGCCGTACTTTGTTTGCATAACCATCCTCTTGAATATTCATTGACAAATTTAGTTCAAACGGTTTTGGAAAGGATTTTTTCTTAACTTTAAATTGATGTTAAATTCATTTTCATTGGTCACTATCTTCAATCGGACCAAGTACAATCCAATCGAATGTCTTCTAAGAAAAATACAAGTTTCGTTTTCTTCTGTGGGCACTCCGTTACGTATTATGTGTATCCTGTACTCTGCAATAGGGTACAGCCACGGAATGCACAGTGTTCACCTACAACGTCACAGCCGAGATTCGCTTCCAAAACTTCATATTTTATTGGACTTAATATTATTTCAAAGAAAATGACCGTAGAATATGCATCATTAAATGTTGAAGCTAGTAAGTACCTATTTATTTATCTAATGCAATCCTTATTATATAGAAACACCGTTTAAGATCCTCCTGATGAATGGAATAGTCCAACCAACTTGCCCTCACAGAGCCACAGGATTTTCGGTCAATATGATGAGTCATACGCATTGGTCAGTAAGAGGGCTATTTAGAAGGATGTTTAGTGTGCATTTTAGAAAGAAAGGAATTGATATGAATTTTCTATACCGCAATCACTTACATAACATGTGATTGAATGTTCTGTCATTGACCAACTGAAGAATGAACACGGCTTTAACAAGGCTTTAACAAGGCTTAACATGTGATGGAATGTTCTGTCATAGACCAACTGAAGAATGAACAAGGCTTTAACAAGGCTTTAAAAAAAGTTACAAGGAAGTTCTAGCAAAGAAGTGAAGGAATGACAATCTGTAAAAGTGAAAGCCAGAAAAAACAAATATGTCTTTAAAGAAGTGATTTGGGTGTTGCTATTTTAGACAGGTCTATATTTGAGTCTGAAAGTGTAGAAAATAATACCACCATTGGAAGACCAAGAAGTTGAACTTGGATAACTGCAGAAGCTCATCTTAAACTGAAATAACTAAATGTGACATTTATTTTTATTGTTTACTTTCTTTTCCACAGTCAAGGCCAAAATGCTACCATGGAGTCTTTCATGTATCAGATATTTCTGGAAAAGCAAGATAATTCAGACACGTCAACAGTGTCTGATCTGCTCCACTTGTCTTTCCTACAGTCTGACTTGAAGTTAGCTAAGGTGATTAGTTTACTTCTCTACTCCCTCCGTTAGCACGGCTTCTCTAAGATTTAAATTTTTGAGTGTAAATATGGTGTATTGTGTAAAGAACTTCTTCTCATGGGCTTGAAATGTAGTCCAATATATGAAATCACTATTGGCTAGCACTTTCCAATATGATGCTTGTAAGGAATAACAAGTTTCTAGCATATGTTTTAGAAGTATAAAAAACAACGTTAGACCAGCTAAAATAAGGAAATTCGTCTTGACATTTATTGATTTTTGTTTCAAGTTTGTTCAAGTTAAATTGCTAGTTCTTACTTCATAACTCTCAAATTTTGATCTGAATGAAAGTGAAGTATAGGCTGATTATTAATCTTTATGTAGCAGGCCATGATAGATTTACAGTTGTATTGTACCCTCACATGTTATACTGTAGGTGTCGCACCACAATGTATTGCTCCCATTGACATACACAGTAAAATCGTCACTTTCCAAGGTCGTTAGAGCATATAGATAGAAGTTTTTAACTGACATGTCCTACCTGGCACATGATAGCTAATGGCTTGGGCTATCATGAAACATTCAACTTTTGCCACCATGATCGTTTAGATTTTGAGCTAGAAGAGCTCAAAGTTAATTGTAGTGCTCCCCAACACATCTGCCAGCTGTCTCTGCAGAATCATCTTGTTTCACTAAAGATTTCTAAAATACCTTAAATCACCTTCAATCTTCCAGATTTTTAGACCATCAGTTGTTTATGTTATCCTCTTCAACATCCAAGCATAAAAAAGAATGGTGATGACTCAGAAAATGCCCCAAAAATCAATATACAGTAGTTGGTCACTTTAGGGTTATTTTCCTACTTTTAAAGTCACACATGCACTACTTTAATTTTGGTGTGATACCTGTACATCACTGTACTGCTAACGATTGATATTTTGACCTATTGTGCAATACTCCACCATGGGTAACTCCCAACTAGAATATCATGTAGGTAACAGTCTTATGGATTGATTGCTGATAGGAACATGCATATATGTTTACTGCTAAGTCTCTGAATCTATACCTGTCACTCCAAAATTTAAAAGACAGTGTTTACTACACACATTTTTAGTAGTCTTTCTTTTGAAAGGAAACACTAGAAGGAATAGGTTACAAAGCACTTGAATAAATATACCCATTGATAACATTATTGTTGGGCAAGGATTTATTTGTAAGTTTTTCTTGGTTAGAAGGAAATATTTAATCTTGGAATTGAATTCTATTTTCTGAAGGTACCAGAGTGTTTAATCATTCAACTTCATAAATATGGCAAGAAAAACAAGCTTTATGATTGGATCATTCCCAGCCTTGAGATGGATATCAATGCACTCATCAGAGACAGTGAGTTGATTGCATTTCTTCTATAATGTGAAGTTTTTATCATCATCTCATCATTTTTGGGTCTGCAAAAAGTATATTGATAGAGCTTACATGCAATAAATGGAATAAATGAAAAAGAAGATGACCTAATAACGAATCTTGAAGAAAGCCACCAGAATTGTTTTCATCCTTCACCACTAACCTTTCTGAACCCCAATTATTAGTATCCACATCTCTTCCTGGTTGTTTGTTGGTTTTAACAAAGCTTATGAAGGCTTTCCTGATGCTACAAATTGCAGTTTTTTGGCTTTATATGAAATGATCTATTGATTCTGTTCATTGCTACCAAAGGTATGACTTTGGTTTGGTCAGAATTATTCATATTTGCAACATTATGAAAACACAAAGTTCTTTGAACTGTATTTCTCTTTTTATACCATACCATCATCTATCCATAGTGGCATTCTCTTTCCATGAGATTCCTGGGTGAAGTTTTTGAAGGTTTTTTTTTGTTAAATTGTACAGAGTAAAGATCAGTATGTGAAATAAGCAAAAGATGATACCAACACTGATTCTCACAGGAAACCATTAGAAACCTTCTCGACAAAAACTTCATTGTCACCTACCACACACTGAAGAAAGTAACAATTTCATCATCCACACATTTCGTGATGCTTGTGTGTTGGTCCGAAGACTGTTAAAAACAGAACTTTCATGAAGTTTGAAGGTGCATTTTGTTTTGAATTTGACGCAATCAATGGGTAATATACAAAACCAGTTCAGAAATCATTTTAATCTAAACAAAGGTGCAAGCAATGCATTATTTCACTAAAGGTACACAAGGATCTAAAGGCAGAGGTTTACAAAGGGAAAGCTAAGCCTAATAAACCCACGTTAGTACCAATCAATATCTGTCTATAAAACTGGTAGTATTATCAAGCTGTTTCACTGTAGATGTGAAAAAAGTTCTTGTATGGCTGATGACAAGCTGCTTTAATAAAAAATCATTGTGTGATTTAATACCTCTAAGGTATGACATTACCAAGAGTACTTTATTAAATTACCTGAAAACAAACAAAAATTAAGCACATTGTCAGCTCAAAGGAATAAGAATTAGGGCACATAGTTTTTTTTTTAGAGATTTTTTCAGGCTATTGAAACTCATTTCTCATAATCTACTGAAAGTAGCATGCTTCTTTGCATAAAACTGCTATCTTTTCATTTATGAAGCAGTTTTTATTTATTTTTTTGCTCATTTTGCATAGCAATTAGCTATTCTGTACAGAATACATTTGCTGAAGGTCCTAGATACATTCTACACAAATGAAATAAAAAAGTAAATTGATTTGCTTTACAGGTCCCCGAAAGTGCAGTGACTGTGGTAAACTTGCCTCTGTAGAATGTAAGGACTGCACACCTGTGGCAGCAGATGAGGACAAAGATGTCATTCAAAGCTTCTGTGTAGATTGCTACCTTGCAAAACATGTGAGATATTTATCTTCAATATATGAATTACCTACAAAGTTAGTCTGAAAACCATTATTGTCACTCTTTGAAATGTAACTTCGATGTATGCTTCATAAAACAATAAGTTCCTTATGCACAGATAAATACTCTGTACCTCCCCTGCCTGATTGCACCTTCCTAAGCTTCCCATTCAAGTACTTTCTTTTGCAGTTATTCTTGTGGTAATATGTGCAGAGTAAAGCATGTGTAGTAGCAACTGGGAACCTTGATTACCAAGACAAGACAATCTTGAACTATTCGAGTGCAAAAATTATACATAAAGCATTTACTCTTCTGTGTTGTTTTGTCATTTTGTGCTGTCATCATCCGGAAATTTTTAACCTAAGCGATCAAAATAGAATCTGATTATAGATGATACATATCAATAATTATTTGATAATTACAAATTATTGTACCGCAAAGTTCGGTCTGATTTCAAATGCATATAATGCTGGAAGAAGTCTGGATAACCATGTACTGTTTCTGTAGTGAGTTCTAAACTTGAGTTAATCAATTTCAATTTAAATCACTGCTGTTCATGATGAACAATTCAGTTGTGTCAGATGGGTTGTCATGTGACACATTAGGGAAATCACAACATTGAATGTGCAATCAGAGACAAAAACCTCATTATTTTAATGTACAGTAGCATACCAAACATACTGCACATAGATATGTTTGTCAGTTTCTTAAATATTCAGTTTATTTAATGTTTTTGTGTATGTGTTTTTGTTGCTGCAGAAGCTCCTCAATGTGTTCTCCCAAAAAGGGTATTAGACGTTGCTTATTTGTTGCAGAATTATATTACCCTTGTATGGACAATATGTTTATTACCAGTGTCCAGTTTAAGGTCCCATGTCAATTCAGTATCAGCTTATGGTATATGTGTTTATTTGTTGTAGGGCAAAAAGAAACATAAAATTACAAACCTGTCTGTACCTCTTGAAGTTACCAAGATGTTTCACAAGATAGCAGAAAAGGTTGATGAAGATGACATTGCAGAAAAGACTCAACATCTTTATCCAGAACACAGAATGGAGTTGTTTTCTGTCGTCTGCATCGAAACAAGTCACTATGTGGCCTTTGTAAAGACTGGTAGTGGAGATGGTGAACAGTGGGTGTTCTTTGATAGCATGGCTGACAGACAAGGTAGGTTTTCAAGCCACAACTACCTCTCTAGTGGTAGGAATATCAAGACAGGTATTTTTAATCTTCATGAAACCTTTACTGCTCTTGCAGTTATCTACAACAGCGTTCCCCAAACGTTTAGGTCCATGTACCTGGATCTTCCATTATAATGGAGCCACCATTCCTCGGAATGGATCCTTGGAATGCATCAAGATAGGTTTGTACTACATGAGCAAACTCAAAAACTAGATAAATTTTGCAACATCTGGATAAATCCCCGACTTACCATTACAATTTTTCAACTAAGTTTTCTTTCAAAGCATTAGTTTGCAGCTGTCAGTTGACAATTCACAGGGGTTGGCTGATTGTAATCACTGGTTTCAATTTTGATTTAAGTCACTTGATTTTCGTACAAAGAAAGTCACTGATTGCAAGTAAAGTAACTTTGCTAAATTGGTGAATGGGACAGCTTAATGAAATGAATGCTGCATGACGTATGTATCATAATATCTTTGAAATAAATAAAAATGATAAGTGACATAATTCTGCATTCTTGAAAACATGGCAATATCCGTTTTTTTTTTTGATCTTGAAGTAAGCAACACATGCTTTATACAAAACATAAGTCTATGTGAATTCCACAGTTTTTAATTAACTAGTTAAATGCATCAGCTCATATGGGGACTACCCTTCGTCAATCCTCACCCCTCTGCTCTTTTTTTATACAGAATTCCATGTAATACCACTCACTCTATCAATGTTGTACTTTTCTTTTAATTCCTCACGGGAGGCAAAAGGAATTTATGTGGTAGCATGTGTGGGTGTGCTTGTGTATGTGACAACAGCTTGTAAAAATGGTAACTCGAAAAAGTTCTTGGTATATTAACTTCATAGTTGGTACTGTATCTATTGTATTTAATAAAACAACCGTATTCTTTTCTGTGAAGGTCCAAGGTCCTTTGAGGTCAATAGGTCAAATTCTGATAGTTTTCAAAATGATATGGTACACCTTTTTTAAGTGACTTGGTATGTAGATCCAGCTAGGTGAATAAAAGAACTAAATTTGGTAGATGTCAAAGGTCAACAGGTGTCACATTTTGAATCCTTGTGAACATGATTTCTCCAAACTTAAAGCTGCAATTAATGTTCAACTTCACTTCAGGGTAGTTCAGTTTTGTGAAGGGATCAATATACAATAGATTTCAAAGTAATCTTCCAAAAATACATAGCCAGCCAGCCAAGAAATGAAATCTGCTTCAAATGATTTGATACTCTTCTGTTGGGTGCTTTAAACACACTAAAGTGGCCCTTATAGGTTTTCACACTCAGAGCTTCAAGGGGTCCATGGGTTATATCAAATGGTCTCAAAATTGGCTCAAGGGGTCAACCGGTTATCTTAAATGGTCCCGAAATTGGCCTTATTCTCTTTAATTTATACTAGATAACTTTGCCTTTGGCAGTAAGTTGTGAAAACATTTCACAGTCAATTAATAATATCATGTTACTCTCATTCATTAATACAAGTTAAAGGAAATAGTTATAAAGGGGTGATTGGTAGTTGGCTGACTTGCTCAAAATTGTTGAAAGAACATATCCATTTTCTTATATGTTTAGGTGATCAACATGGTTACAACATTCCTGAAGTGGCTCATTTGAAGAACTTTAGGCAACAAATGGAAAGTGACAGCCTCAGAAGAGATATGAAAAGACACGATTTTTCAAAATACTTGAAGAGACTGCTATCAGATGCCTACATATGCTTCTACAGAGCTGTCAAGAAAAGAACATCTTCCAATATGGACACTAATTCTCAAACCACACACGCATGAGTTTGACATGAGAATTGAACAGGGAAACTGTGGGTGCAATTTAGAAAAAAAATTAAAGTATTTTGCAACCTCCCACAGCCTTGGTCATACAAATCAACACCAAAGCCGTTCAATCAAGAACCAACTAATCCACAAGTGCCTCAGAAAAGTAGCAGTAACCAAAGGATTGCGCCAGAAGAAAGAAGAGGAATGTCACAGGGATGTAGAGATAGGGCCTTGAGTCGTGGGCAGCAATATGACAACCATTTGTATGATAAGGTGGCTAATAATCAATACAGATAAAGGTACCCATCAGATTACAAGATGAGCAGATGAGATAACAGATGAATCATATGGATTGTGAACCTAGTGAAATCTGGGAAAAATTACAATAGTAGTCAACGAAGTGGATATCCAAGAAACTACAGCACTAAACAACACATTGGCCAAAGGAGTGGACATTTGAGGAACCATGGTATTGACCAACAATCAAGGAACTACAAAAGCGATCAAAACATTGGACAGTTAAGTACAACTGTGATCGACGCAGTTCACATCTCTCCCAGCCACTAGACTTACAGGTGTAAACCAGTTGAGGAGTAGATATGATAACGTCAGATCTCAAGGAGTATCAGCTTAACATGAAAATGAAAATCTTAAAGATCAATGGAGCAACAATGATCTGAAAATATCCCAACAGCAAACTTCCACTTATACTCCAAATCGACCAGCTAGGAATAAACACAGCAATGAGCAACAAGATGAGAGGTGGACTCTTCGAACCACTCCTGGAGGTAGCTTCACCACCAATTAAGACTCCCCTGGATCCTCCACAAACTACAGGAAGGATTGGAAGCTTGCATGAATCAAAACATCAATCTCCAATGTGCCAGCATCAGTCCACATGCTTCACTCAGCAGTGCCAAAGTGGCTCTTCTGAGGGAAAGACCTTGCTAAGACCAGATTATATCACATCACAAACTTCACAAGGAAATTAAATTAAGGGTGAAATGAAGAAAAGCTCAGATGGTCACAAAAGTAGTAGCTCCCAATGTTTATGGGTTAAGAAGTGACTCCATTGTAAGTGATGTGGATCTTTGTGTTTTATGTATGTTAATAATACCTAACTTACACCAACTTCATATTTCTAAGTAGATTCAGTGGTTTCATTAGGATGCATGACGCATTTGATTTGTGATTTGGAATATTGCATTTTATTTGTAGATTTCAATATAATAGAAGGATATCACTTGGTATGTGACTCCTGAAAGCCGGGCATCTGCAAAAATATTTTCAAATTAATGGATTGCAACAGTTGTGAACCAAAAAAGTCTGTAGTACTTGTTCAGTTTGGGATCATATCTCTCTCCTTTATGTGCACAGATTTAATTTATACTGTTGAAAATGTGGGGAAAAATAGCATCACTCAGCAAATGTACCCCTTCCTTTCTGCATCTTTGTTCACTACTTTGTGGAGTGAACTTTATAGTAATGGATAGAATAAATTCTATTCAGTGTAAATTTCTTTCTTCTTTTTTAATTAAATCAAGATCTGTATAATACTTGTAACTTTAATACTGAAATTCTCACAGTCAAATTATTGATAATGTAAGATGGTCAGCTCTTACATAAAGTTTTCTTTTGTACTATAGTTTTACTTGTTTATTAGTATTAGTGTACTGTGCAGGGTCACTGTACAGAGGTCTATACATTTGTACAGTATATATGTATGTTGTCTTGTGGTAGTGAAAAGGGGGATTAAAATCTCTCCTTCTGGGTTGCTAAGCAACTATCTTTGTTCTTCCTGGAAATTAGCCCTCACAGGAAATGGGGTCTGTGTATATATATTATAGGAACAAAGGGAGTTTTGAGGGTACAGTATAGGGAGTTAGGCAGTTGGCCGTAAGTATTGGAGTAAGACAGTTGCACAAGAGGAGATATATAGTTTTAATGCTGGATAGTTTGTTTTAAACCTTAATTTACAAATCAAGTTACTGTAGTCCTTATTATTTTATGGAAGGAGTCATATTCACCTGACAGTCTGGGACACTATTTACTATAAAGAATACTATTTACTTAGAGGATATAATTTTACCATAAAGGATAGGCCGGGACACCATTTGTTATAACTGACATTATTTTACCATAGAGGATATACACATCATTTTACTGGAGGATAGCCTGGGACTCTATCGCTTATTAATTAAAGGACACTATTTCGTTGGGATCAGACATTAAACCATTTATCTGTTCAACTCTTTCTGATGTCGTGGAAGACCTGTACCTGATGTCACCAGCACGCAAACTCACCAGAACAGCTTTATAAATTAAGTGTATTTACTTTACTTTTGGGTGCGCACCTCACTACTGTAAGTTGTTTTATTTAATTCTTTGGGCCCAGATCAGCTGTACTGTATATTGTTTGTCATTCGTAATTATATTTTAATTTGATCCAATCCAGTTGAGTTTTCTATATTTTTTGTGTGTCTTGCTCTGTGTTTGGTCATCACACCAAACCCAGAGTTCTCTGATCAAGAACAAACATTTATTTTCAGTGGCTAACACCCTTACAATAGGAAACATGTTAATGGTACCAGTTGAGGGGTAAGATCAGGAATTGCTGTAAACTGACATGCAGAACCCTCCATATAAAGAAAAGTGAATTACAATTTACCACCTCCAAAGAATAAACTAATACAAAAATTGTAGCTAGTGTTGATGATTAAATATTTTCCAATAGTAGACATTGAATCCATTGAAAGGAAAGCCTGTGTGCCTTTGGAATGTGCTGTATTCTAAATGTTACTGTAAATACAATATGACTGGAATTTTTATTCATACTTCATTCAAGTTCCTCTCAAAAGATAACAAATTGCTTCATTTTCCAGTTTTAGTTCATGAATACATTGTAGCACTTTGTATCTGACCTTTTTTTTTGCACAACAGATTTTATTCTCAAGTTCTTCCTTTGTTCTCAATGTTGTTTTAAGGGATGATTGCTGAAGGAGTGAGATGAGGGGTTGAGTTTAAGAGTTGCATTCATATCCTTATTTTGATGCTTCCAACTCTACCATTAAATTAACTGCACAGTTAACTGTATTTGAGTCAATTAAATTATATGTTAGCTGAAAAGGTAACATGAAAGTCATAGTGATAAAGTTTTTGGCGTTTACACTATATTTAAATTGTAGGTTAATAAGTAAATTCACGACTTAAAAATTTTTTTTTGAAGTGATGAGGAAGAAATAGTACAAAAAGAGAGCAAAAACGAAAAAGGTGAATGCAAAGAGTGCTTAAGAATGTTTGTACTGAAAGCAAATATACAGGAAACATTTTCATGAGTATAGAACGGCCAGCGCAATAACTCTTACCCCTTATATATTCTCTATTCTACTTTACACTTAATCATGTCTCTGTTAGTATTACACTCATCTCATATTACAAGAGGTTTCTCTACTATTCTGCATCAACATTTTACATTCTGACATCATTGGTTTGTAAATAAAAACCTTCCTTATCAAAATCTAGATTTGTATTCTGACCCTGAATTTGGTAATCATTTTTCTTATTCAAATGAAGATTTATGTCTGTTTAGGGGTGTGATGTATACATGTATTGTATATGGTGTTTGGTATGCTATCAGCTACAAAGTGGCAATTTTTCTTTATTTTGTTAGGAAGGTTTGTAAATAAATACCTTCCTTATCAAAATCTAGAATTATATTCTGACCTTGAATTTGGTCATCCTTTTTTTATATCCTTTTTTTTTCAAATGAGATTTATATCTGTTGAGGGGTGTGATATTTCCAATATTTCATTTGGTTTTGGTATGCTATTATCTACAAAGTGGCAAAAAATAACAAGTTGCAATGTTGGGAAATTATACTGAAGTGATACAGTTCTTGAATTAACCAAATATTTGTGGGTAAAAATAACATTTATACAAAAGATGTATATAATTGCGTAGTTACAGTACTTAGTTTTAACACTTCTTGTGACTTTCAATTGATAAACTAAAAGTTCGTTTAATAAGTGTTAAAATGCTTCATGAATTGCAGTTTTGAATTCCAAATGCATGTTATCAACGATTTTAAAATTTGTGGTATTTATGGTTAGTTTCCGATTCTTTGTCTATTCCGCGGATTGTAGGGGCAAAAATTTATTATACTCGTCATTGAGTAAACTTAATAAATACAAAAACTATCAGACCTGTGGAGTGTTGTCAATTGTAAAATTAAACTTTTAAACTAGGAAGGTTTGTATGTAAATACCCTCCTTATCAAAATCTAGGATTATATTCTGACCTTGAATTTGGTCAGAATATAATCCCCCTCCCCCCACCCTCCAAATCCACCAATTAACCTATGCCAATTGGATTTGACAAACTATATTTATACAACACTAAACAGACCCAGGTAACTTCAAATATATATTGACACTTTTTAAAGGTTGCCAATGTTGAGATGTGATAGAAGGGTGCAGGTTCTAGTGGTGGACATCATTATGTCCATGGGCCAAGCAGTTTAATCACAATGCCTCTCTTTACCCAGGTGTATGAATGGAGACCTGTGTGACAATTGTAGATACAGTTGAGTGTCAGAGATTGTCTGAAACCTATGAAATGTCCCACACGGTTAGAACAGATACATGTTGCATATACTGGAATGCCATTGGGGTGACAGTTGTTGGTGACAGTCAGTATTGCACACTTGGATTTGTGGGTGTACAAGTTATCAGCCTGTACTAACTGTTATACAGTTATGTAAGAATTAATTATCATGGCCATGATACAGGACTCTGAACTACTGCAACTTCATATAAAACTATATTCATCATCTTTATGGTTTCACTCTTGTCAAACACCAAAAGCAGTATAAAAAGTGGTTTATTGGTTAATGTCCACCATTACTCCAGAATATAATAGGAGTAATAATTTTACCCTCTTTGATTCCTTGCCTGAGGTGAAAGGGGCCTACTCGGTGGTGTTGGTGTATGTGACCCTTGCTTGTAACATGATAAAAGTTCATGGTTTTTCTTTATACTTTGAATGTGGATCCATCTTATTGATTACAAGAACCCTATTCTTTTCTGTGAACGTCAAGTCGTCAACTGAGGTCAAAGTCTGAAATCATTGTAAATAGGATAGCTCGAAAATATGTTTCTTTATGATTTTTTTTTCTCATTAATTTAAGCCATTTGAATAGAAAAGTAGAGAGTAGTAGCTATTGTATAACACAGTAAGCGAATTTTATAGTGTACACACGAATTTACCTTAATTACCACCATACAACACTAGGCCTAGAACTAGAGTATCCGGGGGGGGGGGGGCTCATAATTGACGCACTTAAGGATTTGATCAACGATGTCTATCAAGGAAAAGTCCAATTCATGCATCTTTCATATGTGTAGTTCCTCAAACTGATGATGATTTCAAAATATTTATTGTGCCTACGCAACATACAATTGAGCAGAATTTGACAACAAAATGTCCGCCGTGTACAGTTCTTTCATATCATGAAATTGACAAATTCGTTGTGTTGGGGGCGCGCGCCTCCCGTGTAAGAAAAAGAGGAGCGAGAAAAAAAGAAGAAAAAAGAATGGAAAAAAGAGGAGGAGGAGAGGAAGGTAGGAAAAAGAAAAAGAAGAAGGAAAGAAAAAGGAGAAAAGGAGGGAGTAGAAGATAAACGCCAAGACACCGGGAAGAGAAAGAGGAACAGTGACATCATTACAGCGCTGAACCCTATTATATACACATGACTGGGTAGCCAGTGGCGGATCGAGGTTTTCGGAAGGGGTGTGCGCCTCACCCTACCCCTTACACCGACAACCCCATTTTGACATTTCCATTTTTCCTCTCTCACTAATGTATCTATATATATATATACTATATATGGTCTTTCATAACGCGTGTGTCTATGGACGCCTGAAACAATTGTGCTATGAAACCAACTGTGGCTGGTCTCGAACTAGACCGTGTCGTGGGGGAACATGACGCATCTCAGGAATGGGGCGACCCCGAGCATATTTTTTTTTTTTGATATCGCTAGTAAATTTCATTTCATTTCATTTCATTTCATTTATTTGTTTTTTCTCAATATACGGTACATTGTATGTCATACAAACGTTTACAGATATGAAATTGAGTATAAAGAGAAAGGAAGTGATCTAAAAACCTGAAAGGCTTATCGAGTAGAGCCACTCCCTAAAGAAGGAAAATAATTAAGTTATCAGAGTTAACGATATAAACAAACAAGATTTCTAAAAAGTATTATGGATCAATAATCACTTATGTAAACCTCGCTTAATTGACTTTAAAAGAAACGTGGTGACTGAGAATCATTTTGTATATGATCATGATGATCAAGTAGATAATTCCAGCAAGTGTTTGCCCGATAACGTATACTCTGTTTACCCAGGTTACTATGGGAAAAAGTCTATGTATGTGATCAGCCTGTCTTGTATTATAATCATGGATTTCCCTATTAACAGTGAATAAATTTTTACATGTGGGCGGATTATACCCATTAATAGAGCGATAAGCGAATGTAGCAAGATGAACTTTCACAAGGTCCGGTAATTTCAGTAGCTTAAGTGAGGCAAATAATTTACTAGTATGATCGTTATAGTCGGCAGAAGATATATGTCGAATAGCCCTTTTTTGAAGTACAAAAAGTTTCTTAATGTTATAAGCAGCCGTGCCAGACCAAACTGTAATGCAATAAGTAAGGTGAGGATAAATTAAAGTAAAATATATAGAACGAAGAATATGTTTTGGTAAGTAGTGCTTCAATTTGGAAAGAATCCCAACGCCACGAGAAATATTTGTTGATATTGTATTTATGTGATGACGCCATGTCAGACCAGAATCAATAGTTACCCCTAGAAAAGTGGTAAAACACACTTTTTTTAGACTACTACCATGCATCTGTATGTCAGACAGAATATTCCTATTCCTACCTTCATTGAAAACAACATATTTTGTCTTACCTACATTTAAAGAAAGTTTGTTAGCTGAAAACCAAGCATGAAATTCATCAAGCACAAGACAAACTCTAGCCCTCATTTCCACAGGATCCAAGCCAGAGAAAAAAATATAAGTATCATCAGCGAATGATATGATAGTACAATTATCTGACACATGACAAATATCATTTACATATATTATAAAAAGCAAGGGCCCCAATATAGATCCTTGTGGAACCCCACAAACAACATTCATGCAATCAGAATCCGTATGAAGACAATTTGTAAATTGTTTTCTGTTTGATAAATAGCTTCTAATCCAGTCTAGTCCTGTGCCTCTTATGCCATAATGTGACAATTTCATAAACAAAATACGGTGATCAACTGTATCAAACGCTTTGGACAAGTCCAAGAATACACCGACGGAAATCCTTTTGTTATCTATGGCATCATACAATACCTCCAAGGCCTCAGTCAAAGCAAGTTCGGTTGAGTGTCCTGGCCGATACCCATATTGACTTTTGAACATAATATCATGTTTACTGATAAAATTATAAATACGATTATGAACTATTCTTTCAAAGATTTTAGAAATAGAAAATGCTTAGATGCAACTTACAAGGCAAGGGAAGTGTCATTTCCAGCGATCTGGGAGGCATTTTCGGCCAAAATTTTCTTGTACGCTTCGCACCAACTCGTGGTGGCGCTACGCTTAGATAGTTTGCCTACAGGCTTCGCCCATCCCTTGGCAAATTTTCGCTACGCGCCTGTTCGAATTTGTAAAGCAGATATCCGTCATATCAGTAAGCATGAAAATGTCGTTCCAAAATGAACAGCCTCAAAACTGTCTATGAGTAGTCAAAGGCGAAGGAGCCCAATTTGAATTGGGGAGCTGTAACGACTGGCCCGAAAAATATAACCAACATTTTTCGCGCGCTCCGCGCGCGTTCAACGTGTTAATGTCAGTATCATTTAAGGAAGCATCGGCTATTACATCGCATGCCATCATGTACCGTACATAGGCGTACGAGGCGGGGGGTGGGGGGCTGGGGGCTGCGACCCCCCAAGCATATCTTTTGGTGAAAATTCGGGTAATATTCTGATAATTTTTCGGGCACCTACTGGAAGAAGAATAATTTGCAGTGTGTTTTTTCATTTTTTGGGGTGAAACTTCGGCAATATGCTGACAATTTTTCGGGCATCTACTGAAAGAATAATACTTTGCAATGGTTTTTTTTTTCAAATTTTTGGTGAAAATTCGGGCAATATGCTGAGAATTTTTTCGGGCACCTACTGAAAGAATAATAATTTGCAGTGAGCTTTCAAGGTTTATGGTGGAAATTCGGGAAATATGCTGAGAGTTTTTTTTCGGGCACCTACTAAAAGAATAATAATTTGCAGTGTGTTTTTCAAGTTTTTTGGTGAAAATTTGGGCAATACGCGCGAAAAATTTTGGTTATACTTTTCGGGCAAGTCGTTACAGCACCCCCCCCCCCATATCAAATGAGGCTCCTACGCCTATGGTACCGTAAGCTCACTGAAAGTTGCGCAGTATACCCCGGGATGCTCATATAAACAACTAATTGTCCTATGTAGATGGAGAAAGAGCATGGAGGTCCAATTATGTCAAAACTCTCTTTTACATTAGTATTGGCGAATTAGTCGGCCAAGCTTAGAACTTTACTTTAATTACCAAGGAGATAATTTTTAAACTATTCATTTCCTTTAGCTACTTCATTGCAATGTATTTTCTTCCAGTATTGGTGCCCGAAAAAATTCTCAGCATATTGTCCGAATTTTCAGAAAGAAATATTTCGTTAGCCCCCCCCCCCCCGTCGCCTCCTTGACCTATGTGTGCAGTGTTCGGTTTCGGAAATATCTGGTATTTTTTCGTTTCCTTCAACGAAGTTTTATAATAGCCGTTGTAGGAGGTTTAAATATTTGTACACCAATAAATTAACTGTGTCTGAATTTTCGAAAATTTCCTAACCAACATTCTTCATCGTATTTCCCTCTACTCGTGCAATTTTGACCAGTCTGTAAGGGGTTCAAGGAGGTTTTTCTGTATTGGTTGTCCATAGATGAAATTTTTTGCAACATTATGGGTATGTTTTGAAGTGAGTTTAATCACGAGAAATTTGAAATTCTGAACAAAAAATTGGCCTAAAACCTTCAAAAGTGGGGTTGTCGGGTATTGTGGGCCGCGACGTCGAAGCACCTACAAAAAGCAATGATCCACAGGAGATGCGATGAGATCGAACATGATGTGTGACTGGTGACAATCATCAAAAAGGTTATGGATGGGGAAAAAACTATTGGGAAATACTTTGTTCTCAGGCAAAAGTGTAAATCTGTTTGGTCTTTTTTAAGCCAGAGAAGTGTCATTTCCGGTGATCTTGGGGGTATCAAAACCAGAAATTTTCTTGTACGCTGCGCGCCAACCGATAGTGGCGCTCCTCTTAGATAGTAATTCGCGCCCCCGGGTTAGAAAATCCTAGATACGCCCCTGTAGTGTCTTGTACGCAGCTAGTATAGACCTTACACTGTAAGGCTATATTGCGTGCAAAACAGTACAGAACTTTAGTCTTTAGAACAACTACATACCCCACAAACTGTGGTTTGGTACGTTCCAACTTAGTCGTTTCATCGCGTGGTCAGAAACAGGTTCAAAAAGATACAGAAAATTTCACTTTGGAGGTATTATTTTCAACCAAAATTACAATTAATTGAATAAATAAAGTCTTCTGAAAGTTACTGAGAAGCGTTTTGAGGTAAATCTAACAATAACTCAGGATATCACAATCAAACGAAGACAACAACAACACTTCTTTCACCAACGTGTGCTGAGTACAGTATTGTGACGTCATGTCGATTGAGAACGAAGGGAAACAGAAGGAATATCCCTGATTTCTTTTTAGTTTGTAATTTTGGCGTAAGGTTCTCATTGGTCAATCTAGTTAAGAATCGGTAGAAAACGTGATGAATATTCAAAGGTTTAATTCACCGTTTGAACTGGGATTATAGGACTTCGCATACAAAAGTTACGGTGCAAAAATAGCCCACACAGTGCGGAAAAACTAGGGGTTTCAAGTGTACTCTCATTGAAAATATCCAAAAATCACTTTTTTAATTAAAACTTGGCGTAAGGTTACCAAAATATATATGGATTAAGGCATACACCACCAGAAAGCTAACGGTTTAAGCTTTCGAAATGTGGATGGTCCAATATGATCGACTAAATACACATGAAGATACAGGTCAAAACACACACAAAATTGCTCTTGCGCTACACAAGTTAAGGACACTCTCGGAGTGCCGTGAGGGCTATGTTCCGTTATGGCGTAGAGAAATTTAACCTGTATAAAATTCCACAGCGAATTTATTCTCAACAAGGGCAATCTACATGCTTAAATTTTTCATAACTACAATTTCACCTTTATAGTTACTTCACGAGATTTTCAGACTGCGTCTTATATAATAGGGGTTGTTTACAAGCAGTTTACAAGGTTCTTACAGTTTGACCTTTGGTGACCTCAATGGCCTTTGACCTCCATGAACAATTTGTATCTTCTACCCAATATGGCTTACCCATATGTAAAGTATGAGTTTAATCAATAATTTAGATATCGTGTTTACAAGAATGTGTCACATACCTAACACACCACGCACCCACACGCAGCTGTGTTTAACATTTAGACTGAGGAACCCATTGTTTTTTCCATTGTTCAAATCCATGAACCGTAACCTTCATAATACGCCTTAACAATAGAATCCTTGCAAGGACTCAGTGATATTTTAGCAACCACATAAGAGGACCTGGAATTATTTTGTTCAAGTCCACAGTCAGAATACAAGACATAAGCAAAAGTTATCATAGTTCACTATTTCACTCAATAAATGTAACGTTCCTACAACTTCACCCAACTTTGAATATCAAACCTGACTATATGGCTAGCTTTCCCAGGATGAGTTACACATTCCGGTTTACCCAGTTCATTCTTGTCGATTCAGTTAGAAGATCCAATTTCTAAAAGGGTGCAACAAAGTTTTACATGTTCAACCAGAATGGCACATCACAAGTATTGTGTAATTACCAATAAAAAGTATCAAAAATAGCTGAAATCTGTATTCATTCTCTCCTCTCTCTCTTTGCAGGTAACAATTGTGCACCCCCTTTTAATAAAACGCGCCTTGGTCGAGAACTAGCTTTTCTAAGTTAAGACAAATCATGAAACAATTAAACCTCAATATATTTTTAAGCCCTTGGCAGGAAGAACGAAATTTGATTGGTGTTTCACTGTCTCCATCCTACTTGAGAATATAATTTGGTGCGGCAAACACGGCAGCATGGTACCTCAGTGGCAAAACAGTTAAGTTACAGCAGCATCAGATGCCAATAGGAGAAACAATTGTGCTGAAGCTTGTCTGAGATTTGCTGGCATGTCACCACTCAGGAAAAAGGTGAAGGAACATTTTACATCTGTCACTTTTGCAACAAGATTGCAGTACTATTGGTCATCCGTTTTTTGGTGGCAAGATCCAAGGGTCCCCTAGACAGATATGCCTTAGCAGTGTCTTGAAGATGTTAACTACCCTTTCTCACACAGTCATCATCAACTCCTTCCCTGTATGGTAGGAAAACTATCAAACATCTACTGTTTTGGTGTTTTCACATAGTCGCTATCTGCAGTTTTTAACTGGTGAGATGGAAAGTCGACGGCAAGAAATTCCAATATGTGTTCCATCTCCAGCAAGTTATTTTGGGTTGTAACCACACCAGTGATCAACTTCTTTAGGGAAATCAATATCAAATCGACCGCACCAAGCAAAGAATCACGGAACACACTCGGAGTTTTCAGAAATAGTCACATTTGATGTAAGCACACGCTTGGTAAAGTCCCAGCCTATTTCAACACACATATAAAGTACAAACGTCTGCTCACCTTTGGTATTTTCTTAGAACCGAATTCGTCTCTTGAAATTGATATGCTCAACTTAAAATGTTCATAAATTATTAAGATGGATTCTGTTGAACTCTCCTATTCCTACCCCCATGAAACCGGCCTAATAATAAAGACCCAAAATAACGGCCCAAATGACTACAGACATTTCTATACACCTTATAGTGGATAATCAGTTCTTCTCTTTACATTTTAGCGGTTATCTGTTTCAGTAGTTGCAATGTATGAGATGGAACTATGCAAAATGTTTCCCTTTCTCTTTTTTTTTTGGTATATAATCTAATATTAGTTATCGAGCTAACAACCCAACTGGAGTTCATAAAACATTGAAACACCAGTTGGTGGTCTGTAATGAAGTAATGATTGCTTTTAAGATAACCTCTACCATTCACATTTGCAATTGTTGTGTACAGTGATGGGTGATGGACACTATGGCACTGAACAGCGAGATTATCCCAGAGAAAATTCCTATGAAGACAATGTGAGAACAACAATTTCCAAAAGAAAGAAATCAATTAGTCTATGTTCCTTACACCTGGAATTTTAAAATTGAAGTCCAATTTTGGAGTTGAATGTCATAAAACCATATCGTCCCTCAATACAATTGCCACAGAAAGTGATTGAAAATTTTGGAGAAGCTCCAGCAGGGGAACGAATGTATGAATATGAAGGTCAATCGTGGATGTGGAGTAAATTTCCACATTTTGGAATAAACATTGCATCTCACACAAGCCCACATATTTTGAGAATTCTTTATCAGGGAAAGAATACTCTTGTGCAACCTGTAAAACCCCCTTTTTTGCAGACAATGTTATTCTATTCCAATCAATTCCAAATTCAAAAATATTATAACAATAAGTGTTAGGCCTAGTCCTTATTTTGTACTTAGGGCCTATACCATGCCTCTCACTCTCACTGAGTCGCAGTGTCCACCTTGAACTTGAAGTCACATGGACGAATGTGAATAATACTGTGTAAATCCGACCTCTTTTACTTAGTATTCCACCGCACAGTCACGGGCACATACGCATTGCGTTCATAAGCAAAGAACTGAAGGCTTCACTTTTCTTGGTCAACATAATAAAGTAACTTAGTGTACGTATATAATCATGCATGTGGTCAGAATGAACATCCTGATGAAGCCGTGCAGGGCACGGCTCCTGCAGATTAATTAGATTTTTTTAAACAAGACTGACCATATAATTGTTTGACCGTTAATTGTGAGGTAGACAAGCAACACACACATTTTGGAAGCATATTAATATGAGATACTGGGAGCTACTAAGTAATAATTAATATTGGGAGGCTGCTCCGAACCAGGCAAACTCACCATCTCATCAATTACCGTCGGAGTTATCAGCCAATCTCGTGACGTCAGCATCATTAATAACCATCGCTTGGAAGTTTGAAGACACACAATGAATCAGAAGAATGATAAGGTCCACGGGTCTTAAAATGTCAAATCATGAATGAGTTTATTGACGTCACTGAAACGTGCATGCTGAACAGAATAATATTTGTTGATTGACCTGTAACACTAGTTACGGGGCTTCCTTCCAAACGGCCTTACTTTACTTTTAATGTTTGGAACACATGTTAACCTTCATTATGATACATACACAAAATTCCGTTGGGTTCGTGTTTACGTTATCCAAGATTCGTGCGCGACAACATTAGGACTCTAGTTAGTCTGAATATTCCTGTCTAAGATTTGAAAAATGGTACGCGAATAATCAAGGCTTAATTGACACAACTTTCTGTTGAATTATATGTATCTCCATTGGGCTTAATCATATATAGAGGAAAGTATTGACTGAACACCGCACATTTAGGACGGGAATATCTTTGTTGCAACGAATGTTTCTGGTTACCTCGAAGTGACGGTTCAGTGGTGATGACGTAACTTTTCCGACCAATCATGAGCGACTATTTACACATAAATGCAAAACTGTTTGGGGAAAAATTGACTCCCGGGAAGAAACCCCTAGCTAAGAAAAGAAGAGAAATAATAGAAAAAAAGGAAAAATCCTTCCCGGTGGTTGGGCTGTTCCCTGGAAGAGAACTGTTCTTCCGAAGTTTTACTCAAACGCCCTCTAGACACCGGGTTCCTAAACAAGGGGCCTCTTCCTCTGCCAGAGCCGGGGCCTTCTCCCAGTTTAGAAAATCAATATCCAAGGAGGATTTTAAATTATTTTTTGCATATTTTTTAATAACCAGGAACTTAAGGAGGGGGTTTTGAATCAGGAGGTCGAGGAGGAGGGCATTTTTAAGACATTATGGTTTTCAGCAATTAATTGATAAAAACGAGGGATTTTGTTTGTAGAGCTTTTTTTTGCGGCGATATAACCGGGGATATTAAGGCATATACTCAGGGCTTAGTTATTAATAATATGTAATTTTGAGTTTTAGTACAACTAAGTAGGCAGAAACTGCAATAAGTCTAATACTGAAAAGTCTAATACTGAAAACTGAAAAGGCTAATATAGGCTTAATATTAGGGTTATAAATTTGTAATAGGATATGTGGAGGGAGAATGTTAAGATTGCTAAGCCTTTTAAGTGCGTTTAAGATCTTCCAGGCTTTCCAGGTACTGATGTCAATGTGTTTTTTAAATTTAGTTTATTGTCTAGTGTTATTATAAGGTAAACAGCTTCCTTACTGGGTGTAATGTTTGTGATGGAAAGATTAATGTTGCAGTCTTCAGTCGAGTCCTTTGAGGACAAACTGAGTTTTATCGGGGTTAATTTTAACTCTTCACTTCTTACACCAGGTGCTGATCACCATCGAGGGTGTCAGAGAATCTCTTTAACGCGCTGACGCATATTTATATTCTTTTGCTGCTATGCCAGATAGCGAGGTCGTCGGCAAACTTACTATAATGAGCTGAGTTAAGATTATTGTAAGCGTAAATACTATGAAATTGAGTCAAGATTATTGTAAACGTAAATACTATAATACTATATACTTGTTAACGTAAATACTATAAAATTGGGGGCCAGAACCGAGCCTTGAGTAGTATCAGCTTTGAGCGCTAAGGAGTTGGCAGTCGGAGATCTGACCTCAAGAAAAAAACCGTTATTGCGCAATTATTAGCCACGGGAAGTTTTACCGGAAGTAGACAAACTACTCTCTTCCAGTTTGCAAAGTTGCGCGAATTCAATCGACACCACATAAGGAAATTGTCGGAATTATGCATATTCATATACTTTAGAAGCGTTAACTTTCTTCATGTGTGACTTAAACATTCCTTTACCCGAGAATATCCGACTTTTGACGAACCTAAGCTGCTGGGGTACGGTTGACGACGAATAAATGAACGTTACTTGCAAGAAATAGTGAAATGAGTACCTAAGTTTTAGCTCCAATTTTATCTGTGACATTGCCGTCTTAAGTCACTAGTCGTACCAACGAGTGTATTTTCTGGTATAAAACCCCTTTTCCGCCACAGTATATCACAATGCGGAGTCGTTTCACAGTTAAATTAGGTTATTTGTGGCCTGCTGAAAATGAGACACTAAACGTGTTGCTTGGGTCTTTAATTTTTATCCTATCGTATACACTACACAAAGCGATTAGTGCTTAGGCTTCGCAATCGCATTAACAGTACTGAATACACAGTATTTGTCAGTAGCCTAGCCTACAGTATGTATATTAACTTGTTATAGTAGTAGTACGTACACAAAACTGTCCTACAGCCTACAGGAGTGCACAAGCACAGGGTAAATTATGAATATGAGTTGGACTAGGCCCAGGAGTGCGTGAGCATACATAGTGTGTTGGTAAATTACTAGGCCTAGTGTAATATTATATCGGGACTCGCGAAAGAATTGTACTGGGGTTATCTAGATGCCGTATTTTATGCTTCTTCAGGAGACGTATCGAACGGGCAATAGAAGAAAGCAATGAGTTCTCAGAGAAAAAATTTGACAAGATAGGATTTGATTAGTGATTCGGTATAATTTCTTCTCTGTCGATTCTCTTATAAACAAAACAAAATTACAATGATTTGACCACGTCAATTACACAACTCGAAGAAGTGATGAAGTGATGAACTTGCAGGACACATGCCGCTTTTTATGGATTACTCTACCGAAAATCCCACTGCGCATAGTCAGAAGGCAGCCAATAACCTGCCCATTCTGCATTAGCTAACGAAATAAAAATCAGTGTGTTGGCACTGATCTGCCCTGATTGGTTGGGAGTTTGGAAGTCCACCCCTTTTTATGGACACTTCCATACCACGTGAGAAGAGCCTTCTCGAATGTTCCACAGACACATCGAATCTATTTTGGGAGAAGGCCCTGTAACATGATTCAATAAGATAGTTAAAACTTCTCGTGGGAAAACTGAAACATCGACCTAGATAAATATTTAAAGAGCCTGTATGGTATCTCGATGGAGTGTTTCAGGAACATCAAAGAGGCAGTATTACTATTTCATAACACTAGTAAAAGGGTACCAATTTAGAATGAGTGACACACTCCCTCATATTATTTATTACGTATCTAACCTATTGCCTCTTATTTCAAAATCAAATCTGTTGCTCACAGCTCCGATCCTTGCTTATTTATTAGTTAGGTATCCCTAATTTTTAATGCTCCTTGCCCTACTTTTAAACTAGAGCCAAGTTTAGATCTAGAACTTAAGCAGTTGTATGATGTTTTTGAAGACGTACTCGTAGTATTTCAAACTTTCTTGAGGCCTACAATTTACAATAGAACAAGTACAAGCAATAGCCTAACTTATTCCTATACTAGGCTATACCATTTCAGACATGCTCTTCTAATCTAAGTAGGCTTAATCTAGGAGTAGCATATTTTGGGGTTAATTTCTTAAGGCCAGCCATTAGCTTCCTGTAGGCTGTAGGAGAAGGTTCTTCTAAAACTTCTGAGAGTGGGTCAGATGGACAGGACTTGGAATCTGATAATGAAAATGGGTCTTGAGAGCTTGCAGACTAGAGAACCAATGCCACTTGTATACTGTTATTGTTGCCTTTGTTGGGTTGCGTGCCTTTTGTGCCTGCCACATGATAAACCTTTACTTATTTTTTCCCCACAGTATGAGCAGAAGCAATGAGTCTACTTGTTTGATAATAAGTTTACAGGTAGTGTGTGAAAACCACAATGGGTTGCTTTCATACTTATAACACATATCAACCTTTAGCCCACACTTTTGTGAACTGGTTAGTTTTTATACATGTATGAAATTTTAGCACAATTTGCTTTCATAGCATACCATTAAGACTGATTGTTGATTGCTTTAAGAAATCTTTCTTTACAATAATCAATCCTGTATGCAGGCAGCTCATAGTTTATCATAAAAGGCTGAACAGGCTGGTAGTAACTGGTGATTGTTTGTGAGAGTGTGTTGTTTTGTTGATGTAACATTGTTGTACTGTTTGTTTGTGATTTGTCTCTCCTCACATTACAAGTATAGTTTTCCTGTCTCTCACATGTTTCCGTCCAATGTTGTGGTATAAAAAGCTTCCACTGTTATGTAAGCATCCTGCAAATGCTTGAATCTATTCTGTTTGGTTACTGCATCTTATTTCGGAGACCAAAACATGTTTCCTTTGTAAAGAGCATTTGTTTTACTTTTTATTATATAAAACATAAATATACATAAGGAAGCATTTAACTGCCTTAAGACAAGTTTCCATTGGTTCTACTTCTACTGACTTGCCTTGCAAATTTTTTTCATATCTTTTGCACAACACCTATTACATTAGTCGTTGTAAAAGTGGTCACACTTATTTATCATTTAATACTCGAGTTGTTGGCCATTTTCTATAACTTACCTACAAACTGCTAATAGCATTCCTGTACCTTTGCTTTAAAAGAGATCAGAATTCTATATTTATCAAAACCTTTATATATGCATAAAGTCACTGCACATCTTGTGTTGCCCATATGTTAACTTCTTTCAGTTCTAATAACCATACATAATGCAACATGAAATACTCTTCCCTGGTGAATGCAATAGCATCCTATAGATGCTTTTTTAAAACTTTGGTTTACCCTTGCCAAAGAGAATGCCTTTCTCTCTTGAAAGTCCTCCTGTAAGTACTGTAGAATTATGTTTATATTTAGTGTATCACTTGATTCCATGCTTTCTAGCAGCAGCACTATAATGTTACTTTTGTCAGTTTCAAAGAGTTCACATAATTATACCATTTCATTTAAAAGATAAATTTCTGTTTCCTGCTTCTTCTGTTTTATTCGATATGCAGTACTACCTAGAGCAGCCATATTACTTTTATTAAAGTGGTCACACCTATAGGTGCTTGTGTTCATGCACAAGTCTGTTAGCTTTTGGTTCCTTTTCTTCATTACTTGTACAGTTGAACAGCTATAAAATGTTATCAGTGTCAAAGTGGTCACCGAAAACATATGCTTTCTTTCATTTTTATTATAAATAGAACAAATGTATTACATTTTTCAGTATGAAATGTGGATGCACATTATATACTCTATTTGTTCATAATAATCAGTACAACTTTACTCCTTTCACATTACTTTAATGATCATTTTGCTAATTAGTTGTACAGCCAGGTTACCTTGATAATGATTATATTTGTATTTTCTGAGTGTGCTTTTCTACCTCTGCATTATTACCTTGACAGGTATCGAACATTAAAGCCAAGTATTTATCAAATGGTACATTTTATTATACTGTTAAAGAAGTCCGCTCTTTTCTATGTTTACTTATCATATACTTTCATACCAGAAGCAGTCAACCATTATTTCAAAGTTACAAAGTACATATTTTAAGATTTTTGTATTTAACATGTGCGTGCCTGTCATTTTTGTCACTGCCGTTTGCCAATTTGCGTTCTAACCTGACCATATAGATGTCTACCTCATTACATAGTCAAACTGACACAAGGTAATAAACTTCATGTCCTTCCTCAATAAATGTTATCTTCTAACTTCTAAGCATGCTTTGGCTTTCATAGCAATTGCAATGAAACTTTCATGCTAACTTTCATGTGCAAGTTAATTATTATTTTATGATCTTTCAAAGTTTTAATATGATATAGTTTAATTTAGTGGCATAGTACTCGTTACAGATTCTTTTGTAAGTTCAGATTTTGCCACAACACAGCAGTTTTCTGGAATTTTATGATGTGAAGACTTCTGTATTTGCAAAAGAAAAAAATGTGTACACACATCCTGCCTTGTGATGATTATGCTTGTATAAAAGATCTCACTCATAGGTTATTTTCTGCTTCTTAGTGATGCTGGATTATACCACTAAGGTTTCTTGACACATTCATATTTGCTGCAAGGCATTGGTAATGACTGGAGTCACTCCTTAGACCTGGTAATTATCCCCATGCGGAGTGAGAAAGCTTTATTTGCGGTCCAGTTGGTCATTTAGTATTGAGAAAGAACACTGCTCATCATTCTCACATTTGGGTAGTACTGTGTGGTTCATATGCTACAGTGAATTCCTCATATGCACTAGGAACCAAGCTCAAGATCTAACAGTACCCAGGTCAGTTGGCCTATTAAGGATTGCTGCACTGCAGTCGTAATGAGTGGAGTCTGATCACTTAAGCGAGGAACCTGCCAAAACAAATTTGGCAACAAACTTATATTCTGTATGTGTGTAGGTATTGCTGAAGTGTAACCTTGCATATACTTTGGGCCTTGTTCAAAACAACAGCCAGTCTCTCTTGGCCTTTTCAGATACTATACTCAGGGTACTATGAAGTGGTAATAAACCATAAAATTTTACAATAAACCACTCTTTGGTGAGTGGTTTATTGTAAAATTTGTGAATGCGGGACAGTTTATGTACCTATTTTGTTTTGCTTTCACCAGCGTCAGCGCTTGCTTGATATCTTATGTAAATCTGTGCTATAACCCGCTTCATATTTCTGTGTTCGATATGACCTATCCATGTACTTAAACTTGTGTGAAAATTCTCCATGTTCGTATTAATATCATTTTTGAACTGCCATCAATATATTCTATCAATGAATAAAAATGTTGAAAAGGAACTCAAACTTGTTTTTTTGTTGCAATGATTGGTGTGAGTCATTGTCAGCCTATGATTAAATAGATAAGCAACCAGGTGTTAGAAAAAGAAGGAAATGCTCCCCATGGTGGATGGGGGAGTAGGGGAGTTGATATGCTTGTATACTACAGAATAAACTACTTAACCATTCCAATGAAATAAATTCATTAAGGCCATTGACCGCTTAACTTGAGGTATTGTGCTAACGTGCCTCACCTAGGTGTGCCCATCTGACCACCACCCGTCTCCACTCCCACCTCTCCTGTCATTGCTTTCGACGTGAATGTATACTATGGCAGAAACCAACACTCATAACCCCCACGTGAAGTTGATGTGATTTGAAATTGCATTTTACATTCTATCTAATCATCCCTACCCCCATCAGGAGAAACGCGCCGATCTAAACCGATAGAATGCATTGTTTATGTAGTGAAGTGAAATTTTGTTGTATGCACCCGTTGAGTATTTACATCAACGAGGTAAATGAATCTGGAGAAACTATCACACAGTAAATAAGCGCGTACGCGCGTACCATGTATGGAGGGTCATGTGATGTGTTCCAGAGTGGTACTAATATACTACTCTCCCTATTACGCATGATGATTTCACCCAACTAGTACGTAAATGTGTTTGCGTGCTTAGAGCAGCAGACGACACCCGTTACCTAGCAATAACCGTGCCTGTAGCCTAACGTGATAGCTATATTCCCGTCGAGCAGCATTAGGCTCTGTTCCATGGAGAATTCCGTGGTTGCACTGAACTAAACAATTCCCCACATTTCCCATTTCTACATTCACTTATAGCGTGTAGTAATAACGTTAGGCCATATGAGACAAAGCTTGCCCCTAGAGCTGTATTAATAAGTAAGATTATGTAGAAAGCCTGCCTTCATTCAAGAGAATAAGGTTGAACGTTAGCATATTAGCACTATTTCGTAGGCCTGAAGTACCAGTACCTTCTTATGCCGCTAGTTCCCATGTCCGAACCGACCAATCTTTCACGAAGTCACTAACACTGTTCTCGAACTGCTACAGAGAAATATCAGTATAGTACCACCCTGGAACACATCACATGACCCTCCATACATGGTACGCGCGCACCCAATTGACATGAATCCTCCAGATTCATTTACCTCGTTGATTTACATCAACGAGGTAAATGAATCTGGAGGATTCATGTCAATTGGGTGCGCGCGTACCATGTATGGAGGGTCATGTGATGTGTTCCAGGGTGGTACTATACTGATATTTCTCTGTAGCAGTTCGAGAACAGTGTTAGTGACTTCGTGAAAGATTGGTCGGTTCGGACATGGGAACTATCAACGAGGTAAATGAATCTGGAGGATTCATGTCAATTGGGTGCGCGCGTACCATGTATGGAGGGTCATGTGATGTGTTCCAGGGTGGTACTATACTGATATTTCTCTGTAGCAGTTCGAGAACAGTGTTAGTGACTTCGTGAAAGATTGGTCGGTTCGGACATGGGAACTAACTGCATAAGAAGGTACTGGTACTTCAGGCCTACGAAATAGTGCTAATATGCTAACGTTCAACCTTATTCTCTTAAATGAAGGCAGGCTTTCTACATAATCTACTTATTAATACAGCTCTAGAGGCAAGCTTTTTCTCATATGGCCTAACGTTATTACTACACGCTATAAGTGAATGTAGAAATGGGAAATGTGGGGAAATGTTAAGTTCAGTGCAACCACGGAATTCTCCATGGAACAGAGCCTAATGCTGCTCGACGGGAATATAGCTATCACGTTAGGCTACAGGCACGGTTATTGCTAGGTAACGGGTGTCGTCTGCTGCTCTAAGCGCGCAAACTCATTTACGTACTAGTTGGGTGAAATCATCATGCGTAATAGGGAGAGTAGTATATTAGTACCACCCTGGAACACATCACATGACCCTCCATACATGGTACGCGCGTACGCGTGTATTTACTGTGTGATAGTTTCTCCAGATTCATTTACCTCGTTGATTTACATGTATTACGTAATAGTTCGTAATAGTTTGTAGCGTTAGTTGTTTGCACGTGTGTATTCTTCAGTTCTGTATACGTCGTTTTAATGGCAGCATCGTCCCTGAAGAGCTCCGGGGTTCGCCTCGTAAACCCCTTATTATTTTGTCATATTTTATTAATCTCGGGTCGTCAATAGCCCAGATTCACTCTTATCTGTACTGTCTGGAGGTCAGGAAGGAGATGTCACCCTTCTTTAGAGGCAGGATGCCTCAGGTTTTGGATGGTTCGGCTTCTGGCTCGAAGCCACTGGTTTCCTAAGATGGCGGACCTATCACATATATATGGCGAGCTAGCGTTGATGGAGTCTCGATGTCCGCGAGCTTCCTTTACCGCGAGCGTAGAGTCCTCTTCTTCTTTATCGCGAGCGAATTGACTTCAGTATAAGAGTTTAAGTCGTAAATATTAAATGCCGTACGTACCCTTATTGTTAATTAATAGAATCTGATTTTAAGTGTTTGGCTAGGTTGTACTTGACCGTACAGAGTACATACGTTAGCTTGTGTATTGGTGCTCCTAAAAAGCATATCTGAGTTTACCAAGTTGTACTTAGTACTTTAAATGCTTATATGTAGTTATATATGTCATAATTCAATTAAATGAACCTTTGTAAGCTATTCCAGATTTTATATGGTTATATATTCATTTTCTGGTTTAGGTTCTTTTGAGTTGAGTCGTGATCCGGTGATGTGAGGGTTACTGATCATTGTTGTTAGATGACTGGGCTGGTAAGTTGATGCATGATATTTTGCAGGGTATTTCTTTTGTGGTCATAATTGTTCATGCGAGGACCTGAGGTTACATTTTAGCTATTTTGTTTATTATTATCTTCTGATTTTATCTCGCCAGGAGCGAAAGGATATGTATATACGCCATGCCATTGATTTGTGTTCTTCGTCATGTTACAGAAGGTGTTAATTAAATTTCATATTTAGTTATGTGCTAGATTGGTCCTTCGGTAAATATTATCATATTCTGCTGTTATCATTTTTATGGATGATGTTATTGTACTACACAAGAGATTCACTTTTTCACTCTTCGGGTTTATATGGATGAACCGATAACTCCATTCTTTTCTTCAATTCATATCCAATTCTTTTCCAATTCATTCAAGTCTTACTCGATTATTATCTTGTTATTATCACTAGAGATGAGCTATTGCAGGGTTGCTAGTCACTTGTTCATTGCAAGATTGTTTTACCAATTATCTGTTGTTTTATTATTTTCATTCAATTGAGGAGTTTCACACCAATGGTAGGTTGTTGGGTAATATATACATGGCTTACCTGGACAACTGCTTAGTTTTTAATTTTCTCTTTTCATTGCAGAGGCTGTTTGTCTGTTTGTTTTGTTTGAATAAATTGGATGAACCAAGTGCGACTCTTCATCATTGTCATTTGTGTGGCATGACTCACCGCTAGCTCCCCATTCAACTAGATTCCCAAATCGCTTCATTTACAGATGCGATCAAACCACGAGAGAAAATGTTCAGCTGAAATACTGCGATAACTTCAGGTAGCATACGCCCGCTAAAATCCCCATTGACTTATACACTAAATCACAAAATTAATGTGGTGTCTAAGTCTAGATAGAAGGTTTCACTAGCTCAACGCTACCCATCACCGGATAGCTGACAAGTTGGTCTTTAATGGCACCATCAATTTTCAGTACCATGACCGAGCAGATTTTTTGCTATCCAGCCGGAAGTTTTCATCACTTGTAAACAAACCTCTTCACTCAGTAGTAAACAATTTTCCTACGCTGCTCCTGGGAGGCCTAAAGGGGTCTAAAATTGCCTCAATTGACCCAATTTTCACACCATTCATGCTCTTCAACATGCAAGCCACAGAAACTAGATCATGATTGATAACAGGTCAAAAAAGATGTTCTCCTGCTGCTTTTTGGCACTTTTCCTGAAGGAGAACAATCGAGCGGATGGATATAGACTCTAATAGGAGTACACCACCTTAAAGTCGAAATTCAATATGGCCGCCAGACAAGCTAACGAAACGCATAATCTGCTTCTATCATACGAAATGCGAATAGCCGTCTTACGATGTTTGCCGTTCTGAATGCGACGAAATCCAAAAGGTATTTCACTTAACGTAAAATCCGGGTCACTTTCGAGTTGTTTTCAGGCATTATCGCGACTTAGGAATGATTTTTAAGCATCCTCCGGCAAGATCATGGAACCGCTATCAAATTTTCTTTGCCTAATTTCTCCGGCAAAATTTACGAAATTCCAACATAACATTCCACCTATGCATTAAATAATGTGTTTGCTACGCGCATGTGTCTTTTTTTTGGGCATTATAAACCATATTTGGCAATAAATGGTTATTGGAAAACTCTATGCGTGCAGCCTTACGCGGCCGCCGTAATTCAAACGTAATGATATGCAAAATCAGTAAAACAATCGAAGGTCACGGGGGCATATCTCCGACTATTGGAACAGAGACCGTGGAGATAAGAAGAAAGGAGTCTGATCAGAGAGTTTCCACAACAACTGCTGTCTGATAAAATGATTGCCGTGGTGCAACAGTGATGAAATAGGGTTTCAAGTTTCAACAGCTTTCGCTATTGCGCAATGAAGGGAAAATTCCCCGTGTCGACGCCAGCTCGAGTTCAAGTTCAGTTCAAATTCTTCAACATAGTAAATATTGACAAAGACAATTTGTGGTACAGTGGTATCAGTATAACGTACTGTAGTTCATATATAGCATCGTGTGTTTGACAATTGGTGTGGGTAAGACATAAATAAACGATCAATTTGAAAGCACATCACGAAGAAAAGCTGTACGTTCCTGACTACAATGTTGAAGCATACATGAAAGAAGATTTTATCAGTTTTTACAGTCTGTCTAAGACTTTCATTTAGAGGTCTTTTGGAACATTTTGGTTGAAGAACGTAAAGTCTAACTCTCTGCTTTGGTGCTTGTCTGAAATATTGTGACTTGATTAGACACAGCTTAGGATAACGCTAACTATAGCTCACAAATGTTCCCGATGAATGCCATTCACTTTGACCAAGGTATAGTTATGTATTTGAATTGAGTTCTCCATATTTCAGCTGGTAAATTCGTATTAATTTAAGATTAAAGGGTATCCTCGGTTAGCGTTTAGCTTTTAAATCTTCCCCGAGGCCCAGAAATATAAAAACTACAAGTAGAATACAAATAATACTATCGCGTAAGCCTATGCTGTTTGGTAGAAAAAGTGTTCCCTAAAACCTGCAACTAGGTTAACTATAGTTATATCGATTAAGCCTAATGTTACAGTAACATACCATAACGTTTGGGCTAGGTTAACTGTTCAGGAACTAGTTGAAAGTACTGGCCAAAGGATGGGCTTTTACTAGCCTGTACTAATGGTTTGGGTATTGGTTGTAGCCAATGGTGAGTTAATGGTACTGATATTTGGTTGTTTCTCAGTATGATTGGTTCAAGAGGTTCCGAACTGTAGTTGTCACCAAATCAACAGCATGTTGATAACACTGAATGTAATAATGTTAGGGGAAACTTTACTTTTAAGTTACCTATTTTCAAGAAATGTGCTCAAAAAATTAAATGACAAAAAACGTTATGTTTTGCTCCAATTCTTCATGTATTCCCTGGGCATTCATTACAAGCACCTACAAAATTGTTTCATAGTCATTTAGTCAAGAACTTTACTCTCCAAAAATGCAAAATTCACTGGCCACTAAAACTTTGTCATGTTTGCTACAAAGGATATGGCTTATATATATATATATATATATATATATATATATATATATATATATATATATATATATATATGTGGGCAGGGTCAAGCGGTAACGGAGGGACATTTGACTGTTTTCCTTACACATTTTGTCTCTCTTTGCATCAGTTTGAGGGAGTATGTTGCAATTTCTTTTGTGGTTATCTAGACAGGTAGTTACTTGCTTCATACCCATAAACTTAATTCTTGTGGCTGTTACTGTAGGGAAAATATGGCATGAAAAACATGGTAACGGAGGGACACCAAATGAACACGTGTTTTCACACTTTTTTTGGAAGATGTCAAATCCACTGTTCTTAAGTTGCACTGACCATGTAACTTATATCAGGTGTTGGCTGGTACATTGCTTCACATACACCAAGGAAAAATTAGATGAACAGGCATCAATTGTGAAATCTACAGCTGATTTCGTACAGTAACGGAGGGACAATTCCGATGGTAACGGAGGGACACAAATTGTTCAGTGTTGTTTAGTGTAGCCTTTTGCCTGTTTTTGCTGCTTAGTTAGATTCAATATTTTTTATTGCTGTTGGACTAAAAGTTATTATATTACTTAGGGAAACAAGGATAAGAACATTAAACCAACAGCTATGTTCACCAAAACATTAGCAATTTTAGTGGTTAATAAAAATGTAAGAAAAAATAGTAAGAAATTGATTAAAAGAACAAGTTTAAACAGACCACTCTTCATCATTTAGCACTCTCTAACTGCATTATTAGCAACTGTTGGGGGGGGGGGGCTGGTGGCTAGTGGCTAGTGCACTTCAAACCAAGTCAGTAAATCACATATTTACAGTAGACAGTTCACAGGTACTGTACTGTACCATGTGCAGAAAGGAAATTTCATTACAGTAGTATGAGAGTCACATTTTGTCTTCCAAATACTGCTAGTACTTTGCAGAAACCACTTTGTGCAGTATATACTTGATACTGGGCTTAAAAGTGAAATGCTGAAGTAACTTCTAACTTTAATGATAAAACCATACTGTAATAATGCAGTGGTAGTATAACAATTTAACAACTAACAACAATAATAATACAAAAACATTTTGAGACATAACATGATACAGTTACAGTAGCTACTGTACTGTACTGCAGAAAGGTTCAGTATACCTGAATGTAATATTTGTGGATTAGAAATTATAGTTGAATTAACTTCCTGTGATTATTTATAAACTCAAAACAAAACAACAATATCATAGAAATAAAAAACAATATTCCAATCACAACTATGCTTTGAACATGTCTGCAAACTTTTCTATTATTTTTAATCCTGATCAACAAATTTTGAGTTTGCTCTTGCTGAAAGAAAGTGGCTTTGGAAGCTCTTGCAAATGGAAGAAAATGTCCTTGATTCTCACAGCTGAAATATTGCTCACAGTTTTGAACTGGTTGGCAATCAGCAGTGTATGAATGAAAACTTCCATTCTGTACCTTCCAGCCAGTGTTTGTGATGTGGTTTATTTCTAACTCAAATGTAGCTTTTCTTGACTTCCATGACTTCACATTCTGAGGAATTTATTAATGTTAGTCAAGCTGTTGTTCTCTTCACATAAACAGGAAGTCAAGAATTCCATTTTAAGAACACAACTACTTAGCAAGTAAACTCCCACTGGCAGGAATCTGTGCACAATCTTGCATTAAACAATTGTCCCTCCGTTACCAGTAACGGAGGGACACTACTTCACTTGTTCTTTATTTTAGCATAAAAGTAGCTAAATCCTTGGTTTAACATTTCTTTAGTGGTTAACCCTATGAAAGTGTTTTATACAAATTATGAAATTTTTCCAGCATTGAATGACTGAGAAATTTAAAAAAAATGTATTTTTTTGGTAACGGAGGGACAGGTAACGGAGGGACAAATCAGGTAATTAGCAATTACTGCTAATTGACAATTTATAGACATTGAAGGGGAATTATTCCTGTGATATGCATAATATTGACCATGACTACTAGGCTGTGTAAGAAATCTTTCTAAGTCATCTTTGTACTTTGAAAAATTTGGTTTTAAAAATATCCCCAAAATTCAATATTTTTTGGCATAACACAAGTGAAAATTGGCATGTGTTATATATGTCTATAACTTTTTATTAAATTAGTATATTTTTGTTCTGCAAGCACAGTGGTAAAATATAACTCTTTACCTATCTAGCCATACCACATTTGACCATGTTCTGTACATTTCCAATTTCAACCCAATTGTTACATTTCCCTTGACCTTGCCCATATATATATATATATATATATATATATATATATATATATATATATATATATATATATACCCTTACCAAAATCCCAGATCTGGCTTATATCTGGCCATACAAAGCCAGATATAACTTGATTTAAAGTCAGCCCAGATATGCAGATAAAGTTTTATCTGGAAATATAAAGCCAGATACCACTTGATATAGAGTCAATCCAGATATGCAGATTTTTTTTATCTGGCCATATAAAGCCAGATATAAATAGGTATGTAGTCAATCCAGATATACAGATAAGGTTTTATCTGGCCATATAAAGCAAGATATAACTGGATATAGAGATAGTCCAGGTAACTTTCATCTGGCCATACAAAGCCAGACGTAACCTGATCTATAGTCACTCCAGATACACAGATAACATTATAGACATACACCAATTATCCTAATAATTACTTTGAGACGTTAAGCTTCTGTTTCATATTGACTTAAAAGGAGCTGTCAATTAAAAGGAATGTGCTTGTAGGTATGGTGCTAAGGCTTCACAGTTTTGGCTGAAAGGAAAACCATGCAGTTGGGTTGCAAGTTTAAAACTGGTTTCACTGGGTTTTCAATGGGACTTTGCAATTCACTTGATGCACATGCAAACAAAACAAAAAAGTTTCTTCAGGTTTACTTGTAAACATGTTTTCCAATTGATAGAATAGGTAATTGAAAATTTGAAATTTCCTTGATTATTTTAACATCGTGTACAATGTTGTCAGTTAATAAACTACAAAGGGTGATAGATTGTAATGTAACAGTTGCTACGGAGAGATTTTAAAAGTCTACAACATTGAATTAAGGAAATTAACCAGGTTTGAGAAACCATAATGGATGAAAGCTGTGTTGAATTGAATGATGTTTACATTCTTTGGGAGGAAATTGTTAAAACTCTGGGAAAGGTTACTTTTTCTCTTTTAATGCTAAATTACCTTGTCATACAACAATGATTCCAAAGCAACTGGTTTCAGTTTGTAACCTTTGTGGCACCATTTTGGTTAAAATTGTTTAATGCAAATAACACTACTATTAACTCTAGTCTAGCAGAGTACAAAGTTCTTATAAAATATACAGGCTTAGCAGAACTATGTATCGAAAAATATCACATGCTGGTCCAATACCTTTGTGTTATGATTTTCATTCCAGAAAGTATTTTGAACCTGCCATATAAGAATCAAATTGTACCATGTTCTAGCGAGTATACTGCAGTATTGTTGGTATTAAAAGAGATTTAGGAAGTATTGACTTTCTGTCTGTATGACCTGACACAAATAAAAGAAACCACCATTGTGGTGGAAACTTTGATGTTTTGTGGTTCCTGTGAGATGTCAGCTGATAACCTGTGTAGTACAGTATATGAGATTAATTAGTAAAGGTTATGACGTAGACTGACCACCATTTGAAGACTAACAGGGCTAAGTTAAGTTTTGTGCACATATAGTACAACATATCACATTGATGGTAGGAACTGGTAGGAAATGTATGCCATAGATAGGCTTATGCATTGTAAAAAAAATGTATTTATCATAGCTGTCATGGATTATATACTCTTTAAACATACAGTACCATCTCAGATTTGTCAAAATGTAAGTTACAGTCGGTGATGATGCTGTGATTGGTTGGGCTGGGGAGGTGATTGGTAAGAAGGTGGCACTTGCCTCAAACTTTTCTCTTTTTGGGCATTGTATGAGAGGTTCACCAAGTTACAGGGTTAATTTCGTCTTTTACAGGCCTACAAGAAAGTTTCCTCAGAAGTATTCCTTAAAGTATGTTTCTTACCAGCTGTCACTTGATACATACAAAACACAACTGACAGAGAGTCCGGTCATATCAGTGCCCTATGATGTGCACCTGGAACCCATACTGCATGGCATTCTCTGCCAGGATGCCTTTTCAAAGTATTGTGCTTACCTTCCAAATTTGGCAACAGGATCCACAGTCTGAATGTAAAACACACGTGTGTGTGGGTGCGTGCGTTTGTTTTGCATTCTGACTGAGGACTTGAACAAAATGATCCAGGTTCTCTGATTTCTAAAGAAACACCAACTCCTTGCAAGAATTCTATTGTTAAGGTGTATTATTGAGATTAGAGTACATGGATTTGAACAATGGAAAAAACAATGGGTCCGCAGTCTGAATGTAAACACAGCTGTGTGTATTTGTAGCCTTGGCTTTTAAACATGATAACTCAAATCTATATGGTGGGTGTACTTCATATTTGGTATGTGATATGCAGCTTATAAAGTAGAAGAACACCTTTTGTTTCCTGGTAAGTTCAAAGATCATTTGAGGCCAAGAGAGGTGAAGTCTGAATACCTTGTAAACACAAATGTGCAGAAGATGCACTTCTTATTTGGTATGTGGATGCATCATATTGAGTTGAAATATCTTTCTGAGGAGGTGGAGGGTCATCTGATGTCAACAGTGGTCAAAGTCTGAATAGCTTGTAAACAAGTACAGTAGAGGTTGGGTATTGTTTTCTGTGGAGGTCAAAGGACATTTGGGTCAACAGTGGCCAACGTCTGGAAACGTTAATGATCACATAAAATCTGTATGAACTTCATATTGAAAAAAAAATATGAGATGCACCATCTGAGTAGAAAAACTTGATGTTTTTTCAATAGAGGTCAAAGGTCATTTTTGAATAACAGCTTGGTCAAAGTGACCCTCAGTGACCCTCCACCAAAATGACCCTCAGATAACTGTTTTAGTTTTGAGCACCATTTCTTTGATGAGTGGCTTTTCTATGTCACTAACTGTCTCAGGTTTTGACCTTTGTTCTTTTAAGTGGCTGGAAGGGTTATCCATATCTATCTATGACTGTTATATGTCATCAACTTTCAGAAGGGTAGAACCTTTAAAGCCTGTACAATGGCCAAGTTATCTGGGAGTAATTGCTGATGTACTGATACTAGTATTGAGGACCTATTTTCCTCAGTTGCACTATCAATCAGGTGATTCCATATATAAAGTTATAAGTCAAGGAATCACTAGACCTACTGGCTTTCTGGCTTTCTTTAGAGTTCAAACATCATTTGAAGGCAGCAAAGGTCAAATTGTGAATTCTTTAAAGCTTCATACATAGTATGTGGATCCCCTTACGCCATGTTGACATAACAGTTCCCAGACTCCAAGCTCGCTTTGTGTTCAGCATTAAAACAAGATGAATTGAATTTTTAGCCTCAGAGCATTTACAGTGGAACGTGTGCTCTGGTATTAGAACTTTCGCCGGTGACCACAGGAAGTTGAGGTTTTTTTACTAGAAGAAACGGCGCAAAACCATTGACCATTCATATGCTTCTGTTATCTCAAATTACTGATGTAGACAACCTCAGAAGTTACAGGTAACCGCTGGTCCCAGGTCAACCTTAATCTGCGCTTTCATTAATATTTAACACCAGGCTTGGGTCTGATCCTCCCACAAGAGTACATCGGGTGGTTCAAACTGGGGTCTGATCCGCGTTTACATTGAAAATCGCATTCTGATTTCGGGTTCAATACTGCGCCCTGTGTCTTATTTAAACAGGGTCTTAATCATTTCAAGAATACTATATAGTATTCTGTAGAGGTGAAAGCTAAACTAATTTCAACAACTTGTTATCACAGCAACTCCAACAAGTAAAGCTGGAAGAAGTATATAAAAACATTGTGTGCACAAGTCACAAATTGTCCTCAACTTCACAGGAATGTAAAATGTTGCGAGGAATCACTCAGCCTTTTGGCTGTCTGTTTTCTTCTTTTGTTTAAATATTGCATGGAACTATAGAAGCTCAGAGAGCAATCTATTTCTGGACCATGTCCTTTATGATCCGAATGGAACTATAGGTGGCTGTGCCATCTTCTCACTACACATCTGGTAAAGCAAAAATTCACAATGCTTTGCTAGTTTACTCTCCTTATGTCTTTGTCACTGGTCCAAACTTCTAGATCAGAATCAATTGATTGCTCTTTGCCTTTGTTATTTGCAGTGTTCGTGAGTTACGCAAAGATAGAGACCCAGCTCCACCAACCGCTGCATAATGGCTGATCATTGCCAATCATTACCTGCATCCCTGTGGGAGGAGACATATAAACTACATCCCTGGTATATTTTGATCAAAGATGATGTCCCTAGGGTTGACTATCGTTCAGTTTTCCCCAAGTGTGCTGAGAAAGGAGAACTATATTATTATGATGCATCCTCACAGACTTCCACAAAGAGCTATAGAGAAAAGGAATCCAAATCAAAGAAGGTTATCATGACAGCTGTGTGTTCTACTAGACTTCAAGTTCAGTGGTCTCCACATATATTTGCACCATTGAATGATAAGGAGAAGGAACTCTTGGAAGCTATACCTTCTACTAAACAGCGCTTTGTGACCTACAATGGTAAGATGTGGTAGATACCTTACATTTCTTTTGTATTCAAGTATCTTAAAATTTCTAGCTTCTCTGTTCTTTGTATTGATGGAGATGCAAACTCAACGATAATCACTGAATCTAGTCATAGAGATGTTTAAGATAAACACTCTTTAGGGCAGGCGCGTAGCCAGGAATTTCACAAGGGAGGGGCGAACCTGTAAGCAAACTATCTAAGCATAGCGCCACCATGGGCTGGCGCGAGGCGTACAAGAAAATTGTGGCTGAAAATGACTCCCAGATCGCTGGAAATGTCACTTCCCAGACCTTATAAGAGGCATCTTAACATTTTCTCTTTTGAAATTAGTAGCGATATCATAGAAACATACAAAAAAAATTGCTCAAGGGGGTTGGCTGCCCCCTTTGCCCCCCCCCCTTTGGCTACGTGCCTGCTTTAGGGACTTATACACTGACATTTAAATGATGGTTGGGTTTGTTCTCCTTTTAGCTAATATTACAGTAATTAGCTCATCTTACCTATATTATCACAAATAAACTGACAATCTGAAGGAAGACATAAGATGGTCACAAGCCAGTGATTAATATACAGAGAGCAGGATTCAGCTCTTAGGAAGGAATTATTTGGTGGTACTCATTGTCATTGTCGACTTTCACGTAGTTCTGTAATATTGAATGGTTAAATGTGCGAATCTGCAGTTTCAACTGTTTCACCTTGGAATAGAGGTTACCAAACATTATATTCATGACAAACAGCTGATTGGTCTCCTGCCATGTTCAATGTAAAATGCTTATGGGTAGGCTACTGAAGAGCTAATAGTTAGATGGCATGTTAAGCCCAGGTAAAGTGACTATTCAAACCACTCCTAGAGAGAGAAAGAGTGAGAGAGAGAGGGAAAAAGAAGAAGAGAGATGGCAGATTGAACAATAACTATTTTAGTGGACCAGGGTCTGGTAGGGGCGTATGCAAATGAGGGAGATGGAGATGGAGAACTTAGAAGGTTGCATGCCCAGCAGTGTGTAGGAAGATGCGGAGGCAAAGGGCAGATTCAGCAGACGTCTTAAACTGGTTCCAGATGGTTGTTGTTTGCCACCAATGCCTAGGGATTACCACTTCACCCCTGGAAATCCTAAGGTGTTGGGGGTAGGGGGTCGAAGAGGAGACATATTTTTGCCTCTCAATGAGCACTCATTGGCACAGATCAATGGATACTGAGAACTATGCTTCAAAGGACACAAGAAAGAGTTTATCTCTGGTTGCCATTCTGGGACAGAGGAAGATTTACTCCAATACCCAAAGACTTGCTTTTAAGCAGGGTTGTCCAACCTTTTGCAGAGGAGGGCCACATGGAATGATTATGATGAAGGAGGGGGCCGCATGAACCGTACGCTCGATTTTTCGATTTTTGGCCCGAAACCTAAGGCAACAGAATGTGAGCACTGCGCGTGGAGTGTACTGATTTATTTTCCTTCCTGATAAAACAGATGAATAAAGTCCAGCCCCCCCCCCCTGCTGAGAGTGTCACACAAACTGACCTGTATGCAGTTTTTGGACCCAGAAGGTTCGAATAATTGATTATATAGCTTCAAATTGTTAACAATAAATCTGCTCACTAAAATTTCGCACCGTAGAGCATCTCTGGCGGGCCGGACGCAACCCTGCGGCGGGCCGGTAGGTTGGACAACCCTGCTTTAAAGAGACTATTTTGGATATGGTCCCTGCTGATAGTGCTGAGGTGTGAAGTTGTGTCCGAGCCCTCAGACATATACAATTGTATTAGCCGTAACTAATGTGCATCATAAGCTTTGCACTAGTAGTAGACCGCAAGATAGGCCTGCTTGTAGAAAAAATTAAAATAGCTCTTGAGTCTGATGCATTGTGGTCGTCTTTAATTACGGAAACTAAACTCAATCTTACGATGGAAACTTACATTAGTATGTCAATTTCATTCTGAGAAGACCATAACATATATAGCTACTACTTACTGTTAAATGTAAAACCTTTGATAACTGGTTGCACATATTCAGAGTATAGTTTCGGTGAAGTTGTATCGAGTTGTAACAAGTACAGGCAATACTTACACTCTTTAACCTAGTGATCTTGGCATGCTTCTAAGAAGTTTTTGATTGCTTTTTGCAATCCCTTTGTGTCACCCAATCCATACCCCAAACAGTCTGAGTGAGGTTACCTTGTAATACACCATCACTCACAGAAAAGCTTGAAGACATTCATAATTTACATGTAGATGCCTCTTCTTGAGTAAAATCTTATTAAATTTGGTCATGGTCAAAGGTCATTTGAGTTCGATACAGGTCAAAGTACAAAAACCTGTAAACATAATAACTGCAAAAGTGAAGCTTTGATGAAGGTCATTTTTCATATGTTTGCTTGAACTACTCAGTGCATTTACACAATAGTTTTTGTGGTCAAAGCTGCAATGGAAATTTTAAGTTTACAGAGATCAAAGTCTGAACACCATTTAAACAGAGTAAAAAACTTGTATGCACCCACATCTTCATAGTTTGTATGTAGATCCACCTTAGTAAGTACAAGTGTAGTTTACATTACATGTTCTCATGTCAAACTTGGCAAAAAATCACTAAACTTGTTTTCTTCCTGGTTCTTTCTTTAGATCAGAAAGACTATCTTTTATTTGGGGCACAATTGCAGATTAATGATCCTGTCCAACTTTGTGCTGGTGCCCTGAGAGTTCCAACGGCCAACGATGTCCATGGTAAATTGAAGTACATAGGACCACTGAAGGGCCAAAAAGGGACAATGTTTGGAATACACTTGTCAGTGAGTTCACCTACGTTATACTAAACTGTAATTCTTTTAGCAGCATACAGGACATACTGTAGCAATGAATCTTTTGATCCCTTGCTGAAGGCAAAAGTAATTTATGCCATGAAGATGATGTGTATGTGTGGGTATGTGTGTATGTGGGTATGTGTGTGTATGTATGTATGTATGTATGTATGTGTGTATGTATGTGTGTATGTATGCGTGTATGTATGTATGTATGTGTGTATGTATGTATGTATGTATGTATGTATGTATGTATGTATGTATGTATGTATGTATGTATGTATGTATGCATGCATGCATGCGTGTATGCATGTATGTATGTATGTATGTATGTATGTATGTATGTATGTATGTATGTATGTATGTATGTATGTATGTATGTATGTATATATGTATGTATGCATGCATGTATGTATGTATGTATGTATGAGACAACTGCTCGTAAACACCATTGCTCAAAAAGTTCATGGTCTTTATACTTACTCTTATTGAGTGCAAGAACCATCATTTTCTATGAAGTTTAAAGATATATTGTGGTTAAAAGAAGTCAAAATCTGAAAACTTTGTAAAGACAGTCACTTCAAATAGTACATCTTTGTTTGAACTTCATACTTGGTGTGTAAATCCAGTTTCGTGAAACAAGAACCCTATTGAATTTGGTAGAGGTAAAATGTCACATGAGGTCAACATGTGTCAAGGTCTGAAATCGCTTTAAACAGTAACCAAAAAACGAAAGCTAGAATTAAACTGGGGGTTCTCTGATGCTATAATTTTCTTTTAGTGCATTTTGTTTGATCATCTTCAGTCAGTATAGTTTTGTTAAGGGGCTCAAAATATAATGTAGAATCTTCCCATAATAAATAGTCAGCCATGAAATGGAATCTGTTTCAAAGAGTTTTGGTGACTTAAGCACATTAAAGTGGCCCTTCTCAGTTTATACTTTTAGCTTCAAGCAGGTTATCTCATATCCTCTGAAACTTGGGTCAAAGGGACAGTTACCTTAAATGGTCTCACAATTGGCCTTATACTCTATGTTATTCTAGATGACTGCAGCTTTGGCAGTTAGCAATGCAAATATTTCACAATGAACAAACAATGACATGTAACGCTCATTTCATTAAATACAATTATTAAAATGGCGGTTGGTGGCAGAACTGATTTGTTAGCTAAAAATGTTAATAGAAAATGTCCATTTCATCATATGTAGAACATCTATGTGTTTATATTTCGCAAAGGAAGACTGTTCTTTCTGGATATTAAAACATTTTGGAATAACAGATGTATGTTGTGAAATCTTTACCATTGAAGAAATTGGTTGATGCCAACAAGAGGGTGCTTTGCATAAGAGCTGGGAATCTCTCATCTTTTCTGGTTTTCACTTAGTTCTTGGACGAACTAATTCACTTGTTCTGTGTTAGTCAGATAGCTGAGAGGGAATTTTGAGGAATCACAAAACTTTCAGGCGGGCGGTCTTGAAACCAGTGTAAGATATATCCAAGGCTTTGAGGTGTGTGTATGTATGTGCATATGCTCTTTTTCTTTGTTCTGACTGAGGACTTTAACAAAAGAGCTCCTAGTCCTATGAAAATTTTTATTGTTAAGTTTGTTTAGGTTAGGTTACATGAATGTGAACAATGGAAAAAAATCCATGCAGTCCTCAAATGTAAGACACACCTGTCAGCTTATATACATTTTTGAGTGTGCATAACTGCATGGAATTGGCTTGTAAGGATGGAAAACTCGAAAAGTACATGATAGATCAACTTCCTACATGGTACTGTATGTTTATCACCCTGGGTGAGTTCAAGAGTCCTATTGGAATTGGTGCAGATGGAAGGTCATTTGAGGTCAACAGTGATCAAAGTCTGAAAACTTTGTAAACATGCTATCTCAAAAAGGATATCTTAGTTGAAGTTCATACTCAGTGTGTGGATACCACTTAGTGAGTACAAGAACCATGCAGAAATTGGTGGAGGTCAAATGCCATTTGCAGTCCACAGAGGTCAACTTAAATCTCATATACCTGATAACCCCTGAAGTTAAGCTTGGATGAACTTTATAAATGGTAGGTAGGTCTGTATTAGTGCAAGAATCTTGGTGATCATTGTTATGTCAGTATTGTTCAGCACTAAAATATCTTGCTTGTAGTGTCAGAAGGTGGCAAGGAATCACTATTGGCTAATTGGCTTTCTGGTTCATTAAAATGTTGCTGTGTTGGATTTTCCACAAATGGTATTTAGTGTCTCAATGTCACTTCTATACTCTTGTTTAAAACTCTTTGTTAGTTCTCACAAAATAACACAATGGAACTTTACACATGTAAAATGGTAGGCTCATAAACAATTAAATATTTCAAAAATTAAAACTTGACACAATGTTTTGGGGCCTACACACATACAGTATGGGCTGTCATTACCATCAGAAAATATCAGCCGCTTTCTCACAGGTCATTAACATGAAACCATTGGAAAGCATTGAATTTTGGCTGGTTGCAAACGAGTCAACCTGGAAAATATAAAACTGTATTCAGTCTTTTATAATATTTATGATAACAACAGCTGTCAACATTGATTCATGATCTACAACAGTGAATCATTTTCAATGAACAATTTAACCTCTTTTATAAAGTTTGTTTTCTACACAGTATAAAACCCACAATCATAGACAATTGTAAATAAATCCGCAGGACATTTTTAGGGAGCTATTAATGTGAAAACAGCTCTGTACCAATTTCTGGAATGCAAGCAATTAAAACAAAGAAAAAGATAATTTTGATGCAAATGTAATAATCAGTTCTTCACTTGTAATTCAGACCAATTATGGAGATTGCAATGGAACACATCGGTCAACCAATTATTTCAAGTGTGACTCCTTGTATGGAATATTCTTACCAATTAATAAATTGGTCCCTCTAAGAAAATCAGACAAACTAACTCAACAGGAGACTACAAAGAAAGTAAAGCATTGCAGAGCTGCCGCCCTTGGCACAGAAGATGTTCCACAACCCACAATGTTGAAAATAGGGGTAACTGTGGAAATTAAAACAATCCTTCAAGATTCACCACAAAAGAAGACCTTGGTTAAAGGGACAATTGTAAACATGGCAGTTTTTGAAGGAAACACTCTATTTGCTGTTGAACTGGTAAGATACTTGAGTTGAATTCTTATATGAATGTATTAATCTCAGTAATTTGACTTTGATAAAGAAGTATGACCCTCTTTAAATGAGATTCCTACATAAACTTCAGCAAATTTCAATCATATGTAATCTACCACTTTAATTTAAATTATAAATTAATTAATGCAAGTGGTGCTCTGAACATCAGGTCTTTGTAAACATGGCTGGAATTTCTGGTAAAAAATCTAGTGATAAAAATGTATTCTGAATGTACCCATTTGATTATTGTTTAAACCTCAAGTGACTGTTATCATACAATAGAAGAATCGAAGGAATAGAGATATTGTAGATGTTAGGATTTGATATATCAAGCCTTAGATTGCACATATGTATATTTAAATGTTGGAGAAATTGCAGTTTAGTTAGTCTTTGCAAAATACTTTGCAATTCTTTCAGGATGGATTTAAGAAGCCTGCTGTAAATACTAATGGATTTTACAAAGGAAAAGCTTTCTTTGCACTAAAGAACCCAAAGTACACTGTCACTGTGGAGCAATCAGCCATCAGACAGATTCACTCCAGTCTCACATCAGGTATAGTATCACATTACGTCAGAGGTGCAACTGTATTCTGATTTTATGTTCTATTAGTAATGTTGACACTGCTTGGGAAGCCTCACATCGACACTCTTACATCATTGCCAAGTGACTATTGTTACCCTTGATATGAGCATAGTTCAACAGCGCAGGAACAAGAAAGACAAGAGAAGTAAGACATGCTCTCGACTTTCCCGAATATTGACACGATTTGAACTACTCAGCGCTGATTGAATTATATCACAAAGAGAAGCTTGCAAAGTTCCATGTTCACCTTGCTATAATAAAGTTATGTAAGGTACACAACTTCAGAATAACTTCTGAATACAAATTTCTTAACTCATGGAATTGCTCATATCTTGAAACTGTAATTTTTTATTTGTGTTTAAATCCAATACGACTTACTCTTCACATCTGGCTTCCAAGTCTTTCTCTGTTACCAGACACCAAAGCCATGTGGTCACAATAATACCATCCTTTCGATGTCCCCAAAGCAGTTGTTTATTTTTTATTCTATACATGGGTTAAACTGTTTGTCTTTTGTTTTCCTGCCATGTTGTCTCTTTTGCATTTGTTCCAGTTTGTATCTAAACTTAAATGTGTTTTATAAAGGCCTACTTAATACCACCAACATCTTATTGTTTGCTTGCTGCCCCGAGTTTGATATACCTGCACCCAGCTCCTCTTGTAACAAAGCATTCCTGTGTAATTTTGAGTAAATTATCAAAGCAGATAAAATCATTGTATTGTGCCCTGGCATATTTCCTTATCTCAGCTTCCCTGTAAATATTTGTTTCAATGGTGGCCATTGTAATATTTACTGATATCCAATATAAAAACAGAGTGTCCATAAAGCAGACACAAGTACTTCTGTCATGGTTATATCAAATGAGAGTAATTGTATTGAGGTGTGGTCAGTTGGAGGGCAACGTAGTAAGGGGCAGGGTGCTGCCTGTATGATACAGTACATAAGTTGAGTGTATCATTGGCGTTGCATTAGTATGCTAAAGTAGGAAAGTGACTGCAAACAATATAGATATCGACATACAGTAGTTCATCATTTTGCAACCTTTGAGTCTCAGACACATGTTACCCTCAAATATTCTTCCCATTATGTAGTTGCATAAATCTAGTATGCAATTTAGATTCAAAAAGTAAATACTTGTTTTATGTATGAAGCAAATTCTTGTTGAGAGTCCTTAGTACAAATGCTGCATAACAAAATAAAACACAAGGTCTTTTCAGGGAATTGCCCGAATATTTGGCATTACATGCAAATTATTCTTACGATTGGCAGCTCTCAGGTAAAACACAGAGTGACATAATAATGAAATAAAAACAGTAGATATTAGTTAACAAAATAAGTTTCAAAACTACATTTTTGGTTTCAATGATAACCGTAACCTTTGCATTTATGATTACATATGCGTGGGTGCATTTGTGACACCCAGCTTGTAAACACGATTTCTCAAGAAGGGCAGGTCAAACCAATTTCATATTTAGTGTGCAGAAGTACCACATTAAGTACAAGCAGCCATTTATATTTTATGGATGTCAAAGGTCATTTAGGGTCACCAGGGGTGAAATTATGAAAACCTTGTAAACACTATATTTTTAAGAAGGGAAGGTCCCTCCTATTTCTTTTTGGTGTCCTAGTTTTCTTTTGCATAGTACTACTTTTGTTGTATCCTTTCATTAACAGCATTCATAATTACCATTTCAGGATATTATAAAGTTCAAATTCAAGTCAGAACTTTTCAAGTTCTTGATGTATGTCTTTGTTGAAGTGTGAGATTAACTGACTTAGTTTCTCATTCAACAATTAATGTTTGCATGATCATCAGGCAAAGAGGAAGTTGATGCTGAGAGAGACTATAATGGGAAGGAGCAGTTTGATGATGAGAGAAGAACGATGTCTTATAACTTCGAAAGAGGAACAAATCAATTTGGTGAGTTCAAGTTTTCCATTTTTTTTTATTAGCAGCATACAATTTCCAGAATTTTTTATCATACATAGTCAACCTTGGCTAAGAATGTAAGGGACTGTTAACAACTCTATGTACTTTACTTCCCTTTCTCTGTTACCTTTCTCAAAATTTTGTATTGCAACTGTCCTTCTCAGGGATGACATTTTAGGTTGTGTATTACACAGTCACATACCTCTTTGGTTACTCGCATCACTTTATACCCGACCTATAATCAATGTTGAGTGTGTACAATGCCCAAATTGGTAAACACATTATCTTTAGAAAATACATGATGACAAATTTCATACTTGACATGAGCCTACCCATATTGAGCAAAAACTCTCTATTATTGTTTGCAGGGTGCAAAGTAAGTGTAAAAAGTGAAACAGCCTACAATTTTTGATAAGGGGTTAATGTCATTTTAGATTGGAGTTGGAAAATGTTTCTTTACTTTCTGTTTGCAGGATAAACTATCCGTAACTTTAGTATTTCACACTCCGTACTTGCATTTGTAGATTAAATAATCATATAAAATTCTTCATAAAACTGGTAATAAATACTATCCTACCATTTAACTGCTACGTTGCTAAGCAAATCAGCCACTTTTGTGTTTAGGAAACGGGCAACACTTTGATGTGCGAACTTAATTCTTAGATTGCAAGCTGTTGATAATCATTTTATCATTCACCGAAGAGGTTGATACTGTCAACTCCCTGAAATTCAAATTCCAGTTAAATAAAAAGTAAAAATAATTTTGAAATGGTTTCATGCCATGAAGCAATATAGCAGTGTTCTCCACCTGTTGTAAATTACTGACGCTGCCCGGAAAGCGCTTTGCATGTAGTAAAACTACAAGGCAATTTCAAAGCTACAGTATAAAGAGAAATGTACATGTTATTTGAATATCTAAGTGTGTGGTGTTTACAATATGTTTCTAGCATATTTTACTCAAGTTATGCATGAACTGTGTTTAAGTTTACTGGAATTTCTTGACAAGACTTTGGCAAGTGCTAGTCTAACAGGTTTCAGTGAGCCTAGTAACATCAGTACATTAGATGATGGTGCAAAAGAATATGCAGTGCCATATATACCACAAAACTTAGTAGTATAAGTATAATAGAACGTAGTGCAGTAATCATAGGGCATTTTTATGCTATCTTTGATCTTCTTGTTCAATTCCACTTCACCCTCTTATAACTTGAGTGCTTATGCATGCATATGGTGTTACATAATAATACGCTTTCTCTGCGTATGTTTTATTCAGATGATCTTCAGAGTTTCAGTAGCATTGACATTAAAGTCCCCCCTAAAACTGGGAAATGGGACGAGACAGCTGGTGAGTTCGTGGCTTTAAAAAAGCTGATCTTTGGTTGCTTTTACATTCATATTCATCTGTATTGATCAATGTATACTCCAGCCTATGTTGAATATCTAAGGAGTGTTATAGGAGCCTGCGTCATTTAATATGTATTTGCTATTATTATAGGATATAAACAGATGAAACTTGCAAAAACATATCAATGTAAAAACATACATTGCATTTTTACAAGAAAGAAAATCAACATTTGTGCCAGAAGAGCTGGGAAGATTAGAAAAAATTGAGCAGGAATAGCTATTAATTGGAATTTAAAAAAGGAAAAAGGATTGAACAAAATGGTAATATTACTGACCTATAGTGGGCTAGGCACCCCAAATAGCTACCAGGCCCCCTGATTTAAAGTAAAAAGGGTTATTGAGTCTAAAAGGAAGTGCTGAAAATGCTGTTAATTTTAAAATGTTGAAATCCTAGGAAAGCAAAGCATTGAGTTCCTTGTCAGCAAAAAGGAATCTGGGATGGTGGTGGCATGCATGGGTGTTTGTGTGTGTGTGACATTGCTGGCCTGAAAGTTAAAATATGAAATGGGACTCCACCTTAGTGGATACAAGAATCTTATAGTTCTCAGTGCAAGTCAATGGTCATTTGTTTCAACGGAAACCAAGCTCTGTCACTTGATGTCAACATAAAACTTTGAAAGCACAAAAGTTCCTAGATAAACGTACATTAACTTGATTGATAATATATCTACAATAGTTCAATAACTTTGCTGATCAATTGAAGAAAATTCTAGTCAGTGCATAAAAATCTTGTGTCACAGAGACTCTGTATCCAGAATGTTCTCATGGTAAGGATTCACTATTCACCAATTGGCTTTCTGTATTTTCATACGTTGATTTTCATCAGTGAGAGCAACTTACCACTTTCTTAATCTTTTCATTTTTGATGCACATTTCTTACATAACTTGTGTCTACCATTATGAAATAGGAGAGACACCATCAAAAGTGAAAGGAAAGTCTGCAAGAAAGAGTGAAGATCAAGAAGATGAGAATAACATAATGTTGCCTGCATCTTCAAATATGGTTAAAATTCTGCCGTCATCAATGAATATGAATGAACATCATTTTGTGACAAACTCAAGACTAAAGGGTGGCACATCATGGCCATCAGATAACCATCAACATGACGGAAAGCCACCTGATGGTTCAAAAGGCTTCATTTCAAATTTCAGAAGTATGTGGAAATCTCCAGGTGAGCAATTAATATTCCCTTACAATTTCATTGTGAAAGGTTTAGTTAGCATAATAATCCAGAGAACACATATAAGACAACATTGGAGGACTTAAAATGATAGAGTATTGCGTATCTTTGGATACCTTGGTAATTGGAATAAACAATTTAACTGTTATTAATTATATTGGTAGCTTTGTTATAGGGTTTCAGTCTCCATAACTAAGTGGTTAAGCTGTACTAACAGTCACCAGAGAGTTGTAGTCAAATGGCTTAGGCAGTGGACTTGGGATCTAAAGGGTTGCTTGGTCGAATCCTGGCTTGGTCGAATTATAAAAGGGGCATATTGTGTTGATTTTTTTAAATTTAGGAACAATAACCCAGCTGTCAGACACGACAGAGAATACCAAGAGTCATAGACACAGATTGGTCAAATTGAACAAAAAGTTAATATTACTGTAGTCTCACCTATAGTTAGCAACATTTTAGAACATTTATTGGAATTTATCAATGGCTTAGTGCACTGTTAATATGTATGCTGTATGCATTGTTCATCTACAAATAGTGGCATAGTACATCAATGTACGTTATGAGTAAAAAAGAAGGGTTTGTTATTATCTGATGTCACATGATAGAGATGATTTGATTAGTTGAGTCTTGAAATATAAATGAGAAAGGTGTGGTTTTCATGCATAATTGTTTGGGAAAATAAAATTGTCAACTTTAATGCAAAGGTGAATTACTCATTAATTAGTGTTCACCGAGTTAAAACTCTATCACAGTAATCTCTCATCAATCGCAAGTTGCTGATATGTAAGTTTCAAAGGAATGCTAACAATTTCAGGTACGTGCAATATTGACCTTTAAAGATGAACGATAATGAAATTTCAGTATTCACCAAAAAAAAAATACGTTTTTATTACCAGTATTCTAGTTGGTCTCATTTTTACATATCTGAAAAACGATGTCAATGAAGCCAATCAGATGTTGGGAAAGGCTGGAGAAAAAATCCTAAACTTGTTGTGAAGAAAATATAAAAAAGTAAGCCTATATCTTCAGAAGCCTACATAATGATACTACGACTACCATTGGAAGCAATTCACAAATAAACTATTTAAATATGACAACAGCAGTAACTTGGTTTGGCAATGCTGAACCAAGTTTAATATGTAAAAGTGAATTTTGTCAACACCCAGTCACAAAATGAGTTAACTGTTTGAAGTAGTTCATTATTTGCACATGTTGTATATGCAGGAATGTTTTACTTGTGGGTTTGGTTGTTCACAAAGTTGAAAGTTTTCTTCTGTTTGAAAAGTTGTTTTTTGTTGTTGAATTTATAAAGAGTGTTTTTCGTGCCTACTGTCATTTAATTTGTCATAGCTTTTGAAAGTTGTCTTTTTTAATCTGGAATGGGTAATGAAATATTTAACATATTGGATTCAAATTTATTATAAAATGTTTTATCCATTCTTTAGCCAATTTAAAAAATTTGATAAATAATGATCTCACGTAGGACTTGTCTATGTGCAGGTAACTCCTGCAGTAAATATTCAAGTGACCCTTGCATAACAGGTGCAAATGCCTTGCTATACATTCAAATATAAGAGCACTAATCTAATAAAAATTCTGTAACTTTTTAAGTTAACACGTTGTCAACCACGATATTCCAAGTTTTCTATGCAGGCTCTTATTCCATGATTAAAAGACACAAGAAATGTTGCAGCTGATATGAGAAGAATCAAATCCACAGTTCACAATAAAAATATTGCATCATCGAAGCATGTAACTGCCAAGGTTGTTGGGTTCACTGCCACAAATGCAAACAACGGTAGGATAATATTTTGTTTGTGACCACGAAAAAGTGAGCAAAAATATTTCATGTATTGGAATAACAATACAAAAGACATTAATTATTCTTAATGGGTACTTTTGAAATGGCATCAATAAATATAGCACACTGTCAACTGAAACATCCTTACAGTTCTTCAATAGCTTTATTTTGAAAAGAATTTTCATATTCTCACTCAAGACATACAGTAGGTTGCATATGGGTTACAGACACTTTGACAAACCTATAATTTTCAATGGGTTTACTTATCAGATTGTTTTTATGTAAGCATTGATGTAGTTTGCTTACAATTTTGTCCAACAAATTGAGTTGAAATAGAGTCCAATTTAAGTTAGGGTACTGGCACTAGCAATAGTAGGTAGCACTAGTGTTAGAAATGGGAGGAAGGGGATGGGGCTACAATTTCAGACTTTCTTTAGGGGGGTTTATATATTTTATGACATACATGAAAAATTGCAATGTACCACATAGAATGTGGGAAATATTAGCACTATTTTCATATAAGGCCTGACCTAAACAAAACAATTTCCCAAATTGGGAGGAGTTCCAATTCCCTTAGATCCCCCAACAACAGTCATCAACCAACATTTTGCTCTCCCTACCCCATCAAACTGGGCCTGATGAAGATAGGTAGCTTTGCAGATAACATTAAACAATCGTTTGAAAGTGATGTGCACTAATGAAACTAATTTGCTTTAGTGAAGTGGATGTCAGCCACAACTGAAAGACTAAATAGCAACAAACAAATAAGATGTGATCAGTTTGAAGATCCTGGAATGTTATATTGGATGTCAGTCAAGTAAAGTCATGGAAAAGTCAGGGAATCCTCAATTGTCAAGGAACCCTCTGTTGAATTCATTTTTGGTTTCGATGATAATTGTAACCTATGCATTCATGATGGCCAGTGGCGTAGGAAGGTACTTTTGAGTGGGGGGGGGGGCTGGAGACTGATGGCCGGCCTGAGGGAGGGGTGTAAGGGGAGGTTTTTTCTTTGCATTTCCAAGTGGCCTCAGATGCAATTTGGTGCAATATAGCACACTTCAACACCCACTCCATTTTGTAAATAATTTTGCATTTTCACCTGGCCTTAGATGCAATTTGGTGCTCCAAATGAGATTTTATTCTCATTTGGAAATGAAAAAGGGGTTTTCTGACTTGCGAAGCGGGGGGGGGGGGGGGCGGAATGATACTTTCGCCCCACCATATTTTTCACTGGGGGGGGCTGGGGCGGTTCCTATGCCCTTGACGATGGCATTTGGGGGTGTGTATGTGTGTGTAGGTGCGTGTTTGTGACACCCAGCTTGTAAGCACGATTCTCAAGAAGGGAAAGTTGGACCAAGTTCATGTTAAGTGTGTACTGTAGATGTACCACATTGAGTACAAGAAGCCTATTGTTTTCTGTGGAGGTCAAAGGTCATTTGGGGTCTTCAGGGGCCAAAATGTGGAAACCTTGTCAACACAATTTCTGAAGAAGGGAAAGTTGGACCAAGTTCATGTTTGGTGTGAAGATGTACCACGTTGAGTACAAGAAGCCTTTTGTTTTCTGTAGAGATCAAAGGTCAATTTGGGTCACTAGGGGTGAAATTGTGAAAACCTTGTAAACACGATATCTCAAGAAAGGAAGCTTGGGCAGACTTTATATTTAGTGTGTAGAAGTACCACATTGAGTACAGGAAGCCTATTGTTTTCTGTGTAGATCAAATGCCATTTAGGGTCACTAGGGGTCAAATATTTAAAACCTTGTAAACACGATATTTCAAGAAAGGAAGCATGGGCAAACCTCATATTTTATGTGTAGAAATACCACATAGGGTACAAGAAGCCTATTGTTTTATGTGGAGGTCAGAGGTCATTTAGGGTAACTATAGGATCAAATTGTGAAACCTTGTAAACACAACAGCTCAGGAAAGGAAGCTTGGGCATACCCCATATTTGTTGTGAAGAAGAACCACATTGAGTACAGGCAGCCTTCTGTTTTTATTGGAGGTCAATGGTCATTTGGGGTCACCAGGGGTCAAATTGTGAAAACATTGTAACCACGATATTTCAAGATGGGAAGCTTGGGCACACCTAACTTTTAATGTGTAGACGTACCACATTGAGTACAAGATGCCTATTGTTCATGTTGGAGGTCAAAGGTCATTTGGGGTCACCAGGGGTCAAAATGTGAAAACTTTGAAAACCCGATACCTCAAGAAGGGAAGCATGGGCAGACCTCATATTTAATGCTTGGACAAACCCCATTGAGTGTTACATGCCTATTGTTTTTGGTGGAGATCAAAGGACTCTTATGGTCACCAGCGGTCAACTTTGAAAACCTTGTAAACACGATATCTCCGGAAGGAATGGTCAGACCAATTCATATTACCGTGTAGACGTACCACATGAGTACAGGAAGCCTAATGTTTTTGGTGTAGGTCAAAGGTCATTTGGGGACAGCAAGTCAACCCATGTCAACCTTGTAAACATGATATTGCAAGAAAGGACATATCTCATATTTGGTTTGTAGAAGTACCACATTAAATTTAAGGAGCCTATTATTGCTTTAGGTGGAGGTCAGAGTTCATTTGAAGTCAGCAAATGCCAAATATTTACTTCACTCCCGTCTTACCTGTCTCTTCACACTAACACATCTTCCTAAACATAATATCGCAAGGGAAGCTTGGACAGCTCGCATATTTGTTATGTAATTGTACCACATTGAGTACAAGAAGCCTTAATGTTGTGGGCGGAGGTCAATGTGAGTTCACCAGGGGTCAGATTGTGAAACCATGTTTTACACAATATTTCAACAATGACTGATGTCATATATAGTATGTTGATGTATCTATCACATTTAGTACAAGAATTTTGTTGTTGAGGTCAATTTAGGACAGCATGTGTCATTGTGAATTTATTGTTTGTCACATCGCACTGCTTTTCAGTGTATTACTAATATCAAGTATGTTGTACACCCCCACTATACATTTCGCCAGATTCATGCAGAAAATAGCTCATGATATCATCGCAAACCACTATGCATTTTTGCATTCTTGTTTTTTTTTTGTTACACATGTGTTAAACTCTCTGTCTTTTGTTTTTGGTTCCTTGCTTTAGCAAAAGGAACCTATGTAGTCAGGTTTGCGTGTGTGTGTGTCTGTGCGTGTGTGCGTCTGTGTGTGCATCTGTGACACTTGCTTGGGTACACTGTAACTCAACAAGGGAATGTTGGACGTAACTTAAACTTGGTATATAGATCCGCCATAGTAAGAAGGTGTGTCCTATTGTTTTTGGTGCCCACAAAGGTCACCAAAAGTGAGTTATGGTCCAAAATATTAAAACTGCAATAACTCCAAGTGCCAATGTGCGACAAAGTTGATATTTTAGGACAAGTTGTGAATTGGTTAGTGGAACTTTTTGAAACTAACATTCATGTGATCCAAGGTCACCAAAGGTCAATTAATGTTAAAAAAGCAGTATTTTTGCGATAACTTGAAAACGAATTGTCCATTAGGGTTGAGAGTTGCTTCAATGTAATCCAATTGTCAACCCGCATCTGGGTGGCCCTTGACCTCAATTTGACCTCTGGTGACCTTTATGTGTTTTGGGGATTTTTACAGTTTCGATGCTATTTTCAGATACCTTCTGATCATAAATGTCTATAGGTTGACCCCTGTGTGACCTTCGTGTGCGAAGTAATATGGGGTCAAAGATTTTGGTCGGAGTTAGGATGGCTGTTCAGATTTGTTGTGTTGTTTTTTGGAATCAGGAGATCAAACTACATCTGAAACCAAGGTCAAAAGGTCAAAGGTCACATTAGAAAAAATGTGCTTATTTTGGGAGAAAACGGGGAAAAAAAGAAAATGTTTGGTTTTTATGCTAGATTTGGATATCAAAGGTACCTTCCGATCGAAAATGTCAATTTAAGTTAATTTTCAGACATTTAATGCAATAACTCCCAGTGCCAAGGTGTGACACGGTTGATATTGGTGCTGTGGCCGAGTGGATACAGGCGGTGGCATTTGAAGCAATGAGGGTTAGCAATCGGGAGGGTCGGGGTTCGATTCCCGGCCGGGCCATAGTAAAGTGGGTTTTTCATCCAAGAGCAATCTACGGTTTTCCCATCTGAAATGTTTTTCTAAATTGAAAAGATTCCAAATATGAGTTAAAATGTTGAATTGGAAGCCAACCGACGTGTAAGTTGTAATCCATAAGCCCTTGCGGGCTTCTCCCACGTTTGTGGTTGCTTAAGCGTCGTAAAAGTAACTGCTGATTATTATTATTATTATATTTTGGGAAAAGGTGCGAATGGTAAAAGGGAATATTTTCAAACCTAACGTTCATGTGATCCGAGTTCACTAAAGGGCAATTAATTTTAAAAATAGAGTATTTTGGGGGGAGAAAATGGGCAAAGAAAATAAAGTTTGATATTGCATAGTTTTAGATGCTATATTCACGTCTCACCGATCAAAAATGTCAATGGGTTGGCCCCAGGTGACCTTTGTGTGTGAAGATATACAAGTTCAAAGTTAATTTTTAGACATTTAATACAATAACTCCCAGTGCCAAGGTGTGACACGATTGATATTTTGGGACAAGTTGTGAATGGTGTGGTGGAACATTTTTAAATGTAACGGTCATGTGATCTGAGGTCACCAATGTTATCATATCTGTTGACTCGCTTGTACGTGACCTTATATTTCTTACATTTTCGACGCCATATATACAAATCTCAAAAGAGCCTTCCGATCACAGTTTGTGATCACAAAAGTGTTGGCTATAGTGTTGGTTACTTTATGGATACATGTAGGGCCACAATTACCAAGACTATTTGAGCCCAATCTTACTATGATAATATTATGTGTATTGCCATATACTGTACCCCTATGCAAGGAACCACAGTGCCCTTGGGCTCTTGTTCAGCCCTGTTGTCTCTTTTGCATTTTTTCCACTTTTTATCTGAGATTAATGTGTTTGACATATTTACCAACATTATCTACTTGTTTCTTTGCAATCCTGAGTTTGATATACCTGCACACACCCAATTCATCTTGTAACAAACAAATTATTCCTGTGTCATTTTGAGTTCATTATTAGAGCAGATTAAAACATTGTACTGTGCCGTGGCATATTTCCTTTTCTCGGCTTCCCTGTAAATATTTGTTTCAACTGTGGCCATTGTAATATTACTGATATCCAATATAAAAACAGAGTGTCCATAAAGCAGACACAAAAACTCTTCTAATGGTTATAACAGATGAGAGTAATTGTATTGAGGTGTGGTCAGTTGGAGGGCAACGTAGTAAGATGCAAGATGCTGCCTGTATGATACAGTACATAAGTTAAGTGCATCATATGCATTAGAATGCTATAGTAAAGTGGCTGTTAATATTATAGAAATCAACATAACGTAGTTCATCATATTATAGCTTTTCAGACACATGTTCCCCTCAAATATTGTTCCCATGATGTAGTTGCATATATCTAGTACTCTAGGCAATTTAGGTTCAAGAAGTACATTCTTGTTGCATGATGAAGCAAATTCTTGTTGAGAGTCCTTTAACAGTAAAATGCTGCAACAAAATAAAACAAGGTCTGATCAGGGAGTTGCCCAAATATTTGGCCTTATATATATGCAAATTATCCTTAAATTGACATAATAATGAAATAAAAACGGTAGATATCAGTTATCAAAATAAGTTCCAAAACTACATTTTTGGTTTCAATGATAATCGCAACTTTTGCATTCATGATGGCGTATGTGTGGGTGTGTGTATTTGTGTGACACTTGTTATATGCACGATAACTCAACGAGGGAATGATTAATTAAAGTCATACTTGGTGGGTGGGTGGTACATAATGAGTTGATGAAACCCTATGAATTTTGGTACTAATATCATGAATATAAATGAGGTCACAGGGTCAAACGTTAAAATCTTCAAATTGCAAAAACTTGACAACCACAAGTTAGAGATTCTTCAAACTTAGTATGGTGATGTTGGTAGACAACTTATACATGCTGATGAGTCTTGCAATTGATAACATGCATATTTATGAGGAGGAGGAGGGGCTGAGCATTAGTTTTGTAACAGAAGGTTGTATGCACGATTACTCAACAAGGAAATAATTGATCTATGCCATAATTGGTATGTGGGTGGTCCATAACGAGGGACTGCCATACTTGGTGGGTGGGTGGTACATAATGTGTTGATGAAACCCTATAAATTTTGGTACTCATACCATGAATATTAATGTGGTCACATGGTCAAATGTTAAAATCTTCAGATTGCAATAACTTGACAACCACAAGTTGGAGTTTCTTCAAATTTGGTATGTTGATAGTGGTAGACAACTTATACATGCTGGTGAGTCTTGCAATTGATAACATACATATTTATGAGGAGGAGGGCTGAGCATTATTTTTGTAACAGAAATTTTTATGCATGATAGCTAGACAAGGGAATGTATGATCAATAACATACTGTACTTGATAGGTGGGTGATCCATAAGGATTAGATAAACCTCTGTGCTCATATAATGATATTTGTGAAGTCACACAGGCACACGTCAAAATCTTCAAATTGCAATTAACTGGTCAATCATAAGTCACAGTTTTATAAACGTGAGTGTGTTATTAGTAGGTCGCCAGCACATGGTGATGTAAATAGCTCAATTTCTGTTTCTTGTTCTCCCCTTCCTAGTGGTTATGTAATAGGTATGCCTATACTCTTCCACAACCTGTGCTCATATTCCCTTGTAAATTTAGTAGTGAGCCAGTAGCAACAGTACTTTCTTTGTTCTGCCAAAGTTGCTGGTTGCTGTAAACATCTTCTCTTCTTACTTTCTTTTCTTAGATAAGGGATGCCTTGTCTTAGTTGTTTCAGTTTTAGTGTAAGCATTTGTATGCAGATTAGTCTGTGTAATTAGCTCTGATTGGTTCCAAGTGTTACTCTTGGTATCTAGGGTGTTTATAGCCAATCAGAGGTGTTAAGAGGGTCACATGTTGTTACCCTGTGGTTTAGGAGCTTCCTCCAAGGTGTCTTAGGAGAGAGAGGCAGTTTAGTTGTCAGCTAGTCAACAGGGCATGTTTGTATATAGCCACCCTTGACATCATGTAGTCTTTACACTACAGTATACTTATATAAAAAATAATTAGAGAAGTTGTCTATCTTGTGCTTTGAGAATATTTATCTACATTCATATAACTTTTGCTGTCCGAGGAATTAATTGTCTATAATTGATTTGCTGTACGTTTGTAAACATTATTTCATCGTTTTAATGGATTATATGGAACTGAGAGCTGTGTCCTGCTAGTTGCCATTTTGTATTTACTTATCTTTTACTGGGACTTCACCTACTCTTTAACTTATCTTTTACCGGGACTTCACCTACTCTTTTACCTGGACGTCACCTAGTCTTCTACTGTACCTACTGTATCTTGTACCTGGACTTTACCTACTCTCCTTGGGAAGAACATTTCTTTGAACATATATATTATTTATTGGAGTATTCCTGGAACTCTCACTCATATCTATTTTCACTGTCCAAGTATATTCACGGAACTCTTACTACTCACCTTATATTTCGTACTATCGGACATTTACTGTATTTAACCTTTCAACACCGTGCCTACCAGTCCTTCAACTACATTGCTGTGCCGTGCTGCTGGACTATACAGACCTGCCCGCCAGATAAGCTCTATCTCTTTTTTTATTAATGTGCACATACATGTATTAGTCTTGTGGCCACTTGACACCTTTAGTTGTTAATATTCAATATCTCTTGTTTTAATTGTTGATACAAGTTTAATTATGTAACAGTAAAGAGTACTCTCCCAAGATTCTTTATGTTGCACACTTTCATGTGTGACCGAGCAATATAACTATTTTCTGTACCTAACAGCCAGTCTTATTCTTGTTTTTAGCCTGTTGTATTTGTAATACAGTGGTCAGCTGTCTTCACACATCGTGACCACTAGGGGGATTCCCAATAATCCTGTTGTACAGCTAGCTGCTGTCAAGAACCCCATATCCCGCAACTCTTACAGTGATTTGTTGCAATTGATAACACGTGTATTTATTAGGAGGTATGGCTTTGCATTATTTAGGTTACAAGTTTGTATGATTAATAACTGCACAAGGCAATTATTGATCATTGCCCATATTTAGTGAGTAGGTGAACCTAATTGATTTAAGTGCTCCTGTCATGTCATTTTAGTTTACCAGGTGAGTTTACCAGGTGAGGGATTATATATCGAATTACATTTACTTGTGTGAAAATCATATTTTGCTCTTCAAAATTGGTTAAGTGATATTTGAATATAGCAGACACATGCTGATGTGTGCTACAGATGGTTCATGCATATTTATGAAGGGCCCTAGCTAGCATTATTTTGGTAACAACAGTTTGCACACATAACTAAGGGGAATGCTTCATTATTACATACTTGGAGTATTCCCTCTCAATCAAATCAATGAGCAGCAAGGAATCATGAAATGTTTCATTCTTGTTTTGTTCTGTGTATGTATATAAATGCCCTATTAAACTACATAATCATTTTTTTGTTTTATGTAATGTGATTCAAATCTTTCACAAGGTTTAATCAGGTAAACCCACCACTTAGAGAGCTGATTTTTGGGCTATTCCTGACATCCTTTATCTGTTTACCTGAATAGCTACAATCTGTTGACAGATTAGATGAGGGTCTTGAGCTATTTTGATCTTCAATGATGAAAATTCTGTAGAAAAATTCTACATTCTTTATGCTTTGATTATTTGCATGAACGTAAATTTCAGAAAATGGCGGGTTAGATGACAGATTAAAAGAAATCTGCATATCATCATAATGATCACTAAAACTTTTCTCTATGAATCCATTAAAATGGTTACTATACCGGAGATATCAATGAATGCATTTAAAAGGTATTATTGTATTAGTATATAATATGTTGATGCTTACAAACTGTCTGTTGCATACTTCTGAACGATAGTGTATTTGTATCCCCTGTCATTTTTTTTTATATTTTGGTAAATTTTCTAAAAGCTGTAACACTGGAACGATTGATTCAAAATTAAAACACTGTCAGCTTGCCTTTATTGTTTTGTTTTTAGAATTTCCATTTTTAGACTTCAGAAGATAATCGTAGATTGGCAATTGTTTCCGAAATAAATAAGTCCTTCTGTTAAGCCATGTGTAAGGATGTATCACCGAAAGGCATCCGTAGTTTTCTCCTTGGTGGGCAGAGGATAGTAACAACCCAGTGATCTTTGACATGGGTCTATTACATCATCATTGTTTAGATCATAGAGCGATGCATGGTGCGTCACATGGTCACAAAGGACACTATTGTTTAACTTTGGTTTATTTTGGGAAGGAACAAGTCCAGACCTGTTGGGGAGGAGATATTGGGGGAACAAAGAAGGTGAGAGGAAGAGAGTAATTAACTTTAGCAGAGGGTGGACTACAACTAGTGAGGAGAGTGCAGTATTTTCTTATACTCTTGTCAGATTATTTGTAATACCTCAAAGTAGAGACTTACAATTAATTAGAGATGTAGCTTTTGCGCTATAATTGGTGTCCATCTCCAATTTTTGTGTGTGAATTGAACATTCTCAACCCAATGTTCCAGGTGGGAACATAATGACATCATGTGTAAGGTAGAAATTCTTCTTGGGTTATGAAGAATGAATTGTCTTTTATTATAAGCATACTTTATTGGTACCAGCTGTGTTGGAAAAAAAACTCAGTTTAGCTTTGAGAAAAGAAATTTAAAGTCTAAGTTGAAGTTTTGATGAGGTTATTATGCTTTTGTTGAGGTCTGAATGAGAAGTTAGCAATAACAACAAATTTTGCTTCCATATGTAAGTAGATGTTTGAATTTTAATTTAAGGCTCAGTTCCACATTTGTTTTCACATTATGTAACCTCCCACAATATGAAGGTCTTAAACTTGTGCACTCCATGAGTCTGTATCGCCAGATAAAATAGAATAAGCAAAATACCTTTGGGGATAGCTTGAGTGAAGCCACTTCAAAATATATATGCAAGTTCTTATAGGCCACAGTCTGTCTAACACTACATGAGAAGTTTGTTTCATTTCATGCAAATGGTATTATATATTGTTAAGTAGCTGTGAGTCTTTTCTTGTTTGCCTAATCAAGTAACTGCATGCATATATTATTTATCCATTCCTAGATCCACCACCGTATCCATTTTCTGTGTACGAAGGTCAAGCTATAGTTACTGATAGCAAACTCTTTCATGGATTGATCTCTGAACTGGAGTTGACTGATAAATGGAGAGCAAGTACAAAAAGAGATCAGAAGGACTTCTTCAGGTTTGAATCTGTGCTTCAGAGTTGGTGGAAAGATATACATGAAGGGCATCAAGCTCATCTGCAGAGTTTGCTCATGTTTCTTGGACAGTATGGAAGAGAAGATATAAGGGATCACATTGAAAAAGGTAAACAATTAACTTAGAATATTCTGATATTCAAAGTTGTCTGTTTACAAAAATATGCTGTTAACCTCTTAGTGATGGAAACAGTCCAACAATTTTCTCCCTAGTACTCAATTGCCTATTTTGGTTGGTCGCCCGGGTACCTGTTCATTATGCAATCAACCTATACAATAATAGCATACATAAACCTAAAGTTACCACATATAGACTATGCAGGCTGTCAGTCACTTTATATGGTAAAACTGTAAACAACCCATGAACTTATTTATATGGCAAGACTGCATATTTATATTTACTACTTACATGTTAAAATTACTTTATAATCAACACATGCAATGTTTCCCCCCAATGATGGTTTTCTTTGGCCTATGAAAAAGTTTTGTAACTTCCAAGTATGTACAGTACTGATTTCGCTTAACTCCCGTTGAAAAAAAATCAACGATCGATAACAAAAGTTAAAAATCGATATAAAAAGTTGAAATTCGGTTAATTTCGTTGACAAGATTTAGACTACTGCGGGCACGGTTGTCAACGAAGTTTCAACGAAATTTCCACGAAAGTTATCGCGATCAAAAACCGCAAAGGCAATTCTAGACATATCAAGGTTGTGACTTGCGTTGAATCCTTAGTGTAACTACAGCCGTTTTCAGACTCTACCAGAAGTTGCCGAGGAATATTACAAACGTTGCAAAAGTGTGATTGTATATAAGACGGAGTAAGTTCTGTACTAGGTGTTTGAAAAATGATTTGGCTAGGATAATAAAAACTAGTCTTGGTCGATCGTAGCAAGCACATTCTATGACTCTTAAGTTATAGGCTAGTATTAAACTAGGATAAGTTTAAGTTAACTCACCAAGGAACGCAGTGTCAGAAAAAACAAGAAAAAAATATCAACAATGAAACAGTCGTAGCTGGATATCAAAGAGATCTTTATTTCCAAAAAATTCCTGTGTTACTTGACGTACTACGGTACCGTTTACTACAGAACCGCACTCACTTTCAAACTTTTCTGAGAGCGCATTCCGTCCAAAAAATCTCCCCCGACTTCAATGCACGCAAAAAAAAAAAAAAAAAAAAAAAAAACTTATTTTTCCCCTAACCCGTTACTGTAAGTTGCCCGCGAAAGCAGATGGACTGCCCTGGTAAGGTCGCAGCCTGGGTCTGGGCCACCTGTAGTATGCTGCTTACATGTGCATTCCCTACCCTGGATATCCCCACCACCAAACTTTTTTGAAAGGCTTAGTCCAATCATAAACTTGGCTTTGTCAAATTCACGCCTACCTTATGTTAATTAGCATAGTATTTATCTTCGTGGGGGGTTTAGCACCGCAGAACCTTCATGGCTGGCTGCCTCTAGAAGCAAACATTATTTTACCCCTACTGTTCGTAATGGAATGGATGTTATCTGTTACTTAGTTAATTGAAAACCAAATATTCATTCATATATATATAAGTAGAACAATCCAGCAGGGATAGAAAGTTTATCTTGAATGAACCAATCAAAAGTCGTGCTATTAATAAAACTTGAAAACACCTGGCCAGCAAGAGAGTTGCAAACAATTGTTTCCATGACTACTAAGAAAATAAAGCAGTGACTTGGGGCCCACGTTGGGTAGATTTCTGTGGAAAATGAATATATTTTCATTGCTTATTTGAGTATTGTATATTGGGAAGAGCTGATCAAACATTATTGGGGAGGGCTTTCAACTGGCCTGACGGCTTTCAACTGGCCTGACGGCATGTATAAGTTTATTTTAATGAGTAGGGGGAGTTTTTATGAGTCTCCCGGTATGCGTCACATGAAAAGTAAATGTTTTGTTTTTCGGTTTTATCATCGTTTTTCAAGTGGAACAACTCATAAAATCATGTCAAATGAAAATAATATATATTTGAATATCCTTCCTTAGTTTTACTAATCAGGAATGCTTGATAAGGCATGCAATGCATCGTTCGAAAATGTAATTTTAAAGTAGAATTGAAAATGAACGACATAAAACAATATCTGTGAAGCGTGTGGAGCACAACTTTGAATATTCGTTGTGAAAGAAAACATAATGAACGATGTTTACTGCGTAAATAAATTTCGCGGAACTGGTACAGAGAAATTACTTACTGCAGCTTACGTCAGAGAAGCTCATAAATGACACAGGTGGATAGAGCGCATCAAAATTCGGTTTAGGAAATCCCTATACAGCCGACAAAAGTCGATGTCTCCTTCCGTTTTCGAGTTATAAGCGATTTTGTGTTTTTGCGATATGGTTTTCAGTATATTTTCATTGAATAAGGGCGTTTTGTTGTGTGTGTTTAAATAAGGGTGTGACCTATCAGATATTTCGCTAACCGTTTCACCGTATCCCCTGCCGGTCGGTTAAACGTTTAAACGCCGTTTCCCGCCGTCCCCCTCCCCTAAGACCCCTCCCCCATTTCAGTCACCACTTCCAGATCCGTCGGCAAGTCAAATTTGACTTAAAATATGCACCAGATTGCATCTAAGGACGTTTCAAAACTAAAAATTTTCCAAAGGGGAGGGGGTGTCCCCCTCCCCTTTGGAAAATTTTTAGTTTTGATTAGACCCCTCCCCCATTTCAGTCACCACTTCCAGATCCGTCGGCAAATCAAATTCTCCACAACCCCCCAACAACACAAAAAACCTTCGCTACGCCCCTGGTCACATACATGATACAGTACCTTACATTTGATACAAAAGTTACTTCAAACAACAGCTTCCAAAAATTTGTGTCGCAATATGTTAAGATTTAACCACGCTGCTCAGTACCATTCATAATTTGCATATTACACTCGGCGTCCAGATGGCGGGAGAATATAACATCATGTTCAATGTGTTGTGTCGTTCCCATGGTGCGATGAACTTGGGCAAGTTGCCAAGTTCGAATGTCAATGACCTACTTATGTTCTGTGACCAATGTCAGTTGGAATTATGTGTGTAAAAACTCGGGTTTTTCCATTTGTTATATATATAGAAGTTTTTCCGTAAGCGGAGCGAATTTTAGGGCGGCTCGTTGATTGTGAGGAAGCACTTATCTAAGCATCAATATTTGTGAAAAAATATCGTAAGTTTTTCAGTTTCATTCATTTTCTTTTATGTTTGCCGCAATCGCGCCCGCAATGCATGCACAGCATAATATCATGTGTGAAAAAATGGCTGTACACGTGCGGACCTGAGAGAGCAAACTGGCCTTGTGTTGTTAATGTTATGACGGTACTTTCTAGAACGGCCATTTGCGTCTTTTGAGGTCAACATATTTTCACACGGGGTTTTCACCATGCCATTGATCGATGTACACGGGTGATATGTCGCAAATATAAACTGAGAAAACGAATTGACGACACTATCATCATGAGCTCATGACGATTGGCCTACTACTTTAGTTATATTAAACACATTATTCATGCCTAAAACATCGTTTTTTTGTTTTTATAGATAGTTTGCAGTACATTACTAAGTTCTTTACATATTTTAAAATAATTTTCATGTTTAAAAGTAAACAAAATAGAAAAAATAAAAAGAGAAAACGCCTTTTCGAAAAATGGAAGCGTACTCGCAGAATGGGCGGGGCATCTTTATTTTGCTTCAAGTTACATGTTTTCGCGCAGAAACAAAGTTTCATACTCCAACTCTAATTAAAAACCAATTTACATCTCTAAAAAATAACTACGTTTCGTAATCTGCAAGTAAACCAAGTTTATATGTCCATTCATTGTTATTTAAATGGTTAAACAGCACTCATAATTTATCTGGAAGGGTGCCTCGTGGTACATAGCTTTGACTGCAACCTCTCTTACGTCCTGGCGAAGTTAAGACTTATGTCACTGTGTTTGGGGTTCACAGTTAGAAAACGTCCCCCGTCAGTTTCACTACATGTTTCTTTGAGTGTCACTACTCAGTAAGTACAGGAATGTTCTTGAGAAAATTCCTGCCTTCAAACGACTGTTCCAAAGTCTAATCAATACTAATAATCGAAGTTGCTCGTTTTCCGACGTTTCTCGTAACCACACATTGACCTTCTATTTCGTTTAAAAAAGAATTTCAACGTATCGTTGAAAATTCCACGAAGGAAATGACCGAAATAACCAATCGTTAAAATTCGTGGAATTTCGATAAAAATCGGGGAATTTCGATGACAAAACGTGGAAATTCGGTTATTTTCCTTTTAACGAATTTTAACGGGAGTTAAGCGAAATCAGTACTGTACGGCCATTCGAGCCAAACATTGCAATGCCCCATTGAAAAACTTTCTTGTGATTGAAAGATTTTCTTGAAGCATTCGTTGGGGTATATTTGCATAAATTGATAAAATTAAGCAATGGGAGACAATTGATGGTATATTTTGCGAAAAATGACATTTAAAAGAATCTTTCGGCACTTTAAACAGCACCGGCAGTATCATACTTGTACTAGTCCTATCCATAATGTTCTTTCATTGCTGTGCACTAAGGCTAGTGCTCCAGGAGGTCACGCCCAACCCTTTTTAATTCCCCAGTGAATGAGGTCGCCAGGAGGAACATCCTGTGGCGACTAGATCTTGATTTTCTCAAATTCTGGTCGCCCAGAATGAAAATGTGATCGCCACTTTGATATGCTAAATATTAGTACAAAAAAACACTAGGCCTAGGCTCAACATCAAGTAGAACTACTGTCAGTACTGACTACACTAACGTTGAACTATAGTATAAAAAAGTATTAATTCCCGCGCTAATAGGGTTGGGCGATATATCTAAACTTATTATTATCGCGATAATTTTTTGGGCTTGAACAAATGACGATAATTTCTTGTGAAAGAAATTTGAAATAAATGTGGAAAAAAATGAGATTATCCTTTCTCCGTTTTATGTGTAAATGTTATTCTAGCATTCCATGGTTAAGAAAGTTGAAAAGAAATCAAGTTTATCAACTTCATGACTTTTGAAGTTCGTAAAAACCAGTCCTGTACAACATTAACTGTATAGAGAACAAAACTCTGAAAATCAGTAGAGAAATTACCAATTGTGTACGAAAAGTAAGTTGGTACACCTTTCAAATTTTACAAAAGATCGAGCAAAATACTTTCGAAAAATTCACGCGAAACTGGCATATCGTGCTAAATGCAACTAATTTCATGTAAACAAGGCTCTAGTACACCCATTTATGAATTAACCATAATTCCACATCTAGTGTTGAGCGGGGGAAAAAGAAAGTATTTTCTAGAATTTCCACACAAAAAAAGGAAAAATTAATATCCTACCATAGTTAAGTGTATAGTAAATAGCCTAACCACTTCGTCGGTTACGGATCTCACGTAACAACAAAAACACAACTTAAATTGTATTTTGCGAAGTTAACGTTCTCTACAAGTACATGGAAACAATATTTAGCATTTAGTTAATCATGCCAAGTGGCCTAAAACATGGGATTGCAAGTTTAACTTTCATAAAGATGGCCATACTGTAGCTATTGAGGCCTTGATATCGTGCTATGTCTGTACGGTATAGACTGTGCCTCTTGTATCATGGGGAATAGATTGTTTTGTTCATGCGAAGGAGTCGGTTGACCTGAGGTGTGTTTTACTTACGGGGATATTTACCTACTTTTCTTGAACGTCTAAGATAATATTTCGCATAACTTTACCGATCCTTTACTGACTGACCTAATTAATTCTAGAGTGGAGACAAAATAGATTACTCCATGAAAAGTTTTTTTGGAAACGTGCCAAAAATGTTAAAAAACAGGTGTTCGACAGGGGGTTGTTTGGCAAGGTACCTGGGAAAATTCGAAAGACATGAAGCCAGCCTACCGTGATATTTAAGTAGGGTTAAACACTGCAGTCGTAAACTGATGTACGTATCGTGCACGCTGTTCATTGTTAGGCATTCTAGAAACGTGGCTTTGCCGAACATAGTTTGTTTCATAATATCGACAGTTTTGTAAGGGAAATCCATTGGATATTAATTTTTTAGCAACGTGCGTTTAGTCAGTAAGTACATTTCAGTTTTTTGTAAAGCATTGGTGAAATTTTCAGTTGCAAAAACTGATCGCCACAATATTATAGGGCTGGCGACTAGCATTAATTTTTCCAGAAATTCTCATCGCCAGCCGAGAATTGTGGTCGCCAATGCGACCATGGCGACCGTAATTAAAAAGGGCTGGTCACGCCTATTTATAGATTAGTTGGAAAGTCCTTAAAACTACATCAATCAACCCAATATTGTTAAATAGTGATGTCCGATGTGTGATAATGGATCAATCACATGTTTTTGATTATGGGAACATTCTGTTCAACTTTTGTGGGACCGGTCCAAGAAATTTGATTCTGGGCGGTCAACTTTATGAGCTGTGCAAGAGTACAAAGATCAATTTTTGTTGCATTGAAATTATGCAAGTATGCAATGCAGAGACCTTGCTAAGGCTATACAGTGCAAAGTTTTCATTAAATTTTACGCTTAAACAAATCAAGATAAAAGGTAATATTACCAAATGATGTAATTACGGAAGAATACACATTTTTATCCTCTTTCATTAATGCAAATAAAAGTGAAACTGAAAATGGAGAACAATGTCAGTGGTTTCCACATATTTCCGGACCAGGTAGTAAAGGCTTGGACCAGGAAATAACTTTTTCGGATGGTTCCCTGGTACCCGTTCCCATTGAACAATCTCTTACACAAGTTTGGAAAACCGAGCACATTCTAATAGCATGTTAAACCACAATGTATACGTTTGAAAATTGGATGAAGTCTCATGAATGAAACATTTCGTTTAATTATGTAAGTAAACAAATTGGAAAAGGAAAGTAAAGAGTAAAACATGTGTCACTTGGCATCACAAATCAGTAACTAAAATCCATTTCCTGCAATTTGCAATTTACGAGGTTAGTTTTCTTGCTAACCACAAAATCATCTTTGAAATGAGATCACCATCAAATCTATGTACATTGTAAATGTGTAGCTCTTTCCCCACATGCATTTATGTGGTACAGTAGCCTGGTGCCATTGAATTACTGATGGGTTTCAAGCAGTCTGGAAAGCAGGTTGGTTGGGGAAAAGTAGGGAAAACGAAAAATCTCTTTCTTGGTTCTTGAATATCCTCGAAGTTTGAAGATTAGTCTGTGAAAGTGATGAAAAATTCTAATTTGAAACTTCTGCTTATTGATGTTTCCCAAATGTAATTACAAAAAGATTTTGGGTTCTTTGCCATTGGCAGGCAAGTATGTTTTGCCTTATGGCTTGTGTGTGTGTGTGTGCGTGCATGCGTTTGTTTGTTTTGTATTCTGACCGAGGACTTGAACAAAAGAATTTCAGGTCCATGGTTGTGATTTCTAAAGAATTACCATGTCCTCGGAAGAATTATATTGTATGGGGTATTGTTAAGGTTAGGGTACGTGTGGATTTGAACAATGGAAAATACAATGGGATCCTCGGTCTGAATGTAATACAAACATGCGTGTCTGCGTGTGTGTAAGAATCAAGTTTGTAACCATGATAACTCAAAATGTACATGATAACAGAACTTTACATTTGGTATGTGGAATTGTGTTAGGGAGTGCAAGACGATTATAACAATTGGTGGAGATCAAAGGTGACGGGTCATTGAGGTCAATAGAGTTCAAAGTCTGAAAACCTTGTAAACAAGATAACTCAAGAAGGACAATTGGTGAAGTTCATAACTAGTATCTAGATCTCCCTTGATAAGTGCAAAAAGCCTACTGAGACTGGTGGAGGTCAAAGTTCAACATAAGAGAAATTCTTTAACTTCTGGTAAACATGTTACTCCAAAAGCCAAGCTTGGATGAATGTCATACTTGATATGTGAATGCACCTTAGTGCTTACAAGAACACTGTTGCCTTTTTGTCATGGTCAAAGATTGTTTGACTTCTGCAGAAGTCAAAGTCTAAAAATGTTACCACATTCAGAGCTGTTGTAACTACTGTACTACAGTTGTGTGTCAAGTGTGTATTGTTGATATAAGTTTAACAAATTTAAATAATTCCTACAATTTGTTCTTTTACATCAAAGCAGGAAATTAATGATATTTCTATTTGGATAGTAATTTGATTAATTAAATGGTTCAAAACTTGATAAGGTCTTATCTGCTGTGCATGGAGATCCCAGACCATTGAGATGTAAAGCAAGGCTGAATGACTGCTCTATAAGCAGAGGAATTAAAGCACTTGCTCTTGTTATAAATTAATGTGGGAAAAATGTAAGAGATATTCGACTATCACAGGGTTGTCCAACCTTTTGCAGAGGAGGGCCAATTGGAAAGATTATGATGAAGGAGGGGGCCGCATGAAGCCTACGCTTGATTTTCTATATTTTGCGCGAAGCCCAAGGCAAGAAAATGTGAGAACTGTGCGCGGTGCGCACTGATTTATTTTCTTTCCTGATAAAACAGATAAATAAAGTCCAGCCGCCCCCGCCCCCTACGCTGAGACCTGTATGCAGTTTTTTGGACCCAGAAGTTCGAATGATTGATTATGTAGCTTCAAAATGGTCAAATTGTTATCGATAAATCTGCTCACTAAATTTCGCACCGTAGAGCATCTCTGGTAGGCCAGATGCAACCCTGCGGCGGGCCGGACTGTGGCCCGGGGGCCGTAGGTTGGACAACCCTGGACTATCATATAAACCTAGAGTCAAAGGGCAATCAACAAATGCGTTCTGAAACACAGCTGTATTATTCCTGCATAATTCAATTGAAGAGGTTTTTTCATCTCAAGACCAATTTCATACAGCATGTGCCCACAGGCTTGGTTATGACCAGCCAAAGATTTCAATATATCCACCACTGCTGTCTTTGTCCAGCCTATTTTGGTTTGTTTTATCCAAAATATGGTTTGAATGTTGACCAACGCTAAGGGTTAGTAATTGAAGAATCATTCAAAAATTAACACCTTAGAGAAACTTTTACTCCCTTTGCAGTTCCTGACCGTGGTTGCTTTGATGAGACTGTTCTGAATACTGTGATACTTTCAGTAACAAACAGCTGGAAACTGTTTGTTGCTGAGCTTGGTGTAAAGCAACATGAACTCACTGGAAAGCTAACACAAGATATGAATCCCTACGACTGTCTTAGGACTGCTTTTGACATTTGGAACACAAATGAGAGAGGATGCAACAAGCTGGGTCAACTTCTAAAAGCCTGTCGTGCCATTGGTCGTGACACTCTTGCTGATGAAATTGAGCAGGGTATGTTCCAATCAATCTCTATGACATAATTTCTGTCCTTCAAATCAGTTTCAATGGAATCATAATCAAGATCGCAGTTACAGGTCAAATTTATGCAAACAAATGCATTTTGTTATGACTCCAAGGGGAAACATGGAATTGAGTTGCAATAGTCAAATGTGTTAAGGGTAGGACATGCACTGTGGATAGATGTGGTTACAATGGTAGCTGAGGTCACAAGGTCATGGTTCAAAGGTATAACTTCAGTGCAAGTTTGTGTCACACTTTTCTGTATACTTGTTAGGAAGTTTCTAGTGTTTGCAAAGGGTATCCAAGTATCTGGGTAACTACCTGACGCGGTACTACCTGGTTCCTAATTTATTACCCGAATCCTAAGCAAAGTGTGAATTTTTTTTAGCTAACCGAAGGTTAGGTAAGATTTTCATATTGACTTAATGTGGTGTAAGGCTACGATGTGGTCAAAGTTAACAGCAATTATAAAGTATTTCATGGATATCTTATAATTGCGTCACAATTTCAGCGAATAAACAGATGGTGAGGCTAGATTTTTTCATTGACACAGTCTGGTGTTAGGCTACCATGTGGAAGAAATTGAAAGAATTCTCACAATTATTATTTTTTCATTCGTTTATTTCATAGAAGGAAAGACCTAAAAAGGAAATTTACGAGATGTTACTAATGGATTATAGACTGGATAACTAAAAAATCATAATCCCAAGCGGCTTTTTACTAAACATTTATTCTAAATGCAAGAATCCCGCAATCCCGCTGGTAATGTGAACCCAGGCTGGCATTATAGATAGCAGTAGGCTAGTAAAACTGTTTAAGAGCTAAATTGGATATTCATATGGTCTGATCCAATAGAGGAGGTTGAGAGCAAACATAAGCCATGGCAGTGCGATGTTACTGTAGTAGTGATGTTAATTATATGAAGTTATTGACAAATTAATGAAAGAAACAATTGTGTCTTACCGAAATCGATTTTATAAAAGCAACAGAAATTATTGAGGAAGTCTTTAAATACTCTATCTTAAACCTATATGAACATGAAAACATTGTCAGTGGAGAATATAATTCATCCAGTATAGCATCCAATAGTAATTTCTTAAAATTCGCGATACACGAGGGTAAATGTCAATTTTTTTCAGGTACCCGGATACCCGACGGGTAACGGCTCTCGTGTACCCGGTTACCCATTTCGGAAACATTGAATTGACTGAGGAATGTCAAATACTCTCCAAATATGTGGTTATCATATTAACTGAAGTCAAAGTCATAGATTCAAAGTCAAATGCACTGCTAATTTGCAATGCAAGAAATTCTGTTCAATCAGGGGCCAAACTGCTTCAAACGTAGTAGGAAGATGCCCTATGATGGGAACTTGTACAGAGTGATAGGTCAAAAGCTCAGAGGTCAAATTCAGTGAAACCTGACCTTTTGCATTAAATCTAAGTGGACATATTGAATCAAATTGCAATAAGCACTGGTATAGTGGGTATGTAAAGTAATATAAAATGTGTGATTAAAATGTTAAGTAAGGTCAAATGTCAAATGAATAATTTTTGTGCTTGTATGTAAAGTGCCCAATGAAAGGGAATTACCACTTGAAGGTCTTTAAAATGAAAGATCAGAGGTCATAAAGGCCCAATGAAGTGAAAGGCAACTTTGCTATCAATGTAAGGACACATATATATACCGTATCAAAATACGTAGTTACTTTAGGCAAAGTCTGGCATCAAACCCAAGGGGTAAATATAGGGCAGGTTCAGAACAAGTACAAGAGATTTTCAAGAAAGAGAGAAAATAAAACCCTGTTCTTAGTTGTGCAAATTTACAATGTCAGTACAAATGTATTTTCTTTATTTTAAGTTGTAACAATCTTTGTTGGGTGTTTTACTTTTGAGAATATAACTGTTGGGAATTTGAATTTGACCGTAGAGAAGTGAAATTGCTGAATGATAAGGGTTATGTCCAGAAGAATAAAAGACAAGTGAAAGCTAATACACGCACAGACCTACACACATAAATTGTGTTTGCTGGTCTAGTTTTGATCCTTTGCAAATGGTAAAAGGTATATATGCAATGATGGCTTATGTTTGTATGTGGGTAAGTGTGTGTGGTTGTGAACGCCATAACCCAATAAGTATATCTTGGTTGAAGTTCATACCTGGTGTGTACATCCCTGTGCTGAGTACTAGAAAGAGGATTAAACTGGTGAAGATCAAAGTTCATCTGAGGTCAGAAGAGGACTGTAGCTCCCAGGCTCCTCTACTTCCAGTCTCTGAATTAAGACCAAAAAAAGTTTATTGGATACATATCTGGGGCAAAAAGCAATTCCTTAGGGAATTATGGTTAGAAAAGAGAAAATGTGGGACAACCTGAAGTTATATAAGTCTCAACAATCATTGCCTCTGGTGATGAAACAAGTTTTCATCCTTTATTTTTGTCCTTTACAGGTTTAAATGAATCTGTTTTACGTCGAATAGGCCATCAAATTAAGAAGGAACAATGGAAATTACTTGGTGAAAAGCTGTTGATTTCTGAAGTGCGTCAGGATGCCTTTAGGGAAAAATTCAAACTCCTCCCTGAGAGAATCTATCGAATGTTCTCATACTGGAGTATGCTTCAATCTTTTGATGCAAACAAAATTGAGATGCTTGCCTCTGTATTGTATAAAGTTGACCTTGGACATGTTGCAGAAAAAGAACTATATAAAGGTAAGATATTTGCTTGCTCTTGTAAAGTTAATATTACATGCTAAATGTGAATAAGACAAACCCCTCATTAGAGTTTATGTGAATCTACTGTACCCTACTGCATATGGTAATCTATGTTCTTTCCTTTTAATGGTATGTATTCTATGTTTATAGCAACTCCTTTTTTTCCCTGTCTCAAACGGGTCCATCGTGGATGCACCTATCAATTAAACCTATAAGATAAAAAAAGTGGACACCTCAAGACAATAATTCATAATTGTGATTTAATAATCTAGTTTATTTCCAGTGTCTCTTCTGAGCCATCTATAAAAATTAAATATTCTTCCTCGCTGTTCTTTATTGTGCTTCTTGTGACAATGATTCTAATGCACTGAGCAAAATGTAATGCATGTAAAGTCCTTCTGGTTGCAATACCTGTAATGGATCATGACATCACCCAGAATGTCATGTGAATTTTCTGATTAATAATACTGTCTCTCAGACAGGAATGAAGGTTTTCCTAACTAGAATTTGAATATCACTTTTCTTAACTGGAACTGGTTAAATGTGAATCATAATGTCATTTAGTGCACAAGAATATTACTCATGCCTAACTGTATTAATGTACAGAATGAGTTATCAGTGCCTAACTTCTACCTTAAAAGAAGAACTTAGGGAAAGTAAATGTTTCAAATCCTGTTTGTCTTATATCAATGCCAAAATTGCAGCTGGACAGTGTGGTTTATTACACCCATGAATGTTGCAATAATAAAACAAAAAATAAAAAGAGTGAACATTCTCTCCTGTTTCTCACTTACAGATTTACATTTCTCAGATTTACTTAATATTAAGCTTACAAAATGCAACAGCTTCTGGGGGTTTTGCGATACATTTCGCTGAAATTGATTTCCCAGAAGAAAAAAAACTGTTAGCCAACTACTTACTGTAACTACTGCAAACATCCTGTGTTGGTAAATATGTAAAAGATAGAGGTGTTTCGATCCTAGCAGGATCTTATGCAGAGACTAAACTTAAACAAACAAAGACCACATTAAGAGACACATATGGACACATTAAGAGATATAGATGGACACATTAAGAGACAGATGGACACATTAGAGAACACAAAGAGAACGAGAGAGATACAGATCTATGGACACATTTAGAGACACAGTAATGGACATGTGAAGAGACACAGATGGGCACATTAAAAGACACAGACTGACAGAGATACAGATGGACAGAAAGTTGAACAAATGAGAAATGAATATCTGAGCAAACATTGTCACAACAAAGGAGAGATACAATATGAAAGGAAACAGTGAATGTCCTCTCATCTAATTTAAATCTCCTCAGAAATTTATTTCTCTGCTTAAAGTCATTTCAAGAAAACAAGAAATATCTGCTAATGCTGCAGCTGAAGCCCTCTGGACTCTCACGAGGGCTCTGAGATACTATACATTCAATAGAATTCTTGTGAAAATGTTTCTGACATCACTGTTGAACATGGCGACTAACACATCACCCCAATTTCAACCAGATCTACTCAAAAACTTCCAGTAATTACTAAAATTACATTCATATGTGAGTTGAATGCTGGTCATTCTAGTTTCAAATGGGGAAAATGGATCCTGTTTACTGATTGTTATGGGTATGATTAGCAGTGCCCTACCCAAAATTTTATTGTTTGTTTTGGCGTTCAATAGCGCGTATGGTGGGCGGAGCCTCAGCGATTGATTAACATGTGCCTTAATTTCAACTACTAAAGATAAACTGTTTTTCCTCTCTCCGTCTCACAGGTAAGATGTTGCTTAAATCCCTTTCATGTGAAGATGAAAGTATTACTAGGTTGTTGATTAAATATTTGTCGTTATTAAAAGTATTTCATTATGACGGATGGTCTAGATTTGCCATTGATACATGAGAGTTAATATTCGTTATAAACGAGACCGTCAGATTTGCATGTAGGATATGTCTGTGTTATCATGGGCCTACATATATTCGCATAACAATTGTTTGTCGTTAAAGTTTGATTAGTGGTAGAAAATCATAATTTGCACGAGTCATATCAGTACAAAAGTGATTTATTTCTTGATGTTATTAATAATAATATATCATATGTATCAGGATGCCGTAGATGTGGCATTTTAGGTAATTTCTTTGAACGTAATGTTGCTCAGTGACCTAGCGTTATGAATAGGCTATAGCGTGTACATTTGGTCGTTAGAACTGTCATGAGGGGTGACGTCATTGCGTAGTAACAAGAGTAGGGGATTCCCCGAAATGCCAGGATGAAAATCCATTCAGATGCCTCATCCAAATTTGCAGTTATGTGAGACTGCAAAGTTATTGTATTATATCAGTGATTGATTAACATGTGCCTTAACGTTACAACAACTGTTTTTCCTCTCTCTGTTTCACAGTGGGATTGATAGATCCGGGTCCTAACATAATTTGCCATGCTTGGAAATAGATGTGTAAATATATGTGTAAAATATTAGTTGATGGTTGATGTTCATGCAGTATATAATGGCCCAGGGAGCCATTCTGGCAGTCTGCCACACAGCATGATATAATCTATTCTTAGTATTTACATTTGTTTTTTTGCATCCGGTTTCTAGAAGCTGCACATCCAGCTTACCTGCACAATTACTACAAGTACTAGGAGATCGCAAGAATCATGATGTGTTATCACAAGTCTCTGTTAGTGTATATTGTCCAGCGTCAAGTTTACAACTACCTTTACAAGCCTTCTCCTATTTGTGCAAACCTTATGCAGTTAAATATTGTATTGATGGAAACAATTGGACAGGATTATAATTTTCATAACACTTTGTCAGGGGCATCGGAGGCGGTACGGCAGGTCCAGCGAATGCCGGACCAACATTCATGGCGCCAAAAAAAAAAAAAAAAGTAGGACTAAGAAAAAAAGGGCAAAAATAATCTGGGAGATATTTTTCAATAATTTTCAATAATGATGACGGCAAGTAGGCTAAATGTGACTACTCTGGCATGGCAGGGGTCCTGTTTTCAAGCTCGGGAAGTGCCATTTCGTGCAATCTGGGAGGCATTTTTTTCAAAATTTTCTCTGTTCAGTTTAGTTTCACCTACCAAACGTTCCCCCCCCCCCTGATAATTATGATACATGGCCACACTCTGATCTGCAGTACTAATCCAAAATAGCTTCCAACGCCCCTGTTTGTACTGATTAAAATGGAAAAAAGGTAAGTTTGCCCATGTCCACATCTCTTCAGGCAAATGCTATAGGTTGCTATCTTAATCCTGTGCATACAGCTATATTTACAAAGTACATGACAGTTTCCCACTTAAACTCCTGGGCGAAGAAAGGCCATGGAGATTAAGTGCCTTGCCCAAGGTGTCAAGGACACAGCAAAATGATCTGGCAATCCTTAGATTGCAAGCCGTTGCCATATTACCATTTTACCACATTGCTGTGTATTTCTATTTGAATGTATATTGCAAAACCAGTATGCGTACATGTACTTAGTATGTGATGACATAATTAGCTGAATGTTTGAGGAATCTGGCAGTATACATATAAACTTTCAACTCTTGAGGTCACATTTTGACAGATAAATGACCATGGGATTAATAATAGGATTCCTAGCAATATGGTACATGCCAAACTGTATCCTAATTATAAGTTCATCATTGCAAAACCCCATATTTGCAGGCAATTTTGACATTGCTAACCACAGATGACCATGATTTTAACTTGAATCCACAGATTTATATTTTTTAATATAGGGCATCCACATATACCAAGTGAAGGTTTCATTAATACAGTTTACCTTCATGAGAATCATGTTTACTTGCAGTTTTCTTATGCATACATACAGTATGCCATCATAATTGTAAAGGCTTATTATCATTGGATTCTAAAAGGGAAAAACTGACTGGAAGTTTGAAGTATTAGTCATTACACCAAAATCTGTAAGAGGCTGCATTTTCATATGACTCTGCATTAGGTCTATCTTTCTTTGGAATACTTTGCCTTTCAATACTTGCAACACACCCTAATAACTACTTTCAAGTATAAACCCAAAACTTATTTATTTAATTACTATTTCAGTCTTCTTTGTCGCATTTGTAGTTTGTATGTATTTGTTCATATTTCCTTTGTATAGGGCTTAGGAACATTTTGTATTTTGAGCTTTATAACTTGTATTACTGTAATTTATGATTATTATACTTTGTATCTTTATAATTAATACTCAGACCCAATTCTTCCTAATTGGAGAGCTATGGGTTGTTAGATTCGTACTGTCAAAAATCTCAGAACATGGTTGCCACCGCTTGTTGTTTCACTGTCAACATTTTTAGTATCCTGGGTGAAATTGCATGATTCTTCTGCTTCTCACATCTGTGATATTTCTCCATTTATTTTAGGTCTGAGACAACATGAGCTTGAGAACATTGCATCTCTTCTCTCTGACAATTGGCAAAAACTTGCACCAGTTTTTGTCAAATTTCAGGACATTGATTATATGATGGAGCAAAAGGGAGATTCATCTCAAAATTGTCTCAGAATGTTAAAAATTTGGAGGGGACGAAAAATTCAAGCTGATGATGGCAATTTGAAGGAAACTTTTATCGAAGCAATGTGTCAATGTGATTTGAACAGAGAAGCCAGACAGTTGTATGATGGTAAGTTGTGTTCTCTCTTTGTTTGGTGGGAAGTGGAAAGCTTTGAAGATGAGGCTGCTGCAGGTACATGGTTACTTGTGGGAAGCACTCTGGCCTGGTAAATATATCAGGTGTAGCCATTGTGGCTTTAACATACACAAAAGAGAACAGTTTGGCTATTTGCCACCCCACATCTTTGAACAACAAAGGATGGGAGTGAAAGGGGTATCTGGTATGTAGCCTTATCTGTCATGCTGTTGGAAATATAACTTAAAGAATGAGGTATATACAGTCATTTATAACTTGTTGTGCATAGTCTAAAGGCAAAGCTATCTCTGTTGTATTTCTGTAGAAATTATAGTTGTGAGAAATGACCCATAGAACATATGAGGCTCATTAATTGAAGTGGCTTGACCATTAAAAACTGGTGTAATTGTATTAATAATTTGGGCCTGCACTGTTGAGATGATGACAACATTAATTAAGGCTTAAAGCAGCCGTTTCAAACAATTAACGTAGTCTGGATGTGAATAAATTTAAAAATATAACAAGTGATAAAAAACATTACTTGCACTCATATTTTCGTCTATAATTTATCAAGAAAAATTCTGCCGAAAGCTGTTTGTGCTAATCATATGAAGTAACAAGCACTAGCTTTGATAACCTTGGAGTCGTTTAGTGCTAACTCATCATAGGCGTAGGAGCCTCATTTGATTTGGGGGGGCTGTAACGACTTGCCCGAAAAATATAACCGAATTTTTTTCGCGCGCTCCGCGCGCATTCTACATGTTAATGTGCATTTCATACAGGCATCCATCATTTATTGCATCATCTGCCAATAACATCAAATCATTTTCCGTGTTATTACCCTTCCATATTGGTTAGAATTATTGGGGAAGTCGTTACAACAATAATGATAATAATAATAATATCAGTTTAACCATTGAAAAACACATTGCAAATTCTTCTTCTTTCAGTAGGTGCCAGTGGCGGAGCTAGGGGTATTGGTCGGGGGGGGGGGAGAGAATGGTCTGTAGGGACGCTTTTGACACTATCTAAGCGGAGCGCCACCACAGGTTGGCGCGGAGCGTACAGAAATTTTTTGAGTAAAGATACTCCCTAGATCGCCGGAAATGACCCTTTCCGGGCCTTGCTGATTTGCAGATAAACGAAGAATAAATAGGTGTCATCGCCATTTGTCAGAAAATTGAACCAACAAAATGTGACAAATGTCAATAGGTATTTGAGAGCGCAATAAAAAAGTCAATAATCGAGAATAAGTCAAAAGTGGTAAAAAGCTGAAAAGGGTGCCAGCAGTCCATTTGAGTCCGTCAGGGGGGCATCCGCCCCTCTGACTGTATGGACGCTCCGCCACTTGTAGGTGCCCGAAAAAATTCTCAGCATATTGCCAGAATTTTCACCAAAATATTTCAAAAAAAACATTGCAAATTATTCTTCTTTCAGTAGGTGCTCGAAAAATTCTCAGCATATTGCCCGAATTTTCACCAAAAATTTGAAAAACACATTGCAAATTATTATTCTTTCAGTAGATGCCCGAATAATTCTCAGCCTATTGCCGAATTTTCACCCCCCCCCCCCAAAAAAAAAAGAAAAACACATTGCAAATTATTATTCTTCCAGTAGGTGCCCGAAAATTCTCAGCATATTGCCCGAATTTTCACCCAAAAAAATTGTTGGGGGGGCTGCAGCCCCCCCAGCCCCCCCGCCTCCTACGCCTATGTAACTCATACAAGAAGGGTTATATGTGCTGGATACAATGGATGGACACATCTTTTGCACAGAACAATGTTTTGTTATTTATTCTTAAGTTTTTCTTTGGTGGCCCTCAATGGTAAGGCATTTATTCCTACTTTTTATAGGTTTAAATATATTAATATTATATTAATATCATATTTTATTATAATAAATTATGATTCTTGACTGAGTGGCTAAAGTATCAAATATAGCTATCTGACTCTAGTACCCTGCAGTCTGGTGTCCGGTTTCTTATTTATTTTGTCTTGGTGTTTCCTAGATAATGCTCAGAACTTCTGATACTTTCTGAGCATTTGGATTTCGAAAGACCGCAGGGTTATTAAGAAACTAACAGTTACCCTCAGTGTTCCCCCCTTACACAATGGCCAATCAAAGAGAAGTTTTACAGATAGTTCCATCAGCTGTGTGATTTAAACACACTAATCAGATTTTACACTCGAGTGGTCAACTGGTTATCTCAAAATGGTCTCAAAATTGGCTTTATTCTCTGCAATTTGTACTAGATGACTTTGACTTTGGCTGTAAGTTGTGAAAATATGTGTAACTCTCATTTGTTACATAAAATTTTTAAAGGGGTGGTTGGTGGGAGAGCAGATTTGCTAGCTCAAAAATGGTAAAAGAAAATGTCCGTTTGATCATACCTAGGACACATTTTTGTCTATATTTCACTTAGGAAGACTGTTCTGTGTGAATATTGAAACATTTTGGAATGAAAAGTATATTTTTTAATTGGTAAAAAGTAATTGGTTGATGCCCACAAGCGAGAAATACAAACAATACATCTTTTATGGTTCTCACTTAGTTCTTGGACAAATTTAACTCACTTGCTCTTTATCACCTTTGTAAGATACTGTATATCCCAAGGCTTTCAGGTGTTCGGGGGGTGGGGGGTACGTAAAATTATCCTGTCAACATTTTAGCTGACTTTCAGTTTTGTGGTCGGCACCCATGTGACCTGAGAGCATGTAGAATCACAATGCATGCTTCAAAAATAGAGGCACAATTAGACTCAAAATATAAAATATCATTAGGCTGGCCAGTTAAGGTGTGCATGAAACGTTTTAAAAGAAAATCTTATTACTGTGGTAATTAGCATGCTCATGACTGCTGGCAATATATGATTGGACTAGTAGTCACGAAACAATGATTTATGGCTTCTGGAATGGCTAGGTTACATGAACTGAACCATGGAAACTACACTGTACTGTAATCCTTAGTCCAATTGTGAAACACACCTGTGTGCTTGTATGGATCTGTGAGTATGTTTAAAGACCAACTATGGAGACAATTTGGGGGTGGGGGGATTTTCCATTAATTTGGGAGTTAACATACCCATAATCAACATGTGTAAAAAAATAATCTTCGAAAACCTACTATAACCCATCAAAAAAGACCACGAAAATGGACATTTTGGGTAGTCACCTGACATGAACCTCTGGAATGTCTGAAAACAGAGATTGACCCAAAGGAGCCTCTGGTCACCGTGTGACGTCATTGTTTGTATACCGCGAAAATCAAACGCTGATATAGGCTGATATAGGTTCACTTAAAACAAGAACACATAAAGGTAAACAAATATTTTTAAGACAATTTTAAGAAGAAAATTTAGTTAAATTGGTTACTTTGTTATCAAAATTTCCACTCAAATTAAAGCATCTTTTACATAGCGGAGCATCAATACGTCCGTACGGTAAAATATACTGTAGAACATGCAAGCAGCTTGGCGATTCCGTAATACAATTTGATCGCAAGATACCCTAAACTGAACAGAAGAATATACCTAAAAGATGCCTCATGCGTGATATGTGACGGGTAAATTGCTTACGTTACTGTCAACGAATTACCAAAAAGAAACTAAACATAATCGAACAACTACGAGAAGACGCTGACCCGAATCGACCAGGGTAGCATATACATGACTAAGCTTCAGCTGAACATAGTACTTACTCGTTTTAATATCCAAAAGTACAAACACAGAAAAAGTATCCTTTCAATAAACCAAATTTAGCAGTGAATATCCAAATCCATGTTTCTCGTTTAATCCTGGGCGAAATACTACCGAGACTCTGTGTAATTCCATAGAGTTAGGTCTAGTTGAAACAGGCCTTGACCAGTAACATCCCACAATCACAAGACAGTTACTAACAGAATAAAACGTCCGATTGCTACATAGAACCGTTTTTATTCAACTCCTTGGACCATGCAGATGCCGGAATAAACATAACGGACAATATAACACAATGTACCACAAACTCATGATACTGCATGGAATACAACAAATGTAGATAAATGCGATGAAATCCTAACATGACTATAAACACATGCTGTGAGTTGTAACTCACTACATGTACTAACAATGCTACCCTAGGCACGGTACATACATGGTCATCTCTTTCAGTAAATATTATACTGTCAATTGCGTGATATAATGTTACATGTAAGGACGTCCAGAGCTTGTTTACGAGGAGACTTGAAAGGGTCAATTTCCTATTAGCTATATGTCTGACACAGCTATGGACAGTATATAATTTTCGCAGAATGAGACATTTGCAGCATACACAGAGGCAGAGTCATGCATGTGGACTCATGGGCATGAGATACTCCGGGTGCTGAAAAATCTTTCCTCGTGGATCTCACAAAATTGATCCAAAGTCTGCGGCGTTTACGTCAGTTCTTTTACTCGGAAATCTAAAAAGCTAATGCTTTTGTTGGGTGAGTTATAACTGCAACCTCCAAAAACACAGAATTGTGGCATATCGGGGCAAAGGAGTAATATGGTTGATGTTTTTGGCAGCTCAAGTATACAACTTTACACACTAAAAGTATTGTTGTGAGTGAGGTATACAAACAGTGACGTCACATGGTCACCTGATGTCTTCGGAATGTTTCAGGAATGTCTGAAATAGGTTTCATAAAAAGTTGACTTTTCTTCCATTTTTCACGTATTTAACGTCCGAAATTGGTAAAGTTAATTACAGCAATGTAATTGGAGTGAGTTAAGGATTACATACATGCAAAATGGTGGGATTTTATGTTCATCGAAAAGTCTCCATAGTTGGTCTTTAACTGCATGTCATGTATGTTTATCCCCCTGGAAGAGTTCAAGAGTCCTATTGGAATTGGTGCAGATGGAAGGTCGTTTGTGGTCAAAGTTTGTGGAGTGTTAGGTCAGTGGTTAACCCTGGTGCCTTTCAATCATAAGGTCCTGAGTTCAAGTCACTCCATGATTCATGTTTGCCGTCCAGTTACAGAGTTGTTGACAATTCATAATCATGGACGTTACATATGAATCTAAGAGACTGACTTAGGTCAGCTTGCGGCTTTGATAAGCCAATAATGGTTTCTTTGCAAGTTCCTGCTTGCAGGAGGATCTAAATTACATAGAAATACAAGTCTGAAAACTTTAAAACTCAAAAACAAATCTTGGTTGAAGTTCATACTCGGTATGCAGATACTGTACCACTAGAGTGTCACTCTAGAATGTTCTCGTACAATATTCTTCCTGTTATGTAGTTGCATATGGATCTAGTACTCTATGCATTTTAGATTCACAAAGTAAATACTTGTTTTAGGCATGAAGCAAATTCTTGTTGAGAGTCCTTAGTACAAATGCTGTATAACAATTTAAAACACAAGGTTTGATCACGGAGTTGCCCAAAGTTTTGGCATTATACGCAAATTATTCTTATATTGACAGCTCTCAGGTAAAACACAAAGTGACATAATAATGAAGTAAAAACAGTAGATATTAGTTAACAAATTCAATTCCGAAAGTACATTTTCTTCAAAACGATTATATTTGCAAGTATTGCAGTTATTTGAACTTTCTTCCATCAGTGTGTGTCTGAAATAAGATCCAGCGGTATAGCGATATATTCCAACTGGTCGGTGTTGAGATTATAATCAAACCAATGGTTTTGCCTTCTGCATATGACCAGTGACTGATGAAAAATTGAAATAATTATGAATAATTGATTACAAGTCATGAAACAGTGTCCTACAATTCCTTTAGTATAATTTCATTCCTAAGCAATATGGGTGTCGTTTGTATCTAAGCTAATGGAAATTTTGCTACCATGCATGCAGAACATATTTGAGCCTTTGTAGCAGTTGCTTCCAATGTTACCGTACAGTATGTACTATTGTATCTTTATTCCTAGGTCCACCACCTTATCCATTTTCTGATTTCCATATTGAAGTTATAACTGATGATAAGAAACTATGCCAGGGATTGATCAGAGGCCTGCAGTTGGAGAACAAGTGGAAAGCAGAGAAAGGGAGAGAGGCTTTTTTCAGGTTGGAATGCGTGCTTCAGCACTGGTGGACACAAATTTATGAAGAAAGCAAAACACAAATGCAGGAATTCAAAATCCTCCTTGTACAGTATGGACGAGAGGACCTAAGGGATCATATTGATAAAGGTTTAATATCCTTTTAATGAGATGATATCAATAAAATTTCAATACTGAGCATCTGTAAGTTCAATTGGTCATCCATGGTCCAATTAATAGTTGTCTCATCCAATTCACTGATAAATTCAGCCATGGGTTGAGATTTGAGTAAGAGATAATCAAATTTAGTGTGTAGTTCTTCTCAGAATAATTCCAAATTTCACTAACAAAGTTGAATTCCTTTATTATTTATTTAATTACCATTTCCTATCCTTTATCTATGAATTCTTTAGTGTTTAATATCCAAGCATCAACAGTGGTGGTCTATATCCTGCAAATTTGGCATAACATCTTTTAAATATAGTTTTCCCAGGCACTTTGAAAAGAGTAAATACATGCTCCTGGATGTGCAGTGCACCTGCAAGTAGACACACACCAATCAGAATTGAATAATATATAGAATATTGAATCTGCACCTGTCAGAATTGAAAAATAGTCTGCTTACACTGTAGAGGCTATTCTTTCCTTTACCATATCACAGCTTTTTCCCACCTGATGAACAAGCTTTCTCTTGTCTGTAAATGGTAGAAAACCCTGTCTGATCAGCCACTATGTACTTTTAAATTAAGCCTTTGTCCAACATTTTGTAGGACTTCTTCCATTATCCATCTGTCAAAATAAATTGTATTCTTTTGCAGTTCCTGACCGTGGAATGTTTGATGATACCATTTTGAACACAGCAATATTTTTAGCCCGTAAAGACTGGAGAAAGTTCGCCAGTGAACTGGGGATGAAGCAAAATGACATCGATGAAAAGTTGAAACAGGCTGTACTTCCAGAAGAAAGCCTTAGGATTGTTTTCCATATTTGGTACAAACAGGAGCAAGGATGTAGTAAGCTGAGTAAACTTGTGAAAGCCTGTCGTTCTATTGGTCAACATACTCTGGCTGAAGAAATTGAGCAAGGTATATTTCAACAACCTTTGTGGGTATTTATTTTTTGTAACATTCTTGAAAAGTCTACATTATAGGCTAGAATTTAACTGAATAAAAAAGGCATACTTCATTTTTGGCTCCCCCCTTCTACCAAAGAATCAGTTGGAAGAAAGAATGTGGGCAGTGACATTAATGTGGGCTGGATGGGACCGAGGCAGCACAGCTAAACTGTTTGTATTACTTGACAGGAGCCCAACCAGTCCATTGAGCAGTGTTTAGTGATGAAGCAATTATTCATATCCACATCTTGATAGATGTTTCTTATTTTTCATGGATTCCTTATCTTTATATAGTTTTGTGCCATCATTCAGTCACTGTATGTGCAGGTCTTGGGTGTAACATATGAAAGGCATTGATATCGTAGTTAGATAATGGTCAGAGAAGCAATCAGTTTTAGACATTTATATATCATAAATTAGATCTTTGCAGTTGCATGGTACTATTTGCAAGGTGCAAAGTAAAAACCAAGATTGCAAAGTACTAAGTTTGACAAACTTCTTTTTCTTTGCAATGGAGAGACATTCCCTTCCGTAAGATCGTTTCCTAAGTATGGACAATGTCTGCATGTTCAGATGTTACATGTCTTAGCTTTTGTGAAGGAATGTCATTTATTGAATGTGAAATTACATTCTAGCTCGTTCATGAAGGTTGCTATGCATTCAAATAGTTTTGTACCCATTGTCCTTTCCAGGTCTGAGTTACGATATGTTAAGGAAAATAGCCCATCAGATTGAATTAAAGTCCTGGCAACGACTTGCTGATCACCTGTTAATCTCCCCTGTCCGTCAAGATGCATTTAGAGAAAAGTTTAAATCCCTTCCCAGTAGAGTGTATCACATGTTGTCATACTGGAGTATGATTCAACCATTTGGAATTGACAAAGTGGACGGACTTGCCTCTGCTTTGTATGATGTCAAGCTTGGATATGTTGCACAAACATTGCTATACAGAGGTAATTATGTGTGGTCATGCATACCTTCAATAATGTTGAACTAATATTCAAATTTTGCACATCCCTGTGAATGTTTTGGAACAAGGAATTGCAAATAAACTGAAAGTTTTGTTATGTTAAAATACATATGGATTTAAATGTGCACATTAACAGATTTTACAAACAATCTGCACTGATTTGGGAATTTAATTTGCTACTAGCTACAACAGTATAGAGAAAAGGCATATATTAACCAATCAGTGAACAGCATGCATATATCATATGATATCAGAAGAACTGATTGAAGATATTGATAGGATAGGTACAGCAACTGCTTTTGTTTACATTGTGACTTTACATCTCCATCAGATATTCTTTACTCGATGCCATTTTTGGTTAGATTTCTTGGGTACTTTTATCCTAGTAATATGCAAGTTCCTATCATTTTTCGTGTGTGCATGTGAATCGTGATATTTGTGCTTCTGTCACTCTGTTGTCATTTTGGTTCTCCATTCGAGAGATAGAAATGTTACTTGACTAAGGAATTCAATATGCTATATTGATTTAAGATAGTTCAGTTCAACATTTCAGATTTTGGTGGCATTGACTGTGATCAGTTGATGGCTATATATATCCAAACCCCAGAGATTATTAACTCAAGGAAGTCTGGGCCTATTGTACAATAATTGTGCTTTGTTTCTTGTTAAACTTTGCATTGGATGTCACAAAATTTGTCTGGGTATTATCTCACACATATTATAACATTATAACTGTTCATAACTTTAATCATAATGTTGCGATTAAGTAGAATTTTTCATTTTTTCTGTTAATTTACATCACATAAATGTTTGTATTTCTTCTCCAAACTTGGATTTATTCCCCTGTTCATGAGCTTACAATGTCAAAAAGTAATTTCTTCCTTCAGATTTTGGTGACAAGGACTGTGAACCAGTTGAAGGTTACATTGATCCTCCAAAGAATGTTGAAGCTTATCAGGTTGGAATGTTCAAAGGTATCCAAGGAGTCCACAACTCTTCCTATATGGATGCCACTCTCTTCAGTATGTTTGCATACAACAGTATCTTTGATGCAATTTTGTTCCATGATGAATCCACCAAGGAGGATATCACACAGGTCAAAGATGTTCTTCGGACAACAATTGTAAACCCTCTGAGAAGGTAGGCCAATTGTTAATTTGTAAATTGTTTATGAAAAAAATTCCTTATTACATTGCTGCAAGTGCAGCAGTGCAACTTGTACCTAACTGCTGATTGGCTAGATCTGTGAAGAGGCAGCATTATAACTTGCATGGCATTTACATAATTATTGTTGTGATTCTCTTATATTCACAATATATAAAACAAGTCCTTTACAAAGATATCAGTAAGATCACGGCCTTTATTGTTCTTGCATTTGACTTGTTTGAATTGTTTGGTACATATTTAAAGAGCTTCTAGCTCTTCTCTGGCGTTATTACTATGGTAAGAGGTATCATTGCCAGCTGTAACAGGCATAACATCTTTAAAATATGTAAAGGCATCAAGTAACCCAGTCCTGGAAATAAACTCTCCTACAATTCAAATTGAAGCTCGAAATATGGACCTTAAAGAGAAACAGCCGTTGGTGATGTCATCAAAGACACTGTAATTGTGGTATACAGATCCTTTGTGAGGAATAAAGGATATGAAGTAACAGTTCCCTCCTAAAGACCATCCTATCAAATGTAATCAGCAATCCTTAATCTTCTCTATTTCTTCTTCAGTTAGACCAATTATTTTAATGTTTTCCTTTCTTGAATATTGTTCAAGCTGCTCAGTTCCACTGCTCTTTACTTTAATATTCTGTTTCAAACCATGAAGTTCTCTCTTCTCAATCTGTAGTGCTTCCATGTTATGTCTAATACTTGTTCTGTCTTGGCCCTTATGCTGTTGCCACTGCTTCCATAATCATGGGCTTTATTAAAGTTATAACACTTAATATTATGGTGCTGAGATACTCACCTGCAGCCCGCATAACTGTTATTTCGGAGGTGAACTGACAATTGACAGTTAACTCAATGTTTTCCCATTAGAGTTATAGCAATACATTACTTTTCACTTCATTTGTCCCTTTATTCTGAAAGTCTGTGAGTTTGTGTCATGCATAGGAACCTAACAATCTAGAAGAAAATCTGGCAGGTGTTTTGTAGAAGTTTTGTCTCAAAATTGCAATTCAGAATGAGGACCCCATTTCTTTTACAATGTTCAAATCAACATACCCTAATCTTAATATCCGGATAAAGGACGTGTTGATTCTTTTGAAATGACGTCTGGGGACTCAGTCAGAATACATAACAATTGCACAATCATGAATGCACCTCATCCAGAATGTCAGGACCTGTGCTAAGAAACACACCTTAAAAGCCACGACATTTGAGGAAGACAGGACCAAAAAACCAGTCCTCAGATTTTCTTTGGCTCATAGCCATTGTCATGCTGCCATCTTCTTTCTCTCAGAGTTTGCATACACACACAAAGTTTTGTAGCCCTTCTACAGATGACCTCCAGACAACTTCTGTTAAACTTCCCACTTTTGACGCCATTTTGTATTATCTGCATTCTGTGCACCCAAATGTCAATCTCTATTATCTGACGCCACTAATTCAGAGATTTTTGCACCACAAGATACTCAAATGATTCTTTCAACAGAAGAATGAACTTCCCAAACCTGAACTTTATTGTTTTAAATGACTGTTCGAGACAACACTAGTAAAATCAGCTAACCTTCAAATTTTTATTGGGTTGGTCTTGTCCAAGGGTTGAAATAAGGATTTGTGGACCAGGAGCCACTTTCTAAAAAAGTGGCTCCTGGTTCGCAGCAATTTCAGTAGGACCAGGAGCTATTTTCTCACTACCAGGAGCTAAAAAGGAGAAACAAAATTCAAGTATGGCATGTACGTACGTATCAGTACAGGTGTTGTGCGATAAACCATGTGCACCAGTGCAATTGTGCATGCACTCTATCGATCAGTGATTTTATCAAATCGCTAGCAGTTACTATATAGCACTAGCATGCAATGTAGTTTCAGGCTTCTGTGCAGCGCATGATAAGGCTGATATTTACAGGAGTACGCGGGCGCTTATTTGCCGACAAAGTAGCACCTTTGCAAATTGTATTTTCATGTCCAGGGGCGCTATTTTAGTGCTTACCGGCGCGAATAGCGCCTGGGCGCCCGCTTATTTCAACCCTTGGTCTTGTCACTCTTTTGGTCAAATGTAGTCCAAAAATACAGAACAATGTCATAGGAAACTATCTAATAACTGAATGGCACTAACAACTGGGGTTTTGGAGTATTCCTCAGAAGAATAATTTAGTGTCTTTATATACAATGGTGGGTCCAATGGGATGTTGGAATCTCAAAATGTCCACTTCCTTATCTCTGAATTTTTATTTTCTCATAACAAAATCTGTATTTTTTAATGGAAACTTTAACTTGCTCCTCACATTATCAAATTTATAATGTCCCACCTTTTATCCTTAGATTACTGAGTTTTGCTTCAGTTTTTCTGGAATTTTTCTTCATATAAACTTATAATAAAAGGAATGTAAGACAAAAGTTTGATATTTTGAAATTGCAAACTTTTGACTGTTTGATCTGAAATGTAGACTTATGACTGGGAGAAGCCCGCAAGGGCTTACATCATCATGTCGGGTGGCTTGCTTCCAAAGCAACATTTTAACTCAAAATTGGAATCGAACATTAAAACATTGATAGTTATACCAGTGACACTGTCGCTGTGTAGTTTTGCATATTCATTACTAAATTCACATTTAGGGGTGGTCTAGCAATCATAACGAGAATCGTTTTTTTTCCTCAAAATTTTACCATCTTTATGGCGTTTCCATTCGTTTTAACAACTATCAAGTGCTGTCATTTTCAGTCATTAGAGAACAAATATCAGCCATGAACAAAACCGGTGGTACATCTAAACAAAGAAAAACATATCATCAAACACTATCTTATGGTTTTCCTATTTCGGTATGCACATAATCACTTTAAGAAAGCTTAGCCCAGCTAGGCTACATACATCTGCTGTGAAAGTATTTTTCAATATGACATCACCCATCACTTATGACAGTAACGTGACCATGGACTTACACTATAATGCTTGAGATTTTTTCACTTTTTGTTTACTTGCTATAGGCAGGCAAGTAACCTTTGCAGTCAAGTTGGCACGTGTATGTGTGATGCCCTAGCTCAAGATGGGTAACCTCTGCAGTTTTCATATTTAGCATATGGCTTCCCCATAATTAGTAAAATGATCCTATTGTTTGGGTGAAGTCAAAGACCATTTAGGGTCATCATGCTGCATATGTACTGTATTTAAAGGCAAGAAACCACTGGGAGATGTTTCCCTTTGGTCATGTCCATTAATTCAGATTCTGTGTTTCTTATTTTTCTCTTTTCTTGCTTCTCAAAGCATTGGTTATGTTCGAGGCGATCACATGCTGTATTTCTGCAACTTGCTGAGAGGCCTAGACATCTTGCAAGGTCTACAAGCAGAGGAGAAAGATCCAGCAGAGTTCATACAAGCCCTCCTGCAGGAATTAATTAATGTGAAACCTTTCCTTCAGATCAGGTACATAGTAGTGGTATTGCCTGTTTCATTCCAAAAGAAAACAGAATGTGAAATATTTGTTTAATTTTCTATACCGTAATCATTTACATTACATGTAATAGAATATTCTGTCATAGACCAAGACTGGAGACTGAACGAGGCTTTTACCATGGTCTAGCTAATAGGTGAAGGAATGACGCAATCTCTAATAATAAAAGCCAGAAAAACCAAAAATGTACAATATGTCTTGAAAGAAGTGATTTGGGTGTTGCTATGTTAGACCTATATTTGAGTCTGAAAGTGTAGGAAATAATACCACCATTGGAAGACTAAGAAGTTGAACTTTGATAACTGCAGAAGCTATATCATCTTAAACTGAAATAACCAAATATGACATTTTTCCTTATTGTTTACTTTCTTTTCCACAGTCAAGGCCAAAATACTACAATGGAGTCTTTCATGTATCAGATATTTCTGGACAAGCAAGATAATTCAGACACGTCAACAGTGTCTGATCTGCTCCACTTGTCTTTCCTACAGTCTGACTTGAAGTTAGCTAAGGTGATTAGTTTACTTCTCTACTCCCTCCGTTAGCATGGCTTCTCTAAGATTTTACTGTTTGAGTGTTATTATGGTGTATTGTGTAAAGAACCTCTTCCCATGGGCTTGTATTGCAGTTTAATGCATGAAATCAACTGTTGGCTAGCACTTTCCAATATGATGATTGTAAGGAATAGAAAGTTACGAGTATGAAAAGAAATGTTAGACCAACAAAAATAAGGAAATTCATTTTGACATTTATAGACTTTTGTTCAAGTTAAAGTGAAAAACATACTGTACAAAAGACATTTCACCTCAATGTCTAATCCTTAAAATGTTTTAGGTAACCTGTTCACTACTAACATATGTGCATATCAAATAAATCTATGCTTTCGATTGTCTGTGGTAGGTAATGTGTACAAATAATGTTGTGTCAGGGATCCTGTAGGAATGTCAATGTGCTTTGACAGTTCAAGACAGATTGCCAGTCGAATATCATCAATTGATAGTTCTTCCTTCATAACTCTCCAATTTTGAGTGATTTGAATGTAAGTATGTGAAGTATAGGCTTATTATTAATCTGGATGTAGCAGGCCATGGTACAGTAAATTTACAGTGGAAATGTTCCCTAACATGTTATACAGAAGGTGTGACACCACCATTTATTGCTCCCATTGATTTACACACTAAGATTGTCACTTTCCAAGGTGGATAGAGCATATAGATAGAAGTTTTCAACTGACATATCCTACCTGGCACATGATAGATAATGGCTTGGGCTATCATAAAACATTCAACTTTTGCCACCATGACCAATTAGATTTTGAGCTAGAAGAGCTCAAAGTTAATCGTAGTGCTTACCAACACATCTTGCCAGCTGTCTTTGCAGAATCATCTTGTTTCACTAAAGATTTCTAAAATACCTTAAATCACCTTCAATCATCCAGATTTTTAGACCTTCAGTAGTTTATTTCATCCTTTTTAACATCCAAGCATAAAAAAAATGGTGATGACTCCGAAAATGGCCAAAAAGTCAATACAGTGTTCACATTAGGACTATTTTCCGACAGTTAAAGTCACACGTGCACTACTCTAATTGTGGTGTGATACCTGTACATTCTGTACATCACTGTACTGCTAACGATTGACATCTTGACCTATTGTGCAATACTCAACCATGGTGTAACTCCCAACTAGAATATTATATATTTAGGTATCAGTCTTATGGATTGATTGCTGATAGGACATGCATATGTTTACTGCTTAGTCTCAAATAGGTCACAAAGCACTTGAATAAATATACCCTTTGATAAAAACTGTTGTTGGGCAAGGATTTATTTGTAAGATTTTCTTGGTTACAAGAAAATATTTAATCTTGGAATTTGAATTCTATTTTCTGAAGGTACCAGAGTGTTTAATCATTCAACTTCATAAATATGGCAAGAAAAACAAGCTTTATGATTGGATCATTCCCAGCCTTGAGATGGATATCAATACACTCATCAGAGATAGTGAGTTGATTGCATTTCTTCTATAATGTGAAGTTTTTATCATCATCTCATCATTTTTGGGTCTGCAAAAAGTTAATTGATAGAGCTTATATGCAATAAATGGAATAAAAGAAATTAAAGCTGACCTAATAACGAATCTTGAAGAAAGCCACCAGAATTGTTTTCATCCTTCACCACCAACCCTTCTGAACCCCAATTATTAGTACCCACATCTCTTTCTGATTGTTTGTTGGTTAAAGCTTACTGTATGATGGCTTTCCTGATGCTACTGTATAAATTACATTTTTTTGGCTTTATATGAAAATGATCTATTGATTCTGTTCATTGCTACCAAAGGTATGACTTTGGTTTGGTCAGAATTATTCATATTTGCAACATTATGAAAATACAAAGTTCTTTTAACTATATTTCTCTATTTATACCACACCATCATCTATCCATAGTGGCATTCTCTTTCCATGAGATTCCTGGGGAAAGTGTGTGAAGGTTTTTTGGTTAAACTTTACAGAGTAAAGATCAGTATGTGAAATAAGCAAAAGCTGACACAACACTGAAACTCACAGGAAACCTCGACAATACTTCTTTGTCACTTACCATGCACTGACGAAAGTAACAATTTTATTATCCACACATTTCTTTATGCTTGTCTGTTGGTCCGAAGACCGTTAAAAACAGAACTTTCATGAAGTTTGAAGGTGCATTTTGTTTTCAAATTGACGCAATAAATGGGTAATATACAAAACCAGTAAAGAAATCATATAAGCAATCTAAACAAAGGTGCAATGCATTATTCCACCAAAGGTACACAAGGATCTAAAGGCAGAGGTTTACAAAGGGAAAACTTAGCCTAATGAACCCAAGTCAGTACCGATCTATTTCCATGTATAAAACTGAGAGTATTATCAAGCTGTTTCACTGTAGATGTGAAAAGAAGTTCTTGCATGGTTGATGAGAAGCTACTTTAATAAAGAGTCATTGTGTGCATGATTAAATACCTCTAAGATATGACATTACAAAAACTACTTTGTTAAATTACTTGAAAACAATATGAAATTAAACACATAGTCAGCTCAAAAGAATAAGTTAGTGCACACATTTTGTTTTAAAGATTTTTCAGGCTATTGAAACTTATTTCTCATAAGCTACTGAAAATAGCATGTTTCTGTGTATAAAAACTGATATATATTTTCATTTATGAAGCAATTTGCTCAATTTGCATAGCATTTAGCTATTCTATACAGAATAAATTTGCTGAGGCCACTTGCTATATAAATGGAAATTTGATACATTATACACAAATTTTGAGCACTAATTCCTATCACTTTGGAAAGTTTCTGTGCAAGGTTTTTCTGTTTTTCAGTGGGACCCCCTACTAGCTGCAAACTGTCCATATGTTTAATCAAAGACTTCTCCGTCTGTTTAAAATGTTTTCCCCAAATTTCTTTACTGCTCTGTTTTTAAAATGTCTATCAAAGATTTAACGTAATAATCATGGGTTCTATGATAATTGTTGGTCTGATCTACAAATATAAATTAATTTGGCTTTACAGGTCCCCGACAGTGCAGTATCTGTGGTAAACTTGCATTTATAGAATGCAAGGACTGCACACCCGTGTCAACAGATGAAAACAGAGATGTCATTCAAAGCTTCTGTGTAGATTGCTACCTTGCAAGACATGTGAGATATTATATCTTCAATATATATTTATTACCTTCAAAGTTAGTCTGAAAACCAATATTATCACTCTTTGAAATGTGAATTTAATGTATGCATGCTGAATAAAACAATAAGTTAATTATGCTTGTAAAAACACTAACTCCCCTACCCGATTGCATTTCCCTAAGCTTCCCATTCAAGTATTTCTTTTGTAGTTATTCATGTGGTAATATGTGCAGAGTAAAGCATGTAGGTTGTTAGCAACTGGGAACAAGATTTGTACCAAGACAAGACAATGTTGAACTATTCAAGTACAAAAATTAAAAAGAAAGCATTTGCTTTCCTGTGTTGTTTTGACATTTTGTGCTGTCATCTTCCGGAAATTTTAGCCAAAGCGATTAGAATAGAATTTGATTATAGGTGGTACATATCAGTAATTATTTGATACATGTATACAACTTATAGTACGGCACGGTTCGGTCGTATTTTAAATTCTAATAATGCTGGCAGAGGTCTGGATAATAATGCAATGTTTCTGTATTGAGTTCTAAATTTAAGTTTTTCAATGTCAACTTAAATCACTTCAGCTGCTATCATTGAGAACATTTCAGTTGTGTCAGATGGGTTTTGTGTCAATATATACATAAGGGAAATCACAACATTGGATGTGCAATCAGAGACGATGCCTTCCTTATTTTAATGTAGCATTCTGACCATAGATATGTATAATTTCAGTAAATATTCAGTTCATTTAATGTTATGTGTGTGCATGTGTCTTTGTTGCTGCAGAAAGCTCTTCAATGTGTTCTCCCAAAAAGGGTATTAGAGGTTCCTTATTTGTTGCAGAATTAGTAGATCCCCTTAAACGGACGATATGTTGATTACCAGTGTCCACTTGAGTGTCCCATGTAAATTCCGTATCAGTTTATGGTCTACATGTTTTATTTGTTGTAGAAAAGAAAGAAACATAAAACTACAAACCTGTCTGTAACGCTTGAATTTACCAAGATGTTTCAAGAAATAGCAGAAAAGGTTGATGAAGATAACATTGCAGTAAAGACTCAGCATCTTTATCCAGAACACAGAATGGAGTTGTTTTCTGTCGTCTGCATCGAAACAAGTCACTACATGGCCTTTGTAAAGACTTGTAGTGGAGATGGTGAACAGTGGGTGTTCTTTGATAGCATGGCTGACGGACGAGGTAGGTTTTCAAGTCACACCTACCTCTCTGGTGGTAGGAATATCAAGACAGATATTTTTAATTTTCATGAAACCTTACTGCTGTTGCAGTTATCTACAACAGCGTTCCCCAACGTTTAGGTCCATGAACCTGGATCTTCCATATGGAACCACCATTCCTCAGAATGGATGCTTGGAATGCATCAAGCTAGGTTGGACTACATAATTGATGTAAAAATATAACTAAATGGATGGCCATCAGCAAACTAAAATATTAGATCAATTATGCAACATCTGGATAAATCCCTGGCTCACCAATACAATTTTTCCAACTCATTTTTTTCTCACACCCATTAGTTTTCAGCTGTCAATCGACAATTCCCAGGGGTTGGCTGATTGTAATCACTGGTTTAAATTTTGATTTAAGTCACTTGATTTTGGTTCAAAGAAAGTCACTGATTGCAAGTAAAGTAACTTTGCTAATTTGGTAAGTGGGACAGCTTAATGAAGTGAACGCTGCATGATGTATGTATCTTTCTAACTAAATTATATGATAAGTAACATCATTCTGCATTCTTGAAAAACATGGCAATTAAAACAGATACAAAATATCAATTTTTTTATATCTTGAAGTAAACAACACATCGCTTTATACAAAACATAAGTCTATGAGAATTCCACAGTTTATTAACTAATAAAATGCATCAGCTCATATCGGGATTACCTTTCGTCAATCATCACCCTTCTGCTCCTTTTCATACAGAATTCCATGTAATACCACTCACCCTATCAATGTTGTAATTTTCTTTTAATTCCTCACCAGAGGCAAAAGGATTCTATGTGATGGTATGTGTGTGTGTGCTTGTGTATGTAACACCCGCTTGGTGGATTAACTTCATAGTTGGTACATCTATGGTATTGAGTGCAAGAACCATATTCTTTTCTGTGAAGGTCCAAAGTCCTTTTGAGTTCAACAGGTCAAATTCTGATAGCTTTGTTAACATGATATAGTACATCTTTTTTAACTTACTTGGTATGGAGATCCAGTTAGGTGAATAAAATAACTCTATTGAAATTTGTAGAGGTCAAAGGTCAACAGGTGTCACATTTTGAAATCCTTGTAAATGTAAGCGAGGCCGATTACGGTAATTGTAGAGTTCGGAAGGATACAAAATATACTATGTACAACACTGTGAACTATGCGTAACATATATTTTATCAAAAGTGCTATGTACAACACTGGATTCGTGCGTAACATATATTTAATCAAACGTACTAACACCTAAACGTATCTAACACCTCGTGGCCAACTCAACCAGCCTTCTCCACAAGCGAGCCAGGGCTCGTCGACAGTGAACATTAAGATTAAACTATTGTTACAAAAATAAAGGGCATCATTCCTATATCTTCTTAGCATTTCGGATATGCAAATGACGGATAAAGGTTAAGGGTGAGAGTTAACTTTACAATTGAATACAGTCGTTTTTTATTTCGTTAAAAATATAGTGGGCCAGCAGTCTTTATTATAAGATGTTTCATAAACATGATGGGTACAAACTTAAAGCTGCAATTAAATGTTCAACTTCACTTCAGGTTTGTGAAGGAATCAATATACAATAGATTTAAAGTAATCTTCCAACAATACAGTACATAGCCAGCCAAGAAATGAAATCTGCTTCAAATGAATTGATAGTCTTCTGTTGGGTGCTTTAAAACACATTGAGTGACCCTTATCAGTTTTCACACTCAGAGAGCTTCAAGGGATCCATGGGTTATATCAAATGGTCTCAAACTTGGCTAAAGGGGTCAACAGGTTATCTTAAATGGTCTCAAAATTGGCCTTATTCTCAGTAATTTATACTAGATGACTTTGCCTTTGGCAGTAAGTTGTGAAAACATTTCAGTCAATAAAATAATAACATGTAACTCTCATTCATTAGTAAAAGTTATTTAAAGAGTTGATTGGTGGTTGGCTGATTTGTTAGCTCAAACTTGGTTAAAGAACATATCCATTTTCTTGTATGTTTAGGTGATCAACATGGTTACAACATTCCTGAAGTGGCTCATTTGAGTAACTTTAGGCAACAAATGGAAAGTGACAGCCTCAGAAGAGATATGAAAAGACACAATTTTCCCAAAAAATTGAAGAGACTGCTATCAGATGCCTACATATGCTTCTATAGACCTGTCAAGAATAGAGCATCTTCCCATATGGACACCATTTCTCAAAACCACAAACGTTAGAAATGCACAGGGAAACGGTGGCAGCTATTCAGAAAGTAATCATAGTATTTTGCAGCCTCACCACAGCCTCGGTTATACAGACGCAACATACCAAAATACTTTCAATCAAGAACCAACCAGTCAGCAAGTGCCTCAGAAAAGGAACAGTAACCAAAGGATTGAGCCAGAAGAAAGAAGAGTAATGTCACAGGGATGTAGAGATAGGGCCTTGAGCTACGGGCAGCAAAATGACAACCGTTTGTACGATAAGGAGGCTTATAATCAATACAGATAAAGGTACCCATCAGAATACAAGATGAGCAGATGAGATAACAGATGAAAATCATATGGATTGTGAACCTAGTGAAATCTGGGAAAATTATAATTGTAGTCAACAAAGTGGATATCCAAGAAACTATAGCACTAAACAACACATTGGCCAAAGCAGTGGACATTTGAGGAACCATGGTATTGACCAACAATCAAGGAACTATAATAGCAATCAAAACATCGGACAGTTAAGCAAGTACAACTGTGACCGAAGCAGTTCACATCTCTCCCAGTCACTAGATTTACAGATGTTTACCAGTGTGGGAGTAGATCTGATAATATCAGATCTCAAGGAGTATCAACTAAAGATCAATGGAGCAACATTGATCTGAAAACATCCCAACAGCAAACTTCCACTTATACTCCCAATCGACCAGCTATGAGCAACAAGATGAGAGGTGGACTCTTCGAACTACTCCTGGAGGTAGCTTCACCACCAATCAAGACTTCTCTGGATTCTCCACAAACTACAGGAAGGCTCAGTAGGAAGGATTGGAAGCTCACATGAATCAAAACATCAATCCCCAATTTGACGTACATTATCAGTCCAAATGCTTCACTCAGCAGTGCCCAAGGGAAAGATCTGGATAAGACCAGATTATATCCCATCAAAAACTTCACAAGGAAATTTAATGAAGGGTGGAATGAAGAAAAGCTGAGATGGTGACAAAATTAGTAGCTGCCAAGGTTTAGAGTTAAGAAGTGACTTCATTGTAAGTGATGTGGATCTTTGTGTTTTATGTATGTTAATGATACCTCACTTTTTAAGTAGATTCAATGGTTTCATAAAGATGCATGACAAAGTTGATTTGTGTAGTCTTTTTGGAATATTGCATTTTATTTGTAGATTTCAATATAAGAGAAGGATATCACTTGATATGTGACTCCTAAAAGCCAGGCATCTGCCAAAAAAAATCGAATCAATGGATTGCAACAGTTGTGAACCAAATAAGTCTGTAAGTACTTTTCAGTTTGGGATCATATCCCTCTCCCTTATGTGCACAGATTTAATTTATACTGTTGCAAATGTGGGGAAAATAGCATCACTCAGCAAATGTATCCCTTCCTTTCTGCATCTTTGTTAACTACTTTGTAGAGTGAACTTTATAGTAATGGATAGAATAAATTCAATTCAGTTTAAGTTTCTTTCTTCCTGTTTTTTCTTCTTGTTTTTTAATTAAATCAAGATCTGTATAATGCTTGTAACTTTAATACTGAAATTCTCACAGTCAAATTATTGATAAGAATCATTTTAATGGCTCCAGTTGAGGGGTAAGATCATGAATTGCTGTAACCTGACATGCAGATCCATGCATATAAAGAAATATGATTTAGAATTTGACCATCTCCAAAGAAAAATTAATACAAATTGTTTTGCAAGTGTTGATGATTAAATATTAATTTTTCAGCTTTATCAATTATAGACAGTGAATCCATTGACAGGAAAGCCTGTGTACCTTTGGAATGTGATGTATTCTAGATGTTACTGTAAATACACTATGACTGCAATTTTACTTTATTCAAGTTGTTTTAAGGTATGATTGCTGAAGGAGCAAGATAAGGGGTTGAGTTTTGGAGTTGCATTCATAACCTTATCTTGATGCTTTCAACTCTACCATTAAATTAACTGCACAGTTTACTGTATTTGAGTCATTTAACTTATATGTTACCTCAAAGGGTAACATGCAAGTTGTCAATTATTATAATATATAAGCTTTCTCATCCAAAGCTAAAATTATATTATGAAGTTGAATTTGGTCATCATCATCATCCTTTTTGCTTTTTTTCTTCTTCAAATGAAGATTTAAGTCTGTTGTGGGGTATATGTGATGAATACATGTATTGCATTTGTTTTTGGTATGCTATCTGCTACAAAGTGGCAAACTTAACACGTCGCAATGTTGGGAAGTTATGTAAATGTTGGGAACTTACGTAAAACTGAAGTGATACAATTATTGAATAACCAAATGTTTGTGAGTAAAAATTCACATTAAACAAACGTTACATATGTTGCATAGCTACTTTTTTATAACACTATTTGACTTTAAGTCAATAATCAATAAATTCCTTTAGTAAGTTGTTATGATGTAGCATGTTACTTTAAAGGTTAACTACGCTAATTGATGTTATGCAATTCTTAAATGGTGTATTATTATGCTAATTTGTAAACGTAAAGCACAATCAGTGCAGTTCTAAGCTACGGTCGAGTAACCTCACCGAATGCCATATATATTAGTTTTCAAGGAGTGGCTCGGTCTCTTCTCCCAGTGGCACCAACCTGTACGTCACGCCACGTAAAACAACGATGTCTGCATAGCCCTTACAAAACCTACCTTTTCCGTTCCGGCCTTTCTTCACCATGCCAACCACGCTGTGTGTGACTTACTCTTAACTCTCTTTTGGATACCATTCTTCTGAACTTATTATTTACCTTACCTGGTCCTGTTCTCTATACCGGAGCTGTTATTTATACGAAAAGCGCCTTCCGGAAGCTTCCAGACACACCCGCACTACGGTTACAGACTACCCTGGGATTTGACACCCCGACGGAGAGCCCAGCGGTAGCGAGGTACCTTGCGTGCGCGCTAAGTTAACTTTAAGTATTAAGGTATGTAATGTATTTATGCTAAGTTACATATTTTTGTTACCAAGAGACACGCATTAGATTCTTTTAAAACAAAACCTATCTAACCTACTTTATTGTGTTCGTTTCCCAAACCATGATATCTGGACTTCGTAACAGATATTATTTGGGGGCCTATCCGGGAAACGAACAAATTGGCTAAACTTGCAAATTTTTTCAAAAAATACCAGATTAGCAAAATTTGCATCTAATTAGTGTCTCTTGTCTTATAAGTGTTTCTATATGTATGTAATAGCGGTGTATTTATATTTCGTTATGGCCTTTACAACGGCTGAAGCATTTGTATCACATACTGAATTGACTATAGAGAATGTAGATGATTTATCCAAAGATAATCTCCTAGACTTAGCTAAACACCTTAGTATCGTAGTACCTCCAGCTGCTAAGAAACCTCAGTTGAATCGTATAGTTGGTAATCATTTACTAAAATGGGGTTTCATCAAAGGAAAAGGGGAGGATATGCCAAAATCTAGTGAAGAAAGTGAAGAATTAAAGAAATTAACAATCCAATTAAAGATTAGGGAACTAGAATTGCAAAACGAAAGAGAGATACGTGGTAAGTGAAAAGTTAAAGATAGAGAACGAATTTAGACTGAAGGAATTAGAACATGAAATGGCTCTTAAAATGCTGGAAACGAAAAGTCACATAGGGCAATCTTCATCGTCTTTTGATTTCTCTAAGAACATAAGGCTAGTTCCTCAGTTTGATGAAAATGACGTAGACAGATTTTTTACATCGTTTGAAAATTTGGCGAGAAAGTTAGGGTGGCCTAACAAATATTGGACCACATTGCTTCATAGTGTATTCACAGGAAGAGCAAAAGACGTTTACACGTCATTGTCGTACTCTGTAGGTTCAGACTATTTAAAAGTCAAAGAACGAGTCTTAAATGCTTATCAGCTAGTACCAGAGGCATATCGTCAAAAGTTCAGAAATACAAAACGCAAAAGTCCAGATCAAACGTATGTAGAATTCAGTAGAACAAAATCGGAACTATTTGATAAGTGGCTTGCTTCTAAGAATTGGAGTTGATTTTGAGCTATTAAGAGAGTTAATTTTGATGGAAGAATTTTGTAACTGTCTTCCAAGGGAGATCAGAACTCATCTTTCAGATAGGGGGGTAGAGCAAATGGAGAAAGCTGCCATTGTTGCAGATGATTATGAGCTGGTTCACAAGAGCTCATTTGGTCAATCCCAGAATCCCAGAGTTCCAAATTATTTCAAAGGAAAGGGCAAATATGGGAGATCAGGAGAGGGCAATGATTCTGACACCAGAAGGGGTAGGTTTGGAAATGCAGGTTCCAGAAATAGGCCCACGTGCAGTTTTTGTCACAAAATTGGCCATGTTTATGAAAGTTGTTTCAAACGGTTGAGAGAAATTGAAAAGCCAACGGCGTTTATTGCCAGTAAACAAAAGTTAATTATGGGATCCCCACTCATTCAACCGAACTATGTGAAGGACAATAGCATATTTTCGAAAAGCAAGCTTTCTAGTAGTCAAATTGAGAAAATTAGGGCAAATCTCAAACCACATGGCTACGATAATTTTATGTCAGTTGGCACTGTTACTAGGCCAGGCACTAATGATTCTTCAGAAATTCATATATTGAGGGATACTGGGGCATCACGTTCTTTGATGTTGCGTAATGTGTTTTCCCCAAGTCATGACGCAGAAACCAGTCCAATACATGTGTTAGTAAGGGGTATGGGAGAGGATACCGTGAGAGCCCCCCTCGTTAAACTTCAGCTCGATTGTATGTCTCTAAGGTAGTCGAGATAGGAGTAGTAGAGAGGTTGCCGGTCGACGGTATAGATTTTCTCCTTGGCAATGATATTGCTGGTGGCCAAGTCCACACTTCCCCCTGTGTCCATGTATGTAACCAACCTCAGTCTAATGAGGAAACAGAACGGTTGTTAACAGAATTTCCAGGTATTTTTCCGGCTTGTGTAACAACTCGTTCTATGGCTCTTAAAGCACCTAATGTGAATGATACTAATGTTCCAACAGGTGATGAATGTTTCCAACTGGCAGGAACATTCTTTGAAAATCTTAATGATTTATCTCGAGAAAATCAATTTAATAAGAATCCAGCAAAAAATGCTGATGTTGTCAAACCATTGGTTTTAGATCAACAACACTTGATCGAAAGGCAAAAAGCTGACGATCAAATCAAGAAACTTCTGCAATCGGTTCATACTGAACAGGAGATTTCTAAGATACCAGTAGGGTATAATATGTCAAAGTCTGGGGTGCTTATGCGAAAATGGCGGCACCCAGAAGTAGCAGCCAATGAAGAATGGCTAGTTTTTCATCAGATTGTTGTCCCGTCAGAGTACAGGGCTCAGATCATTCAGGTTGCTCATGACCATGCAATGTCAGGTCATTTAGGCGTTAGGAAGACTAGAGATCGCATACTGCGGCACTTCTTCTGGCCAAAGTTATATAAAGATGTGAGTTTTGTAGAAGTTGTAAAACCTTCCAAATTGTAGGTAAACCAAACCAGAAAATTAAGAGTGCTCCCCTCATTCCTATCCCCGCAGTAGGGCAGCCTTTTGATAAAGTCATCATTGATTGTGTTGGTCCACTCCCCAAAGCCAGGTCCGGTTTTATGTATCTCTTGACGATAATGGACGTGGCTACCAGATACCCTGAAGCAATCCCACTTCGAAATATTTCGGCAAAATCTGTTTCTTATGCACTTTTGAAGTTCTTTACCAGAGTTGGACTTCCTAGGGAAGTACAACATGATCGAGGTTCAAATTTCATGAGCGGGTTGTTCTCAGAACTATTGCAAACACTAGGTATTCGGCAAACGGCGTCATCTGCCTACCACCCCGAATCCCAAGGTGCACTAGAGCGTTACCACCAAACCCTTAAAAATATGCTAAAAACGTTCTGTCACGAAAGTCAGATGGATTGGGATAAAGGTATCGACTTTGTGGTATTTGCAACTAGAGAAACACCAAATGAGTCTACGGGTTTCAGCCCCTTTGAGTTAATTTATGGGCATGAGGTTCGTGGGCCTTTGAAGTTAATGAAGGAAAAGTGGTTGACAGATTCGCCTGCTGAGGTCAATTGACTAGATTATGTATCAGATTTGAATGACAGATTGCACAAGGCTAGCAAATTGGCAAAGGATAATCTGTTAAAGAGTCAAGATCGAAAGAAGAAAAGGTTCGATCAGAAGTCAAAAGAAAGAAGTTTTCAGACTGGGGAAAAGGTCTTAGTTTTACTGCCAGTACACGGTGAACCATTGCGTGCTAGATTCTCTGGACCGTATCGTGTTGCAAAGAAAATTAGTGATGTGAACTACATTATTGATACCCCTGGACGCGGTAAGTCTAACCGTCTGTGTCACATTAACATGTTGAAATCGTTTCATGAGAGGGGAGAAGACAATTTTTGTGTGATGTCAGTAGTAGGGGATAATGGTGATGAGACAGAATTGTTGGGAAAGTACTTGAAAGTGACTAAAACGAACTCTGAAGTTCTTTGCAATCTTGACAGCAAGTTAGGTCACCTACAGCGGAATGAAAGGGAAGATCTGAAACGGTTAATCTCTTCGTTTCCAAGTATTCTTAACGATATTCCAGGAAAAACAAGTGTATTGTTCCATGATGTTGATGTTGGGGATGCAAAACCAATAAAACAACACCCATATAGACTCAATCCTTCAAAACTATCTGTGGTTAGGAAAGAAATTGAATATATGCTTGAGAACGGGATTATTTCTCCTAGTCATAGCCCTTGGTCTTCACCTATATTACTAGTACCCAAGGAAGATGGATCCCAAAGGTTATGCATAGATTATAGGAAAGTAAATTCAGTGACAGTCACCGATTCACATCCTATACCTCGTCTCGATGATTGCATCGATCGTATTGGGAATTCAAAATTTGTGAGTAAATATGACTTATTGAAGGGATACTGGCAAGTCCCCTTAACTTAAAGAGCTAAAGAAATTTCGACTTTTGTGACACCGGATGGTGTATGGGCATGTAATGTAAGGCCTTTTGGTATGAAAAATGCACCAAGTACAGGCGCGTATCCAGGATTTTCTAACCCGGGGGGCGCGAATTACTATCTAAGCGGAGCGCCACCATCGGTTGGCGCGCAGCGTACAAGAAAATTTTTGGTTTTTATACCCACCAGATCACCGGAAATGGCACTTCTCAGGCTTGAAAATAACCAACCAGATGTACACTTTTGCCTGAGGACCAAGTATTTCCCAATAGTTTTTTTGCCATCCATACACTTTTTGAAGATTTTCTTCAGTCCCCAATCATGTTCGACCTCATCGCATTTCCTGTGGATCATTGCTTTTGTAGGTGATTCTACGTCGCGGCCCACAATACCCAACAGCCCCACTTTTCAAGGTTTTCAGCCCATTATTTGTTCAGAATTTGAAAATTCACATTTCTCGTGAATAAACTCACTTCAAAACATACCCATACAGGGGCGTCGAAAGCTATTAGGGATTGGTATGGCAGATCAGAGTGTGGCCATCTATCACAATTATCGGGGGGACGTTTGGTAGGTCAAACTACACTACGCGCCACCATGGTTGGCGCGTAGCGTAATGAAGAAAATTTGTTAAAATGCCTCCCAGATTGCAGGAAATGGCACTTCCCGAGCTTGAAAACAAGACCCCTGCCATGCCAGAGTAGCCCGATTAGTCTTCTGAAACACATTTTTGAAGTATGTTTCATTTTGGTTCTTTATTTTTTGCCCTTTTTTTGCGCCGTGAATATTGGTCCGGCTCCGACGCCCCTGCCATAATGTTGCAAAAAATGTCATCTATGGACAACCAATATAGAAAAACCTCATTCAACCCCTAACAGACTGGTCAAAATTACACGAGTAGAGGGAAGTATGATGAATGTTGGTAAGGAAATTTTCAAAAATTCAGACTCAGTTAATTTATTGGTGTACAAATATTAAACCCTCTTATAACGGCTACTATAAAACTTGGTTGAAGGAAATGAAAAAAATAGCAGATATTTCCGAACACTACACACATAGGCGTAGGAGGCGGGGGGGGGGGGGGCTCCTACTGAAAGAAAAATAAATTGCAATGATGTAGCTAAAGGAAATGAAAATATATCTCCTCGATAATTAAAATAAACTCCTAAGCTTGGCCGACTAATTTCGCCATTACTTATGTAAAAGAGAATTTGACATAATTGGACCTCCATGCTTTTTCTCCATCTACATAAGACATTTCGTTGTTCACATTAGCATCCCGCGGTATACTGCGCAATTTCCACGGACCGTGCGGTACACAATGGCATGCGATGTAATAACCGATGCTTGCTTATATTATATTGACATTAACATGTTGAACGCGCGAGGAGCGCGCGAAAAATTTAGGTTATATTTATCGGGCAAGTCGTTACAGCCCCCCCCCCCCCCCCAAATCAAATTGGGTTCCTATGACTACACACATCGACAGTTTTGAGGCTGTTCATCCTGGAACCGCCATTTTTATGCTCACTGATATGATGTGATATCTACTGTTTGCGTTACAATTTGAACAGGTGCGTAGCGAATAATTTGCCAAGGGAGGGGCGAAGCCTGTAGGCAAACTATCTAAGCTTCGCGCCACCAGAGTTGGCGCGAAGCGTACAAGAAAATTTTGGCCGAAAATGCCTCCCAGATAGCTGGAAATGACACTTCCCATGCCTTGTAAGTTGCATCTAAGCATTTTCTATTTTGAAATTACTAGCGATATCATAAATAAAAATATGCTCGGGGGGGGGGGCGGTCGCCCCCTTCCCGAAATGCGTCATGTTCCCCGACGACTCGGTCGAGTTCGAGACCAGCCACAGTTGGTTTAATAGCACAATTGTTTAAGGTATCCATGCACACACGCGTTATGTTAAAGACCATATATAGTATTTATGTAGATACATTAGTGAGAGAGGAAAAATGGAAACGTCAAAAATGTAGTTGTCGGTGTAAGGGGTAGGGTGAGGCGCACGCCCTTCCGAAGTCCTCGATCCATCACTAGCTACCCGGTCATGTGTATATAATAGGGTTCAGCGATGTAATGATGTCACTGTCCCTCTTTCTCTTCCAGATGTCTTGGCGTTTTTCTTTTGCTCCCTCCTTTTCTCCCTTTTCTCTCCTTCTTTTTCTTTTCCCTTCCTTCTTCTCCTCCTCCTCTTTTTCCCCTCTTTTTCCCTTTTTTCTTCTCATTTTTTTCTCTCCTCTCTCACTTACCCGGGGGGCGCGCGCCCCCAACGCCCCCCTGGATACGCACCTGAAGTACGTTCACCCGTCTCATGAACATAGTTTGTAAGGGTCTTAAAGGGTGTGGTACCTATATCGATGATGTTATTTTATATTCTGACAGCTGGCAATCTCACATAGAACAAACCAAGGATTTTTTTGAGAGACTTAAAGAGTGCAAACTTAACAATAAATCTAAACAAGAGTGATCTAGGAGAGGCTTCCGTTACGTATCTTGGTCATGTTGTGGGAGGGGGTAAGGTTTTACCCAAAACAGCTAAGGTTGAAGCAATTTCCAGTTCCTTCAAACAAAAAGGAACTAATGCGTTTTTTTGGGAATGACAGGATTTTATAGGAAATTTTGTCCGAATTTTGCAGATGTGGCCAGTCCACTCACTAGCCTATTAGCAAAGAAAGTTAAATTTTTATGGTCAGAATGTTGTCAGACCGCATTTGAGAATCTTAAACTCATTCTTATAAGTGAGCCTGTACTTGCGGCTCCAAATTTTAAGATATCATTCAGCATGACTATCGATGCAAGTGACGTCGGAGTCGGCGCTGTATTATTTCAAGAGGATGACCAAACAGTGGAACATCCTGTTATTTACTTTTCCAAAAAATTAAATCAAAGTCAACGAAACTATTCTACAATTGACAAGGAAGCATTGGCTCTTATTTTATCTGTAGGGCATTTTGAAGTGTATCTTAACGGTCCATATCAAACTGTCGTATATACCGACCACAATCCATTGGTTTACACTAATAAGTTTAAGAACAAGAGTGCACGTTTGATGAGATGGAGTATTTTCCTCCAAGGGTATGACCTAAAGATAGCTCATATACCTGGAAAGGAAAACATATGTGCAGACGCACTCAGCCGTGTCGGTTAATTGTTTATATATGTGAGTGGTTAAAGTGTTTTTAATTTGTGTAATTATCATCACATGCTAAGTGTTTTCAAGGGAAAAAGACTCCCTTTTTGGTTGTATTTTTCCACTTTATGGGGAAGAATGTTATGATGTAGCATGTTACTTTAAAGGTTAACTACGCTAATTGATGTTATGCAATTCTTAAATGGTCTATTTTTATGCTAATTTGTAAACGTAAAGCACAATCAGTGCAGTTCTAAGCTACGGTCGAGTAACCTCACCGAATGCCATATATATTAGTTTTCAAGGAGTGGCTCGGTCTCTTCTCCCAGTGGCACCAACCAGTACGTCACTCCACGTATCACAACTATGTCTGCATAGCCCTTACAAAACCTACCTTTTCCGTTCCGGCCTTTCTTCACCATGCCAACCACGCTGTGTGTGACTTACTCTTAACTCTCTTTTGGATACCATTCTTCTGAACTTATTATTTACCTTACCTGGTCCTGTTCTCTATACCGGAGCTGTTATTTATACGAAAAGCGCCTTCCGAAAGCTTCCAGACACACCCGCACTACGGTTACAGACTACCCTGGGATTTGACACCCCGACGGAGAGCCCAGCGGAAGTACCTTGTGTGCGCGCTAGGTTAACTTTAAGTATTAAGGTATGTAATGTATTTATGCTAAGTTATGTATTTTTGTACCAAGAGACACGCATTAGATTCTTTTAAAACAAAACCTATCTAACCTACTTTATTGTGTTCGTTTCCCAAACCATGATATCTGGACTTCGTAACAAAGTGTAAAAATGCTTCATGAATTGCAGAATTGAAAATGCATGTTATCAACGATTTTAAAATTTGTGGTAGCCCACAAAATTGTACTTTTCTGATTCTTTTTCTTTTCAGCAGATTGTAGCCTGGGCAAAAATGTGTTGCATTCATCATTGGGTAAACTAAATAAATATGTAAACCATCAGATGGAGTGCTGTCATTTATTTTTTAATCAATTTGTTTTAATCAATTATTGTTGATCAATTGTAAACTTTGAAACCACAGTTGCCCTCTCATCATTTTTCTTTTCTCTCCAATTTTGTTGTTGTTCTCAAATCCACCAATAAACCTACAGTATAACAATTGGATTCCACAAACTATGTTTATACTACACTATACAGACACCCAGGTAACTTCAAATATTGACACTTTCTTAAGGTTGCCAGTGTCAAGGTGAAATGGTTAAGGCAATGGTCATGTGACCGAAGGATGCAGGTTCCAGTGGTGGGCAGATCATTAAGTCCTTGGGCAAAGCATTTTAATCACAATGCCTCTCTTTACCCAGGTGTATAAATGGAGACCTGTGTGATAATTTGTAGATACAGTTGAGTGTCCGAGATTGCCTGAAACCTATGAAATGTCCCCCGAGGTTAGACTAGATACATGTGGCATAAATACTGTAATGCCATTGGGGTGACAATTGAAGTATTGCATTCTTGGATTTGTGGGTGTAACAGGTTATCAGGTACTAACTGTTATACAGTTATGTAAGAATTAAAGCCTTGCATGGCCATGATACAGGATTCTGAACTACTGCAACTTTATATAAAACTATATTCATCATCTTTATAGTTTCATTCTTATCAAACACCAAAAGCAGTTTAAAAGTAGTTTATTGGTTAATGTCCACTATTAATCAGAATATAATAGGATACATCAATGGAGTAATAATTTTACCCTCTTTGATCCCTTGCCTGAGGTGAAAGGGGCCTACTCGATGTTGTTGGTGTGTGTGACCCTTGCTTGTAAACATGATAATTCAAAAAGTTCATGGTATTTTTTCTTTATACTTCGAATGTGGATCCATCTTATTGATGACAAGAAACCTATTCTTTTCTGTAAACGTCAAGTCGTCAACTGAGGTCAAAGTCTGAAATCCTTATAAATAGGATAGCTCGAAAATTCTTTCTTTGGGATTTTTTTCTCATTAATTTAATCCATTTGAATAGAAAAGTAGAGAGTAGTAGGTATTGTATCACACAGTAAGCGAATTTTATAGTGTACACGCGAATTTACCTTACCACCATACAACACTAGGCCTAGTACTAGAGTATCATGGGGGTAGGGGGGGGGGCTCATAATTGACGCACTTAAGGATTTGATCAATGATGTCTATCAAGGAAAAGTCCAATTCACTCAACTGTATGCATCTTTCATATGTGTAGTTCCTCAAACTGGTAATGATTTCAAAATATTTATTGTATCTACGCAACATACAATTGAGCAGAATTTGACAACAAAATGTCCGCCGTGTCAAGTTCTTTCATATCATGAAATTGACACATTCGTTGATAAGCTAAAGTATAACTTTAAAAAAAAAACGTAAATATACATCTAAGCAACTGAGCCCAGGTCCCAAAGAGCAGTGGTATCATGTTGAGGTAATTTTGTTAATTTTAGCCTGGGAGTAAGATTTCCAATACCAAAAATACGTGCAAAACTGGGGGGGGGGGGGGGGTGTTTAAAGCTTAAAACAAAACCAAAATTTGATCAGCACATACCCGAAATGAATTCCAACTCATGAAATATGTAACGCTGCAAAAAGTTTAAGTTGCCTGCTGCATCGTTGCTAGTAATATTTGAAGGTGCCTCAATTATGAGGCCTTTACTCAGTTGCTGTACTACTGCTACTAGAACTCATGATGGCATATACCCACTCTAGACTAGGCCTAGCTAAATTGGTACTGATACAGTGATAGCCTAGGCAACGTATGCAGCGGCTAGGACACACTAATCCAACAATACCAAATCAGATAAATCATTCGGTCACTTAACGGCCGTTTCTTGGAATGGCACTCTTTATATTTTCATTCATCGTTGATTAGAACTAGATTAACCCTACAGTAACGGCATTCGTTCGGTAAACTCGCCGTACGGCCGGTCGTATGTAAGAATGTGTTATGTACAATGGAACGCGAAAAGGGTCAAAGTTGGGCGCCCTCCACTCAGAGATCGCTTCTCAAATGCAAGCAGTGGTCCACTTACAAATCGTCGTTAACGTGTATGGCAAGCCTTGTGGGACAAACACTGCATAATATATCCGCGTATTAATTGGAATTTATACGCGTATTAATTGGAATATATACGTGTATATATTATTAGCCAATCATATGGCTTAAATATATCCGCGTATTAATTCGAAAATATACACGTATTAATTCGAAAATATACACGTATTAATTCGAATATATACACGTATTAAATAAAATACATATGGGGATTAAATCCAATATATGCACGGATTAATTAGAATATACACGAAAAAACATTTCCGCTCTTGCTGTGTACATATACCAACGATAAATGTTTTGGCGGGCTCGCGAGAACACTTCAAAAAGCGAAGCTTTACACATGTAGGCTACAACACATGTATATTCGAATTAATACGCGTATATATTCGAATTAATACGCGGATATATTATGCGGTGTTTGTCCCACATGGCTTGCCATAAACGTGAGACGCCGTCCACTTAGAGATGGTCGTTGATACACAGATCGTCTACTCACATATCGCTGCGCAAACAGCCAACCAACCTTTCGGGAAACCGGCGCGATTTAGAAATGGTCGTGATTCATAAAACGTCCATTCAGAGATCGTTCACTCAGAGATTGTTCACTCAGAGATTGTTTATTCAAGTGACAGCGAAATGTGTGTATTATATCGTGGGAGGGGTGTAAACTTTTCAATCACAGAGTCGAGGTGCGTCGACCGTTCGCACTCGACACTCGTACTCGCTCATTGAATTATCAATTATATATTAAAATAGATCAAAACGATGATATACAACTCGAGGAATATGTGAAAATCGGTTTCAGCCACAAAAGACAGGCAGATTTGCCTGATTGCAGTGAATCAACTGTTCAAAGAAGGTGTGCTTCTTTAAGCCTCTGGAAAAAGATGGATCTTTCGCAATACAAAACTAACGTTAGTATAGGCTATGATGAGTGTATGAGAACGGTGCTGGTATTCATCAACCTGCGGCGAATCCCTAACTACTAGACTTGACCCTCATCCTAGTTTTTCTTACCCATTTCATTCATTATCGTTTCGCACTCAATCTTCAGGAGTTGTGCATGTTGAGACGACGTACAGTGAAGCCCATTAGGCTAGTGCCACCGAAAATCAGTTGCTCTGAAATTCAATCAGCTTCAAATTTACCTATTTCCCAAATTATGCGTTATAGCAATTCAACTCACATAGAATCTTTTCAAGAACTGAATTGTACAATGACAGTCTCCAGAATCTGAGTAATATGATGTTCAGTTCAGCACAGTTAATTCGTTTCTTCACAGATAATGTATAACAAACACACTATATAGGAAGAACAAAAAGTGAACACGTGAAATGATTGAACAAAAATAAACCTTGTGGGCTTGATAAATTGATCACTGTCAGAATAAGAACAAGGAAGTGAACAAAAGGAGGGTGTAGATAATGAAAACCCCTTACTCATCCCTGCCAAATCCCAGCCCCCCCCCCCCCCCCCCAAGACAGGAAGAACGGGCGACACTTGATGGTAATTTTACATTTTAAGCTGATTGTCTGAAGGAAATAACCGAAGGTTTGATTTTCAAATCTATGCATAAGTTGTTCGATATTGGACAGACTTTTTTAGTTACACATAATGTAGAGTAAGAACTGTAGGGAGGTGATTATTATTAATGCGGTTAAGATCGTTAAGCTTAATTTTGCTCAGCATGTACTACTACGAGAAAAAATTAACAACACTAAGAGCATCGAGAAAGAATAAAACTGCATCAAGTGATCAAGAAACATTCTTGGGGGAAACATTCCTCACTTTAGATTACATTCCAATGCCTTTGAACACTTGTATGGCTACGCGATTGATATGATCCTTTCGGGATTGCTAGGAATAAAAATGACGCCTAGAAACAGTGTATTATTCACTCTCCGAAGTAAATTACTGTCCTTACGTACATCGAAAACCGTAGTTTTGGTAAGATATCGAATATTGTATAATTTAATCTTATCGAGATTTAAAGATAGCTTATTGTAGAAATACTCGTACGAACTCGTACGTCTTTTTCAGAGAGACTTATGAATAAACGGAAGGTATTGCGACAGTCGGTTGTGTTATCGAATGCTGTCAATTAATGGTAGAAAAAATATTTCGATAAGTAATTTTAGAATTCCAAGAGCGTTCGAGGCATTATCAAGAACTCCTTTGTGGGGCTATTTGTCTATTATATCCTCTTTCCTTGTCATATCAACGCAAGCCAATCCAAACCAACAAACCTAGCCCAACCCAACCAACAAACCAAACCTAACCGAACCAAGCCAAATACAACTCGACTCAACATACTTAAGTCTGTAACTCACTGTCGGATTAACACTATCTGAAATCTTAAGGCGCTATATGCTTATCAACGTTCCCTTTTTATAACTTTTGCTTTGGCATGTGCAACCTTAAGGTATCGAAGGTCAGGTTTGTCTTGCATGGAAGTGGTCACGGAGGCCATGTTAATTTGAAGGATCGACCCATTGTCTAAACAGACAACGTGAAGTCACTTGCGTGGTGTAGGGCTGAATTGGGTCCCAGTCCGATTCAGTGTCTATTCAGGTGTAACAATGGAGGGCCGGTGTGGTAATACCAGCCACCAACCCGATGATTTCGAGGTCAACCGACTTACTTTAGGAGGTCCAAACCATTCGTTGCAGACCAATAAATAAATCAGGGAAGGAAGCAAACCGCATAACCAAAAGAGGAGGGCTCCACCGCTTAGTTTACGTAGTTTGATGTCACAATTGCGAAACCATATGATTAAAACAACTTTTGAAGAGATCATTTAGCCAGTGTTCGTGTCAAGTTTGAAAAGCATGTGTCTCATGTTTACCCGCGAAAAAGCTATCCAAAGAGTTAACGCTTTCTTCACCGACAGCACTATAATAACGAAACTGATTAAAAAGAAATCAACTCAGAATTGAGATATTTAAATTTCAAACCTCATGAACTCTTAACGGTTACAATTCCCCATCCCCCAACTTTGAGAAACAATTCAACACCCAACGCTGTATATGACCCCACGTGTCTTTACCGTCTACCAACCTTTAAGTGTTCCCAAATCGAATCATTCTCCAATGATTCCCCTTTCCTAACACACGTGGTTCAGGCTACCCAACTATGACACCATTTTACATCTACGGGTTATATCTAACTTCAAAATTCATTCTTCTAGAGACAATGATTCCTCAGTCATATGTCATGTGCTCTCAGAGAAAATATACCTTATACCATTTTCTGACGTTCCTCCCTAAACTGCAAAATTCATGCGCTCCTGTCACTTTCTGAAAAGAGCTGTACATGATGAGATGGGAAAAATACTCTTTTTTTTTTAGTCTATACAAGATAACGGAATTCGTTCTTCTTGTGTCATGTGACAGGAACCGGTGAATCACATTGTTTAGTAAAACAGCTGTAAATATTCATCTATCACATTGGACCACGTACACAATGTGATAGTCTTTTTTCAATACGACATATAGGCACGTCTTTGACATAGATGGAAGTAGAGTGACAAAACAAGTGTTATATGGAAATGGCGACCTTATATAGGCATGATGTCATAGTAGTTAAAGCCATGGTGGAGAGGCAATTTTACATTGGACAGATGAAAGAGGAACATATTGAAATTTGGTTTAGATTCTCATGTACTGTTCTCAGCCTTTGAAGTGACACTTATATGCAGCAGAAGTGAACATGAAGCTACCGGTGTGATGAGAAAGTAGCACACTAACATATTTGATTATATTATTCGTAAAGCTATAATTACAGTTTTCTACTTCAAAAGTGTTTTGCAACTTAGTACAGTCATTGGTTTGTTGTTATCGTTACATCCCCTCAGGTAAATTCGGATCCCCATCCAATCCAAAGTCAAAACAATTAAGTTAAACAAAACATTTGACCGTCAGTGTGTTACTAATTAGACATCACTGATTTCAAGTTCACTTATGATGCAATATGTCACAATTGAGATTGATCAAATTGTCGAGAACGCTATGTACGAATTGTATGCATATAGCATACATGCAGAGTGAAATGTATCTCCTTTATCTATGTTCCTTTATTTCTCTAGCCAGTGGCTTAATAACCGATTACACTGTTCTCTGTGCTATATCACAGACAGTAAGCCTGGCGCCCAAGACAGGGTCTGATAATTGTTTTTCATGCAGTTTTATTGTATCACATTTACGTCATAAGTGTAAAATCCAACGCTAACGTTGATTCCAACGTGTGACCGACTTCGTATCGATTTAAAACCGACCCCCCCCCCCCTGTCATGTGCGACAACCTCCACGCCCCTGTCCCAACCCGTTTCATGATGCAGTCTGGCGAAAAAAACATATCCCAATTAACTTGGATATGGATATACCCATAATTGTTGAATATGGACAACTCAAGGCCCTGCCCCATATCAAGTCACCATCCTGTACAAATCCATCACAAGTCATATGATATACATATTGTTTCTCTTATACCGCCCCCCCCCCTGCCACACCTCCTTCATATCCCCAACCACCACCACCAACAACTCAGAATTTGTAGTTATATACGGGTTTGCATCTAATATATATACATGTCCTAAATTGTATATTTGCAAACCACTGTCTTTACTCTTCTATATAAAAGTGTTAACTAAAATGTAATTACTTTATTGATTAAAGAAGAGTTCTTAATGTTATTGATATATCAATAAATCTGCAATCTTAAAAATATTGATTTCATTGTGTGAAGTGAGGGTAATCGATTCTAATTTAAATTTCTTACTTCATTATATACATTCTAATATAAACAACTAAATGTTATATACAATAACAGTAGCACTTGTGTACACAAGAAAAGGCACAACACGTTATGTCAAAAAGGAACCTTCTCGGATACAAAATTAAAGCTTTGGCTTAGAGCGGTAACTTTAGGAATATTGGTCTACAATACTTTTCGAATGTATTTCACATCGCGCCATATCATATGTTGTTATACGAGTGACATCGGTAAAGCATTAATTTAGCGCGTTGAAGTGTCAATTCGCGGTGATTTGTTTCTCTCAGCACGGTTTTTCTCTCAGTACGTCTATTCTATACCGCCTCCAATGCAACTTACGACCGAAGTGAAGCAATCTATGAAATAATAAAACATTCCAGCTCAAAAAGAAAGGACGTTGGACACAAGAAAACTTAGAAAAATTTAAAGAGACATTACTTGTATAATTTTGTCTCATGGTTTCCGTGTAAGCAGTTTGTGGTATTTTGGATTATTTTCAGTGTTTATGTGAGGAAATTTATACGTTTAACAGTAAATCTTTACAGGGAGTAGATTTGAAGAAGGAAAAAAAAACTTATTGATTACGTTCAAGCTATACACCATTTGGGTGAAATACAGAGCCGAGATATTTTGCATACTACAACACAAAACCCGCAGCGGGTTATATTCAGGCAGCAGAGCTCCGAAAAAAATATTTTGGATTCACTACAAACTTTATGTTAAACTTAAAAGTTATATAGTAGTCAATACTCAGAAACGCACTGAACCAGATCGGGACTGGTATTCAGTCTGAGAAGCAAAGTGTGAGTTACGTGCATTTCTGTAAAACATAATCGACTTTCAAATTGTGGAAAATGTATGAATGTGTTTGGCTTGCCTTTCTCATAGCATCTCGTCTGGTCACATCTGGGTTAACATGTGACTGTCAGTGGACTCACTTTAACGGTAGTTGTTACTATCTCTTTACGCACAAGGATACAATGTGCGCACAAGTGAGTATTTGTAATAGTCTATCGAGTCCGTCGAAAGATGTCAATCTTGTCCATATCAGAACCGAGGAAGAGAACCTATTTATAAGAAACGAAATTAAAAGGGTTTTAGGAAGCGAGGAGAAGATTTGGATTGGTCTTATGGAGGCTACTGGTCCCACCAGGGAGCTACCTGGTTCCACTGCGACACCAGGGAGGGTTTTCAAGTGGATTGATGATGGGAGCGGCATCACAGAATTTATTGGGTGGAGAACTACGGAACCTAATAATCACGGTGGAAATGAAAATTGCGTTCACTTTAGACGTGGAAATTGGAACGATGATGAATGCACAGCACAGGCCATGGCAGTATGTAAATATACTCCATGACGTCACATGGGTACACAGTATGACGTTGTAGATCAGAATAATATGTTATCTATATAAGTTTTGTGGTAAACGGTTGTTTAATCGAATGCATTACTTGTACTACATCTGTCGACGAATTGTTAGAGACTTAGCTATATAGAGTCGTATTTCATGATGACATACAACCTCTTATCATTTGCACTCAAATTATTTAGATAAGTTCTGCTCGCAATTTATTCAGTTTTTGTCTTCACCAGTACAAGCTACAACCTAAATGGCAATCTATTGTCACGATTCTTCTACATGTTAAGTATAGGCTACTAGACTCTAGCTACGTGTACTCAAGTGTGGTAATCGCTTACTATAGCATTTACATATTATCCAATGTGATACAAGCAGAGCCGGATTTAGATTGTAGGGGCCCGGGGCCAGAATAGTTGCGGGCCTTTACACGATTATGCCCACTATCTTAACGGAGCGCCACCATAGGTTGGCGCGTAGCGCGCACGGAAATTGTGGCAGAAAATGCTTCCCAGGTCGCTGGAAATGGCACTTCCCAGGCCTTGCAAGTTGCATCTAAACATTTTCAATTTTGAAATCTCATGTTCTGGAAATTGACTATTGTCACAATTAATATGTAAACTGTTTTTTGTTTTTACGTTTTTTTTCTTCTAATGCCCCTCCACCTGGAATCAATATTCCGTTTCCCGTAGGAATAACATGGTCGGTGATTGATAGCTAGAACGTCATCCAAATATCTTTTGCCAATTTGTTTTGTGCAAAACCGACAGAATTTACATATGTAAACACTAAATTTATTGGGTTCGTGGTGTCACGTGTGTGACAAGTTTTGCAAGTGCCTTAGAATAAAGACCTTACCTCCTTATAGGCCCAATGTATTTTTGGAAAGACAACTTTTGTTCAGTGTGGAGTTTTGAACAAAGTTCCGTATTTTACACATACTATCGACGGACGGACGTACAGGCATCTTATGCCTCCATTTTATGGACACCCAAATGTGGGGGCTGGGGCCCGTAAATCCGGCACTGGATACAAGTTTCTATACATTTGTAAAGACAAGGGAGCTTGAAAAGTGAAATTTTGACGTAATATTACTGTGGCACGCCCTTTGTAAAATGTAAGTGTCTTTTAAGGCACACATGTGTACTCATCGTTAAATTAATTAACGTTCATTGTCCGTTCTGTGAAGTCAAAAGATGTCATGGACGTAAAGGTACCCTAATACAGTCAATTAATATTCATCATTCGTCGTGGAATAAAACTTGGAAACACTAGCTCTTTTATTTAATTGCTTAACTTTTATTAAGAATAAACTGTCTTAAATGGTGGGTACAGTAATGACTTGAAACCCATTAATTATAACCTTCGTGTCGAACAATTACACTTTAGTACCGATTCGTATTTAGTACCGATTCGTAATTACCACACATCGGCAGCCGGGACAATGTCAAGTTTGCATAACCTATTCATAGTAAAGGTATTACCCAAATTTTGGTTTATATTCTCGTTAGCTGATTTCTGTGCTTTAATTATTATGTACATAATGTGTCTAATTAAATATATAGGTTATTGTTGAAAAATTTGTATTGTGTTTGCATGTGTTTATTGGTCCATGAATACATTTGTTGTTCGTGATAAAATTACGGTGTCAGTTTTCACTATTATCGCAAATAGCCTACACAAAGCTGAAACATAAGGTTGACTTAACTGACACATGCATGATTCAGTTATAATTAGTATAATAATTTAATTTCCTCTAATAAATCGTAACCAATTGACCATTTGCGGTATCAATTTGCCTCTGAACAAGACGTTGGGATGGACGATTAATGTACTTTATTATGTTATTATGTCCTGGGCTTATCACTAACAATTCAATACTAGGAAAATAGGATGATAGCCTAACTTAGGCCTATGTACATAGCCTTGCCCTTGCTGTGACTTATAGGTTAGCCTATAGGTCATAACTTAAGTGTAGAATATTTCAGTCATTAACATATCTAGAATTGTAGATATTTAAACAAATCCTCCATTTGCAACATATTCCCAACACTGTTTTTAAGGTCTAATGATATTCACTAACCATGTTCAGACAAAGCTTTGTAGGCAAAACAACACATTCAAGCCACTAAACTCGTGCTAACATTTCATCCTTTGCTGACTGTGAAAGAATGTATAGACATGCATCAAATCTGTTGGACTCTCACTTCATAAGGTGGGATCTTTTATCCTACATAAACTACTATCCACTTTGCAACATTAACATTAATCTGAGAACTGCATGCACAGACTAAAATGGAAGTAATACATACAAGTAGGTGTGTTTGGGAAGTGCCGTGTTAAAGCAACGGTCGACCCTCACGTGAGATGTTTGCCGTGAGCCTCTCAAATACCGGAAATGACACTTTCCAGACATTAAAAGTTGCACAAAACACTCCACTTACTCGAGTGAAGTTAATAAAGTAAAGTAAATAAAAGTAATATTAAATGTAAATAAAAGTAAAAGTAAATAAAAGTAAAGTTAATAAAAGTAAAGTAAATAAAGTAAAATAAATAAAGTAAAATAAATAAAAGTAAAAGTAAAAGTAAATAAAACGAAAGTAAATAAAAGTAAAGTAAATTAATGTAAAGTAAATAAAAGTAGAGTAAATAAAGTAAATGTAAATAAAAGTAACAGTAAATAAAAGTAAACGTAAATAAAAGTCAAATTAAATAAAGTCAAAGTCAATAAAAGTCAGAGTCAACAAAAGTCAAAGTCGAAAAAAGTCAAAGTAAATCAAAGTCAATAAAATTCAATAAAAGTCAAAGTAAATAAAAGTCAAGTTATATTAAAGTCAGAATAAATAAAAGTCAATTTAAATAAAAGTCAAAGTAAATAAAAGTCCAAGTAAATACAAGTCAAAGGCTATAAAAGTCAAAGTTAATAAAGTCAGAAAGTAAATAAAAGTCAAAGTAATAAACAGAAGTCTTACAAATCGTCCAGAACACTAAGGGTTTCCTTAAAGGAATCCCTACTACCATCAAGGAAAAGCGTAGTGTCATCTGCGTATTGTGATAATTTAATTACATTATTCCATACCCTAATAACTTTGATGTTAATGTTAGAAATAACCTTTAAAGCAAGCACTTTCGCACAAATATAAAAAGATAAGGACTCAAAGAACATCCCTGTCTAACACCCCTCTGCATGTTGAAGAATCCCGTTGAATAGCCATTGTTACACACACATGCATTTCCCTCTTATAAAACACAGTAATCCACTCTCTAAGGCTATTACCAAAACTCAAGTCCGACAGGGTGTAATCAATAAAATTCCATTCCAACATATCAAAGGCCATTTCAAAGTCAATAAGAAAGAATAAGCCAGGAATGTTGTGATTTTACGAATGATCAATAAGATCTAAAACAACAAGGGATGTCATCGCCAATGAACTTGCCTTTCATAAACCCAGTTTGAGTGTGTGATTGGTCGATAATTTTTAAGAAAAGTTGAGTCTTTTCCTGGCTTCAGTATGACAGTAATAATACCCTAGATTGTTCAGCCGTTAAGGCACCCTCCTGAAAACCGGAGTTAAGAGAGTTAATAAACACTGGTCCAATAATATGCCAGAAGTTTTTTATACATAATTGACAGTTAGACCGTCGCTCCCAGGGGCATTATCATTCTTCATTGAAGAAGGGCACTAAAACATTCCTCTAAATCTAAAGGTCCACCACAAGAACTTGAATCATCTGGATTCAACTGGGGGTGATCTAGGTCATTAAAGAAGCTAGATGGGGAGCAATGGTTAGAAGTATATAATGTCTTATAAAAATCTTTAATATTGATAAGAATATCAGTACTCTCTGAATACATTTGACCGTTTTCTCCAATGAGCTTACGAATTGTATTATTACTCCTATTTTTTTCTATAGATTAAGAAAATACCTTGTTTTTCCCCCTCCTCTACCCATCTTGCACGAGATCTAATAATAGTTCCTTTCAACTTATAATCGTAGGAGGTTAAATGCTCGATTTGAGCGCTTTTTAGCTTAAAATGATAAAATGATGAAATGGTAAAATGGTAAATGGGTAAAATGGTAAAATGGTAAAATGGTAAATGGGTAAAATGGTAAAATGGTAATATGGTAAAATGGTAAAATGTGGTAATATATGATAAATATATGTAGCCTACAATAGTAACGAATAGTTAAACTAACTTATGAATATATGTGGCTTACAATACTTGAAAGTAATTAAACTTACTTACGAATATCTGTGGCTTACAATAGTAACGAATAGTTAAACTTACTTATGAATACCTGTGGCTAACAATACTTACAGATAGTTAAAGACACTTATGTATTTCTGTGGCTTACATTACTTACTGATAGTTAAACTTACTTATGAATATCTGTGGCTTACGTTAGTTACAAATAGTTAAACTTACTTATGTATATCTGTGGCTTACATTACGAGTGATTAAATTTAATTATCAATATATGTATATATAATACCTACGAATAGTTAAACTTACTTATGAATATCTGTGGCTTACTATAGTAACAAATAGTTACAAATAGTTACTATAGTAACTATAGTAACTAATAGTAACTATAGTAACTATAGTAACTAATAGTTACTATAGTAACAAATAGTTACTATAGTAACAAACTATATTATGAATATCTGTGGCTTACGAGACTAACAAATAGTTAAACTATATTATGAATATCTGTGGTTTACGAGACAAACTAATAGTTCAACTTACTTATGATTATCTGTGGCTTACTATATTCCGAATAGTTAAACTTAAGGATTAATATATGTGGCTTACAATACCCACGAATAGTTAAACTTACTAATGAATATCTGTGGCTTACAATAGTAACACATAGTTAAACTTACTTATGAATATCTGTGGCTTACAATACTTAAAATTAATTAAAATTAAAAGTAATTAAAATTAATTAAGAATATCTGTGGCTTAAATAGTAACGAATAGTTAAACTAAATTATGAATATCTGTGGCTAACAATACTAACAAATAGTTTAAGTAATTATGAATATCTTTGGCTTAAAATACTTATAGGTTAGTAATCTTACTTATGAATATCTGTGGCTTACAATACTTGAAATGTGGCTTACAATACCCACGAATAGTTAAACTTACTAATGAATATCTGTGGCTTACAATAGTAACACATAGTTAAACTTACTTATGAATATCTGTGGCTTACAATACTTAAAATTAATTAAAATTAAAAGTAATTAAAATTAATTAAGAATATCTGTGGCTTAAATAGTAACGAATAGTTAAACTAAATTATGAATATCTGTGGCTTACAATACTAACAAATAGTTTAAGTAATTATGAATATCTTTGGCTTAAAATACTTATAGGTTAGTAATCTTACTTATGAATATCTGTGGCTTACAATACTTGAAAGTAATTAAACCTACTTACGAATATTTGAGGCTTACAATAGTAACGATTAGTTAAACTTACTTAACTGAATATCTGTGAATATCTGTGAATGAATATCTGTGAATGAATATCTGTGGCTAACAATACTTACAAATAGTTCAACACACTTATGTATTTCTGTGGCTAACATTACTTACGAATAGTTTAACTTACTTATGAATATCTGTGGCTTACATTAGTTACAAATAGTTCAACTTACTTATGTATATCTGTGGCTTAAATTACGAGTGATTAAATTTAATTATCAATATATGTGGCTTAAAATACCTACGAATAGTTTAACTTACTTATGAATATCTGTGGCTTACAATAGAAACAAATAGATAAACTATATTATGAATATCTGTGGCTTACGACACTAACAAATAGTTAAACTTACTTATGAATATCTGTGGCTTACAACACTTGAAAGTAATTAAACTTAATTATGAATATATGTAGCTAACAATAGTAACGAATAGTTAAACTTACTTATGAATACCTGTGGCTTAAATAGTAACAAATAGTTAAACTAAATTATGAATATCTGTGGCTTAAATACTAAAAAATAGTTGAAGTAACTTATGAATATCTTTGGCTTAAAATACTTATAGGTTAGTAATCTTACTTATGAATATCTGTGGCTTACATTACTTACGAATAGTTAAACTTACTTATGAATATCTGTGGCTTACATTACTTACAAATAGTTCAACTTACTTATGTATATATGTGGCTTACATTATTTACATTACGAGTGATTAAATTTAATTTTCAATATATGTGGCTTAAAATACTTATAAGTACTTACAATACTTATAAGTAATTAAACTTAAATATGAATATATGTGGCCTAAAATACCTATGAATAGTAAACTTACTTATAAATATCTGTGGCTTACTATATTCCGAATGGTTAAACTTAAGGATTTATATATGTGGCTTACAATACCCACGAAGAGTTAAACTTACTTATGAATATCTGTGGCTTACAATACTTGAAAGTAATTAAACTTACTATATTCCGAATAATTAAACTTAAGGATTAATATATGTGGCTTTCAACACCAACGAATAGTTAAACTTACTTATGAATAAATGTGGCTTACAATAGTAACGAATAGTTTAACTTACTATTGAATATCTGTGGCTTACAATAGTAACGAATAGTTAAACTTACTTATGAGTATCTGTGGCTTAAATATTAACGAATATTTAAACTAAATTATGAATATCTGTGACTTACAATACTAACAAATAGTTTAACTTACTTATGAATATCTTTGGCTTACAATACTTAAAAGTAATTAAATTTAATTATGAATATCTGTGGCTTACAATAGTAACGAATAGTTAAACTAACTTATGAATATCTGTGGCTTAAATAGAAACGAATAGTTCAACTTGCTTATGAATATCTTTGGCTTACAATACAATACCATACAATACAGTAATTAAACTTACTTATGAATATCTGTTGCTTACAATAGTAACGAACAGTGAAACTTACTTATGAATATCTGTGGCTCAAATATTAACGAATAGTGAAACTAAATTATGAATGTCTGTGGCTTACAATACTAACAAATAGTTTAACTTACTTATGAATATCTTTAGCGTAAAATAATTATAAGCAATTAAACTAACTTATGACTATCTGTGGCTTGCAATAGTAACGAATAGTGAAACTTACTTATGAATATCTGTAAGTTACAATATAGTAACGAATAGATAAACTAAATTATATTCAAACTGAAATATAGTTAAACTAAATTATGGATATATGAGGCTTACATAAAATGATAAAATGGCAAATTGGCAAAATGGCAAAATGGCAAAATGACCAAATGGCACAATGTCCAAATGACCAAATGACAAAATGACAAAATGACAAAATGACCAAATGACCAAATGACCAAATGACCAAATGACCAAATGACCAAATGACCAATTGACAAAATGACCAAATGACCAAATGACCAAATGACCAAATGACAAAATGACAAAATGACAAAACTTAAATTATGAATACCTGTGGCTTACAATGCTAAAGGAATAGTTCACCTTAATTACGAATATATGTGGCTTACAATATACCTACGAATAGTTAAACTTAATTATGAATATCTGTGGCTTACAATACTAAAGGAATAGTTAAACTTACTTATGAATATCTGTCGCTTACAATACTTATGAATGGTTAAACTTACTTAGTAATATCTGTGGCTTACAATACTTACGAATAGTTAAACTAATTTATGAATATATGTGGCTAACAATACTTAGAAATAGTTAAACTTACTTATGAATATCTGTGGCTTAAATTACCTACGAATAGTTAAACTTACTTATGAATATCTGTGGCTCACATTCGTAACGGATAGTTAAATTTACCTGTAAACATATATGGCTTTAAATATTTACGAATAGTTAAACTTACTTATAAAAATATGTGGCTTTTAATACTTACAAATACTTAAATTTATTCATGAATATCTGTGTCTTACAATATACCTACGAATAGTTGAGCTTATTTATGCATATATTTGGCGCAAAATACTTGTCAATGGTTTAACTAACTTAGGAATATCTTTGGCTTACAATACTTACGAATAGTTAAACTTTCTAAAGTGTATATGTGGCTTACAATACTAACGAATAGTTAAACTTACTTAGGAATAGCTGTCGCTTACAATACTTATGTATGGCTAAACATTATCATGAATATGGGTGACTTACAATATACCTGAGAATAGGTAAACTCACTTATATATATATGTGGCTTACGAAAAGTTAAATTCCCTTATAAATATATGTGGCTTACATTACTTACGAATAGCTAAACTTACTTATGCATATGTGGCTTACGATACTGACAAATAGTTAAACATACTTATGTATATATTTAACATAAAATACCAACAAATAGTTAAACATACTTATGTATATATGTGGCATAAAATACCAACGAATAGTTAAACTTACTTATGAATATCTGTGGCTTACATTACTTACAAATAGTTAAACTAACTTATGAATATATGTGGCTTACAATAGTAACGAATAGTTAAACTTACTTATGAATATCTGTGGCTTACAATATTCCGAATAGTTAAACTAAAGGATTAATATATGTGGCTTACAATACCCACGAAAAGTTAAACTTACTTATGAATATCTGTGGCTTACAATAGTAACGAATAGTTAAACTAACTTATGAATATCTGTGGCTTACAACACTAACAAATATTTCAACTTGCTTATGAATATCTTTGGCTTACAATACAATACAATACCATACAATACAATACAATACAATACAGTAATTAAACTTACTTATGAATATCTTTGGCTTACAATGGTAACGAATAGTTAAACTTACTTATGAACATCTGTGGTATACAATACTAACAAATAGTTCAACACACTTGTGAATATATGTGGCTTACAATAGTAACGAATAGTTCAACTTACTTATGAATATCTGTTGCTTACAATATTCCGAATAGTTAAACTAAAGGATTAATATATGTGGCTTACAATACCCACGAATAGTTAAACTTACTAATGAATATCTGTGGCTTACAATAGTAACGAATAGTTAAACTAACTTATGAATATCTGTGGCTTACAAAACTAACAAATATTTCAACTTGCTTATGAATATCTTTGGCTTACAATACAATACCATACAATACAGTAATTAAACTTACTTATGAATATCTTTGGCTTACAATGGTAACGAATAGTTAAACTTACTTATGAATATCTGTGGTATACAATACTAACAAATAGTTCAACACACTTATGTATTTCTGTGGCTTACATTACTCACAAATAGTTCAACTTACTTATGACTATCTGTGGCTTACATTACTTACAAATAGTTCAGCTTACTTATGTATATATGTGGCTTACATTATTTACATTACGAGTGATTAAATTTAATTATCAATATATGTGGCTTAAAATACCTACGAATAGTTAAACTTACTTATGAATATCTGTGGCTTACAATAGAAACGAATAGTTAAACTACATTATGAATATCTGTGACTTACAACACTAACAATTAGTTCATCTTACTTATGAATATCTGTGGCTTACAATAGTAACAAATAGTTTAACTATAGTATGAATATCTGTGGCTTACGACACTAACAAATAGTTTAACTTGCTTATAAATATCTTTGGCTTACAATACAATACCATACAAAACAGTAATTAAACTTACTTATGAATATCTGTCTCTTACAATAGTAACGAATAGTAAAACTGAATTATGAATGTCTGTGGCTTACAATACTAACAAATAGTTTAACGTACTTATGAACATCTTTGGCTTACAATACTTGTAAGTAATTAAACTTACTTATGAATATCTGTGGCTTCATTAGTAACAATAGTTAAACTAAATTATGAATATCTGTGGCTTACAACACTAACAATTAGTTCATCTTACTTATGAATATCTGTGGCTTACAATAGAAACTACATTATGAATATCTGTGGCTTACGACACTAACAAATAGTTCAACTTACATATGAATATCTTTGGCTTACAATACTTACAATACTTACAAGGCTTACAATACTTACAATAATAAGTAATTAAACTTAATTATGAATATCTGTGGCTTACAATAGTAACGAATAATTAAACTTACTTATAAATATCTGTGGCTTACTATATTCCGAATAGCTAAACTTAAGGATTAATATATGTGGCTTACAATACCCACGAAGAGTTAAACTTACTTATGAATATCTGTGGCCAACAATACTTGAAAGTAATTAAACTTAAGGATTAATATATGTGGCTTACAACACCCACGAATAGTTAAACTTACTTTATGAATATCTGTGGCTTACAATATTCCGAATAGTTAAACTAAAGGATTAATATATGTGGCTTACAATACCCACGAAAAGTTAAACTTACTTATGAATATCTGTGGCTTACAATAGTAACGAATAGTTAAACTAACTTATGAATATCTGTGGCTTACAACACTAACAAATATTTCAACTTGCTTATGAATATCTTTGGCTTACAATACAATACCGTACAATACAGTAATTAAACTTACTTATGAAAATCTTTGGCTTACAATGGTAACGAATAGTTAAACTTAGTTATGAATATCTGTGGTATACAATACTAACAAATAGTTCAACACACTTATGAATATATGTGGCTTACAATAGTAACGAATAGTTCAACTTACTTATGAATATCTGTGGCTTACAATAGTAACGAATAGTTAAACTAACTTATGAATATTTGTGACTTACAACACTAACAAATATTTCAACTTGCTTATGAATATCTTTGGCTTACAATACAATACCATACAATACAGTAATTAAACTTACTTATGAATATCTTTGGCTTACAATGGTAACGAATAGTTAAACTTACTTATGAATATCTGTGGTATACAATACTAACAAATAGTTCAACACACTAATGTATTTCTGTGGCTTACATTACTCACAAATAGTTCAACTTACTTATGACTATCTGTGGCTTACATTACTTACAAATAGTTCAGCTTACTTATGTATATATGTGGCTTACATTATTTACATTACGAGTGATTAAATTTAATTATCAATATATGTGGCTTAAAATACCTACGAATAGTTAAACTTACTTATGAATATCTGTGGCTTACAATAGAAACGAATAGTTAAACTACATTATGAATATCTGTGACTTACAACACTAACAATTAGTTCATCTTACTTATGAATATCTGTGGCTTGCAATAGTAACAAATAGTTCAACTTGCTTATAAATATCTTTGGCTTACAATACAATACCATACAAAACAGTAATTAAACTTACTTATGAATATCTGTCTCTTACAATAGTAACGAATAGTGAAACTGAATTATGAATGTCTGTGGCTTACAATACTAACAAATAGTTTAACGTACTTATGAACATCTTTGGCTTACAATACTTATAAGTAATTACACTTACTTATGAATCTCTCTGGCTTCATTAGTAACAATAGTTAAACTAAATTATGAATATCTGTGGCTTACAACATTAACAATTAGTTCATCTTACTTATGAATATCTGTGGCTTACAATAGAAACTACATTATGAATATATGTGGCTTACGACACTAACAAATAGTTCAACTTACTTATGAATATCTTTGGCTTACAATACTTACAATACTTACAAGGCTTACAATACTTACAATAATAAGTAATTAAACTTAATTATGAATATCTGTGGCTTACAATAGTAACGAATAATTAAACTTACTTATAAATATCTGTGGCTTACTATATTCCGAATAGCTAAACTTAAGGATTAATATATGTGGCTTACAATACCCACGAAGAGTTAAACTTACTTATGAATATCTGTGGCCAACAATACTTGAAAGTAATTAAACTTAAGGATTAATATATGTGGCTTACAACACCCACGAATAGTTAAACTTACTTATGAATACCTGTGGCTTACAATAGTAACGAATAGTTAAACTAACTTATGAATATCTGTGGCTTACAACACTAACAAATATTTCAACTTGCTTATGAATATCTTTGGCTTACAATACAATACCATACAATTCAGTAATTAAACTTACTTATGAATATATGTGTCTTACCAAAATAACCAGTAGTTAAATTCACTTATGAATATCTGTGGCTTAAATAGTAACGAATAGTTAAACTAAATTATGAATATATGTGGCTTACAACACTAACAATTAGTTCATCTTACTTATGAATATCTGTGGCTTACAATACTTACAAAGAGTTCAACACACTTATTTATTTCTGTGGCTTACAATAGTAACGAATAGTTAAACGTACTTATGAATATCTGTGGCTTACATTACTTACAAATAGTTAAACTTACTTAGGGTATATATGTGGCTTAAATTATTTACATTACGAGTGATTAAATTTAATTATCAATATATGTGGCTTAAAATACCTACGAATAGTTAAACTTACATATGAATATCTGTGGCTTACAATAGTAACGAATAGTTAAACTACATTATGAATATCTGTGGCTTACGACACTAACAAATAGTTCAACTTACTTATGAATATCTTGAATGGCTTAAATTACCTACGAATAGTAAACTTGCTTATAAAAATGTTTTTCCCCCCTCCTCTGCCCATCTTGCACGAGATCTAATAATATTCCTTTCAACTTATAATCGTAGGAGGTTAAATGCTCGATTTGAGCACTTTTTAGCTAAAAATGATAAAATGATAAAATGGTAAAATGGTATGATGGTAAAATGGTAAAATGGTAACATGGTAACATGGTAACATGGTAAAATGGTAACATGGTAAAATGGTAAAATGGTAAAATGGTAAATATATGATTAATATATGTGGCCAACAATAGTAACGAATAGTTAAACTAACTTATGAATATAGGTGGCTTACAATACTTGAAAGTAATTAAACTTACGAATATCTTTGGCTTACAATGGTAACGAATAGTTAAACTTACTTATGAATATCTGTGGTATACAATACTAACAAATAGTTCAACACACTTATGTATTTCTGTGGCTTACATTACTCACAAATAGTTCAACATACTTATGACTATCCGTGGCTTACATTACTTACAAATAGTTCAACTTACTTATGTATATATGTGGCTTAAAATATTTACATTACGAGTGATTCAATTTAATTATCAATATATGTGGCTTAAAATACCTACGAATAGTTAAACTTACTTATGAATATCTGTGGCTTACAATAGAAACGAATAGTTAGACTAACTTATGAATATCTGTGGCTTAAATAGAAACGAATAGTTAAACTAAATTATGAATATCTGTGGCTTACAATAATAACAAATAGTTTAACTTACTTATGAATATTTGTGGCTTATAATACTTACAAATAGTTCAAAATACTTATGTAATTCTGTGGCTTACACTACTTACGAATAGTTAAACTTACTTATGAATATCTGTGGCTTACATTACTTACAAATAGTTTAACTTACTTATGTATATATGTGGTATACAATACTAACAAATAGTTCAACACACTTACGTATTTCTGTGGCTTACATTACTCACAAATAGTTCAACTTACTTATGAGTATCTGTGGCTTACATTACTTACAAATAGTTCAACTTACTTATGTATATATGTGGCTTAAATTATTTACATTACGAGTGATTAAATTTAATTATCAATATATGTGGCTTAAAATACTTATAAGTACTTACAATACTTATAAGTAATTAAACTTAAATATGAATATCTGTGGCCTAAAATACCTAAGAATAGTCAACTTACTTATAAATATCTGTGGCTTACTATATTCCGAATGGTTAAACTTAAGGATTTATATATGTGGCTTACAATACCCACGAAGAGTTAAACTTACTTATGAATATCTGTGGCTTACAATACTTGAAAGTAATTAAACTTACTATATTCCGAATAATTCAAATTAAGGATTAATATATGTGGCTTTCAACACCAACGAATAGTTAAACTTACTTATGAATAAATGTGGCTTACAATAGTAACGAATAGTTCAACTTACTATTGAATATCTGTGGCTTACAATATTCCGAATAGTTTAACTAAAGGATTAATATATGTGGCTTACAATACTCACGAATAGTTAAACTTACTTATGAATATCTGTGGCTTACAACACTAACAAATATTTCAACTAAGTTATGAATATCTGTGGCTTACAATACTAACAAATAGTTTAACTTACTTATGAATATCTTTGGCTTACAATACTTAAAAGTAATTAAATTTAATTATGAATATCTGTGGCTTACAATAGTAACGAATAGTTAAACTAACTTATGAATATCTGTGGCTTAAATAGAAACGAATAGTTCAACTTGCTTATGAATATCTTTGGCTTACAATACAATACCATACAATACGGTAATTAAACTTACTTATGAATATCTGTTGCTTACAATAGTAACGAATAGTTAAACTAAATTATATTCAAACTAAAATATAGTTAAACTAAATTATGGATATATGAGGCTTACATAAAATGGTAAAATGGCGAATTGGCAAATTGGCAAATTGGCAAAATGGCAAAATGGCAAAATGGCAAAATGGCAAAATGGCAAAATGGCAAAATGGCAAAATGACCAAATGGCAAAATGGCAAAATGGCAAAATGTCCAAATGACCAAATGTCCAAATGACCAAATGACCAAATGACCAAATGACCAATTGACAAAATGACAAAATGACCAAATGACCAAATGACCAAATGACCAAATGATCAAATGACCAAATGACCAAATGACCAATTGACCAAATGACCAAATGACCAAATGACCAAATGACCAAATGACCAAATGACCAAATGACCAAATGACCAAATGACCAAATGACCAAATGACCAAATGACCAAATGACCAAATGACCAAATGACCAAATAACCAAATAACCAAATGACCAAATGATCAAATGACCAAATGACCAAATGACCAAATGACCAAATGACCAAATGACCAAATGACCAAATGACCAAATGACCAATATCAATATATGTGGCTTACATTACCTACGAATAGCTAAACTTCCTTATGCATATGTGGCTTACGATACTGACAAATAGTTACTTACTTATGTATATATGTGGCATAAAATACCAACGAATAGTTACACTTACTTATGAATAAATGTGGCTTAGACCACATACGCATAGTTAAACTTACTTGCTTACAATAGTAATGAATAGTTAAACTTACTTATGAATATCTGTGGCTTACAATAGTAACGAAACGTTTAACTTACTTATGAATATCTGTGGCTTACAATATTCCGAATAGTTTAACTAAAGGATTAATATATGTGGCTTACAATACTCACGAATAGTTAAACTTACTTATGAATATCTGTGGCTTACAATAGTTATGAATAGTTAAACTTACTTATGAATATCTGTGGCTAAAAATAGTAACGAAAAGTTTAACTTACTTATGAATATCTTTGGCTTACAATAGTAACGAAAAGTTTAACTTACTTATGAATATCTGTGGCTTACAATAGTAACGAAAAGTTTAACTTACTTATGAATATCTGTGGCTTACAATAGTAACGAATAGTTATGAATACTTAGTTATGAATATCTGTGGCTTACTATATTCCGAATAGTTAAACTTAAGGATTAATATATATGGCTTACAATACCCACGATTAGTTTAACTTACTTATGAATATCTGTGGCTAACAATAGTAATGGATAGTTTAACCTACTTATGAATATCTGTAGCTTACAATAGTAACAAAAAGTTAAACTTACTTATAAATATCTGTGGCTTTCAATTCTTGAAAGTCATTTAACCTAATTATCAATATCTGTGGCTTACAATAGTAACGAATAGTTAAACTTAGTTATAAATATCTGTGGCTTAAATAGTAACGAATAGTATAACTTACTTATTAATATCTTTGGCTTACAATACTTATAAGTAATTTAACTGAATTATGAATATCTGTGGCTTAAAATACCTACGAATAGTTAAACTTACTTATTAATATATGTGGCTTACAATAGTAACGAATAGTTAAACTAATTTATGAATATCTGTGGCTTACAACACTAACAAATAGTTAAACTTACTTATGAATATCTTTGGCTTACAATACTTATAAGTAATTAAGCTTAATTATGAATATCTGTGGCTTAAAATACCTAGGAATAGTAAACTCACTTATAAATATATATTGCTAATTATATTCCGAATAGTTAAACTTAAGGATTAATATATGTGGCTTACAATTTCTTATGAATATCTTTGGCTTACAATACTTATAAGTAATTAAACTTAATTATAAATATCTGTGGCGTAAAATACCTAGGAAAAGTAAACTAACTTATAAATATCTGTGGCTTACTATATTCCGAATAGTTAAACTTAAGGATTAATATATGTGGCTTACAATACCCACGAATAGTTTTACATACTTATGAATATCTGTGGCTTACAATACTTACTAATAGTTCAACTTACTTTGGAAATTATGGATATCTTAGGCGTACATGAAGGATAAAATGATAAAATGATAAAATGATAAAATGATAAAATGATAAAATGATAAAATGATAAAATGATAAAATGATAAAATGATAAAATGATAAAATGATAAAATGATAAAATGATAAAATGATAAAATGATAAAATGATAAAATGATAAAATGATAAAATGATAAAATGATAAAATGATAAAATGATAAAATGATAAAATGATAAAATGATAAAATGATAAAATGATAAAATGATAAAATGATAAAATGATAAAATGATAAAATGATAAAATGATAAAATGATAAAATGATAAAATGATAAAATGATAAAATGATAAAATGATAAAATGATAAAATGATAAAATGATAAAATGATAAAATGATAAAATGATAAAATGATAAAATGATAAAATGATAAAATGATAAAATGATAAAATGATAAAATGATAAAATGATAAAATGATAAAATGATAAAATGATAAAATGATAAAATGATAAAAGGATAAAATGATAAAAGGATAAAAGGATAAAAGGATAAAAGGATAAAATGATAAAATGATAAAATGATAAAATGATAAAATGATAAAAATAATAAAATGATAAAAATGATAAAATGATGAAAAGATAAAATTTTATAATGGTGATAAGATGGTGATAAGGTGGTGATAAGATGGTGATAAGATGATGATAAAATGGTGATAAAATGGTGATAAGATGGTGATAAGATGGTGATAAAATGTTGATAAAATGTTGATAAAATGTTGATAAAATGTTGATAAAATGTTGATAAAATGTTGATAAAATGTTGATAAAATGTTGATAAAATGTTGATAAAATGTTGATGAAATGTTGATGAAATGTTGATGAAATGTTGATAAAATGTTGATAAAATGTTGATAAAATGTTGATAAAATGTTGATAAAACGATAAAACGATAAAATGATAAAATGATAAAAATGATAAAATGATAAAAATGATAAAATGATGAAAAGATAAAATTTTATAATGGTGATAAAATGGTGATAAGATGGTGATAAAATGGTGATAAAATGATGATAAAATGATGATAAAATGGTGATAAAATGGTGATAAGATGGTGATAAGATGGTGATAAAATGTTGATAAAATGTTGATAAAATGATGATAAAATGGTGATAAAATGTTGATAAAATGTTGATAAAATGTTGATAAAATGTTGATAAAATGTTGATAAAATGTTGATAAAATGTTGATAAAATGTTGATAAAATGTTGATAAAATGTTGATAAAATGTTGATAAAATGATAAAATGATAAAATGATAAAATGATAAAATGATAAAATGATAAAAATGATAAAATGATGAAAAGATAAAATTTTATAATGTTGATAAAATGGTGATAAGATGGTGATAAAATGGTGATAAAATGGTGATAAAATGATGATAAAATGATGATAAGATGGCGATAAGATGGTGATAAAATGTTGATAAAATGTTGATAAAATGTTGATAAAATGTTGATAAAATGTTGATAAAATGTTGATAAAATGTTGATAAAATGTTGATAAAATGTTGATAAAATGTTGATAAAATGTTGATAAAATGTTGATAAAATGTTGATAAAATGTTGATAAAATGATAAAATCATAAAATCATAAAATCATAAAATGATAAAATGATAAAATGATAAAATGATAAAATGATAAAATGATAAAATGATAAAAATAATAAAATGATAAAAATGATAAAATGATAAAAAAGATAAAATTTTATAATGGTGATAAAATGGTGATAAGATGGTGATAAAATGGTGATAAAATGATGATAAAATGATGATAAAATGGTAATAAAATGGTGATAAGATGGTGATAAAATGGTGATAAAATGGTGATAAAATGTTGATAAAATGATGATAAAATGTTGATAAAATGTTGATAAAATGTTGATAAAATGTTGATAAAATGTTGATAAAAATGTTGATAAAATGTTGATAAAATGTTGATAAAATGTTGATAAAATGATAAAATGATAAAATGATAAAAATGATAAAATGATAAAAAGATAAACATTTTATAATGGTGATAAAATGGTGATAAGATGGTGATAAAATGGTGATAAAATGATAAAGAGGTGATAAAATGGTGATGAAATGATGATAAAATGGTGATAAAATAGTGATAAAATGGTGATGAAATGGTGATAAAATGATGATAAAATGATGATAAAATGATGATAAAATGATGATAAAATGGTGATAAAATGGTAATAAAATGGTAATGAAATGGTGATGAAATGGTGATGAAATGGTGATAAAATAGTGATAAAATGGTGATAAAATGGTGATAAAACGGTGATAAAATGGTGATAAAATGGTGATAAAATGGTGATAAAATGGTGATAAAATGGTGATAAAATGGTGATAAAATGGTGATAAAATGGTGACAAAATGATGATAAAATGGTGATAAAACGGTGATAAAATGGTGATAAAATGTTGATAAAATGATGATAAAATGGTGATAAAATGATCATAAAATTGTGATAAATGGTGATAAAATGGTGATAAAATAGTGATCAAATTATGATAAAATTATGATAAAATGGTGATGAAATGGTGATAAAATGGTAATAAGATGGTGATAAAATGGTGATAAAATGGTGATAAAATGGTGATAAAATTGTGATAAAATTGTGATAAAATTGTGATAAAATGGTGATAAAATGGTGATAAAATGGTGATAAAAATGGTGATAAAATGGTGATAAAATAGTGATAAAATGGTGATGAAATGGTGATGAAATGGTGATAAAATTGTGATAAAATGGTGATAAAATGGTGATAAAATAATAATCAAATGGTGATAAAATGGTGATAAGATGGTGATAAAATGGTGATAAAATGGTGATAACATGGTGATAAAATGGTGATGAAATGGTGATAAAATTGTGATAAAATTGTGATAAAATGATGATAAAATGGTGATAAAATGGTGATGAAATGGTGATAAAATTGTGATAAAATTGTGATAAAATGATTATAAAATGATGATAAATGGTGATGAAATGATGATAAAATGATGATAAGATGGTGATGAAATGGTGATGAAATGGTGATAACATGGTGAAAAAAATGATGATCAAATGATGATTAAATGTCGATTAAATGATGATAAAATGGTGATAAAATGATGATAAAATGATGATATTATGGTGATAAAATGATAAAATGGTGATAAAATAGTGATAAAATGGTGATAAAATGATGATCAAATGGTGATCAAATGGTGATAAGATGGTGATAAAATAGTGATAAATTGTTGATAAAATGGTGATAAAATGGTGAAACAATGGTGATAAAATAGTAATAAAATGGTGATAAAATGATGATAAAATGGTGATAATATGGTGATAAAATGGTGATAAAATGGTGATGGAATGGTTATGAAATAGTGATGAAATGGTGATGAAATGGTGATGTAATGGTGATGAAAAGAGATGAAATAGGGATGAAATAGGGATGAAATAGTGATGAAATGGGCATGAAATGGGGATGAAATGGTGATGAAATGGTGATCAAAAGAATTGGTGATGAAAATATTGGTGATAAAAAAAATGGTTTATGGAAATGGTGATGAAATGGTGATGGAAATTGTTATGGAAATGGTGATGGAAATGGTGATAAAAAAAATGGAATCGTTGATGAAATAGTAATGAAATGGTGATAAAATGGTGATGAAATGGTGATAAGATTGTGATAAAACTGTTATAAAAAGGTGATAAATTGGTGATAAAAAAAATTGGTGATGGAAATTGTGATGGAAATGGTGATGGAAATGGTGATGGAAATGGTTATGGAAATGGTTATGGAAAAGGTGATGGGAATTACGATGGAAATGGTGATGAAATGGTGATGGTGATGGTGATGAAATGGTGATGAAATGGTGATGAAATGGTGATGAAATGGTGTTGGAAATGGTGATGAAATGGATGAAATGATGAATTGGTGATGAAATGGTGATGAAATGGTGATAAAAAAAGGGTGATGGAAATGGTGATGGAAATGGTGATGAAATGGTGATAAAAAAAATGGTGTTTAAAAAAATGGTGATGGAAATGGTGATGAAATGGTGATAAAATTGTGATAAAAGGGTGATAAAATGGTGATAGAAAAATGGCGATAAAAAAATGGTATTGGAAATTGTGATGGAAAAGGGGATGGAAATGGTGATGAAATGGTGATAAAATGGTGATAAAATGGTGATGAAAATGGTGATGAAATGGTGATGGAAATGGTTATGGAAATGATGATGAAATGGTGATGGAAATGGTTATGGAAATGGTGATGAAATGGTGATGAAATGGTGACAAAATGGTGATGAAATGGTGATAAAATTGTGATAAAAAAGGTGATAAAATGGTGATAAAAAAACTGGTGATGGAATTGGTGATAGAAATGGTGATTGAAATGGTGATGAAATGGTGATGAAATGGTGATGAAACGGTGATGAAACGGTGATGAAAAGGTGATAAAATGGTGATAGAAAAATGGCGATAAAAAAAATGGTGATGGAAATGGTGATGGAAAAGGGGATGGAAATGGTGATGAAATGGTGATAAAATTGTGATGAAATGGTGATGAAATGGTGATAAAAAAATAGTGTTTAAAAACATGGTGATGGAAATGGTGATGAAATGATGATAAAATGGTGATGAAATGGTGATAAAAAAAATGGTGATAAAAAAATGGTGATAAAAAAAATGGTGATAAAATGGTGATGAAATGGTGATGGAAATGGTTATGGAAATGGTGATGAAATGGTGATGAAATGCTGCCAAAATGGTGATGAAATGGTGATAAAATTGTGATAAAATTGTGATTAAAAAGGTGATAAAAAAACTGGTGATGGAATTGGTTATGGAAATGGTGATGGAAATTACGATGGAAATTGTGATGGAAATGGTGATGAAATGGTGATGGAAAAATGGTGAAAAAAAAATGGTGATGGAAATGGGGATGGAAAAGGGGATGGAAATGAGGATGAAAATGGTGATAAAATGGTGATGAAATGGTGATGACATGGTGATGAAATGGTGATGAGATGGTGATGAAATGATGATGAAATGATGATGAAATTGTGATGAAATGGTGATGAAAATAGTGATAAAATGGTGATGAAATGTTGATGGAAAAGGTGATGAGATGGTGATGAAATGGTGATGAAATGGTGTTGGAAATGGTGATGAAATGGTGTTGGAAATGGTGATAAAATGGATGAAATGATGAATTGGTGATGAAATGGTGATGAATTGGTGATAAAAAAAGGGTAATGGAAATGGTGATGGAAATGGTGATGAAATGGTGATAAAAAAATGGTGTTTAAAAAAATGGTGATGGAAATGGTGATGAAATGGTGATAAAATTGTGATAAAAGGGTGATAAAATGGTGATAGAAAAATGGCGATAAAAAAAATGGTGATGTAAATTGTGATGGAAAAGGGGATGGAAATGGTGATGAAATGGTGATAAAATGGTGATAAAATGGTGATGAAAATGGTGATGAAATGGTGATGGAAATGGTTATGGAAATGATGATGAAATGGTGATGGAAATGGTTATGGAAATGGTGATGAAATGGTGACAAAATGGTGATGAAATGGTGATAAAATTGTGATAAAAAAGGTGATAAAATGGTGATAAAAAAACTGGTGATGGAATTGGTGATAGAAATGGTGATTGAAATGGTGATGAAATGGTGATAAAATGGTGATGAAATGGTGATGAAACGGTGATGAAACGGTGATGAAATGGCGATGAAATGGTGATGGAATTCTGATGAAATGGTGATGAAATGGTGATGAAATGATGATAAAAAATGGTGATTACAAAAAAAGGGGGTAAAATTAAATGGTGATGGAAATGGTGATAAAATGGTGATGAAATGAGAATGAATGGTGAGGAAAAGGTGATGAAATGGTTATAAAAAAAATGGTGATAAATAAATGGTGATTACTTAAAATGGTGATAACAAAAATGGTGATGTAAATGGTGATGGAAATGTTGATGGAATTGGTTATGGAAATGGTAATGGAAATTACGATGGAAATGGTGATGGAAAAATGGTGATAAAAAAAAATGGTGATGGAAATGGTGATGGAAATGGTGATGGAAATGGTGATGGAAAAGGGGATGGAAATGAGGATGAAATAGTGATAAAATGGTGATAAAATGGTGATGACATGGTGATGAAATGGTGATGAGATGGTGATGAAATGATGATGAAATGATGATGAAATTGTGATGAAATGGTGATGAGAATAGTGATAAAATGGTGATGAAATGGTGATGGAAATGGTGATGAAATGTTGATAAAATGTTGATGAAATGGTGATGAAATGGTGATGAAATGATGAATTGGTGATGAAATGGTGATGAATTGGTGATAAAAAAAGGGTGATGGAATTGGTGATAAAAAAAAGGGTTATGGAAATGGTGATGTAAATGGTGATGAAATGCTGATGAAATGGTGTTGAATTGGTGATAAAAAAGGGTGATGGAAATGGTGATGGAATTGGTGATTGAAATGGTGACAGAAATGGTTATGCAATATGCAATATTTCATTCAAAACACTCTGCAAATTGAAATAAAAACATATAATGAACTCATTGCAATACAAACACATACTTTACTCTTTTGCTTGTGGCAAAAGGCTGGAAGCTGGTGGATTGTGGTAGGTGGTGGTATTTGTTACTTGGTTGCTGGAGACGTCTGGAACATCTATAAATATATAAACTAGAAAAGATCAATCAGGGATTTTATTTTAGTTTAAACACTCTTCAAATCGGCATAAAAAATATATAGTAAAATCATTGCAATACCAACACACATGCGTTATTACTCTTTTGCTCGTGGCAAAAGGCTGGGGCAAGGTAGCTGGTGGAAGGTGGTGGAAGGTGGTGGTATTTGTTAGTTGGTGGCTGGAGTGGTCTGGAACATCTATAAAGTATAAACTAGAAAGAACAATCAGGCATTTCTTTAACAAATCTGCATAAGTATATGTAATAACATCATTGCAATACAAATACAAATACACATACTTTATTACTGTTTTGCTTGTGGCAAAAGGGCTGGTGGCTGTTGGCTGGTGGCATGTGGCTAGTGGATGATGGAAACCTGTACCACCTGCAATATATAAACTAGAAATGAGCAATTAAACTGATTTTTCAATTCATACCAGTACTACACCATTTTTGGTTCTTCTTCTGTTTAGTTCATATCATGGTTCCTTTCGTTCTTCGGTCGATCTGTCGTCTTGGTCCTCGTCCGCATTGTCATCATTCTAGAAGCAAACCAGTAGAGTTGTACATTAAGTTTCTCTTTAATTTTATTTCGAGTATGTCCTCAATTTAAATTGCAATATTCGTAATAATACTGGTTGCTAAATAAGGGAAATCTTTGCAGGTCTCCTGGTACCAGCAGACGTATCCAAGAAAGAAAGTCCCATCAAATAAGAAACGTTCTAGAACGTACCGTACCGTGAAAAGTTTCATCTTCAAGTAAATATATTGACATTTTGCAGCAAAATGAGAAATTTCTTAAGTGTAATAAGTGAGGAAATTAACTTTGTGCTGCCAAACGCCAACATTACTATTTATCAAATGTCACCCACTTCAACATTTGGAAACAAAAAGATAACTTATGCTCACATCAGAAATTCATCATTACCACTGACAATTTGCAGCTAAAACTGATGACGTCATTTCAACACTATATTCAACAAAAGGTTTGATTACGCTTCCATCAGAATGCTATCAGTTCAGCATTTTGCAGCAATAATCCAGAAAAGGATTTTAACATTTTGACGGCACCTTTACTTGTTCACAGGTTACTACAACTGGATTAATCGACAGTAACTGTTAAAATTTGGTTTCTTGTCATAACATAAATAGACGTATAGCCTACTTAACCGCATGAACAAGTTTGGTAAAACATAACATGTTTCTCGTATTAAATATGAATGGTATCTAAGAACATCAATTAGTAGTAGAGCATTTTAGCTAAAGTTTATACTACTCTAAAGAAGGCAATAACCCTAAAATCATTCTTGGTTCATGTGATATATGCCATGCATAACTTCTTTCAACATCTAACAAAATCTTATTTCATTTGGGAGATATGATAAAGATTTAGTGCTTCTTTACACATAAGGCTGGATAACAAACCAAGTTCATATATGACATCATCGAGCTGCATGTGATTCATTGTTCTTCTATTGTCTTTTAATTATTACATTTTTTATATTGCATCAATGATGGTTTTTGTGTAAATTTGTTTTTTCTAAAGCTGAATCTCAAATATTGAACCTCTTTAACACGGTCAACAGTTTACCTAGGGATTATGTCAAAAGAAACCCAAATAGAAAGTATGATTGAACAGAGTCCAACACGGAGATGGGCCAAACACCATGGATATGTATGCTCCACTGACATATTCCTCCCCTTGCATCTTTACAAACAGTAGACCAGGAATATGTGACTACACATTCCTGGATGTAAGCTCTTTACTTGCTTTATAGGATTATACAGATTACACTTAGCATTACCATTAGGTAAAGGCCAACAACGTTGCACTTAAAATATCTGACATCATTGCCTTCTGTTTAATCAACATATTCAACAAAAGGTTTGATTACGCTTCCATCAGAATGCTATTAGTTCAACACTTTGCAGCAAATATCCAGAAAGGATTTTAACATTTTGACGGCACCTTCACTTGTTCATAGGTTACTACAACTGGATTAATCGACAGTAACTGTTAAAATTTGGTTTCTTGTCATAACATAAATAGACGTATAGCCTACTTAACCGCATGAACAAGTTTGGTAAAACATAACATGTTTCTCGTATTAAATATGAATGGTATCTAAGAACATCAATTAGTAGTAGAGCATTTTAGCTAAAGTTTATACTACTCTATTAAAGAAGGCAATAACCCTAAAATCATTCTTGGTTCATGTGATATATGCCATGCATAACTTCTTTCAACATCTAAGAAAAATCTTATTTCATTTGGGAGATATGATATAGATTTAATGCTTCTTTACACATAAGGTTGGATAACTAACCAAGTTCATATATGACATCATCGAGCTACATGTGATTCATTGTTCTTCTATTGTCCTTTAATAATTACATCTGTTATGTTTGCATCAATGATGGCTTTTGTGTAAATTTGTTTTGAACAAATTTAATGCTGAATCTCAAATATTGAACCTCTTTAACACGATCAACAGCTAGTTTACCTAGGGATTGTGTCGAAAGAAAACCAAAGAGAAAGTATGAATGAAGAGAGTCCAAGACAGAGATGGAACAAACACCATGGAAGTACAAGGATGTGCCCACACTGGGCGGCAATGGGTGGCCCCGCCCAGCACTAAAAATTACCGCCCAGCACTGTCTTAAAAATCGTGAATCCCGCCCAGCACTATTTTCATCTAAAATCCCGACATTCCTAACATATGTTCAACATAAACTGGGCCTGGTCTATGCCAAAATCATACAGATTAATAATGCATCAGTTACGCATGCGAGAAACATTACTTACGGCTCTCAATCGGTCCCTTGTAAAATCTCTTTGAAACAAACTAATAACTTTTACCAGGTACGTAATATATTTCACTAAATAAAATAAAAAAAGGAATTTTTTAGCAAAACTAGTACTTGTTTCTGTGCTTAAAAAGCTACACAAGTGCCAGCATTTGGCATCTTGGCACCTTCAAAAATCGGGGGGTGGGGACACACCCTCCCCCTTACACCCCTCCCCTAGGACGGCGATCAGTATAGCGGGCCCTCAGAAAATCCTGGGCAGAATATGCTCTACAGACATATTTCTCCCTTTGCATCTTTACAAACAGTAGACCAGGAATATGTGACTACACATTCCTGGATGTAAGCTGATCTTTACTTGTTATATATATATATATATATATATTTACCATTGAGTAAAGGCCAACAACGTTGCACTTAAATTATCTGACATCGTTGCCTTCTGTTTACATGCATATGGTGTTAAAATTACTTTACAGTTACGCACATTATTAACAATTTCTTTAAGATATGTTGTATTCCTCAGCCAAAACAAAGAAAAAGTAACTTAATTAAGATACTCTATTTAGATTCCTCAACTTACCCGGCTTCACTGCAAAGCAGCCCGCATTCTGTATACAAAGTCTGTAAACAACGTTACACTGCTTCTCTTCCTAAAGTCTGAATGAATTGAATTTCCCGCCCAGGGCGTCTGTCGCGTGCCTTACCTCATTACTATGGATGTTTTCTAGTCTTGTCTTTCATCGAAGTCAGTCAACTATGCATACTAATCTGTTGGAAGCTAGACCAAGTAATCCCCGTACGTTCTGCGTATCTTTTCTTGTGGTTGATTGACTTCGTCAATGACGTCAATGGGTATATTTTGGGATACATGCACTCCACTGCAGTGCTAGATCAAACAGCTGGATCATTTCTATTAGCGGCAAATGATAATTTTCTCCGCTTCAGATTGAATTTCAGATTGAAACTGAATTGAATATTTCAAGATGAACAGTCGATGTTTGGAGATAAAAAGTCTCCAAATTTCGAGGAAGCCGAAATTTCAGAAACAAAATGACAGCTGATTTTGAAGTAAAAGTGCCCTTCCCCCTTCATGTTTATCTTCTAACCGTGCAAATAGTATACGTCATTGAAACCGTCACTCCTTATTGGTCCAAAGTAGTACCAGTAGTTATTATAGGACAGTATGATACATTGCCGCGATGAGACGAGACGGGACATAAGGCTACTAAATGCCGATTATTCGTTTCAAATGAAACAAGGAAAGTTGTGGTATTCAGGGAATTCAGAGATTTAGTTGGAACCGGTAGGCATTTATTTTGGAGTTAATATTGAGTATGTTTATAACTTCTTATCAAAAGATTGTACGTACGCGACTTCGGTCAGCCAACAGATAATAATAGTATTACTATCAAGATATTACACCTTGCTATATATGACTAGGCCCGTAGTACTACTCCTAGTTATTGCCTATACTATAGGCTTGGCCATACTAGTTGAGGTAACGTTACATATTGAGGAAGGTTGACTAGGCCTAACATTAGGCCTATACTTATTGCGAACTTGTGAACTAGTAGCATGGTGACTTCGAAGTTCGGACACTTAAGACTTAAAACACCCCAAAACTAAATCTTCTGGTATAAATCACCTGAAAATATACTTCATATGGTGGGAGAATTGTGTTATTGTACGATACACGGCCAAACTTTCTTTCCTGCAAACTGTTTTCACGTTGTTTTCTAAGAAGATTCTTCGTGATTGTGGAACTGGTATTTCTTTGCTAGAGTATTGCGAATTTCGGCCACGCAACCCACAGTGTGACGCTGGTGATAAAATTGGTGGCGCAGTTGCTCTTTCAGTAATTATAACAGACTTCATATGTCTTTGTCATTTTATTTACAAATATGTAAGTAATTTCTTGCACACGGGTCATTTTGGAGAGAAAATAACTGTAGGCTAGCTTCGTACTTTTTGGTGAAATTTGGCTCTTCCTGTAGGTTTTCATGGTGAAATTGTGTATTTCTTAGGGTGTCCGAACTTCGCAGTATGCCGAACTTCGCAATACTGACTATACTAGTAGTATAGTTGCGGTACGGATGTTTGCAGGCCTACAAAACTAGTGAACTAGCACTAGTAGTAGCACTAGTAGTAGTAGCTAGCACGTACTTTATAGTGTTTAGTTGTTATAAAAAAAGACACGATGTTCTTGATTCATGAAGATTGATTGCCTGTTTATTTCTTACTCGTAAGTGCGTAGCACTGCCATCTTGGAGAGGGCGTACTTCAAGAATACATATCATAAATACATAAAGAATGTCATTACAATAACTGAACACAACATTTCCCCCTCCTTATAACTGAAGTGTAACCCCTGCAGTAGGGTCATAGGATTTTGTTTTCTTCAGAATTCATGTTTGTAAAAGAATACCACATGCATAAATCAACAACTTTAATAAACTTGAATAATAAACATATTAAACTTCAAACTGATCAAATCTCTTGACTACTTTAAACATTAAATTAGTCCATGACATAATCCCTCACCCAAGTGGGTGGTCTACGGTTCCTAATGGGCCGTTCCCTAATTGCTTCCCGTCCTCTGGGCCTCTCACATGGTTCTACTTGACCAGCCACAGGCAAGAGCCACTCTTCATTCCTGCCCTGGTTTGGGGCCCAACCTCCCATGTAGGGAACCAATCGCTCTACATTCCAGGTCTTGCCATCAGACAGAATGTAGGTGCTTTGACCAACTTTCTTGGTTATTTGTAAAGGATCAGAATAACTGCTTTTGCCCTTTGGAATATGTCCTGGTAAGTGGACACGTACCCAGTCATGCACCTTAAATACTCTGTGCTTAACCCTCTTTCTCTTGTCAAAATATTGCTTGCTCTTAGTCTGCGCATGCTCTACACGCTCTCTAACTCTATCTGGGTCAGTCTGTGTAGGTACAGGGGTTGCTCCCACTATATCTAATTTGGTTCGCAGATGACGACCATGCAATGCCATCTTTGGGGATTCCCCCGTTGTAGCATGAGGGGTACTCCTGTAAACACACAGAAATTCTCGCACTGCCCTTTTCCTATTGGTGTTCTCTAGCCTTGCTGTTTGTAAGTAACCCTTGAACACCCTATTGAATCGCTCTACCGTACTATTCCCTTGAGGGTGGTAGATAGCGGACATTCTATGTACTATGTTCCTCGAACGCAAGAATTCTTTAAATTCATGAGAAGTAAATTGTACACCATGGTCCGTCACAATCTCTTTAGGGTAGCCTTCCCTACTGAACACAGTTAATAAAAACTCTATCACCGTGCTTGATGTGACAGTATCCGTAAATGCAACCTCTGGCCACTTAGACTTGTAGTCTATCAGGGTAATTGCAAATCTGCATCCTAATGGTGCAGTCTCATCGGGACCCACAATGTCCAATCCCAGTTTGTCCCAACTACATTCTGGTAATGGTACTGGCTGCATTGGAGCTACTCTTGTGCTCACCGACTTATCAGCCAAGTTGCATGTTGCACAATGCTTTACCATTGTGGTAACCTGGCTGTCCATGCCTGGCCACCAATATAGCTTCCTTATTCTCTGTTTTGTCCTTACCATACCCTGGTGTCCCTCATGGGCCATGCTAACTATGATACTTGTTAGTCCTGTAGGGACTACAACTTTTTCACCCCTGAATATGATATTGTCATGCACTGACAATTCATCATGCACACTGTAGTATGGCTTCACTATATCATCTACTCCTGATTTACTCTGAGGCCATCCCTGCTGTATGTACCCTTTTATAGTTTGGCAAGCCTCGTCCCTATTAGTCTCACTTTGTAGCTGAGTATAGGTAACGCTACTCTCCTGTAATACTGTTTGACATACCGCAGCAATGTCGTCATCGTCATCATCGACTACGCCAATTGCTGGGTTATGTTCCACTGGCAAACGGGATAGGGCGTCTGCCACTTTATTTTCTATACCAGGTTTGTATTCCACTGTATAGTTGTAATGACAGAGGCGTGTAGCCCAGCGGGCAATCCGCATTGGCCTATGGCCCGTTCCACTAGTGGCTAACAATGTAGTCAATGCCCTATGATCTGTCCTTAGGACAAATGGTCTACCCCATAAGTATGTATGCCATTTTTCAATCGCCCATACACATGCCAAGGCCTCCCGTTCTCCCACTGAATATTTCTGTTCTGCAGCGGTTAGTTTACGGGATGCAAAACACACAGTGACCTCTTGCCCCCCTTGAATTTGTGACATTACAGATCCAACACCATACCCACTAGCATCAGTTGTAACAATGGTCTCCCTATTCGGATCAAATAAGGCTAGCGCTGTACTATTGATGATTTCATGCTTTACTGCCTGAAATGCCACTTCGGCCTCCTTTGTCCATTCAAAGGCATCAGCTACCATTGTATCCCTAATGTGCTGAACTCGCATGGCAAAGTGGCGAATAAATTTGGAGTAATACCCCACCAGCCCCAAGAAAGATTTCACTTGATCCCTATTTGTTGGGGTGGGTGCCTCATTAATTGCTCTCACCAGGTCTGGGTTTGGAGATAGTCCCTTATGATCCACCACGTGACCCAAGATTTCAATTGACCCCACATTGAACTCACACTTAGAGTTCAGTTTCATCCCCACTGACCTGAGTTTGGTCAACACTGCATGCAATCTCTTATCATGCTCCCCCCTGTTTACACCATATACAATTATATCGTCAATGAAACATTGGACTCCTTGAATCCCCTGTAAAACAGAGCTCATGACACGTTGAAAACAGGTAGGAGCTGAGGCCAGGCCAAAGCAAACACGCTTATAACGATAAAGGCCTTCGTGTGTCACAAACGTTGTTAAGTAACGTGAACTCTCTTCTAACTCAAGCTGGTAGTAAGCCGACTTGAGGTCTAATTTTGAGAAAAATTTGGCATTCCTAAGCTCAGACAGGAGCTCATCAATATTCGGTAGGGGGTATTTTTCAATCACTACCGCTTCGTTAACTTTTCGCAAATCAACACAAATACGGATCCCCCCATCCTTTTTCCACGCTACTACTACTGGGGATACCCACTCGGATGCCTCCCGAACTGGTTCAATGACCCCCTCGTCTGTCAGACGCTTCAGCTCATTCACAACTTTACCCCTGACTGCAATGGTATGCGTCGTAGTTGCTGTTGTACTGGCTTGAAGCCAGGCTGAAGTTTTATTTTGTGGGCATAGCCTTTGATTCGCCCCACACCATCAGAAAATAAATCCTGAAATTGCCCTGTAATGGCACTTGAATCATGTGTGTAACTGTTAGCATCATTACTGCTGACTGTACCATCCTTCAGTCTAAGTGTAGGCCTATGTCTAGTAGTTTTACCATGACTAATACCTGTGTTATTATCACTACTAGTGTCAGGGCAAGTGTTAGGCTTATAACCCTTGCTACCCTTCATAACACCGGGCACACTAGGCATAGGTGTAGGCCCAACATCACTTGTACCCACCTGTAGACATGATAATGATTTGCCATCCAACTGTAAGCCTAGTCCTTGGATGACATCTTTACCTATAAGGGAAATCCCCACCTCAACAACATAAATGTTGGCATGCATGCTCTTTCCTTTATGGCCTACTTTGGCCGTAAAACAACCTAAAGTTTGGATAACAGTGTTGTTGTAGGAAACAAGTTTCTTGTTTATTGGACCGAGGGATTCCCGCAAAAAATACTTATCAAACCTTCTTGCATTCATGAGGGTAATATCACTGCCTGTGTCCACCACAAACCTCAGACTGATGCTGTTGATTTCCAGGTCACAGACGATGCTCGGTTTCGCGGAACCGGCTTCAACCGCTGGTTCTGTAACGTTAGAAATTCCCAACACCTGTACACTATCTGCTCCTTCATCGGTAGTACGAGGATTATGTAGCGTACTGCTCTGTGTAGAATCCACCTTTCGAACACTCGCATTATTGTTGTTTTGTAAACAAACCCTCGCGAAGTGTCCTGTTTTACCACACGCGTCGCACTTAGCATTCTTTGCTCTGCATAGATGTGACTTGGCCAAATGTTGTTTCGATCCACAGCGATAACAACACTTGCGCCCTCTGTTATCTGGAGTGTTCTGGTTTGTAAAACTAGAATTTCCCCGAGACTTTGTGAACTGCGACTGCGAGTCTCTAGCATCTCCTGATCTATGGTTGGAACGGTCAGAGTTCTTGCCCCTCGTAAACTTGACATTTGCGCACGTCGCTTCTTCAGGCATTTTCCCAGATATGGAACGGGAGTCTCTTACTGCTTGTTCCACCTGTCGGGCGGTTTCTATCGCTTTGGGTAACTTCAAATCCGTTTCCAAGAGTAGTCGTTCTCGTATACGTGTCGAGTTCGTTTTTTCGACGAGTTGATCCCGCAACATCTCGTCCAGGAAGGTTCCGAAATTACAAGTCGAAGACAACTCGCGTAATGCAGACATGTACGTGTCTACCGGCTCACCTGTTAGTTGTGCTCGCTTTCTGAAACGGTAGCGGGCTGCCACGACGTTTACTGTTGGTTCAAATCGTTTGTCCAAAACTTGGATAGTCCGATCGTAAACATCCTCGCCTTCTACAACGGGAAGGTCTGGCAATGTGTAGAAAATTCGCTGTCCTTCTAGTCCAAGCGAATGAAGCAGTATCGCCTGCTTTCGTCCGGCGGATGACGTATCCGTACCTGCCGCTAGCATGTAATTACTGAACATGCGCTTCCATTGCGGCCACAGTGTAGGCGGCTCTCCAGGGCTTGATAGAAAAACGGGCGGAGGGAGTAGTCCTGAGGTAGCCATGATTGTAAAAACACGTCCAAATTGTAAAATTTTCTCCTCGTCGCCAAATATAGTGTTTAGTTGTTATAAAAAAAGACACGATGTTCTTGATTCATGAAGATTGATTGCCTGTTTATTTCTTACTCGTAAGTGCGTAGCACTGCCATCTTGGAGAGGGCGTACTTCAAGAATACATATCATAAATACATAAAGAATGTCATTACAATAACTGAACACAACATACTTGCGGTAGGGGGGTTTAGGCATACAATTCCACAGGCAATATAAGTATTAACCGCACTTAATATGCATGGCTAAAACCTTACAATGGCGTAAACAAGTTTGTTACAAATACTAGGCTGAAATCAATATTTTCTTTCATTTATGTTATCACCAAAGATGGTGTACTTGTGGATAAAGAGGATGAAGCAGAGAAACAAAGATGCTCTCGTAGTCGTACCTCTCCTTGAAATGGAGCCAAACACAGCCATCAAAGTGGTGAAGAGAAATGGAATGTTGGGTAAGTGACAATTTAGCTCCAACCTATCCAAAATAGTCTGTTGACATGAATATAATCAGCAGTGTTTCGAAATGTGTGTATAAAAGTTGGGGGATGATTTTTTTTCATCAAACACACTAATTAAGCCTACCTTTGTTCATGGGAAGGATTTCCCTGGTTCCTTCAAATATAACATTTGAGGTGTTCAAATCGCAGATTCCCCATCAGTTGACAGGAGTAATTTTACTTTTGAAAGACGTTTCAACTTTGCTATTAACATGGATGATTCTTAAACAATCGTTAACTATCAAACAGGTGGCCTAGTGTTGTGCGGGATCCCGGTAGTCAAGTGAATACCGGTATCCTGATCCCGGTACTGACTAATCCCGATCACAGGGCAATGTGTAACTACTGCCAGTATTGGGAAAACAACCGGTTATTAAATTCGTTTCGGTATCATTCCCGGGAATCCCGGACAAAATAAAAAATATCTACGTGTAACTATTTGAAATAAATAAAAGAAAACACGTTTATATCTGGTTTCTGTGTTCTTAGTTTGAATAATATCTGATCAATTTACACACTGGCCTAAACCTATATATTAACGAATCAACTTTTCTCGTAGTAATTTGGACCTAAGCTACACCAAATATCGAACGTTACTTAGGCTCAGCATGTTACGGGACCTCAAAGTTATTCTGAAATTTTCATCATTTATTCTTCCTTCAAACGATGATTGTGAAGGTTCCCATGTACAAAATCTTACCCTTATGCATTTCACCACATTTTGTTATAATAATTAAAACGATTTAATAATTTTTGAGCCAAAAGCAAAGGGAGTATATGCCAGTTTAAATCCATCTTCGCACGGGACTGTATATTATTATAGCCTAGTGTACGGTACTGGTACACACTGCTGTGCGGTACTTGAGACTTGATGCTGTAATGAATTGGATTCGTTTATTAATGCGGGGGTTCCACGATGTCATATCTAGTTATCTTTCGCTACTTTTTTAATTTTTAAGAACTATTGTACGAAGATTGGTATTGTACGTATTGAAAGTACTGTTAATTTTGTGGGGGTAAACAACAGCCAATTAACGATATAAATAAATCCGTACTATTATGTATGTAGTTTATAATCTCGTATTTACGTAGCCCCTACGTTACATTATTATTGTCTGAAGTTCCAAAGACTTGGGGACTTGTTGATAGTTAAACAAATTTCAATGTGAACTCTTGAACTTAAAGTAGTAGTAGTAAGTCGAGTCCTGTCTATCCAACATGCTCAGTGATTCCCGTTAAATTAAATTTAGGTAACAATGCATGAAAACTAGGCAGGCATTGGCCGATCCTACTGTACCTCTAAGCCTACCTCGAAAGTTACGCCGTATTACCCGTATACACCTCGCAAGAAAACCACGATAACCTTAAATGAAAAAACATTTTTTTGCACTTGACGATTTGACTTCTCCCAAAATGCAATGATAAGGTCTAGACCCAGTACTTCTTGATATATATATTGAGTTTCCAATTAATAGTCAAAATAGTCGAAATTTGCTACGCTTACATAAAATATCTATAGTATATATATTACACGTGGAAAAACCCGAGTTTTTACACACATAATTCCCATTGACATTGGTCACATCACAAAAGTAGGTCATCGACATTCGAACTTGGCAACTTGCCCAAGTTCATTGCACCATGGGAACGACAACACATTGAACATGATGGTAAACTTTCCCGCCTTCTGGACGCCGAGTGTAAACTTTGGTGTAATATCCAAATTATGAATGGTACTGCGCTGCTTGGTTAAAACTTAAACTATTGCGACACATACAAATTTTGGGAAGCTGTTGTAGAAGTAACTTTTGTATCAAATGTAAAGTACTGTATGTTAGGCCTTCTATAATTTATAAAAGAAGGTTTTCCTCAGGTGATAGGGAAAAGGGGTGTTTCGGTGAACTCGATCTCTTTGTATAGTACTTGGATACTTAAAATGACCAAGTACATGCAGTTTCTATTTCTCTTTAGTAAGCTCTACATAGCATCCCAGTACGCATCACACTGGCGGTCCGCTGGCGTAAAAACGCTGGCGGTAAAACGCTGGAGGTCCGCCAACGGACCGATAGACATTGCTGCTTGGAAAAACCCAGCGTATTGCCGACAGCGGACCAACAGCGTATCGACGTCGTAAAAAAGCTGGCGGTTACACGCTGGAGGTCCGCCAACGGACCGATAGACATTGCTGCTTGGAAAAACCCAGCGTATTGCCGACAGCGGACCAACAGCGTATCGACGTCGTTAAAAAGCCGGCGGTTACACGCTGGAGGTCCGCCAATGGACCGATAGACATCAATTGCTGCTTAGAAAAAACCCAGCGTATTGCCGACAGCGGACCAACAGCGTATCAACGTCGTAAACAAGCCGGTGGTTTCACGCTGGAGGTCCGCCAACGGACCGATAGACATTGTTGCTTGGAAAAACCTAGCAGAATTCCGACAGCAGACCGACAGCGTAACGCCGTAGAAAATTTCCCACAAATATTATGTTATGAAAGTCACTCAGCAATTTACACAAGTTCACATACACATTGACCATCGGGTCTGTCCAAAATCTTAAGTCTCTATGTGAAAGTTTAGTTAAAGATGAGTTTCTATTAAACTATTTTACCCGTGCTTTTTGTATATATTTGTTCCTGTGGAGAGAAAAATTAAGAATACTTGGATTTTGTGTAGTATTATAGGCCAGGTTTAGGTGCGGCTGCATGGGCTTATACGTTATTAGGCAACGGCTGGTGGTCCGCTAACGGACCGATAGATATTACAGCTGGCTTGTAAGTCCAGCGGAATGCCGACAGCAGTACCGCCGGAGGAAATATTGGATAGCTTTTGTGCAGAATTGGCGGGAAGTTACCTTACCAAACTGGCACAATTAACAGAATAATATTTTCCTAAAACCTATATTCGCCAATAACTATAAGGTAATTAAAGATTGAGCTAACTCAAAGTAGTTAAATGTTGCTTACCATCCAATGTTATATATATTATCATACACTACATAATATTTGAAGGGGAAAAAAATACTGATCGAACGAGTCTGACGGATACCACATGAAGAAATCTTGGCAAGCATTTGGGCAAAATGGGCGGGTAATACCCTTAACCACAGGAACACTTACAAAATAATATTTTCAACAAATTCAAATTCTGAAATAAATATTAGCAATAACGTTATAAGCGATATTCAAATACTTTAATTAATTTCAACTATCCCAAGAAGTATTTATTAATCAACAATTTAGCGTAGTTGAGAGAAAACAGTTCAGAAAACATTTTTCACTGATCGAACGAGCCTAGTATAACTGGCATCCAATCGCTAAACCGCAATGCTCAGTGTCCTCAGATATAGCAGCTAGTTTGAAAAGCGTTCGCTTTCGTAATCCGTTACAACTCTTTCGATGTTGGATATCCTGATCAATTGTTTTGAAAGTACTTGCAGTCTGCAGATACAAATTTGCTTAAGAGGTATGTACCTGTTTTTTCTTACTAAGGGTTGACAGTTGTACATTTGATTTCGCAAGTATTTGAAGTGACTATTTTTTAAATAAACTTAGACGTAATCTAGCGTTAGGCTAGAATGTATCGCTTAATGAGAAGCCTTTCGCGGTGTATGAATTACACCTAGCCTACATTTGTAGGTGTTAATTGTGTTAGGCTGAGCAATAACGATCACACATAAAGGTAAACTAATGACCGTTGTTTGTATAATAGCTAGGTTATGCAATGTTATGCCGAAACATTTGTTTGCTGACTGTATTAGAAGAAAAATGTTATCTGCAGAAGGTTAATACTGTTAATATTACTAGATGACTATGGAAGGCTTCCTCCTAATTTTAAATATCATATTCTGAAATATATATTACTTTACTAGTAGTACAGTACTATAGTCAGTATTGCGAAGTTCGCCATACTGCGAAGTTCGGGCACCCTAAGAAATACACGATTTTCACCATGAAAACCTACAGGAAGAGCCAAATTTCACCAAAAAGTACGAAGCTACAGTTATTTTCTCTCCAAAATGACCCGTGTGCAAGAAATTACTTACATATTTGTCAATAAAATGACGAAGATCTATGAAGTCTGTTATAATTACTGAAAGAGCAACAGCGCCACCAATTTTTACCAGCGCCACACTGTAGGTTGCGTGGCCGAAATTCGCAATACTCTAGCAAGAAATACCAGTTCCACAATCACGAAGAATCTTCTTGGAAAACAACGTGAAAACAGTTTGCAGGAAAGAAAGTTTGGCCGTGTATCGTACTATAACAAAATTCTCCCACCATATGAAGTATATTTTCAAATGATTTGCACCAGAAGATTTAGTTTTGGGGTGTTTTAAGTCTTAAGTGGGCGAACTTCGAAGTCACCATCCTACTACTAGCTAGTAGTGGTAGTACACTAGTACTAGGGGCCTAGGCCTAGTTTTAAATCATTTGGCAGTATTGAAAAATCATGGTCATCCATAACTTTTAAGAAATAATGTGCTGTTTTATTTGTTTATAGCTAGGCCTAGGCCTAGGCTAGTTAAGAAGGTAAAGACTCAATGTTAAAACCTTATTAATAATAATAATATAAGTATGGTTGTTTTTAAATATCAGGAATGGGTTGGTGGTTAAATCTTTTTGGATTTCATGTTTAGTGCTTAGGCTTCAAAGTTTTTGTGACAAATTAAGCATTTTGGAGAACAATAGGTCATCGTCATCATAGTTTATGAGTACTCCTGTGGAGTATAGTGATACCCAGTAGCGTAGGAAGGTACTTTTGAGTGGGGGGCTGAAGACTGATGGCCGGCCTGGGGGGAGGGTGCAATATGGCACACTTCAACACCCACTCAATTTTGTAAACTTAATTTTGTATTGTCACCTGGCCTTAGATGCAATTTGGTGCTCCAAGTGAGATTTTTTTCTCATTTGGGAATGAAAAAGGGGTTTTCTGACTTGCGAAGCCAGGGGGGGGGGGAGGGCGTAATGATACTTCCGCCCCTCCACATTTTTCACTGGGGGGCTGGCGCCCCCATCCCCCCCGGTTCCTACGCTCTTGGTGATACCAACCAACACGATAATGAAAAATATTTCATATCTAGCCTCTAGGCTTCTAAAAAAATTGTGGCTGCCTTATCTCTTTTTGTTGCTTTTTGTCTTAGCTACTGTCAATTTGAAATATTTGCATTGGGTCTATTCCATGTGCTCAGTTTCTGGTGAATCATTCTTCACATGATTTCCAAGAAAATAACTGCCTACATTGAAGTGATCCTCAGTTAAAGTAAAGTATATTTGCCCAATAGCTGAACTGCCTCTGTGCTATGTCTGTACTGCGTGCCACTATTTAACTCTATGGAAAGTTACTTTAAAGGGTTCAAAGTTTAAAGTGCTGCGGGGAGAACTGTTTAAATTCCTTGGCAATAAATCATTGAAAGCATAGTTAGTAGAGGTAGTTTAGGTTCAATTTGCCCCTCTATTGTATTCCTAGATGAATTAAATGGCAATGAAAGTAGATACAACTTTCGGCAAGCAGGAGGGTATGTTATTCTGTTTAAAAAGCTCTGCAGACAGAGTAACGAATAACATGATTTGTCTGTATTTGATGATGTAAATTTGACCTTATATAATAGTTCTCCCCCCCCCCCCCCCAAAAAAAAAAAATTAATCCAAGGGTTAATGCCCATTGTTAGTAATGGATACAGAATGAAGAGCTCTAGATTATTGTTTTTGGTTCTTATTTTGCAGTAGATTAACAGGGAAAAAATGACTCATGTGAAATCCCTGGCGAACTAAACAAGGAAAATACAAAATGAGGTTGATGGGCATGTCAACACTGTTTTACAAGAAACAAGCAATAATGATAACAACTTTGAGCTGCATGATGACACAGTTGAAGTTAAGAGTGAAAGGATTCTAAGTATATAAAGGAGTGACAGATAGCCATTCCTCTCCTGCACAATATGTTGTTGTGAACTTATTTACTGTTAACTTTAATTTGAAGTATGGAAACACCAAAGTATGCTGCTGTTGTTGTTTTTTGAGGAAGATGGAGTCAGCAGATTAAATCACAATTTATCAATTTTTCCAGATCAGGATTTCAGGAACTAAGTTAGAAGCCAGCGCGTTACTATTCCTGTGGGATCTTTGGAGGAATTTAATAACCTGGATGACTCTATTGAAACAAACAAGGCTTTGGAAAGATATTTGGTAAGTCAGTTTAAAAGTGTAAGGAAAGTAATCAGAAAACAGTTTTCCAGAGTGTAATGTTAGTTTATCATTATAAATTTGAAGCCAAGTCAGGTTTTATTGTGTCAGTGGTCTGTACAAAATAAAATATTTCCTGAGGGGCTAATTTCCTTTTACTGGGAGAAAATTAAAACTGTAAGGTAGTAACAGACATGAAAGCATTTAGGTAACAAGAGTTCGGCCAGAACTGATTTTACATTGCGGTGCATTCTACAAAAGTGGGCTGTTAAATCAATCTTGTTTTTGACTGGACCCAGAAAGGAACATTGCAGCACTGCATTGCTAGTTCCTCTTAAAATATTGATAAGAAATTAGCAAAAGATGCCAAAGTTTGGATGAAATAGAATTACTTGAATATTTCTGTTTGTATAATAATTATTGAATGGTTTCTGATTAACTTTTCTTTCTTTTTGTTGTTTCAAGAAGAGAAGACTATCAATTCTTGGTGGCAACACGTTGAAGGATTGCGTTAAAAGAATCATGGGTGATTTATTGGCAAATGCAGTTGCTACCACACTGAACTGGACATGTACCACTGGGAAAACAGCCTTTGCGAAGCTGCATGTATGAAAGTGAGTTTATATGTGTCATTTTTGTTTTCAGCAGCAGTGAAGAGAACCTAGAGTTGTGGGGAGGGGGTTGTGCATTTGACTCATGGATCGGCCAGCTTTTCAATGCAAAACCCCATCAACGAGAATTCTTGCTTTAATATACATTGAATTCTGGTCATTTAAATAAGTTACTACAAATATATTTTGATGTAAGATGTGTTGTTTCAGATGCAGTTGAAAAGCAGCATTCAGCATTGATTTTAAAGTTAATTCACCATATGATTTTATTGACCAGTCCATTGTCACTTTCTTTCCCAATTGATGGGACCTGGATTTGCAACAGTAATGCATGTGTTCAGTATAAAATGAAAGAAGGTGACTGTCAAATGCAAAGGAAATATTTCGTATATCACTGAAAAAATGGTAAATGTGTGAAAATGTGAATAATGTAGTTTAACCAATTGTGATCATAATGTGAGACCCCAGCCGATACTCATAGCTAGTGTTACAGTTGGCACAGTAATTATCAAAAAGATGTGACACATTGAACTAAGAGTCAGACAGGTGAAAATTTGCAGTAATTTAAAAAAAACATTTTTAGTATATTAAATTTTATAATTATTATTATTTTTTTTTTAAATTTGCATTTACAAAAAACTTGCCACCTGTAACACATGTGTTACGAGCAGTTACAGTAGTAACTGATGCATGGTTGTGGAACATGAACAGTAGTAACTGTCCTAGCTATGAGTATCAGGTAACCCATTATTGGCTTCATTTTACTGCTTGTGTAGAATGCAATCTTTTATGTAATGTTTTGTGTAATGTGTTTTGTATTAACAGAAGCTGTACGGAGGAACTGCACAATCGACTTCATCTGATATTCAGGCGGCGGTGGTTAGATTTCTGAAGGATGCATCTGATTGTGAGGGAGGGCGAAAATCTCGGACTTCACCACAAACAGTTGACGAGTGAATTTCTTTAGTGCTGTTGCAATATTTAACGCTGGAACTCATTTTCTCGCTTTGTAATTTATAGGCGTAATAAAATGATAGCAACTAATTTCACTGTGTTAGTCATTATTTCTTCATATGTAACCGCATGTGTAATTCAGTAAAATCTGCAGGTAGACCAATAGCTCTGTTCTAGTAGTACACCCCAAACAAGCTGGCACTCTTGCTAGCATTCCCTTGACAATGTGCTGGGACAAAACCCGATATTTGACGGACAGTTTTCTACCGGAACACAGATATTTGGTTAGCAATTCATGTGAATATCTCTGCCTAGCGGGTTGCTGGCGAAATACCAGATTTGGGCTAGCAGGTCGCCAGAACACTGGATATTAGCTAGTGGATAGCCAGTGGCTTTCTCTGACAGAAATTCAGCGGTACTCCGGTGGTAAGCTTGCGTTTCTCCGGCGGTCTGCTGGTAGTACACCGGCGGAAAACTGGCGTTTCTTCGGCGGTCTGCTGGTGGAACACTGACGGTACACCAGCGGTACGCTGGCGTTTCTTTGGCGGTCTACTGGTGGAACACCGGCGGTACGCTGGAGTTTCTTCGGCGGTCTGCCGGTGGAACACTGGCGGTACACCGGCGGAACGCTGGCGTTTCTTCGGCGGTACGCTGGCGTTTCTCTGGCGGTCTACTGGTGGATCACTGGCGGTACACCGGCGGTACGCCGGCGTTTCTTCGGCGGTCTGCTTGTGAAACACTGGCGGTACACCGGCGGTACGCTGGCGTTTCTCCGGCGGTCTTCTGGCGTAGTCGCCGGCGGACCGCCGGATTAAAGCCGGCCAAATCTCTGGCGTTCCGCCGGCTTTCCCCGCCGGTGGACCGCCAGTGGTGCAGCTGGCGGCCGCCGGTGGACCGCTAGCATGATGTTATCTGGGATTTTTATCCTTTGTGGATCTTTATTGGAATAAATACGAAATGTATTGTTTTACGCCAGTATTTAACGGTAAGCAATTTCTTAAATTGTTGACTGAGCTTCAAAATTCATTTTCAAACAAGTCTCTTAATTTTCATGAAGGTTTTATAAAAATCGACATACAGCTAGGGAACGAAAGTTGTTCTATATGATCCAAATAAAGTACATGTTTCTCGTACTGAAATCTGAAAAAAAACGGGCGGCCATTTTTCTTCTTGTCATGCGCTGATACTAGTTTGGAATATGTTCCAACCTTTACAAAATAATTTTTAAGGATAGTTTAGATTTCTTGTTATCCGAATAGAAACTCGGGAATCAGGAAAAAGGAGGCCCATTGCACGGACGAGAAACATGTTTTGTTTTTAACCGGCCGTGCTTCAAATTTGTTGGGTGGAAGTTTTTTTTCTTTTCATTATGTTGGAACCAAAAAATTTGGTAAATTATATAAAAAATTGACACAAGAAACGCTTAGTAACACTTTATTATTTCTTCAAAATGTTGCCAACTATTCAAAGTAAACTTATCCTCCGTGGAACATGGCGGCAATTTGTGTGTCAACGATCGAGATTATATGCGATTGTACTTGTTTATACGTCTTTATACGATCATGTGCCCGCACACATGTCCAGTTATACGTGAGTGGTACTTTAGGCTATGCATATTGAATGTATGACATTGAATCTCGTAACTAAGTGCTTTGAACCATAGATGAAAGTTGAGGAAAATACCGGTTGTAGTTACGATACCGGTATTCATGTTGCAACACTACAGGTTGTGTGAAATCCGACAACCGCACACAGCTAAGGTGGCCTCCCAGCAAACACATAACATTATCATAACATTTTTAAAAGGTCGTAGAAACGTTATAACAAAACATTTTTATATTATATTTATATAACGTTATTATGATGTTATTTTATAACATAAAAATGTTTTAAAAATGTTTAAAAAATGTTTTGTTTTCAATATTATTTCAAAATGTTGTTAAAATATCATAAAAATATATTCTACCGTTAATTAGATGGAAATATGCATTGTGGGTATATGATGCATTAAAACTACGAAAACAATGGCACTTCATCAAATGTGATTCACATATGCTAATAAACTTGCATGTTAATAATAATATTTTAAAAACATTTTTAAAACGTCTTGCTATATAAAATATCTTCCTAATGTTATAATAATATTTTCTTAAAACGTTATATCATCATGTTTTTAATTTGTTATACAATAACATTGAGGAAAATGTTTTAAAATGTTTTAAAAATGTTTTACCTACAACACTATATCAAAATGTTTTTCAAATATCATATAAATATTTTCTAATGAAGTCAGATAAAAGTTTGCATTGTTGGTACATACGCAATAAAATTAAATAAAAAGGACTAAAAACAAACATTGCCTGCACCCTCAAATTGATTCAAATAGGTTCACAAAGTTTTATATTAAAAACGTTTTAAAAACATTTTTATAACGTTTTGCATCACAAAATATCTTTAAAATGTTTCAATAATATTTTCTTAAAACGTGATATCATAATGTTTTCAATGCGTTATACAATAACATTTGTAAGAAATGTTTTTAAAATGTTTAAAAAATGTTTTACCTTCAGCATTATATCAAACTGTTGTTCAAATATCATATAAATATTTTCTAATGAAGTCAGATAAAAGTTTGCATTGTTGGTACATACGCAATAAAATTAAATAAAAAGGACTAAAAACAAACATTGCCTGCACCCTCAAATTGATTCAAATAGGTTCACAAAGTTTTATATTAAAAACGTTTTAAAAACATTTTTATAACGTTTTGCATCACAAAATATCTTTAAAATGTTTCAATAATATTTTCTTAAAACGTGATATCATAATGTTTTCAATGCGTTATACAATAACATTTGTAAGAAATGTTTTTAAAATGTTTAAAAAATGTTTTACCTTCAGCATTATATCAAAATGTTGTTCAAATATCATATAAATATTTTCTAATGAAGTCAGATAAAAGTTTGCATTGTTGGTATATACGCAATCAAATTATAAAAAAAGACTAAAAACAAACATTGCCTGCATCCTCAAATTGATTCAAATAGGTTCACAAACTTTTATATTAAAAACGTTTTAAAAACATTTTTATAACGTTTTGCATCACAAAATATCTTTAAATGTTTCAATAATATTTTCTTAAAACGTGATATCATGATGTTTTCAATGCGTTATACAATAACATTTGTAAGAAAATGTTTTTAAAATGTTTTAAAAATGTTTTACCTACAACATTATATCAAAATGTTGTTCAAATATCTAGTTTCCTAATGAAGTCAGATAAAATTATGCGTTGTTGGTATATACGCAATAAAAAAAGACTAAAAACAAACATTGCCTGCATCCTCAAATTGATTCAAATAGGTTCACAAACTGTTATATTAAAAAGGTTTTAAAAACATTTTTATAACGTTTTGCATTACAAAATATCTTTAAAATGTTTCAATGTTTTCTTAAAACGTTATATCATAATGTTTATAATTAGACTATCGTGATAAATCACGGTAGTCTAATTATTATAAACGTATCTGTGGTAGATCACGTGATAGTGATTAATCACAGATACGTTTATAATAACCCTTATCCGCATTAGGGAGTGACGTCAGACCGTCAGGTCACGCTCCACTGAGCATCACTTGAAGCGGCCGCGGTTTGCAGTCGTGTTTAATCATAGATACGTTTATAATAATTAGACTACCGTGGTTAATCACAGATACGTTTAAAATAAGTTATAATTATAGGTTTCGGTTAGGTTCCCAAGGGTTAATATTAATCGAGCATGTTCTTTCATAATCCCGAAATAGAAATAAAAAGATTCAAACTTAGTTTCAAACTTAGTGTCACATGCATGAATTCCAGGAATTTGATTGGTTAAAAAAAATGTCGTACGTACGACGCATACGCGCTAAATTTAAAGCCATTACCACCAGTGTTACCAGCTTTAGCGTTTTACACTAGATTTAGCGTGTTTTAGACTTTTCTGCTGTCCTAGCGTACGTTTTTTCGTATCAAAATTGATGGTTCCCAAAAAAATGACCGTATCCGAAACATTCGAGGTGAAATTCCCGCTTTGCAACACACTTGAACCGCTATTTATATGTTACTTTTACACAATGTTATCGCGGTCGATATATTTAAAATGAATAATGCAGAACGTACGTACAGCTGAGGCGTACGTTTGCATGTAGTAAACATGAGGAGCGGAACTGTTGGCCATTGTGTGAGTTTATGTATACACTACGTATACAGCCTTACCGCGGATTGAGACGAGAATCGTCTGAATTTGTTGTATTTTTGTTGATTCTTCAGTTGTTTTGTTATGATTCTGAGCCATTATGACTTGAAGTTTGTTTAAAATAATCATATTCATAACAATGTCTATCATATAAGTAAGTGCAACTTGTGATGGAGGTAATAGGCTACATTACATATGTGCATTAATATCTATATCTAGCGTTTTCTGGGATTTTACTTTTGCAAATCTAGCGTTTTTTGGCATGTGCCGCTGGTTACGCTGATTTGCTCATTTGCCATCAACTTTGCCAACTCTGCCAACTTTGCCTTCAACTTCAAAGTTCAACTTCAAGCCTGTTCTGCTCTAGTTACTGCAGTAAGAATTACTCATTCAAGTCTGTGAATTATCCAGATTCTTTTATACTTTTCATCAGGAGTTAGGAGTAAGTCTATCGAAAACAAGAAATAATTAGGTAAGTTCATTGTATTTTTCATAAATAATGCAAAATCAGCCTACCGTACTATAGTATAGGCTTATAGCATTAACGTAAGGTGTACCACTAACGTTATAGGCCTAGCCTACCCTACCACGATATGCACGTTATCACGTATTTTGTATGATGGACCCTGCGAAGTTCGGACACGTAAGAGGATCAGAGGGAATTTTCAAGCTTAAAGAAAACCTGTATGAAACAAAGTTCACCCTTTTATAGATCAGCTTAGCAGACATTAATTGTGAAAGTTTCAACATTTTAGGAAAATGTATATAGGCTAGGGCTACTTTTTGTACAGGAAAACCAAAGAGATTGGGGCTTGTTATTTAATAATGTGTAGGCCAGGCATAGGCTACCTGTTTTTGGTTAAACCTTGCAAAGAAAATGTGGGTGATTATATTACAGGTTAGGGTTTAGATATATTTCACACTATTTTTAATCCTTTTTTAACTGTTTGATTTGATTATTAGCACAGAAAATAAACAAAAAAGTTGGTTTTAGTGTTATAGGTTAGGGTACTGTACATGTTGTTGGAAACAGGTGCACGCATTATTACATCGAGCCAACAACGTCCATTGTTGCTAAGTTCAGACAGCCGACTTAAATGGCCGCCAAAAGTTAGGGCTCGATTTAATAATGTGCATATTTCTTTGTCAGTTTTATATTTTTTACCTTTCTGAAAATGGTTCGGACCCTTTATTTGCAATCAGAACATTCATGTGTAGATGACTTGTTTGAGTTTGTTTATAACTTTTTTGGGGTATCGGTACAAGATTTGTCAAGAAATTGGTCCATGTCAGGCGTAGCTTAAAATGTTCCAGTGATATGTAACACTAATTTCCTATTGAATAATACAGTATAGAAGAAGCTAATTTCTTTGTTTTTTTTATTAAATGGTCCCAGCCCTTTTATTTTTAACCAGAACATTTGCAGATATATTGAATGAGTTAGAACATAATTTTCATGGTTCAAAGGTTCAAATTTTCTCAACACATATCTGCTTTGACATCGATATAATTGTTTCCAAACAGGAGCATCATCTAACTGAGTTTCCTGTAACAATTGTAACAGAGAGCATTTTACTGTTATCTCACCTTCCCCTTACCCTAGGAACATATTTACAATATCTTAGCTAGTAGCACAGACAGGAAGTTCTTACATCACACCTCTCAGAAACCTCCAACTTATTAGTTCCAGGAGATCATCCACACTGTAACCTCTAGTGTAACTTTCTACAACCAAAACCCTACACCTGTTTGTGCACCTATTATTATGTAATCTTCAGCAGGATGTGTGGTCAGCTTCACAACAGCTTAACCACTGTTTATGTAGACAGAGTAACATCCTGTCCCATCCTCTTGTAATCCATTGTAAAAGAGTATATAAGATGCAACTTTCACCATTTGTACTCAATAGCATATATCCAGCCAAGGAAGATATCAATTTTCTAATTCTTGGCAGGAAAAGTTGAATTGTGGTCAGCTTAATCTCTGAAATCAAACAATTCGTATTAAAGTAGAGTCTCAATCAAGTATCAAAGCAACTTCAGTAAATCCCAGTAATATCTGTCCCATATATATGTAATATATAGCCCATGGCACTGATTAAACTGCAATAATGAAACACTCGTATAATTAAATACCAAAGCAAATAGTCTTGATTGTAGAAAGGAAAGAGCCGAGTCTCTTGCTTTAGTGGAACTTTATTCAAACTTTTATCAAACAAATGAACTTGTATTAAACCTGTTTTATTCCCCCCGGGGGTGGGAGGTATTTTCAGTGAGAAAAATCCTGTCACACTGGTATGGCATGTGTCCCATCGTACTAAAACAAATTGAACAATTCTAGAAATTGCCTGCAAGAATCCCCTCTAGTTGACCTGTTTGATAGAGACTCAATGAAGTATGTGAGCTTGGATAATACTGAATTGGGTGCACTTAAAGATATATAGCCTAGTATGAGCCCATGCACACTTCTTCTGTGGTACTCCCCATTCAGAGTGAAGTGTCAACTACCAAATATAATACAATTCCCTATAATCCCCCAATCAAACCTTACTGGGGTGGAGTATCATGAATAAATTAACTTCCTGTGTATAGACAGTAGATTGCATAAACTATGGTTGTGAAGTAGCTCATTGGGTGCAAACAAGTGTCTGTGTTCAACAAAGGGAAATTGGTATCATTGGCCCCTTAGTGGGGGATATAGGGCCTAATTGTGAAATAATATATACAAGACAGCATGACTTCTGTTGATTGTGTGGAAATCAAATTAAAGCATTGGGCTGACTGCTCGTATGTAATATGGGTGGGTATAGGTGTTTTTGGAAGATTTAGGTAACATTTGAGAGGAAATTGAACTTTTGATTATTGCAAAATTTAAAAAAATCTGATTGAAATAAAAAAAAAATCTGATTTAAAAAAAAAAATCAACAACCCTGGTTCTAGGTTGCCCGATATTCTCCCACTGGCAAGTTTTGAAATTAACCTGAAAAAGTCATCCAACTGTGTATATACCATAGTGTCCCCAGGTTTACATGTACAAACAAAAATATATCGATCTGTCACTGAGTATATTTATGTGTCAAAATTTACATTGCATACATATTAAACAGCACTACAAGTGCTGGACCCATGGGTACAGGCTCATGAGTACGGGTATGGGTAATGGCCTATACTGTAAGTACGGGTCCAAGGAAAATGAAACTGTGAGTATGGGTACCAGTACCTACTCATGAGTATGGGTATGGGTATGTATAAAATATGTTAGCCAATTTTTTCAAACAGATGTTTAATACTTGTTTCCTTTCATTTGTACAGAAGCACTATGGAAATGCATCAAAAATGGGAAGAGGAGCGATTTCTTGTTTGAAATCGGTGAAGTTCTAAGAAATGCCCCAAATATGCCAGGAGGCAGCAACTACATGAGAAAGGTAATTGGAATTGTTTATATTAATGAAATAAACAAGATCATGTCTCTAAAGCACTTAGTGTTTGTGTAGATGTGAGTGGAACAATATTGTGAAAAACAAATGACTCGGCACAAACTTAATGCACTTGGTTCTGCATGGCAAAGCAGAAGAGTGATATCTGCAAAATGTTTTGAAAAATTATCATCAAATACCGTTTTTTTACCGGCCAAATCTGGAGTAACCACCATTCCCCACCCCCTCAGATTTGGACTTGGGGAGATAGCACCCTGAGGCAAAATGTTAGATGTGGGTGTGCTAAATTTATGTGACAGAACGTTCTGTCAAAGGCATCATCGCAAAGCGATACGCCATATTGTTGTGGAATCAAGGTGCCCTTTTGGGGGATAGTATATGTATATATATGTTTTAAAATAGCATATATGCTATGGTGTGTTAGGCTATAAAATTCACCAGTTTATGTGTATAAAATGATGAGAATAAAAAAAGACATCGTTTGAAGATTTCAAATATAAGTATAGGCTTTAAATTCGCCTATGCTACAGGGTGTCAGGCTATAAAATTAACCAGTTTGTGTATAAAACGATCCGAACAGAAATTGACATCGTTTGAAGATTTAAAAAAATATAGTTTTAGGCCTTAAATTCGCCTATGCTACAGTGTGTTAGGCTAAAAAAAAATCACCAGTTTATGTGTATAAGTTCTCAGAAATGCCCTAATTAATATGCCAGGAGGCAGCAACTACATGAGAAAGGTAACTGGAATTGTTCATGTTAAATAAACAGGATGATGTATGTGTTAAGCACATCCTTGTGTAGATGGAACCATCAGTAACTGCATGCATGTATAAGATTTTTAATAAAAATATATTACCATTGTTCTCCATATCTTATAGAAATCACAAGTGGCACAAAAGAGGAACACACAGGTGTATGAATCTGAGGTTGAATCAGAAGAGGGACCAGCAACTCCAGCGATTGAACCCTCATCGTTCTAGTATTGTGTTCTCAGATTTTGTTGTCTGTTTTTGTATTTGCTCTTCTAGTAATATTCTAGTGTTCTAGTATTTGTTGTCAGAAATAAACATGTTTACATTGAACATAAATAATGTCTCTTATATTTGACTTATTATCTCGCTAATCGGGGTGGGAGTTCAGCGACAATCACCAAGTAGTTCCAGTAGCTCAAGCTACCAAGTAGCTCAAGCTCAAGTACCGCCCCTTTGTGTTCGCAAGAGCGCCGGTTGTCACGCCACAGTGACCTAGCATCCCGCTGCCAGAATTTTCGGGTACCTACTGTCAGTTCCGAGCTGCGCATGGCCAGGGGAAGAGGTGAGACACATACGACAAGATGTGAGCTAAAGGGGGGGGGGGGGGCGGGGTTATGGGGATATCTAATAACGTATTGTCGCTGTCATCCGATCATTTCCAAGACATTTTGATGACATTTGGAAATAATGTTATCATAACATTTGCTATAAACGTTAACATAATATTTTCCAAACGTTTCGTCTGATATTTTATTAACGTTATATTAAAATATCAAGTAAACGTTTTGATCAAATGTTAGGTAAACTTTATATGAAAATATCAGGAAAATGTTTTGGTCAAATGTTATGAAAATGTCTTTAAAAGACGTTATAATAACGTAAAATATTGAGTCTTAGAAATAGCGGGAAAACGTTTTAAAATATTTCATGTAAACATCATGAAAACGTTATAAAAACGTTGTGATGATATTGGAACAAAACATTTTAAAACGTTTTCCCGCTATTTCTAAGACTCAACATTTAACGTTATTATAACGTTATTCCAAAACATTTTCATACCGTTTGACCAAACGTTTTCCTGATATTTTTAAAACGTTATTGTGTTTGCTGGGCTGAACAATTATGGGTTGAAGGGAATCACCTTTTGAAAATTATAAGTGGATTTCGCAAGGTCTTTGAGTATCCCTGACGAGAATTTCAAACACGCCAGGACTTGGAAGAACAATACTCATATTACAAAAAAAAGAATAATGAAGGTTCTATAGGCCTATAATTTATGTTATGTAAGCTCTGATTATGAACCTCTTATATTCATTTCAATTTGCAAGAATACTTGTATTTTGTTTTCCACACCTAATTTAAAGCTCAGTCACATTGGCAGTTCTTCAGAAAAGTCATGCCAGTGGTCGCTGTTTAGCCAAATGCAGTGTCAACATATCTGAATGCAGAATGCAGGAGATCGTTGGTAAACATAGCAGTTGCTAACATGATGGTATGCCCATGGGTAAGTATTTATTTTTATCATATATCCTGATTTCATACGAATTTGATGTATACAATAACATTGATATATTAAGACTTGTAACCAGTATATGTATTATATATGCCCAATTTATATAAAATTTACATAGTCAACCCATGATAAGGAAAATTCTTTTCAGGTCGAGTATTCGTAACATGTTTCAATTTTCCTGCTTGAAGGCATGATTGCATATATTGTAATAAACTTGAAAGCATTTCAATGTACACGTACATACAGAAGTTTGAGATACAGTATTTCCTACCTAAGGTACATATGCAGCTAATGAAGTGAGCTGTATGATGTCAAATTGTAGTTAGCAGCTGCCGAATTAAGATGTAAAATGCATGTTTAGTGGTGAAAAGTACTTTCATTAAGGTAAAAGTTGAGCTGTTGTCCTCACTGCAAGAGTAATCTGACTAAGAGGTCTGTCTGTGTGTTCAAGGGGTGACCAACGGCTCTAGATAAATAGATAGTAGATAGATAGCTAGATAGTCAACTTGATTGAATCCCAGAAGGAAATTATGTAGATCTGCGGTGAGCAATACAATGAATATGGTACAAAATACAAAGAACTTTGATACAACGAATGATACAAAACACAAAAAAAAAAACATGGAATGAGGAGTCCACGAAGAAAGTCACGAAATGGGGAGTTAAACTCTTGAAAGGTAAGCTGCTAGTAGTAGTAGTAGGCATTCTATAGCCTAGAAACAGGCCTTGGAACGTAATTTTAGGCCCCCGGCCCTAGACTAGGCCTAGGTGTAGTTCCCCAGCCCCCTCCCCATCTTTATAGCTGGTACCAAAGTTCTGTATACCAAATATTAGCACTTCTCGTAAAGCATGATTTATAAATCATCAGAAAGCTTTAAATATGTCAAAACACTTACTTTCTATTACAGAATGGTGTCCAGCAAAGGAGCTAAGAACTGATTTTGAGCAGCTTGACGTGCCGGAATTGGCTTCCCTTCTTCGAAGATTTTATGGAGAAGTTCGAAAACAAGATGGTAGTCCATATGCAAACAAAACATACTGAGGGCTGCGATCCACCGCCATCTGACAGGGGCTCCCTACAACCGTCATGTAAACATTATGAGAGATAAAGACTTTCAGAGTGCCAATAACGTCTACATTGGAATGATGAAAAAAATCAAGAGAGAAGGCCTAGATGTGAGTTGTCAGAAACCAGCTATTTCTGAAGGCGACCTTAAAACCATGTTTGAGAGCAAAGTTTTGTCCACAGATAATCCTTCTTCACTGTTAAACATGGCGTGGTTTTATCTTGAGTACCATTTTGTCGTCGAGGACGAGAAGGTCTGCGAAGTCTAAAGAAGTCGTCGTTTAACTTTGGTATCGACGACACAAATAACGCATATGTCTTTCTTAACTTCAACGAAGCAACTAAAATTCACCATGGCGACCTCCAAGACGACTTCCAATCCCAGAAACGCATGTATGCCACAGATGACGAAAAATGTCCAGTGAAGGCGATCAAGAAGTATTTGCAAAAGCTGAATCCAAACTGCGAACACTTTTTTCAACGGCCAAAGGTATCTGTTGCTGAATCAGACCAAGTATGGTATGACAACCAGCCGCTGGGGGTTAACACCCTTGGCAAAATGATGGTGAAGATTTCCGTAAAAGCAAAGCTGAGTCAGAAATACACAAACCACTGTGTTCGTGCAACAACTATTACAACACTCAGTAGTGCTGGCATCGAGACACGGGTCATTATGGCCATGCGTGGACACAGAAACGAGAGCAGTATAAAAAGTTACTGCCAAGATGCATCTAATTCACAGAAATGATCTTGTTCAAAAGTCTTGCAAGATGCCATCAGAGGTAAAGGACGCGAAAACATGGATCCGCACTCAAGTCTAGGCCAAAGTGTAGGCTGCACAGCTGTTGCCTCCAACAATGACATTAACGTTACTGCTGCTGTTAGGGCTGAAACGTCTAACATGTCCAAACTGTTTTCCAAATGTTCTTTCCAAAGTCCTGTGAATGTTTACTTCCAAAATTCATAGTTATATCCGTATTAAAACACCAAACAGTACGTTGTGGATGCTTTGAGTTTAAATATATCCAGTATCTGTCCGTAATTAAGGCCGTTAAGGCAAGGCCGTTATGTTGCTCATAGTGTTATAAATTTAATGTTAAACGACCGCAGTGCCAAGCACTCGTTCAAGTGAGTGTACGTACGTAGGTACGGTACGTATCGTACGTGTTCAATACAAGGCCTACTATGTTATTGTATGACTATATACCATACGTACATGTTTGTCCCTAGAATGGTTGCTATGGGAACCAGAAGCTGTAGGGTATTGATATGATAAAGCCAACTAGTAATTGTTTGTAGTTCCTTGTTATTGAGACCTTTCAAAAATAGTTTTATGACCGCAATATTGCCAAACATTAGTTAAAATGTTATTATGGTTCATCTTTTATGAATGATAGCTTTTCAAAGACGTTTCCTTTATAATTATTCACTATCGTTCAGTATTACTTTATAATTGCACATGTACATTGTTATGCTGGTTGTTAATCGTTAATTCGACTTACAGGGCATCACTCTAATAAACTTTTGGTTATATGTAACCAAAAATGTTTTGTTTTATGATTTTTCCCCCACACAAATGGTAGTGTATGAATGAACGGGGTTAATCAACGGTCTAGCGTGCGTTACTCACATAATTAATGCACTCCGGGTGTTAATGCTATCGCTGGATGCATTATCCCCCGATCGTGCATTAATCCTGTGCGTAACGCACGCTTCACCGTTGATTAACCCCTTATTTAATTATCACATCGCTTGATAATACCTTACTGTATGTCTAGTTCTAAAATCAATAACAATCTCTTTGGTTTTGGTAACATTTGATTCCAAATAGTCTCCATCTCAATAATCTACGAATCTGCTAATCTGTTCAATGATACATATTATGGTTGCCATCAGAAACCAAACCAATAAGGGCAGTGCCATCAGCTAATTTCACTAAGGGACAGTTTAGGGTTTGTTGAATGAATATCAGATGTGTAGACAGTAAACAGAAATGGTGCGAGAACTGTACCCTGTGGGGCACCAGTACTGCAATGAGTAATATCGGAATGAACGTTATCTCCTAGTTGAACATACTGCGAGCGGTTGTTGCGAGCTGACACCTTGCCAAACTTTGTTTGTTCAAGGTGAGAATACAGCTTGTCAAATGAATATAATATTGCGTCTTCAGTACAGCGAGCGAATTGTAATGGGTCCATCTGACAAGATATTAAAGACTTAAGAGAATTTAGGACTAAACGCTCACAGGTCTTCATGGCAACCAAAGTTAAAACAATAGGTCGAAGATCATTCATGCATGAGATTATTGGCTTTTTGGGCACAGGGATGATACATGACTGTTTCCAAATAGATGGAGTGGACTGTGTAGTGAAACACATATTGAAGATATGTAAGTAAATATACCAGCTAACTGTCGACTTGCACAATCTCTAAGCACACGGGGGGATAGATTATAGGGCCAGCAGCCTTAGATGGAATAATCTTTCTAAAATTATGCCGAACAATTCCTCTTCAGTGATCGTTAGAAAGGGCACAGAATTTGGGAGAATTTACACATAGGAACCTGTTGTCAACTTTGGTCGAAAAAGTCATGACAATCGAAACGGCTGTAAAATGTATTCAAAGCATTAGCATAATCAAAAGAAATATTATGTAAGACACTACGTTTGTTGTCATTCACACACCCACTCATTAATCGCAAACCGTCCCTTACACGTTTCATGTTATTCTCGGTGAAATGATCTTCAACCTTTTCCTTATAAACCTGTCTCTCTTTCTTAATTGCTCTATCCAATTCTTTCTGTATCCCTTTCAGTTCTTCTTTATTGCCTCTACTACCAAACACCCTCTTCTTACGGTTAATGATCCCTTTAATCTCTTTGGTAATCCAGGGTTTATGATTAGAAAAATCATTTAACCCTTTTAGTTTGGTATAATAGTGTCCTCACAAAAGTGGATATAGGCACTGATTGTATCTGTGAGCTCATTCAAGGTTAGATTCAGTGAAGGCACATCACAGACTGTTTCTTCAAGGCAATCCTGTAGACATTCCAAACTTTCTTCAGACCACTGCTTTGTATTGACCACTTCTGTTTTAACCTCCATGGTTTTACACATTGAACAATCTAGGCTTGTATATGTGTCAGCTAGGAGGATGAGATTATGATCAGCCTCACAGAGTTTAGTCCTGAATAGAGTGGCAATGTAAGCGTCTTAATAGACATTTGAATAGCACAGATCAAGAATAGCATGCAACTCCAAGGGTCAGACAATTGACGTATTGGTAGAATTGAGACACAGATCTCTTTATTGAGCCATGATTAAAATATTAAAAACGATGAAAGCATCTGGGGCTGCCACTTGGAGATCATGATTAGCTGCACTGAATTCCTCACCACCGGCTTTAGCGACAGACTTATCCGGGATGTAAATAGTGCAATAAAGTACATGCGAGGATTCACGTGGTAAATAAAATGGTCAGAACAAAACAGTCATAATTTCAAGGTTAGGGGTGGATGAATATTTTTTTTTGATGAAAGCATTGTTTGGATGACACCATCTATCGTTGATGTAAACACAGACACCTCCCCACTCTTTTTGCCCGCCTCCTTCATATCCCGATCACCCCTGAGCAGTATGAAACCATCAATATTAACATGTTCATCACTATGAATGCTAGTTAACCATGTCTCTGTAAACGACATCAGATTAGCATTAATTTACGAAAATCTGCTATGTAGATAGAATTTGCTTGAAGTTCATCAATTTTATTGATGAACTTCAAGCAAGTGCTATCTACCTAGCAGATTTTCGTAATGCTAGTAATGCTGTACTGTCGAATGCAGTGTATCACTACTGAAAAAGATTTAGATCACCAAGGTTGATATCAGTTAGTGTGTGATCATATAACCAGAAAGCCAATGGGCTTATTGTCATTCCTTGCCAATTGAGATTTTAATCCCAAGCTTTCGTCATTGTTGAGTAAATTGATCTGCAAGGTTCTTTTACTGACTGTGGACCTCTCTACTAAATATGTTAACTTACCATGTTTACAAGCTGTTTTTAGCAAAAATCAACTCAATTGAGTTGATTTTAGCCCTGCCCACTAATTAATGTTCATAATATCACATTGAACATACATTATCATGTACCAGCTGTCTACCAACTCCTTCACACAAAGTATGATTCAATTCTGAAAATGTTTACATTTGACCCTGTGACCTCATTAATATTCTTGATATGTGCACCAAAATCAATGGGGCTCTGACTTTCGGTTGCGGAGTTATAAGCATTTGAATATTTTTACGTTTGACCCTGTGACCTCATTATTGTTCATTAGATGAGCACCAAAATCAATAGGGTTCTTATACTCACTATGGCGCATCTATGAACCAAGTATGACTTCAATACAACTTCTTATTGTCCAGTTACCGTATTGACAAGCTATTTTAGTGAAAATCAACTTCAGCCCGCCCCCTAATAAATATGCATAATATCAACTTGAATATGTTACCGTGTACCCACTATCTACCAACACATTAAATTCAAGTATGAATAACTTCTGACTTTTGGTTGCGGAGTTATTAGCATTTGGAGATTTCACATTTGACCCCGTGACCTCATTATTCATTAGATGAGCACCAAAATCAATAGGGTTCATCTACTCACTATGGCGCATCTATGAACCAAGTATGACTTCAATCCAACTTGCCATTCTTGAGTTATCATGTTTACGAGCCAAGGGCGTCACATACACACACACGCAAACGCATGTTTGTGTTTCATTCCAACCGAACACCCCATTATATTTTCCTTTGTTCAATCCACGTACCCTAACCTTAACAATACCCCATACAATAGAGTTCTTCGGAGGACTTTGTGATTCTTTAGAATTCACAACTGAGGACCTGAAATTCTTTTGTTCAAGTCCTCGGTCAGATAGAAAAACAAACGCACCCACACACACCTGACTGCATATGTTCCTTGGTTCCAGCAAGGAACCATAAAAGGGAAAAGTAAAGAAATGTACCACTTCAATAAGCATCATTAGGTGAATTTATTAGGAATCAGATATACATGGGGATTCCCTTTTGAGGTCTTTGAAGTCCGTTGAACTCAAATGGCCTTTGACCTTTGCTACACACAAAACTCTTTTTTAACACACTATGAAGGATTTCAAGTGAGAATTATCTTAAGTTTCCCGTCTTGAGATCTTGTTTACAAGATTTTCACATTTAGGCCTCTGCTGTCCTTAAACGACCTTTGACCTGCACAAAAACATGCTTGATCTACCTATGGGGCATTCACATAAAGCATGATATCCAGCTGAGTTTCCTTCTTGAGATATTACCTTTACAGGGTTTTAACTCTTTTGAACTCAGCTGACCTCCAATGACCTTTAGCTACAATGAAAACAGTGGGCTGCACCTACTAAGCATTGTTTCATATCCTGCATGGTGGCACAAACATTAGGGTTTCATATCCTGCATGCCATGGTGGCACATACATTAGGGTTTCATATCCGGCATGGTGGAACACACATATAGGCTTTTATATCCTGCATGGTGGCACACACATTAAGCTTTCATATCCTGCATAGTGGCACACACATTAAGCTTTCATATCCTGCATGGTGGCACACACATTTGGCTCTCATATCCTGCATGGTGGCACATACATTAGGCTTTCATATCCTGCATGGTGGCACACACATTAATCTTTCATATCCTACATGGTGGCACACACATTAAGCTTTCATATCCTGCATGGTGGCACACACATTTGGCTCTCATATCCTGCATGGTGGCACACATTTGGCTTTCATATCCTGCATAGTGGCACACACATTAAGCTTTCATATCCTTCATGGTGAAACATACATTAGGGCAAAATACATACAACCGGTAAGAAAAGTGTAAAGCAATTACCCGGACAACTCAAAACAACATATACAATGTCAGCAACTAATTAATTTACTTCATCAAATGTATTTTGTTTAGCTGTCATCATTAACATCAGATAAACCAACTTGAACATAGGAAAACATATACCATCATCAGAGATATGCATAGCAGAACAGTGAGAACACATACACCCAAAACATACATCAAACATGCACTGCCTGTAAGTATTATGATTGCAAAAAGATATTAACCACCCTAAAAAGGGAAACAATAGTATAAAACTGAGCTGGCAGTGTAGCAAGGTTCATAAAGACATTTGTATGATTGCAAAAGTTTGTAAATGAAGCAAACATATCAAAAGACATAGATAAAAATAGAATAAACAAATGACATATCATAAAGAATACTGGAACAGATTAGTGGAATATTGTGACCAGAAACTTGTAAACTTGCAAAGACTGACAATCCTCGCCACATGCATACTTGATGTTATATAAATGACCCACAAAGGAAAGGCTGGAGTACACATACTCCATCGTACAATAAATTACCATGGTCCTCATTCCCATCTCAACTGTTTTCCCATCTGAAATAGTATTTCAGAATCGGTGCAAAAAACAGGGACTTTTGAACTTCTTTTTTACAACACACTTTCATTGTGATGTGTTAGCATTTTCCCTACAAGCATATTTGGGGGCTTAAAGTGCTAAGACAGAATTGTCTTTATAAAGAATATATACGCTGAAGTAGTGGGAACAGCTAAGGTGGGTAACCAATTTAAGAAATTGAAATACCAAAATATGTGTGAAAGATAACTTAAATCACATGATCTGGTTTACATAACCACCAATGAGTTAATCAATACATTAACTACTATTGTAAATGAGACAATACAATCCTCACGACAACAACTACAAAGAAGATTTTCACACATGAGACAAGTGATTGATAAAAGACTTTGCACTTATTGACTCTGAAAATGTCACTTTAACATTAGCATTGGTTGTTATTTGTCAGTCATGAAAACAAAATTAAGCTTTACCAATCACAAACAAAAGTTTCAAAACAATGATTCACAATTTCTACACACTGGAAAGTACAGTGGAAAACTGTAAAATACTATGCAAATGCTTTTGAACAGAGCAACTCCAAAAAATGGATGAAAGAGTTATTCACCTATTTTTATTTTTGGAAGGGGATGGGGTAAGGGTTGGATGGGATGGGGATAGGTCCTCCAACACTTCCCAAACTATGGGCCCAGCCCCAGAACTGGCTTGCAAAGTTTTTTTGGTAGGTTGGGAAAGGGGCTAGCTAAAACTAAAGATGGAATATTACAGTAAACATCCTCCCTGTCATGTGAAGTTTTGATAGATATGTTTTTTCAGTCAGGGTGTAATCAATCGTAATCATATAAACCAGTATTAGAGTATTAATCATCAATCAACAAGGAGGACATATAGGGTAACATATTAGGTCTCAGAAAGTAACAGGTCGTGAATGCACTAGGGAAATGATAACATGAGTCCCGAAAGAACAATGTTGAGGAGAAAATCTCCAGGGAGTATGACAGTATTCTTTCATTTCAAATCGAAAAACATGCTTAATTAAAGAGAGAACTTCTTGAATATACATTTTGAAATAACAGTATTTGTATATAAGAAAGAATTAAAAATAGGCAAAAAATGATGTTTGTAACTATTTCTTTGGTAAGTTCACCATAACACCAAACAATGGATACATGCTTACATAAATCAGACAACAGAACTAGTGAATGTAAATCTCTTCAATTTATACACTCATTTTTACATATATGTGAAAAAGGAATATTTTGTATTTTCTTCTGGAATATTACACTAAAAAGACCTTGTTCAAAATGGTAATTCAACCAATTACTTATATTTACTCTTTTGTCAAAGGATACATGTCATAATCACAACATGTGTAGTGTAAGCAGTCAAACTTCATCATGTATGTCGAATAACACACAAAACTGCAACATATAATACGTTACCCAAATAGGGGAATAGCTAGTGATGATTATTTCAGAAAATGTTAAAAGTTAGAGTGTATATTATAACAGTCAAGGGTCAAAACGTCAGCCTCGATATTTGTGACCTTGCAATCTTTAATTAATTTAATTGAGTACGTTATTAGATTAATTGATTTGACTCATCGACCCAATCTCCGATACGAGATGAAACATACCGATATCATTATTTATTTTCATATTACCTACCAAATATTGCAGGGAAACTCACACAACAGCACTGATAATTGGATATTAACACTTGATCCTGCTTTATATATTGAGAACCACTGGCAAACACTATGTCATTTGTATCTATCTACTTGTTTCAATGGTATGATAGAAAGCTGTTCTCATAACATTAATTAATTTCAGAATCATCTAGACTGATCACCTGACAATCAGCGACCCTCATTCTGTTTAAAGTTAAACCTTGAAAGAGCAAAGGAAACCCTTTTCCTACGATTGGATTTTAACCAATGACCTCATGACTATTGACCTCTACACCCCCAACCCCCTCTCACAATCACCCTCCTGCATCCTCCTGATGCATTTTTCCTTCCAAATTAATATATTGTGTTCTGTGGCATGTTATTATTCCTGCAGAATTCAACATAAAATGCTGCATTTAAAATATAGATAATAAATAGAACACATTTGTCCTTTCTTACATTGCAGTTAGCCAATCTTTCTTTCACTCACATGTTCAAGTACTAATCTAGGCATATTGTACGGTACGAGTTTAAACCCAATGAGTTGCTTTTTTGAGCTTCTTGGCAGTTTTTATTAATTGTAAATTATAGATAACATAAACAGTACTGTGTCAAAGTACTTTAAAACTGGAGATCCACCACAGTTAACTTATATTAACAAAGATCCATATATACATAATACTGATGACAATACACAAAAATGAGATAACATTTCCACAGTGAGGAAAGTCAGAAAAAGAAGACAATTGATGCACATTTTTTAAAATAAACATCATGCAATGATAACTTGTCAAATAACACCACCAACCCTCCCCCCTCCCCAGGTATTTCAACATCTCATACCTCAGGGAACATGGTACCATAATTATTCATTGAATCTGGCACACTTAATGACACTCCGGCAGTTAATTAATGAAGTTCAGGCAGTTTATTATGCAAATGAACCAAAAATTTCAAAATTTGTAACACAGTTATTAAAGCATGTCAACTGCATATTGGTGGTAGAAAATATTTTATCAAGCAATAAATATATTTGCATTAAAAAAACAATGCAATTAGTAGGAAATTAACAAGATAGTTAAAACTTTTTAGCTTTGTATCAAAGCATACCGACAATTAGAATCAAAACTAGATCACCACAAAGTGCAGAGACAGTTGTATTAAGTAACTGAAAATATTTTATTAAGCTAAAACACAGCAAATTGTTCGAAAATCTCCAGAAAAAAAAAAGAGTAATAAAAAAAGGATCATGCATTTGAAAAATCAATATTAGTGATGAAAATACCACCAACAAAGAACATGGAAAACAAGGTATTACCAAAAGTACAAGAAACACTTGACTCAAAAATGTCAAATTTAAAATACTATAATTTTAAACATTTATAGAACTATTTTGATGAATAATAAAAGAGAAAGAGTGCCATAGAGAAACGGTGGTTGCAATGTGCTTATATACGGAAGGAAAGTTTCTGATGCAACCAAATTTAAAAAGTAGTTATTGCTTCCAAAACGCTTTTCAACCACTCCCAAAATCGTAGATTGAAAGTGATCATGCCTGAAGGACGACAGTTACTGTATCATATCATGGGGTAGGCATAGGTTAATCTCACTAATGGCAAGAAATTGAAGTTGTAAAGTGGCAGTTTTACCCACTATTAAAAAATCCATTTTTTGCATCATTGTAACTTAATTTTTTCTCTTGCAACATTTCTCACATTTCATTTAGATTGATAACGATGCTGCAACTAGATGTAGCAAGTCGAAGAAATCTTGAATTTCTGATTCAAAATCTTCCAACACTCTAAACTGGTATTAAAAATTATCAGTAACAATGTTTGTAGCCAAAACCTAATTTTGAAGAAAATAGCACAGAAGTGTTGCATGTATGCGACATTTCTTAAGATTGGGGAAAAACATAGGCAGAAATACTGCTACTCAAGATGAGGAATAGGCAGTTTATATTGCTAAAAACGACATTGCCAGACACCATATATTCAACGTACGTTGTATTTGTAACTACTTCTCAATGTTACTGTGCTGCTTTTTGATTTTCACAATCCACATTTTAACAACGGTCGGCTCTCAATCAAACTTAAGAAGAGGAAAGCTGTGACATCACACAAAATCTAGCGTACAATATATCGTTAGATTTCACTGAGACGACATAACATCTTTAAGCTACAATGAAGAAACTAGGCCTAGAAGGATTGAAAGATATGTCTCATAAGATTGTTGATTTGGTACAAACCAATATTTCACTTCTTTTGTTTGAGTACCAAAATTAAAGAAATATCAAAGAAGGAGAGAATGAGAGAAACAGGTTAATACAATGAGCATTGGTTAATTAATAAATAATAAAGTGGTTAATTATTTTGGGATCAAATTTAAATATAATGACCACTTTGTAAAAAACTGATAACCATAACATAACATAACCATATATAAATATAACCCAAATTATGACCACTTTGTAAAAACTGATAACTTTGTGCAAAGAAAAATCTGGAAAACAGGAACATGACTTTATAGACAACACTAAAACATTGACCAGACTAAGAAAAAAACAACATAACTTTCATTTATGAATTATTAAGAATTATTTTAATGACATATATTCAAATAGAGAGACAAATTCATATGTGGAAAATATACTATTTACCATTGTGCAGGTTTTCATACAATTCTAGAATCCATAGATTTAAGTTTATATTCCAAATAAATTCTTATCGAATAAAGCTCTTTACATTGAGCAGGTACATGTGTTTTTACACACATATTCAAAAGGTTGACATATAAATTAAGGAGTTGCATTTTAAGGGAGGGTTTTGTCTTTCTACTTTGCCATGGGCAAATGGAATCTACAGCACATATTTTAAGAGGTAGTTTAGGTAAAACACTGAAAAATAACTGAAGTTTCATTCACTTCGAAAAGTTAAGAAAAAAGATATAACCTTCATCTTTTTTCGTTAAATGTTAACATATACATTCTATATACTTAAGGACTGCACGACCCAAATAGCACCACTTTGAAAACAGTTTTGTTTTCTCCAAATCTATGAGAAATGAAAAGGAACTGATGATATGTTTTGACTGTTTATCTGCACAAAAAAACACCAAATATGAGAATTGTATTGATTTTGCAGTATTTTGTCGTCACATTCGCCACCCAAGTTTTCTTCCAATTACAAACAGTTTTGTGACTAAGACAAAAAAGTAGAAAAAGGGAAAAGGGAAACTGGCAAAAAATATGGCATCAGGTTCAGTATAAGTGAATTAATCCCAAATTGATGAAAAAAAAAAACATTTCTAACATTATATATGCAAAGCTCTAATATCATAAAACCCCCTTAAGACTGAAATATTGAGAAGAGGGAGGAGGGGATGGGGTGGGAGGGTGTTAGTTATAGGATGGATAGCCTCCCCCCCCCCCATTCCACCTATTTATGACATAAGATATGACACAATGTAACTAATAATGAATGCAAACCTGACATGCTCCACTTCATTTAAAGGGTTCAATAGTATCAAATAAATGTTTCTCTTAATACCTATCTTACACAGTCATCTAAAAAAGAAGCCCTTACTCTCCAATAGTTGATTCTTGTTCCATAGCTACTTTTCTCTCCTTCCTTATATATTTAGATTGATGAAGTGTCTTCTTACCCCATCTGCTAGGATTTAAATTGACCTAGAACATAACCTGTCAACTTTAAAAATGGCGACCATCAATTCATATCCTTGAGTACATACATCTTTACCATCAGACCTGTTTGCTTCAAGTTCACTTTTGGTACAAAACATGTCAACTTCAGATGTTGTTATTTCAACAACAACAGCAACAAGAAAAAGATTACAAAGGAATTCAATGCAGCATTTGCCAGATGCTTAATAGATCACTTTGCCAAATTTCATCAGCTAAATATGAAAAATCCTATGAACTGTCCTTTCAAGCACGTCGCATCAGGCATTGATTATGAAGGGACAATATTACCTCTCTATATTAGTATTACATGCACAACATTGGAATCATTCCCCATTGTTTTTGTCCACTATCAAAATTAAAAACAATTTTAAAAAACATTAAAAATTTTGTTTTGAAAAAAAAACAAGATTGAAACTGCCAAGAACCTGTTCCTGTTAGAAAAAATTAACGAACCCCATTTCAAATAATCTGAATGGTTTTTTCCCATCTTTCTATGCCGTGACAAGCCTGCCCATTCTATTATAACATATAGCTTCTCATACATGCGATAGACTCTGCATGACAAGGTCCTCCAATGTCGGCATATCTACAGGGCCTATTCCTGGCCGCACATAGGTGGCTAGCAATGTCTCTAGATCCCTCTTCTCTTTATTAAGTCGCCACCTCACCCCGATCAATGTTTGGATCAGCGGGATCTTAAAAGGGCTGGTCTGCGCTTCCCGGATGATCCTGAACGCTGCTTCGGCATAACCCAATGCATGGGCCTCTCCTTCTTCTATCGACATGTACGCTACGACTAGAGCGCAGAAGGTGACGACCGTGTCCGGGTACTCTTCGCCCAAAAGTTTGGCTTGTAAATGGGAAGCATTTTGGAGTAGCGGTATAGCCTCTTGGAATTTACCCTCGGACATGAACTTGTAAGCTCTACGGATGTCCGTTGCATAGAAGAAGTCTTGGTACGGCATGGACAGTCTTATATCCTCGCTCGTGTAGATGTGGCTGAGGTACTGTTCAAAGGCACGACTGCGCTCTGCGATAAACTGATGACGAAAGTTACCGGTGAAGGCTTTCCGCGGGAAATAGATGTGCTCCATTACTTGAGGAAATAGCTTGGTGAGTTGCTTGTGGAGATCCAGGAAGTCTGAGTATCGCTTTTCGATCGTTGCCTGGGAGGTGTCAGATCCAATGTTACGATTGATGGCAATGGTGTACAACTGTAAGAACAAATGCATGGACAGAGGATTGGTGATATGTGGTTAATGGCGATGGTGTACAACTGTAAGACAAATGCATGGACAGAGGATAGGTGATATCACCAATTTATCAACCTTATTGCAACGGTGGGATTTGAATTTCATAACGGCAACACTTTTTATTAAATGTGGCATCGAAGGATCTGCTATTTCTTGGGTTGAGAAATTGGTTGGAAAAAAAGGAATGGTGAAAAATATCCATACAGTAATTAGCAAACTTTAGTTAAAGATAATGTCATCTACCCTAGGGTGGATTTGTAGTTGCTCTCCAAAGCAAAAAACAGTTAAACTGAAAATGATACTCAACAGGAACTACAGTTTGCAGATGACTCAGTCGATTCAACCATTTAATACTTCCCTTCAACTGACTATGTTGGGCAGAGAACAATGAAAGGTCACATTGCATCACACTGCATGTCACGGAAATTAACAAGGTATATTAGGAATTGGTTATTTTACCTTAAAAAGTAAATGTTGAAATTTAAAAAGGGGCTCTTTAAACTACAGATAATTGAACTGACCAAAAATTTATTGAGCTTTATATACTGTACTCTTTAATTACTGTACATTCCACTTTTCAAACCAAAAACTATTATCTTACATTTAAAGTTTCTCAAATTGAGACTTCAACTCCCCCCCATTAAATTGAAAGCATATTCTGGATATTTTCTGTATTCATCAGAGTAAGGGAAAATCATATGCATATATTACGTGCTTTGTTATGAAGATATGCATTTTCTATACTTCATTTTAATTGGTTTTTCTTTAATGAATGCATCTGGCAACAGCTGACTGAATGATATCTTTCGGCAAGCATACCTAGAGTAACGAACAAGATGATGCCGGGTATATAAGAACATTCCATGTACTGGAGGAGTTTTCTTTATTTAATTTTTTTAAATGATTACACCTGATACGCTTGCTTAAAACAATGTAGTTTATTAGCGTGTGATCAAGTGTTCATTTCGTATCATGAAGAACAGTCTTAATATGTACGTGTATCTGAACACCTAAGCTAGATCACCAAATTCCAAGACTTACCGGTTTTAGATATTTACGAATGACATGCCTACCTGTCTCCTCACAATCTCAGCACTGTCATTCTACCGTGTATAAAGTAAACTGGTAACCTTAACACTGTGGGCCTTCTATGGCTAGACCCTCCGGCCAATGACCTCATTCTACCAGTAGAAAAGTGTCTAGAACGTTCGTTCTGTGCTCGGATTTCTTTTGATACAATTTGCTTGGAACTGTTGTTATCAGGACCTTTTTCAAAACATCTGACCCAACCTTCAAGAAGTGTTTCTCAATACCAGACTGACATTCATAATTTAGCTACTTTATCCCTAAATTTTATTCCCACATGAAGATCTGGCATATAAAGTTGGTGAACGTGTTCCAATCGTAAATAAAATTGTAGCCAGAATTGTTTGCATATCGTCGTATGCAAAAAGGATCTCAAAATTGCCTTCATTTTTCTTAATCTTTGGTAAAGAAATATGACTACTGATGATAAAATAAGTCTTCTTTTATGAGGTTTATATCATAAAGAATACTGACAATTAAACAAACCATCAGTCCATACTGTATTATAAACTTGCTAAATATTATAGTCTTTTGACCTGAGCAACATGTTGGTATTAGACTGGCTTTTGGAGGAAGTTTGTGAACAGCATTGCCTTTAATAGACACAATTTAGACCTTATAAACCGTACAATGGGAAACCAACGATACCATAAAACAAAAATTCTACAGGAGCAGAGGATGTGTTCACTTCCTAATTGCAATTTCATTTCTTGTGATGAACACAGAAATTCCAGTGCAGGTGATTGACCCAATTGAAATCCCAGCTGCAGTAACAGAGTGATAAACACACAGTGCCTAACGGCATGATGAAGCAGCTTGGAATGATTTTCTAAGTTTTGATCAATATTCTGACAGTGAATAGTTTATTCTCCAGTATGCAGAAGGGGGTAGGGGGAGGGAAGGAGGTTCAAGGCCCACCAATATCATCTGTCAGAACTGCCTTCAGTCAGGACATTTTTTACTTTCAGTCAGGGAAGAACGAGCCCACTCTTCTGGGCCAAACGAGGTCCTTCCATTTTAGAATTTACCCTCCCCTAACCACACCCTTCCCCCAATTCATATCCACCTCACTGAGCACTGTATTTCACATAAGGAAATGACACTTACAACAAATTTCTTGTGGCCATCCTTCATTGTCTTGGCTGAGGTCACAGAGAATGCCGGTTTACTGGAGGAGAGCGTCTTTTCCTCATCCCCGTACGGGCAGAGCTCTGAAACTCCATATATCTTGAAATTTCTCCCTGATGATACAAGAAAACAAACTGATGAAAATTCATCCATAAAATCTATGACAAGGTGCAAACAATCTGTATAAACACATATATGCCATAGTGTTTAAGATGTACTTGCTGAGAATATAAAAAGGAGATGTCATTATTTCCTGACCTTGTTTGAAATCACCTTCAATACTGAAAAAACAATTATTCATTACTAAACCAGGAAACGAAAGAGCTACCAATTGTGAAGAACACTTTTATACTTTTAATTGTAAACAGAAAACACAAATTCCATCCATTTTGGGGTTCTTGGACTTTTTGAAAGGTTACTTTAGCTTACAGAAATGCATATTTGAAAAATGATTGGGAACGATATTGGGAGCCTTGGGAAAACTTTTTGTGGATTAACATTGAACATTACTAAAAGATATACTTTCCAATTGTTATATGTATTTGAATTTATTTTTGTGTTTACAAAGCAAGATGATACATGTTGATTGTCTTGTTTGTTTGTACTAAAATGATATATAATTTAATCAAAAATAATCAAAAATAAAATAAATAAAATATTGTGAAGAACACAGAAACTGTTAGGTGTCAGAATCAAATATGTTTTAGAAGTGTTTTTCTCTTTGTTTCCTTTCTTCATTGGAATGTTTGTGTTGACGGTTCCGTCCTTTCATCAAGGAAAACAATGATTCATCAGCTAATAAATATATATCTAAAGTTATGCATATTGTTTACAATTCATGGATTACCATTCATTTCTGTACATAATGTGTGTAAAGAACTAAGGTACAGTCTGGGAATGATTGAACCTATGTTCTAATTAATTCAAAGTCAGAGTAACAAACATTAACAAAAGTTACTGTGCATGTAATGATATAATGTATATAAGTTTACAACATACAGCTACTGTACCCAACAATGTTTTTTAAGCACAGGTAGTTGGCATTTTGTAAATATACTCGTGGCTAAAATAGGCAATTCTCTAGGAGAGACATCGCTTTACACAGCCAATTCAGTGAAACAGTTTACTAAATTCAACCAAATGACATGACCAGAGGTTATTACTTATTAGTGACTTCCAAAAGCGCTCACATCTTTTTGTAATTAACTGATGTGGTATTCATAGCTGATCACCTGTTTTTTACAAAATATATGAATATCAATCTACTGTAGTCCTACTGTATACAGCCTCATTGGCAAATTTGGCATACAAAGGTGTGAAATGTACTGAGTATAATAATATTAGTAATAATAATGTTAGTTCTGAACATTAGATACAGGAATAGGTACAGGAATAGCCTACTGTACATATGAAACTAGTTAACTAAGTATATATGTATATTGTGTGTTTATATATATGGAACAAAGTGTAGAGTCACACTTAACACTTAAACTACATGGTTACTTAACCTAGCTCAAAGTTGAAAGAAAACAATGTCCAGGAAGCAAAGTTACACATATAGGTTAATACACTATCTGATACCATTAAATTTACACATATGTACATTTCTTATTCTTTAGAGGCTCCAAGCTGCCAGTTGATACAGTCAGTAAAGTAGTCATAGCCTGGCATCAATCAATCGATCACAAAAAAAATACAACACTGTGCAAAATATGCGTCCTGGATCAATCTCAGGTCCAAGTAAACAAAAACTCCAACTGATTATTAAGTCCCGAATAATTCCAGAAATGTCCTTAGTTGTTTTATTCTCCTGTTATCAAAACACTCTGCTTGTTGTTCAAACAGTCCACTTTGAATGGTTACCAACTTGTGATGAACTTTTGATCCTTTACCAAAGTTCCGACAGGATATCCTAACTTTCAACCTTCTACCAAAGGACAATGTGGAGTACTAACACATTGTAATGGAATAGTCTGCCATACGCACTGTACTGTAGATTATTATGATTGGTTTGTACAAAGAAAACAGTGCCAGGTCGTGCCACTGTGTGTAACTGTAGGAAATTGCTGAAGTGTGTGTCTCAGCAAATTTGTTTTGGAAGGAAGCCTGTATGAAGTACAATGGCAGTTCATTACAGTAAGTGGTAATGGAAACTAATATTTTAGTATACTCAGCAAAAATCTGAGTCAAAATGTAATGCAGACAATGCAAAAAAATTCTGCTTGTTAGATTGATATACAGATCATAATATAAATTGATACACACCCAAATGTTTACACAAATTACACTTTTCTGGACAAACTGTGATGCTTTTACAAAGATTTCGGAGATTGGTATTATTGATAATGTCAGCAGTGCGAACAAATTGTTAACACAAAAACAAACACGCACACACACACAGAAAATGGATAACAACTTTTCCTCATTGACGTCTGAACTATTTATATCTACAACTGAGGTTTAGCACAGTAAGCCATTTTCAGTTTCAAGCTTACCCTACAGTAGGTGTGTGAAGTTATATCAAGCGGAAACAAAACTTGCAACACAATCAACTATGCAATCATTAAAAATCCCTGTAGGCCTAAAACTAAGAATACAGACTTGAGATTTATTAATTCCTTGCCACATTTTACATATATGAGAACAAGTCATGTTTAAAAGTTCACAAAGTTTTTTTTTAACTTAATGAGGAGGAACAACTAACATAAACAAGTGTCAGGTTCACCCAAGTTTGACATTCTGAATTATCTGAAGTATTTACAAGGTTTTCAGAATTTTAAAAACCTGAATGAAATGATGACTTTGATTTGTACAGGCTTTTTAGTGAGACATAAAGGGATGTGAATTAACCAATAAAACTGTTGCGGTTTTGAGAAAACCAAAGACAGGAAGCAATAGCACAGGTCTCAGCATTATAACAGTAGGCTTCGCCAGAAAAGTCTTGTTTGTGGTAAACAATCTCTAACAGTTTTAAATTTTGACATAAAGATCACCCTTTTTCACCAAAAAAAATATTTATTCTTAAGGGCCTACAACATATCAAAATTAATATTGTGCCTTACGTCATCCTGAAAAGTTTTGAAACCATGACACTGTTTCTCCATTTATGACAGCTGGTGTAGCAGGTCTATACTTTGCACAACAAATGTGTTAGCCTTGTTTTAGGGATTTCCTGGTAATAAGTACTGATGCTACTGTACAGTTTTACTGGGTATGTTTGGGGAAAACAGATAAACACTGGTGTCCAACCCCATGTATTAAACACGTAACTTTAATGATTCTGTTGGGTAATTCAAAATGGTCATTTTTTTATGACAATTGAATTCAGCTAAAATCTAACAATTACTGTCATGAAGAAATAGGATTTATTAGGGAAAAGGGACCAAAAATCTCTCTTCCAATGTGAGCAGTACCAAAATGGACTTACAAATCTCGAAAAGCAAACTTCACTGTCATTTTATACTGGTTTTAAATTTCATATATTAACATGGCTGTATAAATTCAATCTGTAAGTTACCTAAATAACACTCACTGATGGAATTCACCTATTAACTCTATGACTACCCATCTCAGCAAACCCATAAATTGGTACAATTGTACCTAACATGGTTTATAATTCAAATTTCATAAAAATAGGCATTTACTCTACCTGAGGGAAGAGAAGAAAAGGAAGCACCCTGAGACCCGGTGTCATCATCACCATCACCATCATCATCATCATCATTTAAACCATCATCGCCTTCATCATCACCCAAATCACTGTCACCTGGGATGCCCATGCCATCCAAGCCGAGACCATCGTTAAAGGTCAGTTGACCGCTGAAGTTGACCCCGAGCTCATCATCGTCTTCCACCAGCTCACTCTCCGACGATGAGCTGACAGGATCATTTATACTAATGGTGCAGGGTAACTTCTTCAACTTTCCCGGAGCGGTCATACTTTCTTTCCTGTCTCCTCTCTCCTCCTACGTCGCAAGTATTTCCTCCAGGAGGAGAGACAGATATGTTGTGCTCTCTCTAGTTTCTCTAGTCTTGACTTTCTTTCTACTAAAAGAGTTTTATGTCCACAAAAGGACCTTATATCAACAAGATGTAAAAATCTGATTTTGCATGATATGGATGGGTATAGGACATCACTCTGATGTGTGTACAGAACTCAACTAGTGTGTGCAGCAATGTCTAGCAGATTGTGCTATTAGAATGAATATTTCTGAACAATCTGATTTGGTTAATAACCGTGAGTAAAATGAGTTCTTGTGTCCATCTTCCTCATTCTGTTGGAGGTAATGCTAAAATTTAGCAGGACTTCGCCAAAGACTATGTAGTAGTACATAAATAATTCAGGCTAACCTGTGCCTAATGCTACAGTAATACCAAGTGCAATCTGAAATGAGAAAATAGACAATGAAAAGAGAATAATGATGTCTTTCTAGATTATTTATTTAAAGATATTTCATATTAAAGGGAAAGTTGCCAGTAAGGAAGCCGCTTATAATTGGTATAATTTACCAACTGGTGTTCAAATCAAGCTAGGAGAAAGTATCCTGTATTTATTATATTGGACACTAAAAATGCACAATGAACTGATTGGAAGATAACTACTACCACCAACACCACAGTTTCCCCTCCCCATGTATCCCCTCTCCCCCCCCACCCCCCATATAGCAATTGATTAATGAAGGAATAGCAGACAGCATTGTCTAGAGCCTTGAAGAAGCACACTGTAAGGAACCAACTTCATTGCTTATTTCCACAACTTGGTATTTTTGCTAAGATTTTTGTTGTATCAGAAATGCCAAGTTCTTTTCAAGTTCTGTAAGATACGTAAGACCAAAAGTCATTGACCATCAGAGTCACTGGATCATTTGATCTGCTGTTAAAGAAATTGTACAGTTTGTACAAAGAACTCTATTCATATATTTTTTTTTAAAGGTACAAGGACTAAATGCAGTGCACAGTTTAAAGGACCAAAGTTCAGTCATGAACAGTACAATATGATTTTGGTATCAAAAGAGATTGAATGGAAGGCGAGATATTCTCACGCTTGACCACATCTTGTTTTAAATATTTGCTGAACCTATATATAGTCATGTGAAAGAACTAACGAAGAAGATTACTAAAGTACAGTACCAGAGTTTGTTGGTTTTACCATGCTTGCAATTTTTTTGGGCATTGTGAAGATGACATTCACAAATCACAAGATATCATTCTTGCAGAAAATTGCTCCAAAGAATGAAAAACCCAGGAAAAGACTTAATCAAATGATTGGTTGACAACCACTTACACTTGACCTTTAACAATGAGAGTTCTAAGGAACTTTTAGAATCATTCCCATAACACTGCATCATAGCTAATATATAACTGGCCTAATTGGAAGTTTTCTGTGAGTGCATGACTTTGATAAAACTTACATTCACAAATATAGGAACAGACACACACAAAAATACATTAAATTGCAAATGAGATGTAGACATACAAGTGATCATATTACAGTTCAAGTACATCAAATAAATGAAGTTCAATTCCTAAGCATGACCCAGCTTATATGGATGACTCAGTTGTTACACTAAGTATAAAATAGGCCTATGCATCCTAAGCATAAAATTAAGACCTTTATCCTATGACTGATAAAAGTGTGGCCATCGAGATGCGTTAGTCGCAGTTTACCAAGCTGGTGTTTGCAATGTGGGCTGAGCCAGAATTCAGAACTGATAAGTACCTGCCTGTAAGTTACTTCTGTGACAGTACTGTCTGCACTTGGAACTTTATAGTACTTCTTACTAACAGTCACCCAAGAAGGAACCTGGGTACCAAAAATGAACGCCTGATCCACTCTCAACCCCAGTCCCCTTTCATCGAGAATGTGACTGTGTGATTGTCAGGTGTGTATACATGGCGATATCTCTATATGGGGAATATAATGCTACACATGGCATGGAACAATACGTTTCCCTATGTTAGGCCTGTAGCACTGCAGGCAGCTTTCTGCTATTCTATATAATGAGCTTCCTATGTAATGATTTTAACCTTTTTAGTAGTCATTCTTGTGACTTAATGTCACCTTCGTTTCCATTGTACAACACTGTAGTTCTTATTCAATCATCAATGGGTCTACTCTTACAAACAGAAAATGCTAGAATACTTCTTATGTTATTTTTATTTGTTAAGAATTGGAATAATGTTGTTTATAAGTACCCATGGTCTAATAAATTCATTATACCTCTCCTGTGCATGAGCCCGACAACTACTGTATTAATACTATAACGTGTATGCATGTGTCTTGTCACTCCCGCTGGTTCTGTTTAGTGAAGTTGGTCGATGGTTAGGTGTAGTATCAACTGTTAAAGTTATATAGTTGAGGAAAGCCTGTGGGGTAACTTACAGAGATGTGCCAACCATAATGCTTTGCTTAGCCTACGTCTAACTCTAAGCAGCTAGTCTCATGTCCAACTCTATTTATGTATGTTAGCCGAAGGCCTGTATAGCCTATGGTAAATATAGAGCCTAGGCCTACTGCAAAACCTAACGTAACGCTAAGCAGATACGTTTCTGAATGACATGAACATTGACCTAGCCAGCAATGGAAGCCGGCTTGTGAAGTTGAATTTTACAATTAAAGTTGTCATACAGAAAAACACATAAAGAGGATTCCTCACTTATCCTACCTTCCTTTCCCGACCGACTGCGAAGGCTTCTACATGTCTAGACCTAGTATTAGTACAGTACTAGGGCCGCGCCGGGACATGTTATATTCCACCCCAAGGTAACACATTGCATTTAGCGTTGTTAGTGTGAGATATGTATATGGCAGCTAGTGTAGTTTGCAAGACGTGACTCTCTTAAGATTTCAGTACCATGCACGTAGTCTCGTTTAAAAATTTTGTGCGCATACTTTGCCTAATCGGAACAGGTTTGTAAAGATTCCCAGCAACCGCTATAAACCACGTATCATGGTATAAGCATGGGGGTAAATCAGAAGTAAGAGTAACCAGGCGATATAACCATAACTGGGGGCAACCCTTCTGAAACTGGACAGGGACCGCATAACTATTTGGGTTAGTTGGAACGTAGGGACGAGGGAACGTTTGTTGAATTTATTGAAATGTATTTTGGTGCCGATCGTCTTATTGAGGCATATATAAATATGTGTAAAGCTCTATGGTTAGGACTTAATGCCACTGTGTTTTCTCTATACCCACCTACAATTACGAACGAAGTCTTTGGTTCCATCGGAATATGAGATGTCAGTTGCAGGTGACTAAAGAAAAAAAAATCAGGTTTTGAATGAAAGAAGCACCTATATAAGAATGCCCTAAGCCTGGCGCACTGGCGGGGCTTGATTCCCCATTTTCCGGCCCCACATGCAGAATATATAGTGTGTCACGCCTCCAAATGTATGATATGTATGATCTAGTGTCTGTATACGTTATTATTACAGAATTGAATTACAGCTGTAAGCAGTTACACATATACCATATTGGAGCCATATCACATACTTGAATAATTTAAAACGGACTACATGGACTCGCCAGTGCCATATCGCCAGTGCCATATTAGGGAGTGTTAGCTCAGTGCCTTTCAATCATAAGGTCTCGAATTCGAGTCACTCCAAGATTAATGTATGTCGTCCAGTTACAGAGTTATTGACAATTCCTATAATCATGGACGTTAATATGAATCTAAGAGACTGACTTTGGTCAGTTTGCGGCTTTGACAAGCCAATGATTGCTTCTTCGCGAGTTCCTGCTTGCAGAAGGATCCAAAATACATGCATATCCATACAGGTTCCCTGTACCCTGAGTACAAAACAAGCCTGAGTCCACGGAAAACATGCCGAGTTCATATTCCAGTCTTTAGAGAAAATACACTTACATGGACAAAGAGATGCAAATACCAACGGCAACAAATATACCCCCTCCCCCTCCCCAGATATTATAAACGTCGATGTCGCTATGACCCTGTCATAATCGTTTGGCGGCTCTTAGAAAAAATGGAAAGAGCGTTCTCTATGCAATTAAGTTTACGCGGCAATCACGCGTACCTACATGGGTGTTTTATACATCAGCAGTGCATGGATGTGACGTGTATTCTCTATCACAAATCCCTTTCTATTGAGGAGATTTACTGCTGCTAGAAGTGGGGTGGGTTGGCGTGGCGTGGTATAGAGGGAGCTGATTGAGGGGTGGCTTTGTAAATTAAATACCCAAATGTTTTATATTTGTTTTTTTCTTCTAAAGTTGAAATGAAACTTGCCGAAATAGGTGATTTTGTTAACTATTCAGCTAGTTAGGACCGTTTGCTAACGCAATGTCACTCTTAACTGTCCTCTTACGTAGGCTACTATGCTTCGAAACACTATTACTAACAGGTGGAAAAGTCTGATATATCCTGTTGTAGGATTCCGTATACTGAGTATAATGACAGTTTATACTTCCGCACAGTAGAGACACGATACTCCGCACACTGTTCATATACTGTCATGATACAAGTGCTCTGAAGCATGACCTGAAAATAAAGCCGTTTGTAAATAAGCAAACGGCCGAACTATAGGTGAAAAAAATACAATACATTTCTTATTATTCTGTGTAAGACTTGTTAGTGTTTGACATCTGTTGTTTAATGTTTATGTAGAAGAGGGACGGGAGGGAGTGATTTAGGTCCTGCCCAGTGTATCATGACACCCCAGTTAAAACTTGTGCTGATACGATGGTAGTGTGCAGGAGAGGTATAGTGAGGAGGCACAGGGGAGGTTATCGTGAATTGCTTGTGCAAACTCGAAAGAAAGGTTTGAAATTGGGTACCAAAGACATGGATTCCGGTCTTGGATTCAATATTCTTTAGCCTTGGAATTTGTAGAAACTGACTAAGTGGACTGAGATTCCCACCGCCGACTGTTTCCATAAATACTGTGAACGGATATAAGACCTGTAAAAGACTCGCTAAAGGATTTGGAGATAAAATTTGACTGAAATCATATACAAAGGATCATCGTGTATATTGCCTCCCATTATGCTAGAGGGTAACATGTGTCAAGTAACGTTCAAGTTTCAACTGCCAGTCGAAGATCTCGTCATCTTTTCCATCGGGCGGCTATTCGCCATTTATTATTCATACATGGAATGAAATAATCTTTCATTTCCACTACTAACCAATACTAAACCCTGGACAGACTCGCAATTACTGGGTGAATGATACGCATGCGTGGAGCGTTTATGATTTATATGAAAGGGTCGACATGCAGTTGTTTGAAAGCTTCGGTTTAATATTTCAGAGTTATCATTTTGCATATTTCAGCGTAAATGTAAACATACTAAGTACATACGCCATGAACACCTCTCATCCCTACAAAATAGTCATACAGAATGCCATACACGTCACTAACTAATGAGTGTGAGTGAAAGGTTAATGCACAACCACTATCTTGCGGACAGCGCAAGACGTGCACGGCTGTTCTGAAACCAAAATATAAATAAAGATAGAAGAAAAGTTACTTTAGTCGATGCTTGACTTAAAGAAGTATTCATTGTAATTTTTAAAGAGAAAATGTCTTAGACTACTTTTATTAAAATAACCAATAAGGAATGATACGGAGTTCTAGTGGGATGACGTTCCGTAATTTAGGGCCATCTTTGGCAATTGAACGATCGCCTAACTTAATGTCACACACGTAACCAGATTTTTTTTTTAAATAAATCAATATTTTACATGATTACGGATGTGGAACAGTTTAGTCTTTCACGTTCATAGATAGACAACATATCGAGGTAGTGGTATGAGAAGTAAAAGTTCTTCAACCACCTAAGAAACAGATATTTCCAAAGATTTATTTTCTGCAAACTTTATTATCTGGAACAAGGGTCACCTAGTGTACAATAAAACAGGCGCGTGGCCAAGGGGAGAAGGGGGCACCCCCCCCCCTTGAGTATATTTTTGTTGTATGTTTTTATGACATCGCTAGTAATTTCAAAGAGAAAATGCTAAGATGCAACTAACAGGGCCTGGGAAGTGCCATTTCCAGCGATCTGGGAGGCATTTTCATCCAAAATTTTCTTGTACGCTTCGCGCCAGTATGGTGGCGCTACGCTTAGATAGTTTGTGTAACATATCTACGGCTCTGAAAGCTATACAGTTTCGCCCCTCCCTTGGCAAATTCCTCTCTATGCGCCTGCATTAAAATACCATAAGACAGAATATTTTTCCCTCTCCGAAAAAAAATACATAGAGGTAAACGAAAAAATGTACACGTCTCACACGTAATCGAGAATGGCTGTACGGATCAATTTCCATTAACGTATGGTTTTCATGCCAGCAAAGTTTTCTTACATTTTTATAATACAACCTCTCGGATTGATATTTCTACCAGTATATTTTTTTTTCCATGTTAAACAACACCAAAGGATTAATTTCACTTTAACCCAGTTGAAAGTGTCTGATTCCATAGGAAACCCCATATGAACTCGTAAAGGCATTTATAATTGCCTTATATCACTATTTTGAACTTACTCAAGTTGATTAACACCGGATATGGCTTTGTATATGAGGGAACACGTGCAATAATGCTCCTATAGTGCATAATTTGTCTTGTCTTGAGGAGAAGGGGAAGAGGGGGCGTAGGGGAGGGACGGTCACGGTGGCACGGGGCAACTAAAATTTCACTGAAAGCTACCGAAAATACCTTCCTAGTTACACCTGGTGAGTATAAGAGACTGAAACCTTGGACCCGTCTCGCCGTTTAATCCTAGTCTGAAGAGCTTCCGGGTTTGCATTAGCCATTTACCTTGCAGACGGTAATATAAAAAATATAATAATAATAAGCCTAATATTAATGAGGCAAATGTTTTTCGGGATTGAAAATGAGTTTAGAGCAAACAAGAGTCTGCCACACAGGCAGTATCGTAGCCAGAGGAGGACCGGCCGCCACTCAATCAGTCTCACCATGGAGGTAAAAACAGACCTCCATGGTCTCACTCATGGAACCGTGTGGCACGTTCGTGCAATTCATACATCACAAATGCTATGATACAATTTCATTCATATGAAAACGTTCCATTCGCGTGAAGGGAGGGGGTAAGGGTGGGGTTAGGATCATGCTTTATGCAAATCCCCATTGCTCATGATAGTATAATCTTTACACATTCAAGCATCCACTTCCCTCCCCAATTTTTTTCATCTCGTGTTCAACTTAGATTACAGGTACCGTACCACATTAATGCAGAGTAGTACACGTCCGAGAGAATGGTTAACCATTATACAAAAATATTCCTAAAAGTAACCTACTGTAGTGATTTGTTTGGCATGTTTGGAGTCATTATCGTTCATTTTCATTCTTGGATGTTGAAGAGGATGAAATAAACTACTGATGATCTAGACATCGAGGATTGAAGGCGATTTGGGGCATTTTAGAAAATCTTGGGTGAAACAAGGGCGAGAGCTGGGGAGCACTTTGCTAAACTTTCTTTTATCTCAAACACTAAACGGTTATGGTGGCAAAAGTTGAATGTGCCGTGATAGCCCAAGCCGTTAGTTTTCATATGATGAGTAGGACATGTCAGTTGAAAAGTATCCTTCAGCGATGTGATTTCTTCGATGATTTGAACAGATTCCGGCAGAAATAGACAACATTCAACTTGTAGAGGTTATTCAAACTGCTGGAAACAATGAAATTGTTTCCTATACCTTTGCGCATGCGATGAAGTCTGCAGTATAATTCAGCTAAATAGAATCCACGAAAGTGTCTCAAGATCCAAGTTACAAAAGTGATGTGTACTTGTTTCACAGTGGTAACTTTGGCTGTTTCCGTTACAACTTTGCAGATTAAAATTGCGATTGAAATAGTACAGTGGTTCACAATTTGACTAACGAACACATCAGTGCAGATTATGTATAACACCGTACGCGAAAACAGTAAGGAAAGGTGGTGTAGTTTAGCGATGCTGGATAGATAACTGTTTCAATTTACAGAAACTAAGCGCCCCAAAAAGGAACAGAGGCAGGCAAAGAAAGAGATGGAGAGATGAAATACAGAAATTCTGCATGGAATGAAACCAATTGGTACACACTGGATCCAAGGGGGGGGCCAAGGGGGCCATGCCCCCCCCCCCAAAGGTGAGCCAAAAAGTGTTTCCGAACATCCGCTAAATCATATGATTGGAAATTAAAAAAAATCGAGAGGAATAGCAGTGGTAGACTAGTCTAAACCTTTTCGTTTTCTGGTTTAAAATTAAATGCAGAGCTCCCAACTGACCCGCAATTCGCGGGAATTAGACCCGCATTCTAACACCCAAACCCGCTGACCCGAACAAGCGTCCGAAAAAACCGCATTGTAATTGCCAAGTATATACATAAAAAAAATTGCATCAAATTTTGACTTAGCAACCATCATTTCTTTGGCATTTAGCATAATAGAGTATAAAACCTCCTTTACAGCATCATTTGAACCTCAAATTAGCCTATATTTCTTTTCATTGGGGCGAGCAGCGAACATTTTCATGCCACGGGAAAGAATGAATTATCACCTACTATTCAATTTATTGATGTTACACACAAAATAATGCATAATTCTCAGAAAATTTTGGGTGACAAAAGCCTTTCTAAGTGCCACCATTTTACATGTAGGCATCACCAGGATTCCAAAAAAATTCAAAAGGGGAGGGGGACACCGCCTCCCCTTATACCCCTCCCCCAGGACTGCGATTCGTGGCATGAACCAGCATTTGCCTTCTCAAGAGTTCGGAGCTATGTAAATGTATGAGGATTTACAGTTTAACACCATTTTGCAGTTACAGGCTGGTTATAAGAAATTTATAACCTATGAGAAATAAAATTTCTTGAGAAAGATGATCCCAACTTTGTTTTATAGATATTTTAGAAAATTACACCTGGGAAAAAATTTTTTTAGAAGTAAATTAACATCACCATTGTCCACTTTTGTCGCACCAAATTGCATCTGAGGGCATTCAGCAATAGAAAATTTTCCAAAGGGGAGGGGGGCACCCCCTCCCCTTAGACCCCTCCCCATATCACTCTAATGCCACTTTGGCCCCTCCCAAACAAAGGCTCTGGATCCGCCAGTGTTGGTACACACATGCAAGGGAGAGAGAGAGTTGGAGACATCATGCTGAGGCCTTCATCCAGCAGTGGATCGACAACGGCTGAAGAAGAAGAAGAAGGCGCCCCAAAAGTAAAGCAATCGCTGTAACTGCAGGAGATATTTCTTTCATACAGAACCACGTACTTATGGACCACCGGATAGTACGGAATAGCAAATGCGACATGAGTCCATAAGGGCATGGGCAAGTGCCCCTCCCTGCCTCCTCCACTGAAATTTCAGAGACGATACAGGGAAGACAAGAAAGGGGGGGGGGCGGTAATATATATGATACTGTGTATGGGTTGTACTTACTTTTTTTATTGTGGTCTTTAATAGAAACACACCATCTCCATTTGTGTCAATATATAGAGATTTGAAAAACATGCGTATATGTATACCAACAAGTAATTTATGTCTTATTGATGTTTGACAACTTTACATATTCAGGGACGTATCCACTCGAAGCATGGGGACACATGCCTCCTCCCCTTATTCCCCTCCTACAAACTGTCTTCCAATGGCTTACAATTTATAACACACGGCCGCAAAGTCGACTTGAATGTATAGTTATAATGATGGAAAGGATAGCAAAATTCATCTTTGCACTCTTACTGAATACAAATCTCGTATAGGGAAGTGTACATCCCTCCCATTAGACTCAATCCCAGAACGGACACCATCTAACTTTTTTTTGCCTGCATCAACCATCCCCTCCCCGTAAACTTGAATTCGTAACAGCAGGTACAGTCTATCTTTGTCATGAAAATTCATATCAATACAACCGTTAATTACATCGTAAATACCCTGACTCTTACAGAATGGGGTAAAATAGAAAATTGGTCTTCGCCCCTCACACCACGATGGCTTATTTTGTGATGTTGTAGGCTATTTAGTCACGTGACATGTTTTACTTTGTCGCCATCTGTAAATGAGAAGAGTTTGCTACACAGGTCACGCGTTTGAACCTCAACTCGGAAGACGATAGAGGAAGTGTACCGGACGTGTAAGATTATCTCTGACGAAACCAATATACCATCAGATAATGTAAACCGTAGATTTATTTCGCTGTCTAGATATATCATATATCACTGTCCTCCATTAAACTCTTTACTGCAATTACTAAGCTATAAAGCAAGAGACATCAACAGAGAATTGAATATTCTGACACGTTTGTCGTTTACCCCTTCCCATCTTAATGAATCATGGCTTTTTCATCACAATTGGAGAAGATGTTCCTTTTGTTTGTTTTAACAACAAACTTGCACGTAAGTTGACATTTTCAGTCTTATCCTATATATTCATATGTATATTTTATGTATATCTATGAAAAATAGTATTCGTTAAGACATTGTTTGTCTATTTGTAATTTCTTGTGAAGTCAATCATCCATTTATGTCTGTTATATCACAATATTTATGTCGCTTCAATAATTTATATAGAAGCATTATATAGAAGCAAAAACATAATGGATCACTTTCTGAAAGAAATTCACCGTGTTATTGAGGCTAAAATTATTTTAACATATTTTTTATTTAATAAAAATGTCACCGACGATACAAACCGGTCACGAATGAATGATAGGATATGACTACAAATCTATGACAACGATTACAGAAATGAATGTTAGAGTATGAGTACAAATCTATAAGTATAAATGAATGCGAGAATATGACTACAAGTCTATTAGTATGCGGAGTACAAAAATTAATGCGAGAATATGAGTAAAACTCTATGAGTATGAGTACAGAAATGAATGCTAGAATATGAGTACAAATCTATGGGTATGAGTACAGAAATGAATGCTAGAATATGAGTACAAATCTATGGGTATGAGTACAGAAATGAATGCTAGAATATGAGTGCAAATAGGCTATATGAGTATGAGTACATAAATGAATGATAGAATATGATTACAAATCTATGAGTACGATTACAGAATTGAATGCTAGAATATGAGTACAAATTTATAAGTATGAGTACAGAAATGAATGCGAGAATATGACTACAAATCTATGAGTATGAGTTCTAGAATATGAGTACAAATCTATGAGTACGATTACAGAAATGAATGCTAGAATATGAGTACAAATCTATGACTATGAGCAGAGATGAATTCTAGAATATGAGTACTACAAACTCATAACATATATAGCCTACACAAGGGCGGGGGGAGCACTTTTAATCTGGGGGGCACCGACATCAAAGGGCACTTTGCAGAAATTCGATTGGACTGATGCAGCCTTATATTTAGTACCCTTTATGACTCTTATTGTATAATCTTATTTGCGTATACACATCACTCCATCAACGCCCCCCCCCCCCCCCTCAAGGAAAATATGCATACTAGCACTGCAATATCAAATGTGCAAATTGGGAAACAAGGAACAAGTTTTCTTTTGAGACAAAATGAGGTGAAATCATGCTAGTCGCTAATGTAGGAATCTTCCGAATTAGAGTTTATTTCTTGTTATTATCTTAACAAAAGTTATTCCATTCGAAATAGCTTTGAGTTTGACCCACAGAAATTCATTAAAAGTCAGGGGCGTAGCCAGGATGTGAAAAGTTGTATGCACGACTATCTGAGCGGAGCGCCACCATCGGTTGGCGCGGAGCGTACAAGAAAATTTTTGGTTTACAAACCCCTCAGAAGGCCGGAAACGGCCCTTCCCGAGTGTTCATTCTGGTTCCCTGGCCTCTTGCTAACTTGAGATGAGACACCTCAATTTTTATGGAGAAAAAGGGCACATTTTTAACCTGAGGAAAAGTGGGGGGGGGCACGTGCCCCCTATGCCCCCCGGTTCCGCCGCCCTTGAGCCTACATTTGACTTATATGTATAAGTCAATAACATCAATAGGAATTTGATTGAATACTAAGCAAACAAATTACATTAAGAACTTTTGTAAAAAGATTAATCCTCACTTCACATCATAGAAACCATTATCCACACTTATATGTTTTATTTTTAAGATTTCGTACGCTCAGGAAACTGACGTCGGTTTCGCTGTTGATGGATCACGTAACCCGTTAACTGACCAATGCATTTGTCGCGTGCATGTTCCAGACACCATTCAATGCGCAAAGGTGACAAACCCAGCAACTATAGTGCAGATCAATGATCTACAAAATGAGGTAAGTTTAGAAGTGACCGAGTTTTAATAACATGCATATGATTACGACAACACTCTATACATGTAAATCATTAACAAAGGCATTAGGACCGATTCATTATACAGTGTCCCAACCATTTAGAATTTCAACTTGACAGAAAAGATATAATGCGTTGACCGAAACTTATGTACGTTGTATACATAATAACGTTACGGTATACTGTTGGGAAATACTCTCAACTCCAAGAATTCATCAATCGGATGAATAAAGCACGCTCGATAATATAAGTCAGATTTACGTCTTCTCAGGCAAGTGATTCCAAATCCCTTTGTCGACATTATTGATGAAGGAATGTTATATAAAATATAGACATACGATGTTTTATATAAGCGCATTTTATGTCAGGCAATGGATACATGATACAAGATAAGATTGTTAATATCAAGTCATGCATCTTTAGGTTTCTCGAGTCAGTCTGCGACTTGACAACCAAGTCACAGCCATCCAAGCTCAGACAGCTACGATTGACAGCGTAAGTGTTACCTTGGCAACGTCACTTGCAACTCTGCAGAGAATTGAGGCGGGAACTATGGTCGTTTCTCGACCTGAACTCATCCAAATACGCAAAGAAATTCAGGATATGGAGGCGCTGTTAGTTACTCTACAGAGCAACCGTACATCGACCTTGGTGATCGGCAGACTACAGGCAGAGGTGAGCATATAAGGGACTTATTAAAATATCTTGTGCATATACTCTCTTATTTTTAAATTTACAAAGTGATTGACATCATTATTTGAGGGTTTTCCGGCATAGATGGCACCAGAATATATAGCCTCTGAATCTCACGTTGTTAAGGACGGAGTTACATCACGTGCAAATACACTCAAGGTACTATAGTGAATATTTTTTTTTAATTCACTCTATAATTTAAACTTGTAATATTTCACTTTCAGAAAGATCCTTTAACAAATATCAATATGTTGACATTCCTACGTATAGTTCCTTGCCATTTAGATGTTCTTGTCGAGGTTTTCTTTCATCTATAACATCTCATAATTTAAGTTCTTCGTGATGGCTATAAAAGACATGGCGATTTTAGATCTAAAACAAGAAGTTTATCATATCGAGGTGAGTTATCTAAACGAGCTCATCCCATATACTTTAACTTGACTACTTTATCGCTTTACATTTTAAAAACATCTGCAACTTTAAATAAATACACATATGCAATATCTTCCTTCCTGCTCTGTACATCTCTCAACTTGAAATATAAGTAAGTTGGCCTGACGTTTCGATCCTAGCAGGATCTTCTATAAAGGCTTTTTTTTAAGCCTTTGAAGAATATCCTGCTAGGATCGAAACGTCAGGCCAACTTACTTTTACACATTCTCTTACACAGGCTCTCTAGTGGATAAGCAGTTTACTAACAGTTTTATTTTATTTTAACTTGAGATATATGCAACTTTGTTGTTAAGAGTGGGGGGTGTAAATATCTGGTATAACTCTAGAATCTCACAACCATCTACAATACCATTCTATACCCTCTTCCATCTGTTCATATCAATGTCTGGTACATGTATACACGCGGTTTACATATACGTTGGTATAACAATTACCCAGACTTTTGTATTTTCTTGATATCAGATTTTTAACGTCACAACGTTACTGAATGAACTGGAATTGAACGAGAACACCGATACGTCTGACCTTCTGGAACAGATTAAAAATCTTAGAGCTAAAGTTGACGAGTGTAAGAATGCAGAAATCCCCTCATCACTTTATGATTTGTGGGAGGAAGATGGCACACAGGGTGAGTAAATTATATACTTACTTATTTATGTTTTTCAGAGGTTAATTTTTTAACAATAATGTAAAGTGACGAAAGTAAAATTTCGGCGTAATTTTTGCTTAATGACCTTTAACGTTAACGCTCTTTTCTGTCGGACGGGAGGGGCTGGTCACCAGGGACGTAGCCATGACGGGGGGGGGGGCAATTGGAGCGATCGCTCTTCCCTCTTTCAAATTTCTCGCTATTTCCCTTTTGGGCACGGGATAGTAATCATGGGAAAGTATCATTTCAAGTGGCCAGTGACTATATTTTTCAACTCATTATATGAGATTGAATTTTGAGGGAGAAGTTGGGGGTAGAAGTTGAAATATATGTAGCCATGAATGAATATCCTTATAGATAAGTCTAATTAAAATTATGCAATCAATACACAGATCTTGCCAAAACGAAGTTCTTACTCTTTTAACAGATTCCTGTGCTAATTTGGTAGCGGTTTCTCTTCCCTACACCGTTACGGGGCTCCGATCGCTCTACGGGGCTTGGTTCCGCGATCCGGTGAAGTTCCCCAGAAGGGTTTACTCTTATGAAATGCCCAATGGAAGGTTAGTAGTTATTACTTACAATATAAGATGGCACGTTGTATATGTAGGCACTTATCTTGGTCAAATTGTCTTAGATGGCTGGAGCCACCCCCTTCCCCTATCCCCCTACCCCTTCTGATAATGTTTTAATTTTTCTGTAGCTTAATTCCAGTTTCAAGACGTTGAGTTTCAAAAAAATATTCATGTCTAATGCTCCTATAAGATTGACCACATTCACCCTTCGGTGTAGGCGTGAAATGCAAATGTTTATGCCTTTCATTATCTAATATCTCAATAAAGACATGATTTTCAACTTCTTATAAAGAACAAGGCACCAAAAATCATGAATTTTGTAGATGCATCTGTGGAACTGACCTAATTGCCACTGTGTGGTTTTTAAAAGTCTCTTCACTTTAATTGATTAATCTTAGATGCTTAAAGCTTCATTTCTCAAAAACAAAACAAAAATAACAAAGTAAAACCTGCAGGTTATTGTTACTGGGCATTAATGTTTAACGGACTTTAAGTTATCAAAACTGTGTCTATAGTAGTCCTTTGAAAAGTACTTGCATTCCTAAATTGACAAGTGAAGTATGATTCGATCTCCAGCTTACGCATGGACGGTGTTCAAAAGAAACGTTCCACACAGTCAGTATAGGCTGCCCATCAGCGCAGGTAATATCCACTGTTTGTACTGGATAAATTACCACAGATTATATAGGATATACATAATTCACCTATGGTTTTGTGTATGTCCTTTTCTTTTTGGTTCACCGGAAGGGAAAACTATATAGAGTTCACTCCAACCGACCTTGCTAAATTGTGAGGGTGAACCGCGGGTTGCAAAGTCGGTAATTACCATTACGGTTTGATTCTTTAAACACGGCAGCATACAGAAACGTTGTACTCAAAGCCGAGACCAAAGTGAATTAATCAGGTCTACGCATCCAGAGTCTATACATGCGAAGTTTTTCAATACCGCCCTCATTTTCGAGGAAACATTTCATGCTGTAGCTTTGATTCTTCTCCCATACTATATATACAGATACTCCAACCTTGTCAAATATTACGGGTCCCTGAAGGATTACCATGACGGTAACGATGCCGTAGAAATACGTCTTACCGAAAGCTCACAGGGGACTGGACTGGTAGCATTTAACGGTTCCATCTACTACAACCCTTACAACAGTAGAAATGTCGCCAAATTTGATGTAGTTTCTAATCAAAAGCTAGTATTCAAAGCACTAGATGACGCAGGCTACAACAATGCTCTACCGTACCGGTCCGCAGCCTACTCCGATATCGACCTTCTCGCCGACCAACTGGGACTGTGGGCAATCTACTCTAGTACGGCAGCCAACGGATTCATCCTCATCAGCAAACTCGATCAGGACACGCTCGAAATTATCGAGACTTGGCGTACAAATTACCCGAAGAGTGCCGCGGGAAATTGCTTCGTCGCTTGCGGCGTCGTGTACTGTACCAATGGCTTTGACTCTCACATTAACAAGATCAATTACAAATTTGACACAAAATCGGAAAAAGAGGAGTTCTTGAACATTCCGTTCGACAACAAATTTTTAAAGACATATTCGTTGAATTACAATGCGCGTGATCAGAAGTTATACGGATGGGATAACGGCCATCAAATGATATACGATCTCATCTTCAGAAATGAAGCTCCTACAGTTTAAAGATTCTTGTCGCAACGTGTGACAATTAGGAATATCAAGTACGGGTGGAGGGAATAACTGGTATCATACCATTATTAACTTGAGTAGTATAAATCAGCCTAAAAGGTTAACCATTGGCAAGTTATAACGGTCTTAACTTTACCTACTTGAAGTAACCTTCTTTTTTTCATCATCTTCCCCTTTACATTGCTTTCATCTAGACCTTTTGTTTTGGTTTGAGTTTTTCCTTCACTCGCTCTCTGCGAATGGGCCAAAGTGTTTGGGAACACCGTTATGCTTGTGTGACGACGAATCGGTAAATTCGTGTTTATAAAGAAATACATAAAGGGGATTTAACTTACTTTAGTTTAGAGACCCAAGGATCAGGAAGTCTTTACAGTAGCTTTATTTCAGACCCTATTCGTGTTAGATCGTGGATGAACACCGGCTTATTTCAAGCCTTCTCTTTTCGATAAGTGTTCAGAAGATAGCGAGGCTAGGGTGTGAATTAACTCCCATTCCTGCTCCCGGACCGCCATTTAACGTCCCCATCCGCCGGATGAGAGTGTATGCCCCAGCATCTGACCACTTTCTCAAATACTGAAGTAACCACAGTGTTGTCGATAACTTTTCGGCAAAACCTTAATTTTGATTTGTTGTGCTTAGACCGTTGAATTGTGCTTTGACCGTAAACATGACTGTCTATCATGTATTTCAACAAAGCTTTAAAACTCTTTACAGAGTCCAGTTTGTATTTCTCTATTTAATTTCTGAGAAATGACCCTTCTGTGGATCATCAATTAAATTGGCTGGACTAATAAGTCTAGCACACAGACCAGCGCCGTTGATCTCTGACACAGATCATAAGGTCGGTTCCTCATGTGCAACAGGACAACATCAGACGTTTCTTGGCCTAAACATGATAAAGGTTGTCAAGTATAGGCCCCAAATTATAGCATGCTATAATTGCTAGTTTTCAAAAAGTACTTTCCTGGTGGTCTTTACTCTCTAAATTGTTTTCAGACATTTTTAAGGTACACATAAGGTGACTGAATGTCCCAGTGAGGAAAATTGCCTCGATGGTTGCAATAAAAACAGTTCAAGAATTATGACCAATGGTGACCATCTTTGAATATCTAGCATATTCGGGGCAAATACAGCATACCTTTAAAAGGATTGTCTGGTGGCCCAAAGAAGTTACCTTAAAAAATAGTAAATAATTTTCCAAACATGTTGTCAAAGTATGAGAACGCTAATGTTGCGTTTGACAGAGAAACGATTTTTTAATCGTTATGGATAGACACTTCAAATATGATTTGAACAGTACAATACGTGACGTCAGCTCTGCCATAGCAGATTGCGTCATAACCCACCCTCCGCACAGTACCTATACGGTAATCACAACAAAAACAGCGTGTGTATACAGATAAATTTCTTCCTTAATTTCCGGTGAAATTTCTTAAAAATTAGATATGTTTTCAAAAACTCCTTAAGCCACCATGTACTTGAGCGGTGGTTCCGTGGTCTTTGTGTAACACAAGGTAAATTTTAACAGCAGACTCTGAGTTGTTCAGGCTATGCATCGCGCTATCCAGCTCCAACGCGAAAAATGTTCGCATGTAGGCTGTACTCAAACGTTGACAATCGGACAGTTCTGCGAAGCCTAAGCTTTTCAGCGCTATATTCTGCTCTGACAACGATTCGATCAATTTCTTCAATAATTTCCGGTGAAATTTCTTATAAATTAGATATGATTTAAAAAACTCCTTAAGCCGCAATATATTTAGTAGATCGGTGGTTTCGTGGTCTTTGTGTAACACAAGATAAGTTTTAACAGCAGGCTCTTCGTTGTTTATACATCGCGGTATCCAGCTCCAGCGCGAAGAATGTTCGCGTGTATAGGCTACTGTAACGTTTACAATCGGACAGTTCTGCGATGACATCGATCCCGCCAAGTTTCATCTTTCGGTTTAACGAATACTTTATAAGTTTCCTTTTACTGTTAATTTGATCCGTGAATTTTATTTCAGCGAGTTCGAAGAACAGTTAATGAACTGTGGTTTGAGTGTGAGTGTACTATGTGTAACGCTATACAAGTACACCAACTGAGCATCGTAGTATATACGTTCGCGAGTATGTACGTTATATATATGAGGCAATTCAATGTACTTACACGTGAGTTAATTTGCTGCGGAATTGGGAGTGCTAACTTCAAGTCGCCTGTTTTGCCTATCTGCAAGCACTACGTCAAACACCATATTGAAGCGTTCGAACAAACGGTACTTTTGGTGAGAAACTGGTGAATTTGAAAACTAGATTTCTACAAGAAGAAAATGTCGAATGGGGACAATTTTTACATGGTTAGAAAGAGAAAAATAATAACTACAAGGACAATGTATCAAAATCTTCCACCAGACAATTCCTTTAAAATGTACTGCAAATATAAAGTGTAAAAGGTGTTGAATGTCGTCCATGGTGCTGCTGGTTTTCCCATGCTGCGACATAAGAGAGAATAGAGTGGATATGTTGACATGTTAGCCTTAATGGAGCATTCCACCTATACTTCATATTTTGAATTGCTGAATACCTTGAAAACTGTAATAACTATAGGAACGATACTAGCGCAGTTAACTTTGTTTGCTTATTCTTAGACTAATACATATCAAGTCTAATGCCTACAGAGTTCCTTCAAAAAGCCTACATTATCAGCCAGTCCTTTAGAGTCAATAAAATATACCCAATTCCATTATATATATAAAAAAATAACCATTATTTATCAACTTTTTTGGCCTTGTCTAACTACTTCAAAATTGTAAAACACAACATTTCTGCAGAAAGAAATACATAAACACATGCATTCACTTGATTGCCCTTTATAATTTATTTACATAACTGTATAAATTATTGATTACATCTGCTACTTACGGATTGATGAAGTATACAAAATACTGTTGAGTACTATGTACAAAAATTAATTGATATAAGAGTCCTGTAAAGTATACCTTTACTATATAGTATTCAACATCTGGATTAAAAACATTCCCAATGAGGTCTTCAAAATCACTCCAAAATGTGCTGTATTACACCTACACCCCATCAGACCCCCACTCCCTCCACCTCCCTTTTTCATTGGGGGAGGGGGATCAACAATATATTGGTCTAATTGCAAACTCAATTGTCGAGGAATAATTTGGAGGTCAGAACAACCATGAAAATACAGTTTCTGAATACTTTAAAGTAATGTTTAGCAGACTAAATTTTTTATTAAAGGGAGGGGGGAAGGGTATGAATATGTAACACAGAAGACAGGATACCGACCCCACCAGAATATAAGTAAGTAAACTTTACACATGTCATAAAATGATACTACACCAGAAATACAACATGAATGTGAGACATATCCATATTAAAATTAACTCTTAATGCTTCAGCAACACAGGAGCAGTCCTAGGGATGTTTGGAGGGTGGGAGGTGGGGGTCTGGGAAGTACAAAATGAAAATTAAATATAGATATATATAATGTCTACATTCTGACATCTGAAACCGCAGAATGTGATATTAAAATGATTTTAAATTACAGACTACTTTAACAGTGACACAGCCCCATCTTCCCCTTCTCAACATTGACTTAACATGCATAGTACTGTATTGGTATATATTATCTTTAACAAACAACCATTGCAAAATAAACAAATGAACTTTTTCTCGGCCTACTAAGTGTGGATCTTGATGTATGAAATAACTGTACTTCTGTTTGACACAACATAACCAAGAAAACAAACAAAATTATTCATGTGATATTTCAGTTACCTAACTTATCAATATTGAGAAGCTGCGATACTTCCTTCTCTCCATCTTCAAAATGGATCAGATGGTTGTGTAACAAACGAGGACAAAAACATGGGACTGGATGAACGCTGGTAACTTTGGTGATGAGTTAATCAGAATGTAATCAACTCTTGACTATTCCACTCTTGTCTTTGCTGTGTAATTTTTTTTGGGGGGGGGGTGGGGGAACAGTCATGAAAGACTGGCCATATTCTACATCATTATGAGTTGTAAAACAACCAATGAAAGTTTACCACCATGCCTCACACCATGCCCTTTACTACCTTAACCATTCTGGACATATACATTCCAGAATTATTTCCGGAACGAGAAGTAAAACATTTTGTATCTTTTATTTTGACCTGTACAGAATGATATTCAAGCAACTCTTGGTTTTTTAATCAACATAATATTAAAGTATCAAAACAATCACCCAATGGAAAAAAAAAATCAAAATTCATGCATTTGCCGATCAGAATGTACTATATAATAGAAAATAGTATTAGCAAGAACTCCATTTCCACTTTGAATACATAAACTATTCAAAGATTTGTAATAATGAATTATTCACTTTATTCTCAGAGATGAGTTGCATATGAAGGAGAATAAAATGAGGGAAAAATGCAGTATGTATTATGTGCAACAAGACAGCTGAGGGACATCGATTTTTATTTCCATACCCCTCCCCCCCCCAGCCCAATTTACCAAAAAAAAAAGAAAAAAGAATTCAACACTATATGTAAGAATAGTAAAAATCTCTTTCACTCTCCATAACAGTGAGTGAATGTCTGCCATACGATCCTGTAAGACATTTCCTCCAATGGAGCACCTCAAGTGGAAAAACTTTAGAAAGCCTCCCATGTATAACAGTCGTGCAATCATTTTGTATGTGGAGTCATGGCTGTAGACAGAAGCTGTACAGGTGCATACAGACCACTGCATAGCATAATCCTCATTAAACCAGTGTATCCAGACAGCATAACATACATTGCACAACTTTTGTTGACAGATTGAAGTAAAAAAAAGGTTAAAGTTTGAGAACACGGATTTTAAATGAAGATAAGGTCATTTAATTTGCAAATTTTGGGTCCTGTCTGTATACTCAGCAGCATTGGTTTAAGAACAGAAGAAAAGGGGGAATCAATGAAATGATTGTCTAAACAAAATTAGAGGTAGAGAGACTGAAAAGAAAATGTGATTTGATAATTTTATACCATGAATGATGAAACAAATTCCAGCACTTAACTTACTCCACGGTACCCCCCCCCCCCCCCACTGCAATGCTGGATTCCTTCAGATTTCTAAAAATTTAACCTGTGAGTTATGATAATAAGAGTTGTTATAAAATTATACTGATCCTGTCCAGTGCCTGAGCTTCAAAGCAACCCTTGTAAACTTTGGTCAATGTGTTTTACGGTACTATCGCCATAATTTTATGACTTGCAAAAGTTTTCACCGTTTGCGCAAGTCTTCAACAGCTTCCAGATCATCCAACAAATGCTAATAAACATTTTCAATAAATTAATTGATTACAGTTGATAAATATCAATCAGTTACTTTAGACAAATGTCTTCAATTTTCTCCCTCTCCCCACCACCCCTCCCTTAAATCACTAATTAAAAGAGTGGTCATCTTGTTCCAATTCAAATCCTGCTTTTCTTGTTTACATTTTGAAATATTACACCCACTGTAGGAACACACACTGACAAAATAAATGCAACATTTATAAAAAAGTTATTTCCTTAAACATATTAATGCTATACTAATTTTGGATACAGGAATGATCTCTTTTTAGTCTTGCTTATAAAAATAGAATTGAATCATTAGTTTCTTTCTTCTTAGGAATGTTAAAAAAATATGATGAAATATTACCCTTTTCCTTTTCTCACGTTCATTCAAGTTATGATACAGGATATACGACAATCCCTTGAGTAAACTCTTGAAATTAAAGTAGTTAACTTACTGCAAATAAATCAGGTACAGAAATACAGTTATGTGCAGAAATATTGAAGGAGGAAAATACAAACCCACTGCCTTAGAGCATTCACTGGATATAAAAAAACATGTGAAGCGCTTTCTATAATATCTATATAATATATATATATATATATTTATATATATATAATATATATATATATATATATATATATATATATATATTGAATATGTATATATGTTAATCATTTTGGCAGTTACCTTGACAAACTATCAACACCTTTTTAGCTTAGTGGTGGTGGTGCTTGCTGCTGGTATTTGGATAAAACATTACTATCTACATTATTTTATTTCAGACAAGTTCAGAGGTTGAAGTGTATTTATACAGAGTAGCAACATAAGGACAATGCTATTATTGAAACACTGTTATATACCTCACTTACTCCCTCCCCACCCAGTCCTCCCCACCCAGTCCCCCCCCCCTTTCCTCCCACTTGCAAGTTTACAAGGATAGTACACCATACAAAAGCTAATGCCTTATATACAATGTACAACCTATAGACACTCTGATACATGCATGGTATATAAACAAAGTGTAAAATATCTTCATCATCAAGGTAAAATAGCTGAATATAAAATGGTGACCATCCCACCTCCTTGTTACATGCCCTCCTCTCCCCTCCCCCACCACTTCAGCCATATACTTCTACTGTAAGTTCTAACTCACTATAAAAAACAAAAACTCTATGTAAAAGGTGTTTCTTGGATACAAGTTACCTGAGATAATTTTAACTATACAAGAATCAGTAATTGTCTGGTAATGGTAATATTACCTTGATCTTGACAGTTATTCTGCCACATTGTTTTTGAGATGAATAATTGTACATGAATGACATCAGTAATGTCTCAATTGAACTCACTATACTCTCTCAAAATTTAGCTTTACACAAACAAAAACTTCCTATTAACTTTGTAGTTATCAACTCTGTGCTTAAATTGTACTCACACTCAGCAGTAAACTTAACATTAAAGTAATCATACTTGTACTCACTGCTCTGTACTCGTAGCTCATACATCTACTCAGTAAAAATAATGGCCGTGTGCTTACACTCAAGACAAATGCCTTTGTACTCATACTCAGCAAATGTATTAAATAATCATGTACTCAACTCATGGCTTTGGGCTCCACTAGCAATCGTACTCGGGACCTTGAACCCAAAACTACTCGAAAGTCTGTAACTTCCTAATTTTCTTCTTAAACCAGTCTTGCTGATATAGCACCATACTAGCTAGATATTAGATGCAGCCTCACTATCTCACAACTTTTCCTGCCAGAAAAAAAATGAACCTAATTATCATGCACAATCTCAGTTTTGTTTAAAGAGAGGAACCTAGATGTGCTAACCAGTGGCAACTGTAATCATCATAGCTCAGAATTATATTGGTTTCCCTTAAAAAAGTATATATATATTTATAAAATGTCCACTCAAATGAAAGTTGCAATCCATTTATCATGCTTACATCTCCTATCGTCATGTATTAATTAGATGAACATGATTTTGTAGAGTAAAACTAATCCAAAAATAGAAAGCAAGATATGATTCTAAATTTTCTAATGATTAGTCAGTTCCTCTGCTTTATCTGGGGAGATCAAACAAAACAACCAATATCAGTATTGCTCATTTAACTTAAGTTATATCGTTTTTTTTTATACTTAGGAATAAGTTAGGAATACAGCAAAACCTTTTTAATATTTGGCAGGTTAACATATGACCATGCTATTGCTGATTTTACTTCAGAGAGAATTTTTGTTTCTGGAATGAAAGTCAGGAATAAAATAATTTCATATATATTTCTGCAATGTCTATACACAACATTTTCATAACTTAATGTCTATACACAACATTTTCATAACTTATTCTCAAAGTCATTTCCCATTTCTGTTATTGATACAAATTAATATAGAGTATATTCCTGCCTCATGAGATTATTGCAGTCTAGTCAGACCCTGCTTCCAGCTATAACCATACTGACTCGTTAAAGTTTGACAAGATTTATATCAACCAATAAAAAGAAGGAATAAGGTTTGCTCTTCTTCTACTGCCTTTTGAGTAATACATTTTCATGAAAATGACAACAACGAAACAGGGATACAATTTGAATACATGGCTTAAAACTGGCCCGGTGGTTACAATGGATGTTTGAAGCCAATTCCAAAATGGAAGAGTTTCTTCTGCTTATTAAGCCATGCATGAAAACAATGAATTTCCTGACAAGTCACCCACTTTCATAAATATGAATGTAAGTGCATATGAAACATTTGCCAGTGAATACGACGTAGAATGAATACGTACAAATTATGTATTGATGTCACCTCAATGTTGAATAACTTTAGCTCATTAGCCCCCTTTTATGGAAACAGCTGCATAATTAGCACCAGGCAATGTAGCTGATATACATAAACAAAATGCATCATGAATATTGATATACTTATATAATAAACTAAACAAAATTATCACCAAAAAAAAATATATATATAGCAAAACCAAACCAGGGATGCTGAAGGCTCCACACCTATCATGGTATAAAAAGATTACTGATTGGACAAGATATGATATCCATAGCTTGCTTCTTGGATCAAATATAAAACTCCAATATCATAAACCACGTTTTCTCTTATCAAAGTTTGGGGTTGGTTCACAAGCCAAATTCCCCCTCAAATAAAATTGAAATTGTCTTTCGTCATTTGTTATATGTTCTACTATGGTTGTCTCTACTTGGGATTAGCTCTCAAACAGTGGCTTGCAGTGGAGAAGACATTTGAGAAACAGGGCTCTGTATTACATAACATACTATTGCGCAACTTTTGGTTCCACCAATAAAAGGGAAGAATTTGAATATTTCATACCTCACCAATGTAAACAAATCATGTGAACAGAAGTTGTACCAACGACTTACTGTTAACATTCTCGATTTGTCTTTACATATATTTCATAGTTCTACCTCGGAGACCTTTTAACTCTATACCCCCTTTAAAGAGGTTTACCAATCTACGTTGTTCATCATAAGATTTCCTTACCGATGTAGACATGTCGCTGAGAGACTGACGGTGTCCGGGAAGGGCTCTTAATGATCTTCTCCTGACTACAGTTCAAACTTGTGCCTGGGGCTGGTTTACTGTATCTGTTATCTAAGGCACTATTCCTCACTCCACCATCGGCCCAGTAGGAAGACTTAACACCCATTACACTCTCTTCGGTGTCCGGACCTACTGCGGAACCTGGATCCCAGCTGTGAACTGGATAACTTCTTTTGTCATTAACCAAGGCATAATCTCCTCTCACCGAATCAGCCTGTGATGAGGTTGATTCACCCGTAATAACCCTACCCGAGAGATCTTTGCTCAATCTAGATGGCGGTGGCTCAACATCATCCTGACTCCACTGTGAGATCAGATCAAAGGAGTCCACGCTGCCGATCGGTGAGACTGAACTTCTTGACACTCTTTCCAGTGGTGGCGGCGCCAACATAGACTTTTGCTTCTCTGATTGATTGTAAGAGTCAACAGTTTGTGTTGTTCTCAACACTGGAATTTCTTGTCTGTTCTTTGATCTGTCGTGTTCGTTCGTCTTCCTCCCATACGGGCCTAGATGCCTCTTCTCCTCTTGGCGTCGTTGCACCTCTGGCCTTCTGGACACATCGTCCGTTGACCACTGGTCACTTTTACTCGGCTTCAGTTTAGGCCTGGCTCCTGATCTTGAATAGATGACCTGCTGATATGACGGGAGAGGGGCCTTTGATTTTGCAGGCAGGTTGGAAGCTTGCAGTGGCAGGCTTTGCTGGAGCGGAAGACCCTTCTGAGAGGTATGCTCGATTATATCTGGACCTGCATAATTATGACTCTGCTTCAACGGCTTGGGCTTGACGACTCTCTTAGCCAGAACTGTCTCGTACTCGGGTGGCTTTCTCTTCTGATCATCCATGAAAGATTGGAGACTGTCTAAACTACGTCGGTCAGACATGTCTAGTTCTAGTCTCTGAGAAACTTGACTCGCTTCGAACATCCTGCCGACGCTTTGTTCCGTTCTGCCATCGTTTCTGCTAGCGTTCCGTCTCACCTTTGGGCTGTGTCCACCCCTCTGGGGCTGAGATTCAGGTTTCACCTGACTACTGATGAACACTTCATCAACATCCAGATCTTTCACCACCCACTGTCTGGCATCCCCGCTTCTCTTATCTCTAATTAAATCGGGAAGATTGTGAGGAGTGGATCTCGTCTTGGGGTTTGTTTCATCGTCACTGTGGGTGCGGCTTTTTCTCATCAGAGCCTGGTCGTATGTCGGTGGGATTCTTTTGCCTTGGTCCATCTGAGGTCTAGATTGCTCTGCAGTTCTTAAAGTTCTTACTGTTGCCTCTTTCACCTCTTTCCTGACACCATCTGGACCCCCTTGCACTTGCCTAGTCTTAGATATTACAGGGTGCTTATTTTCCCCATGTGGCTCCTGATCAAATCTGGTATTCTCTTGCGGAAATGTCTTCACCTGGGCTGATGGTCCGCTCACTGGCCTATTGTTAGTTATTTCTGCAAATTTTGCTCTTGTTATCTCATCATTTTTACGCCTTACTTGATGATGATGAAAGTTCAGGTCATCCTTTGATCTTTTCATTCCAACGTTCTCACCATTTCGACCGGGGACCCTTTCATAATCCCGATCCCGCCTCTTCTGCACCATTGCTGGGTTGAAGGCAAGGTCTTTACGACCACTCTCCAACGCTGCAGGCTGCGGGCCATCAAATTTCGATTGATGAGACCAGTGGTCGGGCAAGTCTTTTGGCTTTGGCACAGGGTCCTTTCCTTTAACAACGCTGAAATGGTTACTTCTCTCCTTTGAGGCTTCCCTTCTTACAGGCCTATTCTTTTCATACCTAGTCATCCTTGTTGTAGCTGAGGTTTGATGATCTCCGTGGTTTTCTCTCTCTGCCTTCCTCGCTCTGTTTTCCTCGGGTCTTCTATACGTTGCATGATATCTTCCTTCGGGAGGTTGTCGTCCTTGCCTCGAAGGAGGATGTACATGCTTTCCATGGTTTTGTTCTAAAGATTTCTCTCTCGGATTTTCTCCTCTGGCGGATAAGTTATTTCCTCCCATTCCTCTCTCCGTATTTATTCTCTCTCTTTCTTTCCTATTCTCGGGTCGATTTGCAGGTTTTGGTGGCGCTTGAAAACCATTTGAGGCTGTACGGTTGGCAGGAGTAGGATGGTTAGCTCTTTTATGACTGGATGGTGCAGAGGATCCAACCGTAGCACTGCCATGTCTTACATGCATACCATGCTTCGGATGAGTCACCTCCGATCTTTCTCTCCTCCTACCACTTCCTGTATGGGTAGAGTTTGCTGGCAGAGTGCCTGATAATGGTCTTGTGGCTCTATTTCCTGGTTCAACCAAGGTCCTTGGAGGTTTAGGTGGTGGTCTGGCAGAAACATTGCCGTCATGATTTGAAGCATGTTGGTTACCACGATTCCCGTTCCTCTGGGCTGATGGATCTGCTGTACCTTGAGCAGAAGCAGAGCTATCAGTGGTTCTCCTTGTACTTGATGGAATTGAAGCATTAGTGACGACACTAGTTGATGCATTGACTACACTGTTGGAGATGGTTGGCACAATACGATCACTTGCGGGTGGTACCGTGTTGGCGCTACCACCCTGGTAAGGCACAGAATTCGCGTTGGCAGTATTAGCTGCTGTTTGGACATTTCTAGGTACCATTCCTGGAGCACTGTGGGTCCTATCTGCTGTTACAGTGGTAGGAGGCAGAGGGGCAGCATGTTCCACAGCTGCATGAACGGTGGTGAGTGGGTTGGTGGGTCCAGCATTCCCAGTCGGCAATGATGCCTCTGTTACACTGGTACTAAATAAAACTGTAACGTCACCAGCCACCGCCTCTGCGTAGGTCGGTGGGGGCTCTGCTGGAAGTGGTACTGGGGCTATAGATCTGTCGGGGGTGGATTCCAGGGGGCCGATGTCTACCCCTCGCTCTGAGTAAGGAGGTAAAATCACAGGTCTTCCCTCCTCTAGGTGACTTTCCCCAAGAATGCTCCACTCAGGAAACGCATTACCGTCTACCCTTATAGGGCTTATTACCGTTCCTTGGGTATTTGAACTCATCCTGCGGAGAGGTTTGTTGCCAGTGAAAGGACGCTGAAAGAACATTAGTATTTTACAGTTGATGGATGTTACCAAGGATCCCTTTTGAATACTGGGTGGGGTAGTCACAATGCAGGCAAGCTCCCATCCACGTTTACCCATTGTGTGGATCACTTTGTTCCATGAGGTCTTGGCATAGCATTCTCTGAAATCTTCAAATCGAGTCTGGAAAATTAGAGAAAGAAGATAGTCTGAAAACATTCTCTTAGGGGTTAATTCCAAAAAAAGATTTTTTTTATATTTTTTTATAATGATTAAGTTTTTAAAATTGATAGATAGGCTTGTACATTGTCTAGATTGTCACCAACTGACTCATGTAAAGGATCTTCACCATAAACTATAAGGATGATTTGTGAAAATGTATGCAGTCTGTTTTAAGAAACAGAGAAGGGCAGTCTTGACATATCTTTGAAAATCACAAATCAGCGATAAAACAATTTCATTAATATTCACATTAGTGATCTGCACATTAAGTCTTTCCTCAGCTGAGACAAGCACCTCCCTTACTTAAACCTTTCCTGACTTTAACATTTTTCATAAAAGATGCAGTAGTGTAGTAGTCATAAAGAAATCAAAGTCAAATGAAATGCTGTATTTAATTCCAGAGTTTAAGGTCAGTGTTCAGAGCAACGAACTACAATATAGAGTATAATGTATCATGGATGATAGCTGAGATGAGACATATGTAAGTGAGGAAGGAATCAAACTGAACAGTTGGTAATTACGAGACAATACACTTACGTATGATTTGTGCATGTAACGTATGATGACTCCCTCCCATCTCGGTGAGGGATTGCTCTCGTCCTCTGCTCTCTTCTCAAACACCCACACAGAGTTCATGGTAAGGGTACGGGAAGGGACTGTCACTAGAATGACAATAAGACAGAATAAAACATCAAACATGCTGCACTTTATTGACACAATCAAAACATGGCTCCCTCTGGCAAAACAGGTTTGTCAGTACATACACCAGGGCCTTTGTAACATTCTAGCTCATAAAATACATAACGAGTCGGTTTTATCTCTTTCACCTTCACACAACTCACTTCCTAGGTTTGTGAGTTCACAGGTAATAACACTGCTGCCTACATTAAATGCACTTTTCCGTAAGCCTTTTTGAAGAGGATTAATGAATTTTAAGACTGGATCTCCCCCCACCCCCACCCTCTTCTCTCTCTCTCTCTATTCTCCCTTCTATGATTCCATTCCATAAATGTCTCTCACCTCTATGTCTGACAGAGCTATCAAACAGTATCTCAACTAGCTTCCATCCCTCGCTGAGGAAGGTTATAAAATGTGAGAACCAATCGCACTCCAGGGCGTCTCCGCTAGGGTGTGTCTCTCTATGCCAGAGAACAGGCACACTAATTGCCTGGTAGATGAAAAACGAAGGGTTGAAGTGAAGGGGTACATCGAAGAAGACATCTACTTCTTGAACTGAGGATAGAAAATAATAAAGCAGTGTATACAATTGCTTTCCTTTCATATAATACAGAATATGTTGCACAGTAAAACTGGAAGTTTTCAACAGCTGTATTTTCTTAACCATTTAATTAAATTAGATAAACAATGGAAAACTGACAGGGAGTTTGAAGTTACTTTTGACGTTATGGCATCTACTTAATGGTACTTAGTGTAAGTGGTCCTTAATAAAGTTATGGTGCTTTATGTAAATAACTTATGTAAATTAAGTATGTAAATTACCATAAAAATCTAAGTTAATTCATAACCAATATGCTGCTCCAGATGTCCACACACAGAAAAGTAAGCCTACAGTAACCTACGCTAATCACCTCCCCTTTGAAATGAAAGATCTCATCAAACATAGTCCTCTTGCTAAAATCACTTACTACAGTAGTTCTTATCGTGAGAAGAGACAATATGTGAGGGATTCTGCCATATAAGCAATTATGAGATAAGAGTAACAAAGTCTCTCTGATAACAGAAAACAAATTTCATATCTCGAGGCCAGAGTGCTTTAAATCACAGAAGCTTTTGTTTGTCCTTCACTGAACTATGACGGTTTAATACTGGGTAATATGTAGGCGGGTTGAATCACATAATTACCCGACAAATAGCAGGTACCACACCTAAATCAAAAGATGCAATGTACTGATACGGCATTCTTAAGGATAAAACTATCTCCGATGAACGAAACTAAAGCATGCATATCCATGCAGCCTTGCCATCAGAGATTACATCATATATTAACTTTCATAACACAGGGAATAACATCTTGTATCCCATTGCAAAATGCTATGTAAAATGACCATAAGGAAAAAGATGTATATATTGCAGTAGGTTTTATACCCTGAATTGTTATGTTACACAAATTTCTGATAAACAAAATTGTAAAAATCTCATTGAAGGGGCACAAAAAAAGTGTACTTTAACTTATCCCCCCAGATTTAACTATCCTTTTCAAAAAAACTGTACCAGCAAAATGTTGACCTTTAAAGGGGGGCACGAACCCTAGTCGTCAACTTGAGCTTATATGGCAGAGATCGTTGCAAAAAACAACTCTGCTAAATAGCTAAAAAAGAAATGTTGTTTCGAAATTCAAAGTCATTTCTGGGGAGCTGTCATTTTGTAAATCTATGATGTTACAATGCCACTGGGATGTGAAACCTCTTAGTTTTCTCTTTGTTTTGCTTTTCAAATGTTCAAGGTAGAATGTTAACAGTAATGACACTGAAACCAATGTCATAATTACTGTAGGTTATGTTTAAGAGGGTCTATATTTAAGATTCAGCATATAATATGAAACACCAATCTCAGTTACAAAGCATTAACATTGTAATCACTAAAGAAAGACATAAACAAATATGAAGAATAAGTGGCTTGATGATGTCATAATATTTAAGCTTGATCAAGTCTTCTGTGGGTAAAAAAACATTAAATTTGTGACAACTCCCACGTGGAAAACAAAGGTTTTCTTATGTGTCTAGGGGAAGTTGTGAATGACAGTTATTTCTATTGAATGTTGTTTTGGAAAGTAAATTTAATACCTGCTTGGGTCTGGAAAGAGCAGGATGGCTTATAGTGACTTTTAAATATTATTTAAGGGATATAACATGAGTTATATGGAGAGATGTTCATGGCAGCTATATCTATCACATTGCCCATTATTGATGGTAGGTTTGCTACTCCTGGCTGTGGAGGGTGGAGTGGATGAGGAGGGTGGGGTGGGGCGCGTGAGTTGTTCGAGACAATTATTTCAATCAAATAGACCATTTTACAAAGGGGGGTTTGTGTCTCCTGGCTGTGGAGTGTGAGGAGGGTGGGGTTAGGTGAGGAGGGTGAGGTGGGTGAGTTGCCCATGACACTAATATCTTTCACATACACTATTAATGATGGAGGGTTTGTGACTCCTTTAAATGTGACTTTGAAGTCTGATACTGTAGAGCTCTGAGGAAGCCTGATAAAACAACTGGTTGCATTTCATATTCAAATTTCATTTCTCACTGGAGTCCCTCATGTTTTCTAATACAACATCTGTTCTTCAATCTCTACAAAGTTTTTGTTTTGTTTAATAAAACCTGTAAATTAGGTTGTAATTGTGCTCAACACTTAAAATGACAGAAAACAGTATGTCTACTGTGAAGGCCTAAACCCTGATGACTTTCCATCTCATAAGGATTTGTTTTTCAAGCCAAAAAAGGAACCATTCAAATCTGCTAACCCTTATAAGATGACTAGAGATGTTAAACTGTAAACAAAATCCAGCTGCTTTCAATAAAGATTTTAAATAACATTTTCTCTTACTCTGCTAAAGTCATTTCGGTTATACTGTAATAACAATAACATGCAATACCTAGAACAGGGATTGGGTGGACATAAGGTACTGTATCTCCCTGTCCACCAGTCCCATCCCACATCCCCTTACCCTTTCTTTCCCCTTCCATTTCCCATCCATGCACCCCCTTTTTCCCCTTCACCATACCAACTTCTGATAAGTTTAGATGTAACTTTACCATTCCATAGTATAAAAACCATTCATTAAACACCTTTCAATATGCCACTAGCAATTAACATCATATGTTTCAATTTCTCAATAATGATAATGCATGGAATGGATATCCATAGATGTAAATATGATACAATATACATGCTTACTAAATAAGCCATAAGCATCAAACTCTGGCTATGTCCTCTCCTGTGACAGGCATAATTGAATATTTTGACACAGTACTGTATGTAGCTAAACATATATAGCCAAAATTGATCCAAATTACTGAGTAGAATCAAGTATGTAGAGACTGAGTGCAAACTGCAGTTTGACATTAAAAAGTTTATGAAAAAGTTCCTCCATTTCTTGTAACCATGTGTTTGCATTTGGTGGCCAGTGTTACCAAATCTAATCAAATGTTACTCCAAATTTTTGGTGGAAAGAAGAAAAGTTAATGCAGATTTGCAGATACAAAAAAAATAGCAAGACTTTGAAGTTTTGGTGACTGTAACCAAAACGTTACATGAGAATAAATACCATTCAAGGACTAATAATATTCGCTACAGAAAGTAAAAATTTCACAAAGCTTGCATCTGAATCAACTCTGTTGTGTAAATAATATATATTTTTAACAAATTTTCACGACGATGTAGAAGCATAGAACTCAACAAGAATTTGTGTCATTATGTCAGTTTTATTATTTATATAGAACTATTTTTTGACCTGGATGAGCCTCTTAACACCGCATGCCACCATGCATACCATGCAAACTCACGCAGGCAGAGGCCTACCAATTCCCCAACTGCCTTTCTCTAGATCATCTTCAGGAATAGGGAAAAAATATGTAAAAGTAAACAACTATGTAGTTTAGAACACATTAATTTGAGTACACAAAATCACCCTTAAAGCTACATATAAACCCACAAGCTTTAAGGCGTTAGTTTGTAATACTATGACCACACATATCAAGTCTTGAAATTGCCTACAACCAGCTCCCCCTACCCTCACCCACCGCCCCCCCCACACCTGAAATAAAACAAATGTAACTGATAATTTTGTTATCAATTTGAATACACACTCGATATCGAACAAAAACTAGTCAACACAGGTTTTAAATGGTCTTTTCCTACTTTTTGTTACCACTGGAAGTGGTGGTCGCTTGATCAGGACCAATAATGATGCGCATATCAACGGAGAAAAATGTGAATGATATGCTTGTACACATTTTAATAAACAAAGGTAGGAATTTAGGAATACTATACATGTAAGGTACGTGAATGGAAAAAAAATTGGGTACAAATATCATAGGACCAGTATTTACTAGGGTTGTGCGGGATCCCGATAGTCAAGTGAATCCCGGGATCCCGATCCCGGTATTGACTAATCCCGATCACAAAGCAATGTGTAAATACTACCGGTAGTGGGAAAACAACCGGTTATTACATTCGTTTCGGTATAATTCCCGGGAATCCCGGACATAATAAAAATATCTACGTGTTACTATTTGAAATAAAGAAAACAAAACACAATTTTTTCTGGTTCCTGTGTTCTTAGTTTGAATAATATCTGACCAATTTACGTACTGGCCTAGACCTATATATTAACGAATCAACTTTTCACGTAGTAATTTGCACCTAGGCTACACCAAATATCGAACGTTACTTGCGCTCAGCATGTTACGGGACCTCAAAGTTACTCTGAAATTTTCGTTATTTATTCTTCCTTCAAACGATGATTGTCAAAGTTCCCATGTACCAAATCTTACTCTTATGCATTTCACCTCATTTTGTTATAATTATTATAACGATTTAATAAATTTTGAGCCAAAACCGCAGGGAGTATATCCAGTTTAAATCCATCTTCGCACGGGACTGTATATTATTATAGCCTAGGGTACGATACAGGTACACACAGCAGTTCTTGAGATTTGATGATGTAATGAAATGGATTCGTTTATTAATGCGGGGGGTTCCACGATGTCATTTATATTTATTTTTCGCTACTTTTTTAATTTTTAAGATCTTTTGTACGAAAGATTGATATTGTACGTATTGAAAGTATATTTTCTGGAGTGAACAAAAGCCGATTAACGATATAAATAAATCTGTACTATTCTTATGTATGTAGTTTATAATCCCGTATTTACGTAGCCCCTATGTAACATTCTTATTGTCTGAAGTTCCAAACACGTGGTGACTTGTTGATAGTTAAAAACTTTTCATTGTGAACTTTTGAACTTGAAGGGGTTGCCCTATTCCAATATCATGGATTAGTGGGGAACTCCCAATTTATGTTTGTGTACGGATTACAAGTTTAATCCACGTGCGAACGTGTTAATCTAATATTGTACGTCGAGTATGAATGAAGGATGGTGTGGGTTGCTTTTTTCCAAGGTTTGTGCTTTTCTTTTTGGAAGTGTATGTTAAAAAACAAAGGCCCTAATATAGCGTGTTATTTTTTTAATTTTTTTTTAGAACGTGCGTGTACGAGTATGTACATAACCTATATGCTATGTATATTGAATGTATGACATTGACAGTCTCGTAACTAAGTGCTTTGAACCGTAGATGAAAGTTGAAGAAAATACCGGTTGTAGTTACGATACCGGGATTCATGTTGCAACACTACCGGTTGTGTGAAATCCGACTACCGCACAAAGCTAGTATTTACGACTTATTGCTAATGAATATTAACCAGACCAATCAAATCTCTTTGATTAAATATCAATCTCACCTTGGTGATGCGCTGCCGGAATGGTGGGTTCTATAGAGACCAATCTAGCCCCACGAGAAGCCTCCTCTTGAATCTGATGATGAAACAATAATGTATAAGTTAATTACATCGAATCTTGTCCTTGCATGTATGCAGGTGAACTTTGACACAATGTCAACATTCATTTGCACAGTTTTCTTAATGACAACTTTGATTCCGAAGCTCCTTTCTTAGCTTCGATTCTGGAAAATAATTTGCATAATTTAAACAGGAGGGAAAATTGATTGATGGTTTGTGTTGAAACATAAACTGCGTGGGTACGGGGAGACAGGTATTGGCAGACAAACAGTAAATCTATTATTAAAACTTCACCATGTCTGTACAGTAATGTATCATCAATCTCTAGTCCAGCAAAAACTGCAAAACGGGTTTTGGTTGAAGTGATGAGCAAGATTACATTAAGGAGCTGCAGCAGTTACGGTCCCCTGAGCTAAAAAGGGAACATCCATATTAAAGGTGTTAAAATATGAAGGAGGAAGTTGTTGCGTAATTTCTGAGTGGTTACCTAGAGTCCTTTATGTCAGGTTCACCTGCAAACGTAATGTTCAAGTGGGTGGTTCTTGTTAATATTTGCAATGTTTGGTACACAATTGGTACACAGTTTAAGTGGAAAACTTTAGAAATAAAAGAGTACTGTAGATGGGTACAGTAGGGGAGGGACATAGTCAATACAAAATTAGATATATAAGTACTGTACTTTGGAACTGGTGTTATTGTGAAACAAAATATCTTACAGATTACCAAACTGTATGTTATAATAGAGGTAATGCACTGTAAATACTCACATCTCTCCATAGTTCTGTAACGTGTGTAGTTATAGTACTGTTGGAGTGTTCTGTGCTGATAAAGCTTCTCTTCACATGTAACTGCCATTTGTTTGTCAGACTTGGTCCTCTGTGGAAATGACAACAGCAGAACGAGAAATATATTACACTAGTCTCCACTGCACGGCATAACAATTTATAATACTATTGAGGATTTATAAAACCGCAGACATATACACTGATAACAGTGCTCAAGGCGCATAACAATATTACCCTGGTCATATGATAACCTGTCAGAGACAAATCCATCCACATGATAGCAGAGAAACAGCACCAAACTGACAGTTTATCTCACAGGTCCCCAATTATACACCTTTGTGAAGAGAGGCAATGGAGATAAAGTGTGTTGCCCAAGGACACAACGTACAGTAATGATCTGGCCAGGACTTGAACCTGTAAGCCTTACTGTAAGTCCACTACCTTAACCACTTGACCAGAATGTTCTCACATACAGTTGTACCAAATACACGAGCATGAGCGGAACCACATGTAGACTTTAATATATATATTATCACAGAGTGAATAACATACATGTCACATTAGTACCAAAAACCTTGAAAAGAATGTGGGTAGTGATCTGCCAGTGGGTCAGTGGAAGGAGGGGCGAGGGAAAGGGGTAGTGTTAACTGTTACCAAGTTTTGCAGGTTAGAAACTGTAGATGAGAAAGTGCATACAGTAACATCTATAGGAACCGTTAAGGAACGTTATAAATACCTTTATAAATCTAAGAGAATATTTCAATTACATAGCAAAGTGGTATATAAAATATAACCAAAGTGTGAAGAGTACTGTTCATCTCAGCATCAACATAGTAGGCTATGATTAACTGTAAATTTGGTATTACTGTAAGTCTCTAAATTAACAAAAATGCAACAGAATCCTACCAGAAGAATTGCAGAAAGATAGATATTGGGCAGTAACCCTAGAGGTACAAGCCACTTGCAATGATATTACCAGGTTTCGTATTAGTTGGATACAGTCAGCGGTGGCTCCAGCCTAGGCAATTGAGGGGGGGGGGGTACAACTAGGGAGCAAGGTGTATATTTGGGGGGGCAAAAAATATATCACTGATATGGGGGAGGGTCTAAAGGAAAGGGTGATCCCTCCCCTTATGGAAGGTTTCTACAAGTAAAATGACTTAATAGATACAAGTGGTGCTATAGTATCATTAAAAAAAAAATAACATTATAGTGCACATACATTCATGTTTGTTCAGTATATTGCAAACTGTAGGGTTACGGTAGTTTATGGTCACTACGGTACATTCATTCCTTTGCCACACGGAGGTTATGTAGGTACATGCCCAGATGTCATGATGTAATGAATATTCACACCCAGATGTAATGATGTAGTGAATATTCAGTGCCCTACTGTAGGAGCTGCTGAGGTTACTTTACTTGTCACCACAGACATTTCAGTCAGTTTAAATGGTTTAAAGGTTTGACTTTATACAGACTTAGTCTTGGTTATAATTTCTTAATCAAAGGAAAACAAAAAATTGGACTGACTAGTAATGTTTCTATAGCTATTTAGGTTTTTAAGATATTCACCTAGAGCTAAATCATGTGAATTCTCTGGAACGATGCTTTGAGGCTAAACTAACGATGATGTCGGCTCCTCAGTGCAGGCCATTGAGTTTAAAATGTTCTTTTAATTCATACAAAGGAGAGAAGAGAGCATCCTTTGGTGACTGTCAATACGATTTGTCCTAGACAAATGTATTAACTAAACACAATAAATATATCAAAATATCACACTTGAGGCTACTAAAGTCCAGGTAGATGTTTTTCCAAAATAGTTTTTTTTTGCATAAGGCTGTATAGTTCAGTCATTTTAACTGTTGAACCTGAGCTGTGTTAAGCATCATAAAAGTCACCCTTGAATGAGCTGTACTATATAAGATCTTTCCAAAACTAACAATATTGGGCGAGATCCTCAAATGTGTACACACAAACAATAATATAGAGTATACACAGTAAGGTATTAATTGTATGAGTCTCTTATTGTAAATCATTCACTGTGAACACGTTTTCCACCTCTTCACTGCCATTCATTCCACCCACCTCATGGAGTATTGTTAACAGGAATGGTGAACTAACATAGGGCTACAGTGAAGTTCTGTTAAATTTTTCAATTCTGCCTTGTAACATACTCAGCTCTGAATATAAATTATGCACTTTCTATGTCGACTTGATACTGTACCTATCCATGCGCACTGTCTATGAACAGCAATATACAATTCCTACATAAATCATATTCAAAAATATAATACATATATTTGCATGACTCAGCCTTTCATACTAAAGGATTTTATTTTATTTTCTATCACCACTGCCAAAATAGTTGATATCTGGAATGATAGCAGCTCCTTTCAATGAGATACCATTAATCATTGTAATGTTTTGGATAGCAAATATATACTGTAATACAGGGTAGCAGAGAGTAAGCTACATTATCTATCGCAAAATGCTATACAAAATGGTTAAATTGCAGCTTTACAAGTCCAAAGATGTACAGTTTAGCAGTTGTTAACACAGGAACCATAGTATATATATATTGCAAAGGTTTAAATGGTACAGTAGGCCAGTCGTCACAGATGACCAAATTTCAGTTCGGACATCCAACATCACCTGTCTGTGGAGTTATCGTCTGTCGGACGACCTGTTCTTGATATCAAATTCAGATGGCACTGTCATACTAAATATCCCAAAGATGTGAAATGGTAAACTGGTATCCCCAAAGGTTTATGTGCCATACAGAAACTTACACAATCTCTCCATACAGTGTTAATATTGATCATTGCTTTTTTTTCTGACTTTTTTTTGGGAAATTTTACTGTTCCGACAACCGGAAAATAATTCCTTAAAAATTTGTCCCGGATTTTATGAGAGACAATTTTCAAAGCCTTACAAAAATGCTTCTGTTATACAAACTCTGTACACTAAAGTATTCCCTGAATAGCGTACTGTTCTGCAAATAACATATGCACATCAGGTGCAAATTTAATAATAATAGTCCCTATCGTATTGAACAGAATGAACCAATTTTACATCTTACACTCCAGTCTTAACACTTTAGAAAGAAAAGTGTTGTACTTCTAGTGCACTGCTACAGTATGCATGTATAGCCTACTTGAATTGACAGTGTCTCTTAAATTCTTAATACACATGTGTCAATGAGCATACAATGCATGTAGGTCAAATTTCGAAAAGAAACAGCAATATAGCCAAGTTTACTTGATTTTGTAGACAATTCTGGAACTCCTACGGTGTGGCTAATTTTTTTTTTTTTTTTTTTTTTTGTGGCTTGTCTGAACCATTGAAATGTGCCGTACCCCAATGATTGTATTTTTACATGTCAAAGGCTTTATGGATTTTACCAGGCTGTACACCCAACCTGCAAACCTGGGAATTAGCAAACAAAACTATAACAAAAAATATATTATTTTCCAAACTCATTGCATCTTGTAAACACATTGACATATAATATTATATAGGATGTATGCAATGCTTAACAATTTTGTAACACTCCAAACTATTCTAGGCTAATAAACATCTATATCAAGTCAAACCTACATGATTTAGTATACAATCATAATGTTTTTAAAATATGGAGAATTAATAATAATATAGCTTTCCTAGTCCCCATTGGGATTCTAAGATATTTTGAGGTGTTTTATTTAGTTAATAAATTGGTTCAATAAAATGAATTTGACTTTGGTCAACATTTTCTTTCCAACCCTAGAAAGTAGACACATAATTTAAGAAAAAAAATATTGCAATTGATACCCCCCATGAGGCCCTCCTAGTTTTTTTTTTTTTTCCACTAAATCAAGGTTCATGAGTGAGTTATTTTGAATTTGAATTAAATTTCAGTGGTTTGCTATCAGGACACTCTCTTCAGTATTAATCACATCAAAAAACAACAATTAAGATTCTCTGACTATATACTGAGACTGTATTTGCAATGAATCTTGAGACAATACCAGTATATTTGAGTAAAATTGAGTCAATCATCAAGACCGCACCCAACATACAGGATAAACAGGATAATCCTACAGGATAAACTTCAAGATCATCCTGCTCACATATAAAGCCCTGCATGGATTAGCACCAGAATACATTAGTAGCATAATCAGTCGGAAGACCACCAACCGCTCTCTCCGATCCTCAAATCAGCTACTGCTCCATGTACCTAAGTGGAAGCTCAAGTCATTTGGTCAACAATCGTTTTCTAATGCTGCTCCTACTCTTTAGAACTCACTTCCACTGCACATCAAGTTGGCACCCAACATTAACATTTTCACAAACAGACTCAAAACTTATCTATTTTTGACTGCCTTCCCTGAGCACTAGCGCCACTGAGCATTGGTTTTCCTCTGGATATTGGCGCTATATGAATTTGCATTTATTATTATTATTACTGTATTAACTTGCCATCAAACATTAACAACATGTTTCACCAACTTTGACCCAAAAAGCTGTGGTTGTACATTAACACACTTTTTTAAGCCACTCACTCAAATTATTTAGGGATAGCAATACAGCATGACGGCAAATTTGGATTCGGACATTTTACACAAAGGAAAGCAAGTTATTCCCTCAAATACTGATCAAAATTTTTTCAAGTTTCCTTAAATCTTACATAACGGCGTCTGTCGCATTTTTTAACTCCTCTACAGTCTGTATCTAGGGTTAAATTTTAAACCTTTTACTAAAAAGACTATCCCATGCATATAATACTACAGGTGGGTATTTGCCATCGGTCTACGATACAATCTCATCTTTGCAACGACTCAACAGTCAACATGAATTATTAGTCAGATGCAACACAAAATACAAAACTACAAAGAAAACTTGTTGACCCATCAAACAAACAATAATGGGTCACACCTTGTAGGGTGTCAACAACCTCCACCAGTCTGTGTTGTACAGTGTAAAGTAACACCGACCCAATGGTCTGCAGTGTAGTATCACATAGATTCAGACCACTCTTTTATACTCCTGGTCATCTTCATTTAGCTGACATAAACTATCAACACAATAGGGTATGTCCTTCCTGTTTATCTGGTCTTGGGGATAGAGTTCAGGTTCAGCTGGCCAGAATCACTACTTTAGCTTTTTCCCACAGGTACATCTTTTGTTGGCTGTTTTGTGTGGTCAGGGATTTATCTTTTAAATTTTGTTTGCAAGGAAGCTTTCTCCACAGAGTTACTACAGCTTCCTCTTCATGATATACTTGCTTTACATTTTACTCTGATACTGTACTTTACTTCATTACTTTGCATTTTACACAGTACTGTACTGTTATTCATCTATTCGGAATACATAATAATAGGGTTGGATCTCTACAATAATAATATTACTGGAAATCTTACTCTACTTGTGTTGTGTTTATTATGCATCCCCTGTTATAATAGTAGTAATAACCAACCAAATGGTTTGACCTTGCCAAAGATGAAACAATAACAGCAAAATACTATAAATATCTGCGTGTCATATATATAACTACAGAAAATACAAAGTATGCACTCAAAGAAACTTAAAACAAAACTGTTTTTGTTTTTCTTTTCTTATTTTAAGTTTAAATAACAGATTGATTGCAGTTTCCTTTTCTTGTTTTATTTTGATGTAATTTAAATAATCTTGCTAAATATCAACAGTAGGCTGTCTGTTTACTGTCACAACATCTGATCAGGCTTGAACTAAGATTTATAGTTTACAGCAAAATACTGTAAATCAAGGAAGGAAATCTTGCATCCACCCTTAAACATCTCTTCCAAATCCTCATCTCTCCCCCCCCCCCATCCCCCATAACCACCTTTTTCTTCTTCTTTGCTGTGATTTATGGTGTAGTTCAAGTATGCAGATTATGCTAAGATTACTTATTTATATTCAAGTATAAAACACACAGCACAACTAACAGGTCTGTTGTTGTCCACCTACATATCACCTTACACACTTTTACAGTTATACTGTAAGAGTTGCGGGATATGGGGTTCTTGACAGCAGCTAGCTGTACAACAGGATTATTGGGAATCCCCCTAGTGGTCACGAGGTGTGAAGACAGCTGACCACTGTATAACAAATACAACAGGCTAAAAACAAGAATAAGACTGGCTGTTAGGTATAGAAAATAGTTATATTGCTCGGTCACACATGTGTGCAACATAAGGAATCTTGGTAAAGTATTCTTTACTGTTACACAAATACACTTGTATCAACAATGAAAACTAGAGATATTGAATATAAACAACTAGGGGTGTCAAGTGGCCACAAGACTAATACATGTATGTGCACATTAATAAAAAAGATAGAGCTTATCTGGCGGGCGGGTCTGTATAGTCCAGCAGCACGGCACAGCAATGTAGTTGAATGACTGGCACGGTGATCAAAGGTTTAATAGGATAGATGAATGTCCGATAGCGGGAAGTAACGGAGAGGACGGTGTTGAAAGGTTTAATACAGTAAATGTCCGATAGTACGAAATATAAGGTGAGTAGTAAGAGTTCCATGAATATACTTGGACAGTGAAAATAGATATGAGTGAGAGTTCCAGGAATACTCCAATAAATAATATATATGTTCAAAGAAATGTTCTTCCCAAGGAGAGTAGGTATAAAGTCCAGGTACAAGATACGGTAGGTAGAAGACTAGGTGACGTCCAGGTAAAAGAGTAGGTGAAGTCCCGGTAAAAGATAAGTTAAAGAATAGGTGAAGTCCCAGTAAAGATATGTAAGTACAAAATGGCAACTAGCAGCTAGAACACAACTCTCAGTTCCATTGAATCCAATAAAACGATGAAATAATGTTCACAAACGTACAGCAAATCAATAATTAACAATTAAATCCTCCAGTAAAGTTATATTTATGTAGATATATATGTATTCTTTAAGCACAAGAAAGACAACTTCTCTAACTATTTTTATATATATGTATACTGTAGTGTACAGACTATGATATCAAGGGTGGCTAATATACAAACAGGCCCTGTTGACTGGCTGACAACCAAACTGCCTCTCTCTCCTAAAACACCTTGGAGGAAGCTCCTAAACCACAGGGTAACAACATGTGACCCTTTTAACACCTCTGATTGGCTATAAACACCCTAGATACCAAGAGTAACACTTAGAACCAATCAGAGCTGATTACACAGACTAATCTGCATACAAATGCTTACACTAAAACTGAAACAACTAAGACAAGGCATCCCTTATCTAAGAAAAGAAAGTAAGAAGAGAAGATGTTTACTAAAAACCAGCAACTTGGCAGAACAAAGAAAGTACTGTTGCCACTGGCTCACTACTAATTATACAGGGGAAAATGAGCACAGGTTGTGGAAGAGAATAGGCGTACCTATTACATAACCACTAGGAAGGGGAGAACAAGAAACAGAAATAGAGCTATTTACATCACAATGGCCTTTTTAAAACAATATACAGAAAATACCAAAAACATAGAAAGTAACAGTACTCATTCTTTAATATGACTATCTGAATTATAAATTAAATTACCTCTAGATATTTGGCATTTATTAACATTTTGTGCAATAACAAGCCCATTGGTGAAATTCACTTGTTATCAGTGCTCCATCATCAAATTCAACTGCCCACACAGCCCATCAGGTATGTTAATTAACTTACAGTACACATATAGGATGCAGAGCTAGTATCAACACATGCTTGGTTTTGATCAACACACCAGGCTGACATAAAGACAGTGTACACAAACATCAGGTACGCTTTGATTACACTTTTATTGGATACCCTCATACTTGTCAAGAAAATTTTGGATGGGTGGGGGAGGGGGATTTTGACATATAAATATCAATGGTATCCTATATACACTAAAATCTCATAACAATGTAGGACATTAGTTGATAAGTCAAATTTCATTCCCAATAGTTATGTTAAAGATTAAATTTTTCATACTTTCCACTTTTGAATTTGCATAGATATGATATATTTACTGATTACTATGAACAACAGCCGGGGTCATTATTTGCTCATTCACTTTCTTCAGTCTACCTCCTCCCTCCCTCTCTCCACCCCTCCCTCTGCCCACCCTCTCTCCCTCCCTCCCTCCCTTCCTCCCCTCCACCATTCCTCATCATTCACTCATGTTTCTGTATATGGTCAATTCCATGGTGACTCGCGTGACATTTTTACTCAAATTCCTCTCTATTTGATATCATTTAACAAATAAAAAAATTACCTGGGAGAAAAGCATTAATGTAGCAGTGAATGTACGCCTTAATGCTTACAACAGTAGAGAAAAAATATTTATACCTCAAGTATTGGGGGTGAAATTGGCGAAAAACTAAACGTGACTCGCGTGACAGTTACAGAATGCACACACAAATGTTCGATTTCTTATGTCTTATTAAAATTTTTCCAATCACTTTTTATAATCATACCGAAGTTGAAAAATAACTCTACCTCAATTGCTATGCAACTTTGAAAAAAAGTTGTAACGCATGAAAATAACGATGAAGATGTATTGTGACTCGCGTGACAAGAAAACGTGACTCGCGTGACAAGTTCACTTTTCGGATAGTTCTAGACCAAATGCAGTAGTGAATTGAGGGTACAGATCTTGCATAGTGAAATATAACATTCATTGGTCTAGAAAGTGTCCAAAAGGTACTTCCCTTGGGAATTTCCAGATGATATTAATGTCCCGGAGTTACCTTCATGACTGCAGACAGTAGGTAATATACTGTACGGGTAGTACAGTTGTTCAGGCAATATATTTTGTCAATTAATATTTATAACAATATTTAGTCTGTTGAAGTCACTCATTTGAAAGTTATAGAAGAAACAGATCTATCAAAATGTGATTCAAATTACCATTCTCATTTGTCATATTTGAATAAACCAAAAGTGTAATATTTGAGAAGATACATTTGCTCATAGGATTTTGGGAATGATTGAGCAGTTAAGACCTTAAGGTTGTCAAGTCATAGCACATGGCATTGCCAGATACAAATGTAGATTATGTTTTAGTATAATACTAAAAAATCAATGACATGTGCTAACTTTCCAAATGTGGTGATAAAATAGGCATTATATTGCGAATAAATATTCATGATTTTAAATTCTGATATTTCAAATGAAATTATGATAATTAGTTGCATTATGTGTGCCCATATTATTCAAGTTGCCTAATTAAAGGGGAATGCACATGATATCTTTAATCAGTGATTCATTCATCAAACTAGATAACATCCCTGTAATTTTCACACAGTAAATAGGTAGAAACACTATCTTGATTTGACGTGACTCGCGTGACGTGACTCGCGTGACATTCATAAAGGGTGATTTTCTGCAAAATTTGAATATCTTCTGAAAAGGAAAATTCAGTAATCCTTTTGGTATCTATGTGAAGACTTGATATTCATTATTTTGGAGTAAAACTATTGTGCAGGCAAGGAGAAAAAAAGCAAAAACAGTCAATTTTGTGACTCTGTGACAGTAAATCGAGGGTGTTTACTGTTTTCTATTTACCACTGTTGTCTAATGCCTTGATATCAAAATAAAATTGAAGCTATTAAGTGAGCACTATGCTATAGCAAATATAATTAGTCCAACACACAGTAAATAGGTAGAAACACTATCTTGATTTGACGTGACTCGCGTGACGTGACTCGCGTGACATTCATAAAGGGTGATTTTCCGTAAAATTTGAATATCTTCTGGAAAGGAAAATTCAGTAATCCTTTTGGTATCTATGTGAAGACTTGATATTCATTATACGGGGTAAAACTATTGTGCAGGCAAGGAGAAAAAAAACAAAAACAGTAAATTTTGTGACTCGCGTGACAGTAAATGGAGGGTGTTTTCAATTCACCACTATTGTCTAATGCCTTGATGTCGAAAAAAAATTGAAGCTATTAAGTGAGCACTATGCTATAGCAAATATAATTAGTCCAAAAAACTGATGATATCTATGATTACTATGTACAAATCTGCACAAAATGAAATTTCACTGTATTTTTCATAATTTAGTTACAACGGGAACCATTTGTTATAACTGACCCCATAATCAAACAAATGATGTTTCGGGGGTGAAAAAATTATTTTTAGTAACTACAAGTATTCTATTTATTGGAAACTTATACAATTTTAATGTACAATGATTTTAAATTTTTTGGTATGATGTTGACCTTATCATGGAATTGACCATGAAACTGTTGATGATCTTAAGGGCAGATCTCTTGTTTGGCTCATTTTAGTGTACAGTACATACTGTCGGACGGAGAATTCTATTTCTCCAGTCTGATGTGTGAATATATTTGTTATCTGATGCGAGGGCGCAATCTCCGACGGTCATCGCATTGAGGGTCTGATACCGTCATTACATTGTGCTCTCCTTGACACGACCTTCAGAATGTCATTGACGACGAGTGGACTGAAAACAGTCTCACAAATTACAAAAGTCTGCAAAATGTAGACTATTATCCATGGAGTAAAAAATATATCCTACTGTCCAAACAGAACATAAAAGAGTGACAAGTAGCTAATTATTGATATGTATAGTTCATATATGAAGACTTTTGAAATCAAACAAAATATTAACCATATAAGTATTCACAATACAATTTATAAGGGTTTGCGTAGGACTGTATATGACGACCAATAGATATCACCGAGAAATTATCCTACATACCAGCATGACCATACACCAAACACTAATCAACGGAACGGACGAGAGGAATAAACTGGTACGGAAATTCAGTGGTTTTGAAAATGGAAACAGATCACAGTGTATAAACTACCTACTTTGTAATGCACAGCTTTATGAAATATGGCATTCCTTTGATTCTACAGTTTCTCTGCAACTGGCTGCACAACCTAATTAAGGAGTGTGATTTAAAACAATGCATTTTTCACAATTGGTAGCAGAATTGGCCGTCCAGTCGTCCGAGATTCTGTTCCGACCACCTAAATCCGCTATGGAGGTTATCGACTAGTTGTTTAACTTGTTTACATCAAATTCAGATTGCGTTGTTACTAAATATAACCAAATACTGTAGGTAAAATGATAAATTGGTTATCACTCCTAAGGCTGGTTTCTATTCATAAACCTACACATATTGGTCACTGCTATTTTGCTACAATTATTCCGCCTAGTGCCTACAGTACCAAACTTTTAAGGCCTGGTTGTCCGAGGGACAACCAGAGGAAACTTTGCCCTTGGTAGCAATATGGGTAGCACTTATTTCTGTGACAGAACAGTGGATACTGCATCTGTGCATCAACTGTACATATCGGTATTCGCAAAATCGATGATTTTACAATTTAAATTTCCAAGCGACTGGATCGATACTGGGCACATACTCAGTAACAATCAATTTAGATACAACAATGTCAGAGCATACAAGTACACACATACCTGACCAGATATTATACTTCACCACCAAAGCATTTACATTGTTATTTCAAAATTACATCGTGAGCATAAAATACACCAACAGATTGTTGCTAATTAATTCTTACATCTCAGATCATATATGCGGGAACATAGAAATCCCTTTTCAATACTTATGTCGCACAGTTTTGCCAAGGTCTACATTTCAGCACATACAACATACATAGGATAGTCAAATTATTCACATTCTGTTCATCTGGGCTGAAATTGTGAATTTTGATCAGACTAACTTGATTACCCTAAAATTATTAGCTGACCAAGACTGTTTGGGGAGGTATATATGCTTCTTAAAAGTACAGTGGCATTTTTACCGAACAATACAAAGTTAATGGAATGGACAGCAAGCACACAGGGGGGGGGGCGGGGGTGAAGGCAAATTTAATAAAAATTTAACAATGTTAATTATGAAACTATGTATTCATTGTTATGTGAGAAACATCAGAAATAAACAAAGTTGTTTGCAATATCTCTGAAATTTCCACCCCCCTTTATATATATTTTTTGTTTACCCCTAAATGAGACTATCGGCACTATCCTGGGAAAAAGACTGCACTGGAACTGCACACTACATTCAGGTATCGCATAGCAAATCGTGGAACATGATGTGCAAATTACTACACAAATAAATTTAAATGCAAGACTTTTTGAACAGAAACTTGGTGCTGTTAGTATTTTATGAGAAACAAAATATGAAAAAACCTTCTACAGTACACTTAATTGAAAATACTAAAAAACATCGCTGTCTACTAAATCTAACAGCTGCACTCAATTCAAAAGGGTTAGAAAAACATCCTTTGTGTTTCTTGATGGATTGCAAATTTACCCAGCGGTAAATCTTTTGTACATTTACAAATAAACTAACATACCAAGCATCAACGTACAATAAATCCACTGATTGGATAAAATTGTTCAAAACACTGTGCTGTCGAATTAGATGGAGGATATGTGCCTGAACAGAAGGTACTCATTTTCTGCCATGCCTGGATCGTGGAATGAGGTAGGGGAGGATGAGGGAGGTGTATTGGGGAGGGGGGAGGAGTATGAAACGGACTAGACTCCATAGTGGGCAAAGCTGAATAGGTTCATAAAACATTCTAGACAGGATACGGCAACTTGAGTGTATAGGTTGTGAAGAGATAGTTAGTTGGGGAAGCAAAACAAATATTTCATACCCTTTTAGTATTACTATAAGCGATTTCGTTGTTTAAGGAGACAAAAACTCAACCATCATTATTCATCTATGTTATATTGATTACTGCCAAGAACAACTTCCCCACATAGCTAAGAAATTTTTTATTCTATTTAGTAGATCTATCACCGATTAAATGTTTCGTCATTTCACATAAGGCTGAAGACTTGATCAAGTCGAAATATGACATCATCAAGTTGGATCAGCTTCTACCTTGTTATTTTTTGTGTTCTTCCTTATTTTTGGAAATGTTTTATATTGATGGGTGCTGCAAATCATACTGAATATGAAATATTGAAGCTATTCAGATGACATAATGATTAAAAAAAAAAAGAGAGAAACTAAGAGGTTTCATATCAGAGTGGCATCATATGACATCACAGATTTACAAAATGACAGCCCCAGACACAGTCTAATTAACTAGTTAACTACTTAACTACTAAACTATAGTATCCCTCAATACAAAGATTTGTTCTTAGTTGTCTGGGGAAGTTGTTCTTCAGAAAGTATGTCATATTGCTTGATGATTGTTGGGTTTTTGTCGCCTTTTTGAAGAGATATATTCCATTGGTTGAAGTTGACTGCTTCATAATAATGCTGTTTAAAGTTTTCTGCATCTTTAAGGTCAAAACCACATCCTTGTAGCAGTTGGTACTGTATATCAGAGATACAACTTTTTAACTTCTTAACTTTAGCTGTAATATTGTTAATTCGTCTGGCAGAGTGGATTGTGTAGTCACAGCAAAAATCGGCCGAAGATGTTTTTCCTTTGTAATATTTGACTCACTTATTCACAGAGCAAAATAGAATGTTTATAAAACAAGTTGCATGTTGATAAAGTTCTGAATGCAGAGAACCATGATATCTAAGCAAACATTCCAAAATGTATCCACAATTTCAAGGATGAATCAACAACAAGGTTATTATAATGGGAAAGTAAAGCTTTTATTTTAGCAACTGCTGTGATGACATCAAAGATCATCTACATTGATCAACTCCCTGGAAGAATGAATGGTTTAGCTGGTTCAAATTGATTACATTCAATCATCCATATCTCAACAGGATATCAGAACTTAGGTGTTTTCAACTAACAGCGTGGAATATTTTTCTTTTTCATATAAGTGCCACTGGAAATTACACCGGAAGATACATTATAAGAAAAGTCACCCAAGATGTAAAACCTGGGCAACGAAAGAGGTAACACTTACAGAAGATCCGCCGATTTGGATAAAATAACTTGAAAGAGAGTTTTGTTGTCGAACTTGACGCAAGGAATTCTTTTCAGTTGGTTCAAGGTGTAACCGTCGTTGTAAAACTTTGCCACCAGAGGATAAACTGCTTGGAGATTATTCCTTTGCCTGGATAATAACTCTGTAGAGAGAAGTATGTGAAAACAGAAAAGGTAAAACAGGTCTGGTGAGAAAAATCAAAAGTTTGGGTTTGGTTATAACTTAAAGGATTGGTTCAGTTGTCATACATGTTTATGTTATATGAAACAGGACAATAAATGAAACACAATGGTGAAAAAACTGTTCAAATATCTTTTTCAGTTAAAGAGATATTCAAGTGTAAAGTTTTATCAGATTGTGTAGAAACTGCTGAAATCTGACTAGCTGTGATGTCACATCCTCACATTCCTGAAAAGTCTTTGTTTTTTTCTCTAAATATTTTGTGAGATTTCATGACTTTCAACCAAAATATATGTCAGGAGATCTCATATTTGTCAAAGGAAGTATTGAGATTAAACACCTGAAAATTTTTGTTTATATTATTTTCAAATGTGTTAAAAAATGTAAATAATTAAAAAAAATATATATATTCACAAATGTTAAGGAAGTGAGGATGTGACGTCACACCCTCACAGTAAGTCTTTCTACACCAGTCGTTTTCAAAGAAATGTTGATATCTTCAAAGTGTCATAATTCCTTAACAGAGCATGCTACCATGGTAGTTTCTTCACTGTTCTTTTTGTCTTTTTGTGCTCTTTCATACATATTAGACATGTCAAACACCTGAACCAATCCTTTAAGTGACACACTTGTTTCTTTGCCTTGATAATATCTCTGTAGAGAGAATTTTATGAAACAGAATGGTATAACAGGTCTGGTGAAAAAAATCAAATAAATTTGTGTTTGGTTATATAACTTAAGTGACACACTTGTTTCTTTGCCTTGATAATAACTCTGTATAGAGAGAATTATGTGAAAACAGAAAGGGAAAAACAGGTCTGTTGAGTAAAATTAAACTAGATTTGTGTTTGGTTATAACTTCAGGGACACACTTGTTTCTATGCCTGCATAATAACTTTGTAGAGAGAATTATGTGAAAACAGAAAGGGAAAAACAGGTCTGTTGAGTAAAATTAAACTAGATTTGTGTTTGGTTATAACGTAAGTGACACACTTGTTTCTTTGCCTGCATAATAACTCTGTAGAGAGAATTATGTGAGAACAGAAAGGGAAAAATAGGTCTGGTGAGAAAAATTAAACTAGATTTGTGTTTGGTAATATAACTTAAGTGACACACTTGTTTCTTTGCATTGATAATAACTCTGTAGAGAGAATTATGTGAAACAGAATGGTATAACAGGTCTGGTGTGAAAAATCAAATAAATTTGTGTTTGGTTATAACTTAGGTCACACACTTGTTTCTTTGCCTGGATAATAACTCTGAAGAGAGAATTATGTGAAAAGAGAATGGGAAAAACAGGTCTGGCGAGAAAAATAAAAATTTTGTGTTTGGTTACTTAACTCAAGAGTGACACATTTGCGATCTGTATATTACATATATACTACATTGATTCCAGCAGGTGCATTCAGGGTACCAGCTACAGTAAAGATCATACTGCTCATGACATGAAGACATGAGAAGTATAGCTAAGTGGTACCACTATTAGACACAGTACATTCTCATTCTACGCTACCATCATTTGAAAATATGCAAACACTAGCATAACAGAATGACCTTTCTTTTCATTCCAATATTGTCCACAAAATGTTTTCCCTGCACCCTAGGTCTTTAATCTTCATTACCATACTGTACCTGTATTAACAGATGATTCTGTCACGAGGAGACTATATTCCAAGCCCTTTGGTGAATGACTATGGCCGTCTACCGGTAAAACGGAATGTTCCCCTGCCGGGAGGTTGTCATAGTGAGTATGAGATTGGCCCATTACTTATCCATTTCAGCTGGAGGTTTTAACTATAAATCTTTCAATGCCTGTACTGTAAGGATTAAAGAGCAACATTATAAGTCCATTTTTCATATCAACTTACACTATGCACTTAGAATAGGTACATATTTGCAACTTTCCCGTTTGCTCGTACTTTTGGCATTTGGAAATATTACTCCCTAAAAATAACCAAAATTACATCAACATGATACCAGTACTCTCTGGGACCTGACCTGTCTGAGCTTAGAGGCCCAGAGCATAGCAAACAGCATCCAGAGTCAATGGATGTATACTTACAGACTACAGTTTGCTTCTTGATGAATGTGTCAATTTCAGGGTATAAAAGAACTTGACATGGCAGACATTTGTGGTCAAATTCTGCTCAATTGTAGATTGCGTAAGCACAGAACAATAAATATTTTGAGATCATTACATTTCTGAGGAACTACACATCTGGCTATGGAAAACGCATACAGTTAAGTAATTTGCATTTTACCTTGATAGACATCGTTGATCAAATCCTTAAGTGCATCAATTATGAACCCACCATAGATCTAGTGCCAGTTAAGACAAGACTGGGGAATTGATACACATTTTAATGTACGGGTTGATTGAATAGTTTTATTTGTAAGTTGGTGAGAGTGGATACACTGTCTTCAAAAATAATATGTAATACTTCTTGGTTTAATAAATCAAATTAAATTAGACTGATTGTTTATTAAAGGACCGATTACGATTGTCAATTTAAAATACCAATTTTGTGGATTCTGCGTGCCTAGGTAGAGTGAAGCGAAGCAATATACAGTGTATATACATACAGTGCACCCACAATCATGTGCCATTACCCCCATACAAAAAGTGCTTTACCACCATGGCGGTAACATGGAGGAATGGCACTTTTTCTATGGCGGAAAGAGCACAATTCCTATGGCAGAAAGTACTGATGGTGGAATGACATGGCTCCCGCCCACCATGCTACCACTCCTAGTCTACTCTTACTAAGGCTAGCCAGATCCTGATTTAAAACTAGCCTAAGTTCGTACTTAAACCTAGTAAGTACTGTACTAGTCTAAGTTAAGCCTACCCTATGTGAGAACTAGTGTTTGTACATGTAGACTAGGCTAACGTTAATAATGTTTAACATGCGAATGAATAACGTTAATAAGCTTACATAGTAGTATAGTAATAAGAATAACAACTGTCCGTAGCCTGTACTGTGGGATATCATGCGAACAGTACTAAATACTATCATTATCAATGCTGCAGGCTTGCTCTATACATTCCTCGTTTTAAAACTAACAGTTAGTGATCGATACCCTTCAGACCGCTCAGGATAAAATCGTACCTTGTATTTAAATAACAGAAACTTTTCGCGAATCCTGTCTTTACAAAATACATACCAAAGACCATTTACGCCTACAGTTATCCAGTAGAACGGTTGGCTGTACTAGTACTAAAGGCATACAGTAATGGTACTAGTACATACATTGCAAGCAGTATTCCAGATAAGGGGTTGGATCCATTGATATCATATCTCTGTACTGTGTTGAGTTATCAGTGGTTGGATCACTTTAAAACTGGCATATCCAAAATACAAGAGGGCGGACTTCTGTTTTTGTTTCTTCTTTTACAGTGAAGGAGGGAAGACCTGGGCAAATCTCTTGTGGCTTAATTAATGTACCTGACGGCATAGGCGTACGGGACCATTTCAGTTTGGGGGCAGAACTTTTGTGCCCGAAAGTTCCCGTGACACTATCTAAGCGGAGCGCCACCATCAGTTGGCGCGTAGCGTACAAGAAAATTTTGGGCACACAATGCCTCTCAGATTGCCGGAAACGGCACTTCTGAGGCCTTGCAAGTTGCATCTAAACATTCTTTATTGTATAATCTCACGTTTTAGAAATTTACACTTCCCCAAAAATTTGGTATATTAGAAGAAGAAAAAATGGTAACATCACTTTGAAGGGGAAAAATGGGACAGAATATTTTTTAAGCTCCTATTTAGTTACCTTATTTATTATTTTAACACAGTACTCAGCTACCTCCAGAAAAACATACATTGTTCAACGACACGTAAGCGGGATAATGTCGCTGTGTCGGATGAGACTGCAATTTGTCTAACAAAAAAAGTATAAAATATAACAAAGAATATGATAAACCTGTACTTCTATGCTTGTAGGCACCCCCCCCCCCACCATCCATGAAAAAGAAAATGTTTCTTCTATATACACTCATGTTGGGGATATCCAGGTCAAGGGCGGCGGAAGCACTTTTAATCTGGGGGCACCTACATGATACATCAAAGGGCACATTGCAGAAATTCGATTGGACTGATGCAGCCCTATATTTAGTACCCTTTATAACTCTTATTGTATTATCTTATTTGTGTATACACATCACTCCATCAATGCCCCCCCCCCCCTAAAGGAAAATATGCATACTAGCACTGCAATATCCAATACGCAAATTGGGAAACAAGGAACAAGTTTTCTCTAGAGACAAAATGAGGTGAAATCATACTAGTTGCTAATGTAGGAATCTTCCGAATTAGACTGGTTTTTTCTTGTTAATATCTTAACAAATTTTCCATTCGAAATAGTTGTAAGTTTGACCCACAGAAATTCATTAAAAGTCACGGGCTTAGCCAGGATTTGCAAAGTTGTATGCACGACTATCTGAGCGGAGCGCCACCATCGGTTGGCGCGGAGCGTACTATAAAAATTTTTGGTTTTACAAACCCTCAGATGGCCGGAAACGGCCCTTCCCGAGTGTTCATTATGGTTCCCTGGCCTCTTGCTAACTTGAGGCACCTCAATTTTTATATAGAAAAAAGGCACATTTTTATCCTGAGGAAAAGTGGGGGGGGTCACGTGCCCCTGTGCCCCCCGGTTCCGCCGCCCTTGGGTCCAGGTAAACAATTGACTAGTTAGAAAAAAAAATGATCTTGCAAAAAGCGTGGTAGCCCAGATGAACTGCGCTTACGGTGGTGTTACACGGAAATATTCGGGCATAATGATACTGAATAAAGAAAATCATGCATTGTCGGGCAAAAATTTGAAAAACATTCGGGCAAGCTACTGCATATTTATATTCCAGATGACAAGAAATTCGGGCAAAAGTCCTGAAAAATTCGGGCAGCCTAAAAAAAAAATATATATATATATATATATTTTTTTCTCCTCTTAGGCTGCCCGAATTTTTCAGGACTTTTGCCCGAATTTCTTGTCCTCTGGAAATTTGGGGGGGCAGTCTGCCCCCTGCCCCCCGCCTCGTACGCCTATGCCTGACGGTCGTAATATCTAACCAGGGAGTTGTTATGGACTCCCTGATCTAACAAAGCAGCCCAAAACCTCTCACTCCCACTCCCCCTGCAAGAAAATTCATGATTTCACGATATGAGTAATGTGTTTTTGTTTTCAGAAGTTTCTTTATTTTTTGGTTAGTGGTACTTTAATGCATTCCACAGGGAACCCGACAATTGCAGGATTCAGATTAATGGTGGGACAGGAGTCTTACCAATGTCACTGGTGTTTACCTACCCCACCGGGAAATCACATCTGTGACCATTTCCTTCCTGTACCCTCCCTGGTTTTCATGCCCATACATAACCTCCAAATTAGTAAAGACTTGGATACATGGACAGAGTTGATAAGTTATCTAATTTTAGATGCAATTCGCAAAAATAAAGCTATAGACGGTCATGGGCGGGAGGGGGGAGGGGAGGGGACAGGAGTACTTGCTTTTTTATCAATGTAAATTAATTATCTACCTGAAAGACTTAACTTGGCTTCAGTGTCAAGGTATGTATGACCGGTAAGTCTGCATATTAAGGGCGGGGGGGGGGGGTGGGGACAACAGAATCCGCACCTATATAAGACAACGCTCATGTTCCCATTTGAGACAGATATTTGCAACCCTTGAACTAATAATTTTGTTTTGAAGAATGCATTACACAATAAACAGTCGCTAACTGTCCGACCCCGACCTCCTCCTTCCGTAATTTTTAAAACATTACATAGATTCTGATATGAGTTATGTTAGAATGAAGTAATGGAGTACGGTTTTAACTCCAATTTTACTTTAACAATAGAATATATATAGCCGCAGATGATGCACATGAAACGCAGAATACTGCTACCAACACGACAATAGGTGATTGTATTACCTGCATACAAAAATACATACATAAACCAGGGAGTTGTTATGGAAACTCCATGCATGAACCCTGCATTCAGATTCGATACCATACACTGGGTGCATAAACTGTTAACGGTATGCTGTATGAAAAAATACCGTACATACCAGATATCGAAAATCGTTGAGGCATATATCACACACCAAGGGCGTAGGAACCGGAGGGGGGCTGGGGGGCGCCAGCCCCCCAGTGAAAAATGTGGAGGGGCGGAAGTATCATTCCGCCCCACCGGTTCGCAAGTCAGAAAACCCCTTTTTCATTTCCAAATGAGAAAAAAATCTCATTTGGATCACCAAATTGCATCTAAGGCCAGGTGAAAATACAAAATTAAGTTTACAAAATGGAGTGGGTGTTGAAGTGTGCTATATTGCACCAAATTGCATATGAGGCCACCTGGAAATGCAAAAAATTCCAAAGGGGAGGGGGACACCCCCTCCCCTTAGACCCCTCCCCCAGGCTGGCCATCAGTCTTCAGCCCCCCCCCCCCCACTCAAAAGTACCTTCCTACGCCACTGTCAGACACTGCTTGCAAAGTTAAAGCAAATGTTTTTAGACCTTGTTAACGATACTTCCAACTATATAATAGGCATACACCAAAGGCAACAACAAATATTAAGAACAGCGAACATACATATAATACTACATATGCTTGAAGTCAACAAATATGTATTGTAAACCAGATATCGAAAATAGTCCACGGATATCATTATCAGATGTACACTGCTTGCATTAAACCAAAATGTTTTAGACCGGGAGACCGTCATTTCTCAGAAAGGTTGATATTGCTGAAATCGTATAGGGTCTAAACTGTTTGTCAATGTTAAGAAAAAACATTCAACATGTAAAATAAAATTAGCAAATGAACATTAAAATTGTACTTGGTACTAATAAATTAGTTATATTGATAATATAAGTACTTCAATACCGCATTTACCTCTTTTCGGGGAAACATTTCATTCTGTAGTTTTGATTATAATACTCAAGTGTCTACTGTGGGTTTCTAAATTGGTTTTTTTTACCATGAAACCTTTACTGCACGAGAAAAATCGTTATTAAATCCTCTTGATTTCGTATTTAATCTCTTCAAATAACATACCGTAAAACAAGTATACAATCGCTGGGGAGGGGATGTCAGCACCCCCACCACGAAAAAGATAAACACCAATAATGTCTGGAACCGGTCGATACACCCGTTCCGAATAATTTCCAAAATATTATGATGGTAAGATCGGGGCAGAATAAACGGTTGAGAGGTAAAACTTGCGGTTTGTCAGGGGGGGGGGGGGGGAATCACATATGTCAGGAAAAATCTCACAGTTGCCGGGTAAGTAGATCAAATCCTTTTGGCATAATGATCCATCGAGGAAGCTCTCAAATATATTCACGATCGCTCGGCTTGTCGGGAAAAGTTTGTCAGGTAAAAATTGAGAACCAAACCTCCGCCTACACCCCCCCCCCCATATCCCTACTCCTCAAATTCTTCGAACCTTATATTTACCCTGCAAAATGTCTCCCAATTCCAGAGTCATAATTTGTGGCCCACCTTATGAATATGTATCCTATACCTATATACTGTTTCATCACTTTTGTTTACCTCAGTGACGTATTAGGGGGAGAAGGAATGCTTGGTTATTTTAGGATATTCTTTGAAAAAACGATTATAGCTATATATTCAGTCCCAAGCTTCTTGCGTTTACTTTGATACCTGCTAATTTCCCCTGCTGAAGTTAATACACAATCCCATTCATGGTATGGAAACATTTTCAATTAAAACACATATATGTCTCCCCGGTAAGGACCATAAAAGAACTATATGAAAGCCACAGCGTAACAAGCTACCGTCTCCCTATAGAAAACCCCACAAAATATACTTCACCCACTGACCCAGCAGAAACAGAAAGGTCAACAGTCATTTTACATTGATCATTATCAGCAATATCGATATGGATAGACCATTACAGTTGAAGCATGGAGGGGGGGGGGTATCTTCGTTACCCCAGTGTTGCCCTATTATATATTAACTCCACTTCGTCATGCATCCAGCCTGACAATATATATATAAGGTTCAACATGAATACAATAGAAAACATACCACAGTTACATGTGTGTAAAGTTTTCCCCAAAATACGTATAATGGCAAACAAGTTTGATCAATTGATCACTTTTTGGTAATGAAATTGACTAAACTCTCGTACTGTTTCTTTATACCCAAGGTGTGTTGAACTTACATATACGAACCCAAAATATTTGCCCAAATTTGAAGAGGGTGAGCTGCATGGTCGCTCCATTATGTATTATGTATAAAACATTCGATATTCCTCGGGGGGGGGGGGGATTTTTATTTGTTTTATTTAGGTAAAAGTTTTGAGGAATAAGTATATGCATGGAGATGATTATACCCAGTGGATACCGTTCAGCCCCCCCCCCCCCCTTCCTTCTGCACATATACACACAAACGAAGGTACCGGGAAGGACGGTCGTTGGATTTTATAAAGAATGGAGTGTGGCCCTGGGGTCGGTGGGCCGATCAACGTGTAGGGGCGTAGTATTGGAGAAACTCCCTCCAGCAAAACTGAACATAAAATTTTGCTAATGGTGTAGTGATATTTGAATATTTATGTACCTCCATGGGCTGACCAGGTTTTATCCCTTCCCAGTCCCCGTGCCATTGGACCGGTCTGCACACTCACTTTTCATCAGCGTGGGCGGTTCGGGAGGAGGAGGAGGAGGAGGAGGAGGAGGAGGAGGAGGAGGAGGAGGAGGAGGAGGAGGAGGAGGAGGAGGAGGAAATACTTTTGTCGGTTATAACCTAGAGAAATAAATGCAAATCTGTCATTATGTGCGGACACTCCCGTATCAATTGTCATTCAGTAGAAACATAAGATGACTAGTGAGATGGTATATTTAACACCAACGCGAAATTTTGTGGTTTGCATATTGATGTAAATTAGAGCTTGTATGTGTGCAAATTACAATCACCCGAAATGTTACTGTATGTAAATATTATGTCCCTCTGTCAACAAGCGCAGTACATAATCTGGTTTCGATGCCGCATTTCATTTTTCCTTACAGTATAATCTATGCTAAATGACTCTCAGGCGATAAATAAGTGATGACAGTGGTTATTTTTTCTTTCGTTAAGTGCAGGCGCTGCTACGTATATTGTCGATTTGAATGGCATTATGCTATACGCCTGTTCACCATTTCTTTATACATGCTCATGAGTAATTTGTTGAATTGTGTCGTTGATCATACCAACCTTACCGCATCTTTTGTTGATTCTTCTTCTTTTTCTTCTTATTTTTTTCCTTTTATGGTCTCTGATAAAATTGTCAGGTCCATGTGTTGCCCTCTCCTATCTTTGCTCACCAGGCATGAAGTTCTGTAAATTCATGTAAACAATGGTTAACTAGTATCATAGGGGGGTTTCAGGAGGGGTGCTCCCCCACTTTCCCAGACCTTGAGTTGGCTTCCTTTTCTATCCAATTCGGTCGGTAGTTTGGTTGGAGTATGCCATAGCAGTAATGACAACACTGCGATACTTTTATACTTATTCATGTCATTACACAGACTATGAGAAAGATCGAACCATTGTGACGAAATTCACTTGTTACGTTTTTCGCAATCTGGCAACACTTTAATGCAAATTACATTTTCAAGACACAACTAATAATAATAATAATAATAACAGAGATTTATAATGCGCACATATCCACCCTACAGGGTGCTCAAGGCGCAACATGGAAAAAAGTCAAATAGAACTACTGGAAAGCTTCACGCATAAGGTGAGTTTTAAGGTGTTTCTTGAAAGCTGCAATACTGGTGCATGACTTCAGTTCATATGGTAAAGTGTTCCAAAGGCGTGGGGCGGCAACCCTGAAAGACCTGTCACCCCACAAATGTTTAGACCTGTGTTCCTGGAGGTTAAGCGTGCTGCTTGAACGAAGATTCCGTGATGGAGAGTACAATTGGAGTAATTCTGAAACATACATAGGAGCCATGTTATTAAGTGATTTAAAAACAATGAGTAGAATTTTGTAGATAATCCTATAAGAAATAGGTAGCCAGTGTAGATCTCGTAGTATAGGTGTTATATAAGACGATTTTCTTGACAAAGTTACAACTCTAGCTGCAGTATTCTGAAGACGTTGAAGTCGGGAGAGCTGAGATTGTGGTAAACCAAAGAGTAAGGCATTTCCATTATCCAGACGAGAAGTGATAAATGAATGAACGATTTGTTCAGCAGCAACACGATTTAAGTACTTTCGAATCCTACCAATGTTCCGAATGTGTAATGAGGATGAACGGATAACATTAGAGATATGTAACTAGTAGGCTACTGGGAAATAACCTATACATCTATAGGGGCGTTATAAAATCCAAACATTTCACCCACTCCCATTTGACCCCTCCCTCAGGTTCACCCACTTTCACACATCAAATTCCGCCCCTGGCGAGTATAATCCCATATAGCTTAATTCATTAAAATTGACAAAATATAACGGCTCTCATTTGATTGTTCTTTTAAAAGTCTATTCCAACCCAGTGTTCCATACTATTTTGACATATACATGTAAGTTATTGTTTTCGTGACTATTTTCATCGAACGTTATTCGTAAAGGAAACAAAGAATTCTTTGTTTCCCCACAAAGAATTTTTTGTTGACCCCACCCTCTGGGGTCCCTCACTGGAGGTAGTTTAGCCAGTATATGATTCTAGGTTAGTGTAATCAGGTCATATGCCCGCAACCATGTTGGGTGCGAGATCCAAAACAAAATTTCAATGTTGTGTTTTTGTTTGGGTGGGAGTGCAAGATGAAGGGTTTGATAGGGATAAGGGAGGCGTGAGGGTATGGCCGGGAGAGAGCGGGTATTAGTGGTGTCACCTTATCGATATTCCCTTGGTTTAAACATCAGACAATTTTCATACCATAATCTTCTGCATAATTTCTTCTGTTGTAACTGAATCTTCTACGCCCACTCACATTTCGACCATATTAGTCGTATTTCATGGGTCAATGTCCACCACATTATTTCAAAGTGCTACTTACGGATAAATTTAGGTCTTAATAGTTGTATTGCTTTCCGGTCGATTTTGGACGAATGTTAAAAGCGTCTTCTCTCGATTCAGTCGAAAATTTATGACGTTCAACAAATGATATACCGGTCCCCCATATATTCTTAAACTTGCTGCAAGTAGTAACTTCGTTGGTCACGTTGGAAAAACAAACGTGATTCGTCAGTTCTCATGACGTAATATTTTAGCTCATTGACTCCGCCTACCATTTGTCAGTACCCCTCAGCTTCTTTGCTGTCTATATTTCAGTCGCCATCTTGGTTTGGTTGGGAATGGGCAACTCGTCTAAAATTAAAGAAGTCATTCTGTATTGACATTGGATTAATTCCGCCTACTTAGTCCTGTTAATTGTTGGTAAGTAACTTTTTTAACAGTTTAGCGGGTTCCCGGGTCCAAAACCGGGTCCAGACCGGGTCAACCGCGCATTTTAGACACGCATAACAATTACGTAGTGCTGCGCGTTGTTTTGTCTTCTTTCACAGTATGTTATGTACGTACTAACGTTCGTACGTTTCTATATGGCTCGTAAACACAATATGTAAATACGGCGATACTAACGTGGGATTGAACGTTGGAGATGGTTGTAGCAAACGAAGCTACGTACATATCACTCCGTCAATAACTTTTTTTCATATTATGTTGAAAATATTCTAAGTGCCGCTGTTAGATCATGTATCGCCGCGGCTGTTGTGTCAAATGTTTCCTGAAAAAGTTTTTACGCAAAGTTTGATCGTTAGTTTGTAGATATTGTATCGGTTTGAGGGAAGCCATTTTGGAAATCTGGGTGTGAATATAGGACCCACATGACCAGTACGAACCAATGAAATTAGAGTATTAGCTTACAGAACCTGATTTACATGCACAGATCCCGAAGCTCCGCCCACAGGGTTCAAGTCTGGCATCTGGCACATACAAAGCAGTGCAGCCGGGGCTAAGAGTGTTAGGCACATTTATACTAGATGAGTCTCCCTTTAACAAAGACATGTTTGTTGCTACAGTATTGCATCTCTGGATTAGCTCTTGATGAAGAATTTATCAAGTAAGATTGCTCTCTCATAAAGTTAATACTCTGGCAATTGCTAGTGATAATACAGGACTGTGTCCTTTGACATGTTGGGCCTACACCCACTATGCTCTTATTTCCCACTGCCCCATTTACAATCCGAAAGCCATGCTGAACTGTCTTGGTTTCTCAAGGAGGGGACTGTAGCAATTAATGTTAAGATTGAAAATTCAGGAGTGAATATGGAAATAGGTGAATTGGCCCAGGCTGTTGTGATTTGATCTTTTCACTTATTAGGCATCTTATATGTTGTTGGAGTGAACACGCTAGTACCATTTAATGACAATTTCGAGAAAGTGCAACTGTACGGTGCTATATGGTAAGAGCCCAAGCATAGCAGTGATTCCCACTGATTTTTATGTGTGGTTTAGTTGATCATACTTTGCCAGAATGAGGTAGTTTAATTACTCACAAAGGTCCAATCAATGTAAAGTAAGCAAGGATAATTTTGTGTATGTCTCAAATTTTGTTGTATAATCCTGCTACGTAGATGAAATATTTCATGAATTTACTATAGAATGCAAAATTGATGCTTCTCTATAACAAGTTTAATAGCTGTTTTGTTAAGGTTGTTTGTGTAGGCCTAGACTAAAAGTTGTGCGAGGTTGGTTACAAGTTGACTTTTAAACTACAGTATCATTCCATGTAACAGTACATAAAATTAAGGTAACATGTGAAATTGCTACACTACTATCGGAACAACATTAAAAATATGGGTTTCTTTTATTTCATTAGCAATATGAGGACACCTCATCCAGTATTCTTTATATTTTTTTTTAAGTAACGACAAATGTTTCTGTAATCATTCTTACAGTAAATTAGTGTTGAAGGTTCGTAGCTTCCACAGGTGTGCTCTTAAGAAAAAAAATGTAGTTTATGAAACGAAATCATTTATGTAACATATTGAATTTTATTTATGGAGAAAGAGGAACTTCTGCATTGTTCAGTGCTAAATCCAAAAATAAAATGTAGGGGGGGGGGGGGGAGAGAAGTTGGCTGTTGCAGTAGAATTTTCTAAAATGGATATCAGCCCTTATTTGATAAGGTTCAATAGATATAAGATAACAAAAGGTGGGAGGGTAGCCGTGGGTGTTTTTTAACCTTTTCAACAGTAAAAATCGGTGTCAAAACAATTTCCAGTTATTGTGATGATTGTAATAACATTATGATGTTGAGTAAGCACAGTTATTTCCTATCATTATTTCTGTTGTGTGAATACTGTTTCCTCAAATCTAGTGCAACAACTTGTTAAATTCAATGACCAATTAAATTGAAAGGTGATTTCCATCACAGCCACATCACAGCAGAAAAGCAGAGACCAAATACAGATTTTCAGATTTATTTAGTACTGAGTTGCTCTCAGTATGTGTTGTGCCAGTTTGCTTATAAGATGTGCCATATATATACAGTACTGTACTGTACTCTCTAGTGAATTCCATTGTGTGGGTGTATTGTGTGTGTATACACATGTGTTGTCAATGATTGCATTAACTGCATGTTATGAGTGCATGTGTATACTGACTGTACAGTCGTTCAGCATGGTGACTATAAAGGCCTGTATTCATGAGCAATATATAGTGTGTAGGCCTATTGTTTGTTTGTTTAGTGAAGAAATGAAGAGAAGAAAGGAAGGTGCAAAATATTATCACTGTAAGATGAAGATGACAGTGTTCAAATACTTTAGATTATCCAAAGTCTCAAATACAATTTAGTAAAGGTCTTACTGACCGTAGGAACACAAGCCACAAACAGTGTGAGCATACTGTACTAGGCCTATAGCACACAAGGTGAGAACGTTTATCAGGCTCCTTGTAGTGTTTTGCTTGGTCCTCCTAAACTGGTTATTACAGTGCTAGACAATTTATTTTAATTACATCTGTGATTGTCGTTTCTGTTGTTGGCTTCATTGTTGTTGTATAAACTATCAACTTAGCTGTCACAGTTAGAGCTGTGTTAACATTATGAAGATTGATTTACCTGTAAAATAAAGATTATGTCAGTGCAAAGTATCTTTTAAAAAACCAACACCAAGTCGTTGTATAATTGTGTACAATTGTGAAACAATGTGAGAAACCATTCTTGAAAGTACCGTAGAATACAAGTTTGAGTTTGCCCTCCCTTTTTTCTGTCAATATGCTAGCTGTTTTCATTGAGGCATCATGTAGATATGGTTCAAAATTGCGATCAATAGACAACTTGGTTGAACTGTATGACAGGAGCTCTACAGTGTCTGTCAGTACAGCTATATGAAACAATAGTTATATTAAGGTACCATATATACCAGGCAATTTACATCATATTTTCCATTGCAATGGTATATCACAGCAATCATATTGTAGTATTCATTTTGCGCGGTCACTAGGTGATCTATTTTCTATTCAGAAAGTGGTAATTTATGTGTATAGATTCCACAACAATGAAAGTGAACTCGAACATTGTTCTCCGTTGTACCACAGTACAGTCATAGAACATGTCTGTTAGCATCATATAAAGTCAACACTTTCAGACCTGTATTACATTTATGGAAAAAAAACTTACTTTGATACTTGCATCAAAAACTAGAAGAAAATAATTGTTGTACGTGGTATAGATTTCAAGGGGTTTTCACCAAATATTGATAAATAGAAATACCTGTATAGGTCAGATAGCAGACAGTGTGTTTTCAGTGTCCATTAGGATTGGAAGAGTTGTGTTCACATATTTGTACATTAAATAACCTAATCATCCTCAGTATTTACTGATCTATACAATCTGCACAATTGTGAATGCTACAGTAAGTCTGTAAAATGTAAACAACTGGTGTTACAATTTTTTAATTCCCGGATGAAAAGGTTACCACAGTACTGCATGTATATGATTGTGTACACAAATCACACCCTTGAGCGAGCACAAGCTCTGCACACAAGTATTTTGCAGGAGATATGATCAACTCTGTACAGTATGTAGTATGTATTTTGAATTGAAACATTAATGGAAGATACCAGATCACATGATCTAGAAATGATTCAAATGAGTACTGTAAACACACACACACAAGAGTAGTGGAAAAGAAAAAATAACTTGAAAGTATTGAATGTTACTGAAATACTTTTTACCTTCCTAATTTCATATTTAAATAAGAGGGCCTGGTGCTTCGATCCCAGCAGGACCTTCTGCAGAGAGCAAAACATCAGGCCCTCTAACTTTAAATAACATATTTACCTACACAGGCTTTTTGCAGTAGATAAGCAGTTTAGTGACAGAGTCTTGCTTTCTTTGACTTCCTTTGACCTTTTAGACCTGTAGAAATAAGAGCTTTAACATATATTTACCTATAGGCTGGCTATACAGACTCTTTGCAAGAGATATGCAACTTGCTAACAGTCTTTTTCTCCCTTTGATGTCCTAAATTCAGACCTGTAGAAATTTATAACTTATAAGCATTCTAGTTTCTAGTGTCTACTTGAAATTGTGTAGCACAAGTTTGTCAGTTCTAACAATTACAGGATACAAAAGTATGTAAATCCTCTTGTTACTTAAAATGTGCAATCTTTTTCACCATTTAAGTTCACCTTCATTGAAGTATTGTACAAGTATTCAGTCATTTTAGCCATCATGGCAAGTAACAAAGTGCATAATTTTTACTGGAGAGTTAATAGTGCTTTAAAGGGTTTCTCCATTTAGCAGATATTGTCACTCTGAACTTAAAAAGAATTTTATTCCACAAGTGCTGGTAGTTCAAAACCCCATCTCAACATCTTGCAGTTATCTCTAGATACGGTTGATTCAATGTGAACTATTTTTTGATTCTTCAAGGACAAGGAGTGTATCGCAGTGCAGAGGTGGTCTGTGATGTCATTTCGATTGATGCTTTTCAAAAGCTGTAGTTTATTATTCTTGTTGATTTATCCTTGAAATGTAATAAATTTGGAATGTTTGCTTAGCTTGCCAATGCTTTCTACAGGTACAGTACTAAGTTTTTCGGGAAAATGAATTTTCGTAGAAATAATAATATTTCTTTTGTGGATAACCAGTAACACTGTGTAGTAATATACAGATATTAGCAGGGTTCGCAGGTTTCTTCCGGGGGTGGAAAAAAACGCGGAATAAACCGCGGTTTTTTCCACTCGGAAGAAATAGGTTTCTTCCAGTTTCTTCCGGACAAAATGGAAGAAACTCATTTTTTGGGGAAAAACTGTTGATAAAGTTTCATAAGTTTCATGCAATGATTTCTAACTATGTAATAAATGGACAAGAAGCACTATAGTGTCATCTAGGTAGTCTATATCTAGGTTTGGAGCACATGACCTGTTTCCGGCATATATACTGTACACAATATGATACTAGGCTACTAGCATCGGACAATTCAACAAAACTATGGGCAAGCAATATTTTGCAAACCAGAATGGTCCTCATTATAGCCCAGTTCTTAGTTAAAAACTAGTTTCTGAGTGGAGGAGCAAGTGTTCCCTGGAAACTAGTGTAGGCCTACTAAAATGCACACTCATTACTACGATTACATTGACCACTATGGCCATATTTTGTGGAGATTGAACTCAAGACATGAGGGTTACAGATTCGACTGGAAGTGGTAGTGTGAAATGAGGGCTGGCTCATGGCCAGCTGTGTTTAAAGGGTGTGAAGACTCGCGCAAAAAGAAACGTCTAATGCCGGTAATCTGACCTAGTTTCGAATGAGGTGTAACAAGTGTTAGACACCACCAATGATCGCAGAAAATACACACACAGCTTGCTACCATCAGTAATTATACACTAGTATACAGCTGCGGTCAATACCCACAACAGTGTACATAGCAGCGATGGACATCTCAGGTCCAGCTAAAGATAACAAGGTACCACGTTTCATTACTGTACTGTCTGCATTTTGTAGCGACACGAACTAAACGTCACTTGCAAGCAACGGAAAGTTAACTTTTTCAGATGGCCACACACCGTTTGGGGCGAGTCTTCCATGCCTTTAATTGTGGATGTTTGTTCTTTTTGCTGTTGGGATGACAAGTCCTGTTAACTACAAGCTGTAATTTAGGGAGTTGCAGAAATTAAACTGTTGCCTAAATCTAACAGATATTGTTCGGCTATTTTCTTGGTGTTCATTGTATTAAATCCTCAGTGCATGGGCCAATCCAGGTTAATCATTCATACAGTATGGCCAGTTATGCAATTCTGGTTGATGGGGGGACCGCGAGATGATAAGTAGTCCTTCAATATTGTGATTTATAAGCAAACATCTTTTGGTGTAGAAAAACAACCCAAAATTATAATCAAAACAAAAATATAATATTTTGATGGTTTCAATGGTATGCATTGATGGTAAACTATTTGTCTCTTTATCATGTATGTGGGCTGTGCTGCGTACAGTATATGCCAATTTTCACAGTTTCTTCCAGTTTCTTCCGGTTTCTTCCAGTTTCTTCCGGAAGAAACTGGAAGAAACCTGGAAGAAACAGGTTTCTTCCAGTTTCTTCCACGTCCCCGGAAGAAATAGGTTTCTTCCGGAAGAAACCGAACCCTGGATATTAGAAATAAGTCTTTTCAGCATTATTGCAGTGATAACATCATTCACTCTGCTGTTACCAGCTGCATTCACAATGTATTCGTCCTACAATATGCATTTAGGTATTTGTGGTTTTGACATAATGATGCAGAACATATATCCTTCATTATTGTCAAGCAATCGACTTCAGCCTCTAGAATACTCTTAAACATGCCCTGAACACTGTAATGTAAATGTACATGTATACATGTGCAAAGTAGAAAGAGGGATTGAAAACAAAATTTACAGTAGATGGCCCCAATTAGACTTACACAATCACCCTGTACTTATTTTTACATTTTTACACTATATACCACAACTACAGTATTACTGTGTGCAGGGACTCTGCACTCTCTCTACCTCACATCCATAGTTCAAGCCAATTAAATGTGTGTGTAGCTGCTGCTGGTAATGGAAGTGTCTAGTAGGAAACAGGCATGCTGTACAAAGGCACTGACTGTTATACAAAGTGAATTGCAGTGTGCGGTACAGTATTGTGCACTATTTTGAGTATTTTCATAGAAGTCCTGCTCAATGTCCACTGTGGTGCAGTGTGGATTAGGTTGTTGACCCATATTAATTGCTGTTTCTCAACATCTTTTAAATTCAGAAGTTGGTGTTTTTTTAGCAAGAGTATAATAGTACAGTTCAGGTAGTTTTGTACCTTGTAGTATAGTAGTTCATACTGTAGGTCTACTGTATATGTATGCTTCATTAAAATTGTGTGGCACAGTAATCTGTTGATAGTACATTACAAGTGTAGTAGGTTTGCACTATAACATCAAATGCAGGGAATAATTTATCTTGTACTGTATTGTATAGCAAGATATTATGGATAATTTACAAAATTTGCATGAATAATTGCAGATACATAGATCTTTAAAGTAGAATCTATTTTTAATTATATTATAATGATAATAAGAATGCAGGATGTCAAAATTGCTACATGATTCAAACTTCTGTATTCACTGACTTTTGCCCAGGTGGTCAGTTTTTATCTGCAGGTGGACTCTTAAACACAGACTAGGAAACTTGGATAAGATTCAGGTCACCCTTTAGTGTAGGTACAAAATAAGTTACTGTAGGAATAATTTGTAAAATAAAGACCTGGCAAAGGTTTGAATCTAGATGTTGTAACATGATCAAACATCACTGACAATGAGAATTGTTCAGTACTGTGTACAGTAGCTATAGAGAGTGATTAATAACTTACATGAAGTAAGTGTGTGTTTGGTTGCTTAAAGTTTGTAACTGTTTATATGACACTGTATAGCTGACATACATCAGATTGAACTTCAAATTTGAGTATGTTGTAGTTTTTCAAAGTTAAACTTACAGTATTTAGGTTTATACTGTACTTGCCTTTGGTAGACAAGTTTAAATCTACATACAGTATGTAGTCCAGTTGGCACATGTGTGTGTATACATAAATTTGCATACATGTTACAGTACTTACAGTATGTGTGACACAGGGTCGTACACAGGTACCAATTTGAGTCCTCATGAATTGTTGATAAATCATGATAGAGTCCTGAAAATAGCTGTCTACTGTGTAGGCCAAGTTGTGGTCATAGATTTCAGAAATGAAGTCTAAAAGATGATTGGAGTATATAACTGTTATGTGTAGCTCTAGATATATATAATGCCTCAAAAATCTCCATATTTGCTGGGCCATTTTTGGTTTCATCTTTACTACCAGTAAACAGAACTTCCTATAGAGGCAAAGCTTTCAGGATACAACCAGCCTATAAGGGTTAAAAGCTTTTCTTAAATACAAGAGCCATATATACCACTCACTTTTGGAAATAATTTGTATCAAAACTGGCACTTTGTGTGACTTTGACAAAATATGACCTGACATCACATACTGTGTTTAAGTTGTAGCTACACTGATAGACACTGTAGTTGCTGTGTTTGAAAGTCAAATTCTTGTAATTACCAACTTCTGAAAAAAAATTATACAATATTTTTAAAGTTAAAATGGCTGACTTGAGGTTGGAGTGTAGAATTGCCATAAAGTGAACACCAGAACTCTACCTTGTGGAGGTCAAAGTTCATTTATGGTCAAACCTTGGAAATCCTGTGTATACAGTGTTACAATAAATGATTTCATATGAAATGTGGCAACTGGCAAGGTGTCATTGAGCCTATGAACTGACTGTGTTGATTTGCATTTAAATTGGAGTGAACTTAGGAATTTTAAATTTCCCATAGAATAAAAAGAATGTCAAATTTAGCTTGATTTGTTACTGACAGTCAAGGGTCATAGAGGTAGAACTGAGTGATTAATTAAAGCTCAAGATTGGTATACCTGGCAGGAATTTTCAATCAGATTGTAAATGCCTGCTGATTTTTTTTGCTTCATTATGGATCCAATTCCTGATTTAATATTTTTTGTTTCTATTTTTTTTCCCTCCCTAGATTTGTACCTCCTGGAAGAAACTTACTACTAAAGAGAGAAAAAGAAACCAGAGGTATTGGTACACACACGTCTACAATGCATAGCAGGTCTACTTGGGTATGATATCGTGTAGATACAACAGTCAGCATCCAATAGCCGAGTACCATATGATGTACTCAATGAAAGTGAACATATTATGTTAGTAATGTTGATCCCATACAATGTCTGAGGAAGATGTCCAGGTGCTGGGACCACCAGATGAAAAGATGGAAACAGACCATGAGGGGTCACTGATGCCAGGAAAAGCAGAAGTCAAAAGTGTTTTGGAGGCAGACTCTGAAGGCAAAAGAGGTGGGAAGACAGGCCAGTCTGTTTACATTAATGGGTTGTCTCATGACAAAGATGAAGATGCAACAGAGAGTATAGACGAGGTGATGGATGTGGATATCTCTGAACATCAACCCTCTTCTGGGGGTTTGTCTGGCCAGCAGAAGGGAGTTCTTGATGCAGACCACTTGCAAGGGCAAAGTGCAAGCCAGAGTATTGATAAAGACAAAAACTTAAATGTTGAGACAGATGGTGTTACCATTACAGAGAATGATGTTCAAACAGTTTCCAACATGGATCATGCCATCATTCATGAAGACGCTTATACAAATTTAGTGCCCGTAGATTCTGAGGAAAGTGAGCCTCCACGAAAGGAATTGTCTAAGGTTTCTGAGACGTTGTCTTCCAATGACGATAGTGGTTCTCTTAGCAAAGCAATATTGGATGATGGTAACGCCATTGCTGTAGAGAACGAAACCAAAAGTGAACATCAATCTCAGATCAACCAAGATGTTGATAATTCCATTTCGGAGGTGTTAGAAGTGGAATCACAAGACAGTAACGCAACAGCTCAGGAAGAAAGTGGCAAATCCAGGGATGGACAAGCCCTTAAAAGTGGGGATAAAGAAATCAATCAAAGCCTTGCTGAAAATAATAGCAGTGACCAAACCTCAAAAGACAAAGCAGTCAAAGCTGTACCGAGGAACTCAAGCAAGACCATAGAAAAAGGAAAACCAACACCAGATGATGATGTTATTGTTATTGATGATGACGATGATGAACCTGCAGCTGTTCGACCAAAGCCCGTTCGTAAAAAGTCCTCTCAGGCAGCACTTTGCAAGTGTATCCTCTGTGGAGACATGGTCAGGCTTAGTACATTGGGGCTCCATGTAAACAGTTTACACAGTAAGCTGATTGTGAAAGGGAATGCCAGCATAGAGTGCAAAGTTTGTGAAGAATTTTTTACTTGGAGTAACTTTGTTGATCATGCACAAGTGAAACACAAGTGGAGTATTGTCAAAAACAGTACCACTAAAGCAAAAACTGTTCCTGCCAGGGTAGACTATGAAAATATGAAAGTTACTTGTATTTGGTGCAAGGAGGGAACTGACGTACGATCTATCTCTTCACATTTTAAGTCTGTACATAAGGTAGATGAAAAAGTAATTGAAAGGGCCATGAAGCTTACTTTTTTATCTAAAGACCATGACAAGGGAGCAGAACCAAGTAAAACCACATTGCCGACAGGTATCACTGGTGCTTTATTTGTCACATGCAATGAGTGCAACAAAGACCTGAAATTTTCTGAAGTTTTGAACCATTTCCAGTTAATGCATAAGAAATCAAAGGTGGCACCAAATTCAGGGCAGGTTGTTAGTAGACCTGCAATTCCTCCCCAGAGACCAGTCACCAAGCAATCAATACCTCAACCACCAAAACCCAAATCTGTAGCTGGCAAAGGAGAGCAACTTATTACACTGTTTAAAGGTCAACTGAATATATCCAAGTCTCCAAATTATGCTTTGGTCAAATTAGCCCATGATGGGAAGGACAAGATCCTTTCTATTCCTTTCACTCATCCCATTGCTCGTCACAAAGTTCAAACCATCGCTGTAAAAGGTGCTTTAGATGATATACCTGCTCTCATTCAGAGTGTCACAGATTTATTAGCATCTCAAAAACCTCCAGCAGAACCCCTAGTTCCTCCACCAGTCACTCAGGGAATGTTATCAAAACTACAGCCTCCTGCTACTACTACTGCTTCTACCACTGCTACTGCCACTGCAAGCAAAGCGAAGCAAACTGTAGCTCAAGTGGATGACAAGAAAGATAATAAAAACACAGCTGTGAAGGATGATAAGGCCTCAACAGAACATGCAGGTGATAAGTCTGAACAGGCTTCCAACTCTGCAGAAAAGGGTAGTTTAGGAAAGGATTCATCGTCTGATTCTGGAAACCAGAAAGTGAAAAAGATTGTTGAGGAAAATAAGCCGGATGGTTCAAAAAAGGATGAACCAATTGCACCTGCCACAAAAATTTCCAGCGAAGAAAGTAAGAAGGAGAGCAGTGAGGAGAAGACTGAAGTTGAAGATTCTCCTCTGAAATCACCATCGAAGAAAGGTAGCCCAAGAGGGTCGTTGAGTCGATTGTTAGAACTACAGAGAGAGTCTATAGGTAATGCTGCTGAAGATGTGGCAGAAGAAGAAGAAAGCTCTGGTAGACCACTTCGAAGAAGTTCTCGTAGAGCTAAGATGGCTGCAAAGTTAAAAATAAAGAGTGTAGTGGAAAAGGAAATTGAGGAATGGAAGAAACTTCCAGAGCTTACTGAATATGTTCCAACTGAAGAAGAGGAAAATGACAGTAAATTGCCAGCAAATAATGTAATTTATATGGTGTCTTCAAGTGCAACCAATCACACAACCTCAGTAGCTGCAAAGAATAAACCTTCCAATGCTATAGAGCAGTATATTTTCAGACAAGTGGAGGGTGGAAAGAAAATGCTTGTTCCTGTAGGGTCAAAGGAGAGTTTTAACAAGCCACCCGGAGTGCAGATTACAAGCGGAACTCGGGTAACAAAAGCACTTCCGCAAACAAGAACGAGTGTTCTGAAGTCTGCTTCGACGTTGGACAGAGGAGCAACAACTCCCGTTGTTGGTGGAAGGTTGCCTGGGACTGCAGGTGGTCAACTCAAGGTGTCATCTCTTGTGACCAAGCAGCAGAAATCACCTGCTAGGAATTCTGTTACCTCAACACCAAAGCTCATTGTCCCACAGCAGCATCAAACAAGCACAACTACTATTTTGCCATCTGGTGTTACACTTCATAGCCCTCAGCTGTATCAGCAGCCAAATGTTTCATCCGGGCAGGTGGTCCTCAATCAAGTTGGATCGCCACAAGGAGCTCAGTATATCATCCAACCTCAGCAGCAAAGTTTAGCTTTCATGCAACCTACGACTGTACTTCAGCAGGGCTTGGGTGGTGTTGGGAACGTCCAGGTTCAATTGCAGCCACAGACCGTGCCAGTTCAGAGTCCAAATATGATGGTTATGCAAAATCGCCTTCAATTGGTAACAACCCCGCAAGGTCAACAAATCCTACTCTTACCATCTAATAACAATATGTCACAGCCAGTGGTAGTGAATCAGGTACCACAAAATAGGATGATATTTTCAGTAGGACCCCAACAATCAGTACAGCATGTCAAACAAACCGTGGTCACTAAAGCACCACAAGTTTCAAGTCCTCAAGCAGCACCTACGGTATCATCAGTAAAACCACACATCACTGTTATAAAAAGTACCTCAAACCTGCAAACTGAGAAGCGTGTTAAAAATACACAGTCAAGTAACACAGACTTCATGAGAATATCAGATCTCAGTAAAGAAAAGGATGGATATGTCTGCCAAAAGGCTGACATTAGTGTCAAAACTTTCAAAGAAAAGGTGATCAAAAACATACCTATCATCAACAGTGTTACTCCTGTAGAGAGGACTGAAGAGCAAGTGATAGAGGCCAAGAAGGCAGCTGAAGAAGATGCAAGCTGGTTTGAAGACTACGCTCGTGTTGTAACGATAAGCACGTCTAGAGGCAGCATCAAGGTGTCAGATCTCCCTGATATTCCCTCCATCATGTTTGAATGTTCCAGATGTGGCACTGGTCTCCCAACTCATTTGTTGTTACGTACACATCTGGTAGACTGCTTTGATACACCACCCGTGGAGGAGCCAGCCTACATTGTACGACTTCCATTCTCTCTACTTCAGATGTTCTTTGTGACAGGGCCAGAGCCAGGGGGTGTGGTGTCATGCAAATTGTGCAACAAAATCATCCCAAGATCTGGTAATAAAGATTTGATTCCACTTCAGGCACATGTAAGAGAACATCAGGGCCAGAATACAGCTTTGAAAGGAGGGAGTGTAACTTTTGGTGTTATGTCGTTAAACAAAATATCAGTGTTAAAATGTAAGCTCTGTGGCGAGGTGATACTCAGATTGTGGCAGGACATCACTCCAATGGGAGCTCATCTTCAGAAACACATCAAAGGGAATGTTGAAATCTTATGTAATCAGCCACCAGTGTTTGGACTGACCAGTAAACCACATGCCCAGCATATTAGTAAGAAAGCCTATACTTGGGTAGATTATATTGTGCCACCTTTCACAATGGAGAATCCTCCCATATCTGAGAAGCAGAGCAATTTAGATTCTCATGTTGCAACTGCCGGGATTTTGCATCACGAATCCCTCTTGCCGAGAAGGAAGCGAAGATACCAGTCAGAGCCAGAAGCACCTAGACTCCGTGGCAAGTCTTCTCAGATGTACCAGTCTAACCTCAAGCCTTTGATCATCGAGACTTCCACTGCCGAAACGGTGACATCATACGACATCAGGCCGGGGAAGACCAACCTTCTACACAGTATCAAGATTATGCCATCGCCGAACAAACTGAAACGATCTACATTGACAGCATCCATTCCACTAAAAACAAAAAGTAAGACAGTCATGGCTCAGTCATCTGGTAGTGACAGGAGAAAGATATATAGGCAAGGCCCGTACAGGAGTGCTCGTTTACAAGAGAAACGGGACAAGTATATGAAGGAAATTGATGAAGCGGCAGAGGCTGGGAGTGGGACAGACAGTCCCCTCAATCCTTCAACACCGGTTAAAGAGCAAGAACCTGTTAAGAACGCGGTCCTACCTGTGACCTGCAGCAAGTCTCAAAGAAATGATAAACCTCTTCAAGCAACTGTGACTACATCACAAGCAGAGAATGTGATGGCAAAGTCAATCTCCTCTGCAACTGTGATGCTGAAGAAGTTTGCTGAAAGCCAAAGTGCAAAGTTAAACTTGACAGAACAGTCAAATAAAGTAGAGGCTAAGAAGGCAGGTAATCCTGTGAGCGCAAAAATGCCACTGCTCAGACCTGTCGACATTGAGAAAAAGCAGACTCCATCATCTTGGCAAGACGATGGTGTTGAGTATGTGGAACCAGTGATGCCTCCTAGAACACCATCCCCTCCAACTCCAGAGACACCTCCACCACCAATTACCGAGGGAGATATATCTGACTACTTGAAGATTCTGGATGGGTGTGACTCCTTGCTGAAGGAATCCGAGGCCGATGACAGTGACTCAAGGAGACCTATGCCTGAGATTGGCGATGTATCACTCTCAGATTATTTTGGAGACTCGGCCAACACCAGCATACTGTGCGAACCATTGATAATAGAACAAGGACAGGCACCGATGTACTTCACTCGTTCCGCTAGCACTGGCTATAGATTCAGGTGTTCCTTTAGTAAATGTGAAGCTGCAGTACCAAACAACACCCTTGTCATGCTCGCCCACCTCAGCCAACATTTCCGTGTCAGGATTGCGGGAGACTTTAGTCAAAACGGAAGTGTGGTTGGACACCGAAGGACTTGTAAATCATTACCTCTGACCATCAACCAAGTCGGTGCTCACTTCACCCTTTCAGATAGGGAAGAGGCTAGTTTACATGCTGGAGAGGTCCAAATGGCATATGTTTGTCAGTGGAGGAACTGCAATCGCACCAGAACTTTTAAAAAGGGTCTCATCACTCATCTTTACCGTCATGTGTCTTTTCATCTCATCAGTGAATCACAGCATGCAGCCTTAAAAGAGAAGAGCAAACCACTCAAACTCTCATCTGCGCAGTTTGTACCGCATGGTTCAGGGACGAAACTCATCACTGAGTCGATGAACTCAAGCCATGGGCTTAACTTCGATAAGAGTAAGTGCCCTAAGCTGCTTGGCCTTCTGAATGAGAAAGCTGATCCTGATAATCCTCAACTCTCACAAGGTAATTATGGGACAGGAAGTCCTTTGGGGTCTCTTATTGATAAGCTGGCCAGTCAGCTAATGAAGTCTGATGGAGGTCCATCCTCTCCATTAGTAACCATTGATGATAGCTCCAATAAGAAACCATCTACAGTACCAAAGGAGGGAGAGACTCTTTCAAGAGCTGCCTATCGAAAAGGGAAATTTCCTCACTACCAGATGGGATTATCTGTGTCTTCACCTAGCTGTGGACCAGGTCCAAAGAAAATAGTAACACCAAGGGTGCCTGGAGTCTCTAATGAAAAGTCATCAAAGAATGATGAAGAAGAGGTTCAAGGAAAAGACGGTAAGACTTTTAGATAATGTCTTCGGTGATTGGTTATATATATAATGCTTGAATACTAATATTTTTCTGAACGCATGAAACTGTTGATGCATTAGAATCCAGTTCGCACATTAATTTCTCTTATTACTATACATTGAAATGCTGTTATTATTACTTCTCCAATATGCCAAATGATAAGGTTTGGTGTTTGAAAGTTAACCTTCATTACTCAAAATTCCTCTGCTATATTCTTCTGCACAAACTTATTGAGCCATGGGTTTTTCCAGTCGTTAGAGGTCACCCTTTAATGCCGCAGATTTCCAAAGATGTATTTTACGTGCATCAGTTTCATTTTCAGTGTAATGATCCCTATGTGAAGTTGTAGGAGGCTTCTCGGTGTTATTAATAAGGCATTAACTTGTTGCGATCAAGCCATTAAGCTTTTGACAATTTTACTACCCATTTCAAAGCTGATGAAAGAGTACTATTTTCAAGAAAGAAACTTTCAATAGCTTTCCAACAATTGTGAAATGTTTTGAATACTTCCAGATTGAGCACAAGTACATTCTTGTGTTCATAAACTTTATAACAAATATAAGCATGTTTACAAAATGGAAATATTTTTAAAACAGACTCAAATTGGCTTATACTGTAGTTTCAGCCCCATTTGCTGTACATTTGCACTACATTTTTGGTGGTAATGAAAATCATAAACTTTGCAATCAGAATTGAGTGTATGTGTTAGTATGTATGTATGTATGCATGTATGTGTGACTATGATGCATTGTTTGTAAAAAACATTTCTCAAGAATTAACGCTTATTGGCTTTGAAAACATAGGAGTATTACAGGTCTTTGGCCTTTTGAAATTAACTTCTCAAGAGTCTGGATTGTATCATTGTATCATTGTGGATTGTATCATTTCAGGAACCTTGACGGATGATGTCAATTCCACCAAGTCTCCATTGGATGGAAAGAGAAAACGTCAAGATGACGAGATCAACCCCCAGAGTGAGGGAGATGAACCAACCACCAAGAAAACTAAAGCAGAGGATGAAAACAGATCAGGAGATGCGGAAAGCCATCATTCCAAAGAAAAAGAAGACGACGACGTCCAGAACCCAGAGGGCAAAACTGATTCTCCATTACTCAGCGGACCGTACGAAGCGACAAGCGGGGAGATCAATGCCCAAGAGGAACAACATAAGTCTGGAGATGGGGGCTCATCTTTTGCAGGAGATGATAGTCCAGGTGATACTGACCTGACTCCTCCTCCTCCTCTGTTGTCCCCAGAGGCACCTTGTGTGAAAGAACTACCAAAACTTGGCAAACAATCAAAGGACGTTCCAATGCCACACTTAGATTTTGTCGGTCCAGACGATACAGACGAGAAATCGACAGACAAAGCTAGTCGTTCACCTCCAGATCTGCCTAAGTTAGATTTGATTGGAGACTCATGACATCAGAAAGTGATGTTGTGGAAGAGAACTTGGTTGGCATCCACACAGAGAGTTAAAAAAAAAAAATGCCATCATTTTGTTAACTCATGGATTATCCGGCAGTAAGAGTTTTAACTTATCCATTGCATTTCAGAGCGTTTCCTCAGAAATATTCAACTGGGTAATGTAGAATTTTATGTCAGTGCTTATGATCCTGAAGACAAAGAGTATCTAGTTTGTGAAGAAAAGGGAAATGTTAACAAAACATTACATACATTAGAAATGATGTCTGTATTCAAAGACATGATATCCCCTTGGTAGACGTTGTCGTAAGATAGACATTTCTTCAGGTCGTATGGAAGATTTGGGTTGATAGGTATTTTTTTCCGTACAACCATTCTATTTTAAGGTATCGAAAGTAATCACCTGATCAGCTTTGCGATTAGAAGGACAAATAGATTTAACATTTAAGCTTCAATCAATCAGTCCTACCATCTTTGCTGGTTTGTGATCAGTGGCTTTGTTGGCAAATCTGGTGGCATCAGATTAGTCAAGAGTCAGATGTAATTGCTAAAAAGGTCTTGAAGAAGAATGAGACAACTTCAGCCGATGGTTGGAAGGGGAAGGGAGTGACAGTGAATCCTGTTTTAAGGTCGTCACAGTGAATCCTGTTTTAAGGTTGTGGCCGTGAAACCTGTTTTAAGGTCATCACCAAATATGCTAGAGAGTTAAATAATGGTTACTCATGTCTAAACTTGAACAAGTAATCTTTCTGCCAGAGACACTCTTAGACAGTCTTAGTTAGCACACCTCAGTGTTGGAGGAAAATATGAAGAGTGATTAAACCCGGTATCTGGACATGCTTGGATACTTTGACGTGGTGGTAGAAGGTATGGGAGTAGGGGGGATGGGGCAGGGAGGGAGGGAGGGAGGGAGGAGGAGAAGAGATATTCCATATCTTTATTCTAAATGTAACTTACTAAACATTTAGTTCCAGAGCCCACTCGCCATGTGTTTGTAATAAAACTGATTACTTATGTGTATCTACCCAAGTATCTTGTGAACTAGCAAGAACCATCCTATAAAACTACTGTAAGCAGTCTGCTTTTCAGTACAGAGTGTCTTTATCTTGGGACATTCACAATTGAATTGGTATAATAATTGATTGGCAATGTGATTTGTAAACTATCAGTGGCAATGAAGTCTCATCAGGTAGTTTAATGTTTGGGATGAAACGAAAGAGAAAAATTGTACCATGCATGTTTAGAGAATTCTGTGGAGCTGTATGTACTTACCTGTACAAGTGTTGGATAATTTTTATGATCACGTCGGTGGTATTCATCATTCGATTTTGTTGTCCAAGAGACTTATCTCTTCACCTTTTTGATAGTTGTAAGGAAACGAATGTCTTCAAAATCGTCTTCCTCCTCTGATGGCATTATTAAAACACCAGTGATATCATAATGACGCAAATAATATATTAAAATGTCTGTTGCCATGAATATGCAGTAGTGAATATAGGATACGGAAGGTATAAACACAAGAGTTTTCCAGTCGAAAAAATATCCCACAGAAATTTTTTCGGCAACTGCTTCTCATTTGATGCGGTGCTTGTTTTTTTTCACTTTGGAGGTGATATTTATCCTTGCGTGGATATAACAGGTTAACTTCTTTCAAGAAAGTGTTCTTTGGTTCCACTATTTCTGGCATGTAGTCATACCACTTGACTTAAATAATATCCCTTTTCATTTGTTTTGGGCAACGGTGTAAAGTATTATTGTAAAGACTGCGATGCTCTTACCCCCAACTATATGTAATACTGAGGATCAGTGGTCCAAATGGTTTCTCATGTACAGTATGTGTAGCACCTGTAGGTTATCCAAATCATAAAAGGAGAAAGTTATAACTTAAAGGATGAGAACTTGGTCAAGGTAGACAGAGAAAGGAAAACATAACTTAACATGTCCTCCCATCAGGTATTCTTAAAAGATGCAGACATATTTCTCTATTTTTCAGTATTTACAGGGCAAAAATCTGATATGGCATTTTCTTACTCTTACAGTAGGAACTTCTATTCATCATCCCCAATGTTCTGTGCTGTAGACATTATAGTGCACATTAATGTAATCTAATGTGTTAATAAGTTACAAAATGGGAGAGGGAGGGGGATGGTGGGAAGGAGGGTTTGAGTCTGGAAGCAGGAAAACTAGAGTGGATGTTTGTGTTGACTGAAGGGGGAAGGAAAGAGGGAGGGAGTCAGGACAATACAAATTGTGGTTGTTATTAATCGGGTCGCTGTTTGTTAAGAATTGGGCTCTTTGGTTTTCAGTTATACTGGATAATGGTTCTCTCTTCCATAGGGAAGATTTAGTTATGTACAATGTAAATAAGATGTTATCTATTTTCTAATAAGTGTCACATTAAGAGAAAAGTGTAGGTGTTTACTCTTTAGTGCAAAGAAAGCATAATTGTTTGCTTACCTTTTTTAGCTTTCCCCATCTGTATTTTCAGTTATGTTGTGCTTTTCAATGAATATGTTTTGTTTTCATGTTTCATTCTAATTCAGTTTTGCTCGGCCTGACCTCTTTCACTTCCCCCTTTATTTGCGTTCCAGTATGATAGTTGACTAGAAGTGTTTTTGAAAATCACCACTCCTGTTACAGGTTGACAGAGAAGGGTAATGTGTGTGTCACCATAGGCTGCATTAAGCAACTGTCAATATTCTTGGTACCCAAAATACGGCCAGCATCAGTGTTCGTAAACAGCTGTCGACGACCTAATACCCGATTCAGAGCTGCTTTTTACAAACCATAATTGTCATGTCACATTTTAGCAATCTTGCACAGACCATATGAATATCCTGTTTCTATAAGAGAAATGATCAGCATGTGAGACCGTCGGTACAATTTAGTGGCGTAGTGGGTGAGGTGACCTAGGCCCCAAACGTTTGTCTGGCCCCCAACAAATTGTCAGAATGTTTTTTTCCCCACAAAGCTTCAGTGCCCCATAGCAAAAGGAGCCACACCTCTGGACTATGATTGCTATGAAGCCTGACATGATAGTAGAGAGTAATATGAGAAAAAAATGTCCTTATAGACTTTGACTGGTTGGCTCGATCATTGGCAGATTTTGTAAGAAAATTTGAATGGATTCACCCAACAGTTTAAAAGGGCTTAAACGAACCTCCCTTCCATTCTACCCATTACCTAAGTGCCTCTCTGTAAATGGTTAAAAAAATGTATCCATCTATGCTCCTGAAATTATATAAGCATCCAAGAACTGCTATAGCTGTGGTTTGCTGGTCAAAATAGGCAACCTGTTACCTTGGGTAAGAGCCTCTTCACACTATTTCTAGTAATATTCCTGGCAAAGTACAGTAGATGTGATACTGCTCAAGGTTGTGCACTGTCATAGAGCTTTATACTTGCCATCTCAGGGATCAAATTGCTCCACGAGGAATGAAAAATTCACATCATTGCAATATTTAGAGGAAACACTATTTCCTAGTGGACTGATTTTTGGTATTTCTGTTGCATTTGTGGAGGGGGGGGGGAGGGGGAACATGGGCCACTTCATACTGTATTGCATACATCATTGGGCAATACAGCTGAAAAACTAATGAATATGTAAGAGTTAAATTTTTGTGGGAATACTAGACCACTGATATTCCTATACCTCAATTGATTAAGACATATTTTTAAATATCTCCTCAAATTTGTACAGTGTGTTTCTTCCTTGTTCCTAAAAGACCTTGAAGTATCATTTCAGTGCTTGTGCAGTGAATGGAGACAATGATGCAGGCAAAGAGAGAGTTTGCTTGATAATTTATCGTAACTGTAGTTTTGTTTCCACCGTTTTGTAAAATTTTGTTCATAATAGAATTGCAGAAAAGTAGACAGGTAATGAATCAGTAGATGTTACAAACTGTATTAAGCCTTTCATAAGAACAAAAGTTTCCATTCGATGTAAATAAAGTTTAAAACAGATGAAAGGATATTATTTTTTGCATATTTTTTGGGTCAAACATATTTCTTACAAATATGGCTCTGAACGAGAGTGTTAAAAAGGAAAGAAATAGATCCTCTGATGATAATTTACTATAAGGATGATTAACAAAAGAATTTCACCAAAAGTACAAAGAAGAATTATTATTTCAGTATCAACAAAAATTGATCTCTAATAGTGACTACAAGGGTCGGTTCTGTCTCTTATGTTACACTGTCTCTCCCACAAAGATGAAAACCAGGCAATACATTAATACAAACTCATGAAACTGAAATTTACATGATAAAAATTTATTTTGTTTCTCAGTACAAACATTGTGTTACAAACCAATGATTTTTCTTATTATTTTTCTTATTATTATTTCTTATTACAGTGTATCCTTACACAAAACTGCTTCATGTGGCCTGTATTCAACATATATGCCTGACCATGTAGCTATAAAACCTGTCTCTAATATGGGCACAGGCCTAGCATTGTGTTACATTATAAACTAAAATCTTTTTAAAAAAAAGAAGATAAATGTGCACTTAATACAGAAAATTAGAAAATATTTGGAAAACTGTCAAACACTGAAATTAATAGAACAAGATCTCATGGATACAGTAGGTAAATTTCTAAAAAGGTTTCAACCTTGGATTGGTGTGTTATTTAATGAGCTAATTACAATACAAGCCATTATACCACACTCACAAATGGCTAGGCTGCATGCCTACTTGATTTGAAAAATAAAATCGAGATGACACAATTTTTCGGTGACAGCAGAGCTGCATGGTGTGACATTAAGGTTTTTATCCAATCAATTAAGAATTCTCTGCAGTTCAGTCTGAACTCTTAACAAACCAAAAATTTACCTGTTAGGATTTTCCACCATAATGTAGGTTAAAGGAATCTTTTGCTTAAGATATCTTCTCACGTTTGAAGTAACCACCTAGATATACTCTCACATGGTATTAAACCCCATTGATTAACATTAATGTCAATTTATAACAGTTTGCATTAGTATATATGCATCTAAATGAATTTTCAACATACACAGAACTTAAAATTGCATCTGTATAGCTGAATAAGTTAACTACCATGGAATATATTTTATAAAACAATTACCAAACATCATTTTATACAAGCTAGGGGCTTTACCGCTACTGCATACCTCCAAACATTCAGAGTAAACTGCTTTATTCCCTGTGAACAAAACCATCTATTCTACCAAGAAATTCTGTCTTTGAATAATTACAATGCCATATATACTAAGTAACCTTATTTCATAGAATGTACTGGAAAAACTCTGGGTCTTGAAGTGAAACCCAACATGTGAGAAGGCTTTCAAACTTCCATCAAATCCAACCAATCAGAATGTTTGGTACAGAAGACTACACAGATGTCATTTCTCATGAACATATGAGAACAGATCTAAAAGAAAGCTTTCAAAAGAATGTTCAGCCTGCAGTGGTCTTACATATATCTTCATACTTTCATTTACGGAGATGGAAAACTTTACATTGGTTACTGAAATGGCACACAATGTTTTGGTTTCATTAATGGCACAAACATTTCAGTATTAAGTGGTTGGCCTTTTAAAAAAAAGGAAACCCCCTTTCAGGGCTAAATATGGCTGACTTTGCTGTTTGAAGTTTTGGTTGTTCAGATGAAGGAAACAAGGAAGACAATAACATATAGTTGAAGACTTGAGGTCCACAAAAAGATGGGGTTTTGGAGTTTGGTACTATGAAGCATGGTATCATGTGTGTTCTAGAAATGATGACAGTTTATTCTCTAAGTTAACAATTAACTTGGAGATAATTCCAACACCTTTTCAATTTGGAAAGGAATGATTGCTCATGTGTTACTGAAACCTCTTGCTGCGTATGCGCCAAATATCACTGAACTCTGTTGGTGAACAAAAAGCTTGCCCTGTCCCCCATCATGAAAATATAATCACAGGCTCAGAACTTGCGAGAATTTCACAAAATGAACCATGATATTTTCCCATCTCAGCTCATCAAGTTTATGAAGATACCGTAAGATGCATGGCCATACTAGTTCTCATTTTCCATATCATAGTACAGCATAATATTATATCTTTTTACCTCATTCTGACAATGATCAGCAACTAATGTTCTTCGCCGCGAACATTTATTCCGTTTCGGCTGTAGAATTCTGAATTGACATGACCAACCCTTACATGTTTACGACCAGGAGGGTCGTTGAAATTTTCCAGTTTATGACCGTAGACTGATGACGATAAGGTTGGAACGAATTTGATTTGTTCCTACAAGAGAAGAAAAGAAGGAAAATCTATATATACAAGTCTTTCGGAGGAAGCATGCAGAAAGGAGTCACTACCATGTAGCAAAATTTAACACTGGTAGCTCTTGAATCAAGTGTCGCTGCTCTTTGACAAACTCCAAAACAATATCTAGTCCCACTGGTCCTTCAATCCAATCATAAAATTTCTATCTTAAGATAGGTGCTACTTAATAATATTTGCTTTTTATATAGCACTTCATACCAGCGATAGGTCTCAAAGCGCTTTAAAGACGTTATATTACCCCTGGTCAATGATAACCTGTCCCAGGGACAATCCCTCTAGTCGGCAGCAGTTACATACTGCGCCCAATGACAAGTTACCTCACAGGTACTCATTTAACCCCTGGGTGGAGAGGCAATTGAGATAAAGCATCTTGCCCAAGGAAACAAAGTAATGAACTTAGGCAGGAGTCGAACCAGCAGTCCTTGGATCACGAGTCCGACGCCTTAGCCAGTTGGCCACCACGGCACTTACCTCGTCATTCACATGCAGACCTCGCAGTTTCGCATGTTCTCTGTCACATCTGTGCAGTTTGTTATTGTACCCATCAGACTGATTAAATAGTTGATCGTATGTGGAATGAGAAGCTTGATCCTGCAACAAAAGAGAGAAAAAATGAGTTCAAGACACCTCTACCCAGCAGGTCTCTACAACACTGAATTAAACAAAATGAATGGTAGGATTATGAACTGATTCTGAAGGGCCAATACGACACACTGTAACGGTGATCATAACTTCTGGATACCGGTGGTGTTTTACCTTTAAACTAAACATAGTAACAAGATTTGTCCAAGCAACTGACATGAAATTATGGCACTTTAAACTTCTCCATCTCCATCTTTGCCAAATGAGGCTACTGTCAAACTGGACTAGTAACAAACATAGAATATTAACATGTTGATTGTGTGACGTAGCCCCTAGAGCTACCTGTTGACCTGATGGTCAGCATAATTGAGAGTTACTTAAAACCTTTAATGTATTTGGTAGATATATGAACTTGAATAAATGAGTTCTTGAAATAAATTGTGAATCAATTATCCTATGTTAAAATGGCATACATTTGACTTGCTTCATGTAATGCTCACCAGTAGCCAGTCTAGCTAGTGGTGTCAAATTCAAACAATTCTCTTTCATGCACAAACTGGAACATGCATTTTGTAATAGCACTTTCTCTGAACTCTTCATGACTGTATATGACACTATCATTTCATAGTATTCATTCTCCAATCTGGTTAAGGATTTGGTCAGAACATACAAAAGAGTATCTCTGACAACTTTCAGAAGTTTTTCTGACTTCTGTTGATAGCCTGTAGTAACTAAGAGTACTATTAATAGTATTATGTCATCACAATGGCAGGTAGACCATAAGTTTGAATGTACAGTCAGCGCTAGAGGGCTCTGTAATATTGATGCTTGTTTATTGTGTTGGTTGGTTCAAAATATATATCAGAGTGACACAACATCCAAAGTGTGGACTGTGGAGTCATATTTTGTCTTGGCTCTACAAGCCTAATAAGTAATAGTGAAGTAATAGACTGGTGACCTTTCAAATTTTTCAATAAAGCACTGACTTGTGGTTAAGCCAAGGCTGGAATGACTTCCTAAATTGAAAAGATTCCACATTTGAGTTAAAATATTGAATTAGATGCCACCGGACATGTTTAATAGTTGTAGTCCATAATGGCATAAGCCTTTGCGTGTTTCTCCCACATCTGTCCCAAATAATTAGCTTCGTGAAAATAACTACTGATTATTATTATTAATATTATTCATTGTAAGGCTTAACTCACTGGTTTAACACTGTTGAAAGCATTTAGTTTTGGTCTGTTGTGCTCTCTCTTAGTAGGCACATAACTGAAAGCAGACTTGGCAGCAATTGGATGTCCATCTTCCATCAATCCTGGATAGTCCTGCAAAGTTTTGCGTTCAACCTCTGTCTGCAGTGCCATGCCTTCAGCTTTCTTTGGTTTGGTAGGTGAAGTACTACTATTTTAAACAATCAAACTAGGCTAGTGTTACTGTTACTGTGTGTTAGGCTGGCCTGTAATTTTACCAAAAACATTAGAACTATGCTAACACACAAAGAATCCGATATAAGAACAAACTTGTAGATAATAAAACAAGCTCGCAGGATGATTTTTAATTTGCAGACTAAGTTATACTTCAGGCTAGAACTAAAGAGTAACGATTGTGCACTCCAAATCTAAGTGAGATCCTGGGACACCACTGTCACACAGGCACTGAATACTCCATTCACCATGTCCATACGATATGCAGCAGCAGGGCAGTGGTTTCGTGTCGACAGCTAGCTAAGAGCGAGAGTCCAACATTATTGTACGTGTATCTTTCATCTTTGCAAAACAGACGCTGCTGATTGTTACTATAGCAACTTGCCAGTGGCTGATTAAAACTTGCAAGAGAGTTGTTAACTACCGCCCTCTTCATTATTCAATCGGTAATGAACCTGATGATCTGAAGGCACTTACTTTAGTACTAATAATATAGTCTAGTACTAGACAAACGTAGCATACTGTACTGTACTCATGATGTAGGCTTATTGGATATCGGCAATACAATATCCAATGGGAAGTTCGTTGCGTATTGATTACTCAACCACAAATGTCCTTTTATGGAGACTTACCCAATTCTTTTCAGGAAGTTCGCACTGCATCATCAAACAAACACTAGCGTTAATCATTAATGGCATTCACAGATATGTTAGATGCTGTCTTGAAAGTAACGTATGGATTGTCGTTTCACATTATTTGTTATTAATATTTGACTATAGGCTGCCTAGGCCTATTTACTTTACTGTAGTGTTACTGTTAGGAATAGGACTTTCATCATAGAATTTGTAAATGTTGGACAAAATTACATTACGCCTTAGGCTTGTACTAATCTCAGAGGACCAACAATATCAAGTAAGTAACTGATTAAATACATTTTGACACGGACAGTTAAACTGTAATTGTAAGTGTAACATTAGGACAAGGATAGGAAGGCCCAATGTCACATTGTAGTAGCATGGTCACTTCGAAGTTCGGACACCTAAGCCTTAAATCACCCCAAAACTAAATCTTCTGGTATAAATCACATGAAAATATACTTGATATGGTGGGAGAAATTTGTTTTAGTACGATACATGGCCAAACTTTCTTTCCTGCAAACTGTTTTTACGTTGTTTTCCAAGAAGATTCTTCGTGATTGTGGAACTGGTATTTCTTTGCTAGAGTATTGCGAAGTTCGGACACGCAACCCACAGTGTGGCGCTGGTGATAAAATTGGTGGCGCAGTTGCTCTTTCAGTAATTATAACAGACTTCATAGATCTTCGTCATTTTATTGACAAATATGTAAGTAATTTCTTGCACACGGGTCATTTTGGAGAGAAAATAACTGTAGCTTCGTACTTTTTGGTGAAATTTGGCTCTTCCTGTAGGTTTTCATGGTGAAATCGTGTATTTCTTAGGGTGTCCGAACTTCGCAGTATGCCGAACTTCGCAATACTGACTATACTACTAGTATGGTACTAGGCCTAGTTACTACTAGTAGTAGTACTGTAGTAATAGTACTTGTACTAGTAGCATGGTGGGCTCAAATTAATTGACACACTTAAGAATTTGATTAATGTTGTCTATCAATGAAAATCCATATCACTCATATGCATTCATTTTCATATGTGTAGTTCCTCAGAAATGTAACGTTCTCAAATATTTATTGTTCTGTGCCTACACAACATACAATTGAGCAGAATTTGACCACAAAATGTCTGCTGTGTCAAGTTCTTTCATACCCCTAAATTGACACATTCTTCGCTAAGCTAACTGTAGTGTAGGCCTAAGTATACATCCATTGACTTTGGAATTGGATGCTGTTTGCTATTCTCTAAGCTCAGACAGGTCAGGTCCCAGAGAGTAATGGTATTATATTGAGGTAATTTTGGTTATGTTTATTAGGTAAGATTTCCAAATGCCCAAAAAATGTACAAAACTAGGCGGAGGGTGTTAAAAGACTTTTAAAAAACACAATTTGATCAGCATATACCTGAAGTGGATTAAAGCTCATCAAATTTGGAAATCTGCTTGACTGCAAACATTTTAGGTTGCCTGCATATCATTGCTAGTAATATGTGAAGGTGTGTCAATTATGAAGCCTTAGTACTAGGCTAGTGCTACCCTAAAATGAGGTTATCATTCAGGCTGGGTATGAATAACGGTGGTCCAATTGTTTGGGCTGACAAAAATGTGTCAAACAACTTACTTCCTTCTAAACCAGCTTTGCCAGTAAGTCGATCAAACAACAAAAATTACAAATTTGGCATTCCCATTTGGCAGTAGGAAAATGAAATGTCCGACTACAAGTGCAACAGCACTTTTTGAATTTTTCACTGCATTTTTAATGGCCTAAGCTACAGTACCAATTTAAGAGAAATAGACTAGTAGCTGTAAATTGTTAAATTCCCCAAATAACATTGATATCAAGCATTTCATTATGTTCAGCCCAACTTTGGGCATATCAGTAAAAAGTTCTTGACCACATTTCACTTCCTAAATGTGCATGTACAGTAAGAGAACCCACACAATTCCTACCCATTTACAAATTATACGGTCATATTCAAAATCCATAAAATAACAGCAAATTCTTATTTGGCGTTCTTTCATCTGTTTTCGCTGCCAATTTGGCCAGTTGCATCACAAAAAGACGGTCAAACCTGTCCTAAATTCCTTCTCCACAGTCAATCCTATGTCATTTTAAAGGGTGTGAAGACTCGCACACATAGAAACGTCTCATGCCGGTAATCTGACCTAGTTTCGAATGAGGTGTAACCGAAGTGTTAGACACCACCATCGATCCCAGAAAATATGCACACAGCTTGCTACCGTCGGTAATTAGACACTAGTGTACAGTCAATACATACAGCTACGGTCAATACCCACAACACAGTGTACATAACAGCGTGGACATCTTAGGTCTAGATAAAAGATAACAATGTATCATGTTTCATTACTGTCTGCATTTTGTAGCGACAAGAAGAAAACGACATTTGCAAGCAACGAAAAGTTAACTTTTTCAGAGCGCGGCACGCGGTTTGGGGCTGGTCTTCAATGCCTTTAAATGTAATGATGCTCTTGAAACATGTTTGCTGTATACCGGTTGTTTATAAAAAATAATGATGATACTAGATATCCTTGTTGTTGAGATGAGGCTTAATTTGAAAGGAAAGTCATTATAAAAATAGGAAACATTCATTTTAATGGACATGTTTTCAAACACGTTTATGTGTTTGACTGTTTGTTCCACTTTTCAATTCTAGTTTAGCTACAGTACTTTCAATGGTGTTTTTTTAATAATAAAGACAGGTTTTACCGATTTCTTCTTGACACATAAATTGGAAAAGAAAGAGAAGAAACCCAAAATAATAATGATGCCAATATATACAGTATAATGACAAGATAATTGTTGTGCTTTCTTTCTCTTTAGGCAACCTATTTGAAGTTGATGATGATGATGGACTAAGGAAAGAGCTGTATTGACACTGGGTCTTAATGGCATTTCATATCAATCTTAGCTGAGCTGTCTCCCCAAGAGGAAGAGTCCATGTCACACATTTTCCATTTACTTTGCTTTTAAAACAACCGAGTAGGTTGTAGATGTCAGTCTCCATGTGGAAATCATTATCTGTGCTCGATGATTCGATGTCAGTCTGACATAGCAAGTCTCTTTTAAGTTTGGAATCCGCAATACATTGCAGACCTAACATATTTTGTCTTTTAAAATCTCATGGTCGCTGTGATATTGCACCAGGACGGTAACTTTACACATATTTGCTCGACCAGTGATTTATGATGGGCAACTCTTGCTTTGGCAAGCGGAGACGAACAGATCATGCCTACGGACCACAAGTGCCACAGAATGTCAATAGCAGGGGTGAGGAGGAGCAATTATGGAGCCCCGTGCCACGACTCTATCCAGATAGACCCCATAATGGAATTGTCATGCTGAGGGGTAGTCATATGTTCACCTGCGATATGAACTACATATGGAACATGGATGTAGAGTCCTTGGTCTTATTGACTCTCAAGGAAATCAGAAGACTCGTTGACAAGTAAGAGAGGCATTGAATTTTTTCATTTTTTTCTTTGAAGACCAGTAAACTGTTATACATATTTGAAAATGATTCATGCAGTATCAGTCTCAAGTTACAGCCTAACTACCAGAAATCAGCATAGACCAGTGGCATGCATTGCAATCAAACTTGTATTCCATTTGACATAAAGTAACGTCTGTCAGATCTGTCGTAACATTAAATGTATATTAGGAAAATGTGCATAAAGTAACATTAATGTTTTAAAATGTTAAAATATATTTTCAGGATTTACTGACTCACTCACCTGTCTCCCCACAACAACAACGATCTTTTCACTACTGTGTCTAGAGCATCTGGTGACCTTTTAGCACCCCCCCCCCCTCTATTGGTGTCGGGTTTGCAACTTTGTACTATCTTCTATTATAGTCAGGTGGGGTAAAAAAAAACAATTTACCCAAAGTTTGCTCTAAAAATTGATGAGTAAGAGGTATTTTTCGGTTCCGATGTTCAAGTGTGTGGAGTGGGATTCTCTTAAAGAGAATCTAACAAAAATAACTTTTTTGTAAATGGAAAGTGTTGTTTTTGGCGAAAAATGTTGTTTTTTTTTACCCCCCAAATTTGCTTAATTTGGGGTAAAAAAAGACAATGCTGGGGTAAAAAAAAACAATGCTAGAAAACAGCTATTTTCTTCATGAATGTACCTTAAAATCGTGTTTGCATATAATTACACCTAAGTATGAGCTACTACCTTTACATGAAAAAGGAAAAAAATTGTAAAATTGTCTTAATTCGAAATTATGGATGACTCGTGTCATATGTCATGCTCAGTCATATTCATACTGTACAGTGTGTATATGATGCTACACAAATGTGGTGTAATATAGTAGAAACATTAGAGTAGAGCCAATTTCAGTTACTTCTGCCCAATTATTTAACATTTTTGACATAACACAGACATGAAAACTATTTGCCTTACCTCTAAAATCAACATTATGGAAAAATTTATCCATTCGGGCAAAATAGGGAGTACATTGGAGCCGGAAAGTACTTGTTTTTTTTTACCCCATTCGCATCATTTTTTTGGGGTAAAAAAAAACAAGGCCCCCCCATGAAGCGTGAATGAAGTTGGAGTAATTCTACCATGGGGGAGTGTAATATCACTAATTGCTATGCTGTAACTGCTGGAATAATCTCCACATCATATAAGCTGGGTTCGCAGGAGAAAGTTTCGGATATGTGGTACAAACTTCAAATTTTGCTAGTTTAGCATTCGCTTGATTCGATGAAGCGGTGATTGGCAACGAAGTGACATAGAGTTCCAGAAATTATATAATAATAAACTAGACATGTAGGACTATCACCCAAAATAAATTGGAACTTTGGCTAAATATTCCCCTTCTATAAAAAGGGGTTGTTTTTTTTTACCCCAACTACCCCCTTGTTTTTTTTTACCCCAACTGACTATATGTTTTATAAAATGTTGCACAACATATAACATCTTTGAGGCTATAAAATACAAGGTGAAAATGTAATATGTATTGTACTGATTCTATATATCTACATTACTTCATATCACAATAAATAACTTGAATTTTCATTAAGGACTTCTACTGACTGGTCACATTTGTTATTCTTTTGTTTGTTTTTGCAGCAATCAAGAACCTCCCCTTTCTATCATTAGGCTGAATGAAATTGGAGAATCAGGTAATTCTACGAAATGTTTACTGCTCTGAAGAAATGATAATAAACCACAATTATTATGCAGACACATCAGGATTGTAGACTGTCCAGACAAGAAACAAATTCTTTATAGTAATTGCTGTTTTAATAATGGACCATACGTGATATAGTGTGTTTCACATTCTATGCATAGTGTTTGTTACAACTTGCTGTTCTTATAAATGTACCATATGTGATATAGTGTGTTCCACATACTATACATAGTGTTGGTTGCTGTTTTAATAATGGAACATACGTGATATAGTGTGTTTCACATACTATACATATTGTTGGTTGCTGTTCTAATAATGGACCATACGTGATATAGTGTGTTTCAAATGCTATATAGTGTTGGTTGCTGTTTTAATAATGGACCATAATAATAATAATAACTGTTATTTATATAGCGCAGGTATCCAGAGCACAAGGCAATGTTCAAATGCGCTCCCATATAAAGGGTCTAACTGTGATATTTCTCAAAAAGGATAGTTTTTAACTGTTTTTTGAGATCCGTCTTACTGGATGGAGAAATAGGTGCCTCTTGTTTGACTATGAGATTGTTCCACAGATTGACCAGACATGATATAGTGTGTTTTACAAACTATACATAGTGTTGGTTACTGTTCTAATAATGGACCATACGTGATATCGTGTGTTTCACATGAAGCTATACATAGTGTTGGTTGCTGTTTTAATAATGGACCATACGTGATATAGTGTGTTTCACATACTATACATAGTGATGGTTATTGTTTTAATAATGGACCATACTTGATATAGTGTGTTTCACATGATGCTATACATAGTGTTGGTTGCTGTTTTAATAATGGACCATACGTGATAGAGTGTGTTTTACATACTATACATAGTGATGGTTATTGTTTTAATAATGGACCATACTTGATATAGTGTGTTTCACATGATGCTATACATAGTGTTGGTTGCTGTTTTAATAATGGACCATACGTGATATAGTGTGTTTCACATACTATACATAGTGATGGTTATTGTTTTAATAATGGACCATACTTGATATAGTGTGTTTCACATGATGCTATACATAGTGTTGGTTGCTGTTTTAATAATGGACCATACGTGATATAGTGTGTTTCACATACTATACATAGTGATGGTTATTGTTTTAATAATGGACCATACTTGATATAGTGTGTTTCACATGATGCTATACATAGTGTTGGTTGCTGTTTTAATAATGGACCATACGTGATAGAGTGTGTTTTACAAACTATACATAGTGTTGGTTGCTGTTTTAATAATGGACCATACGTGATATAGTGTGTTTCACATACTATACATAGTGATGGTTATTGTTTTAATAATGGACCATACTTGATATAGTGTGTTTCACATGATGCTATACATAGTGTTGGTTGCTGTTTTAATAATGGACCATACGTGATATAGTGTGTTTCACATACTATACATAGTGATGGTTATTGTTTTAATAATGGACCATACTTGATATAGTGTGTTTCACATGATGCTATACATAGTGTTGGTTGCTGTTTTAATAATGGACCATACGTGATATAGTGTGTTTCACATACTATACATAGTGATGGTTATTGTTTTAATAATGGACCATACTTGATATAGTGTGTTTCACATGATGCTATACATAGTGTTGGTTGCTGTTTTAATAATGGACCATACGTGATAGAGTGTGTTTCACATACTATACATAGTGTTGGTTGCTGTTTTAATAATGTACCATACGTGATATAGTGTGTTTCACATGATGCTATACATAGTGTTGGTTGCTGTTTTAATAATGGACCATACGTGATATAGTGTGTTTCACATACTATACATAGTGTTGGTTGCTGTTTTAATAATGTACCATACGTGATATAGTGTGTTTCACCTACTATACATAGTGTTGGTTGCTGTTCTAATAATGTACCATACGTGATATAGTGTGTTTCACATACTATACATAGTGATGGTTATTGTTTTAATAATGGACCATACTTGATATAGTGTGTTTCACATGATGCTATACATAGTGTTGGTTGCTGTTTTAATAATGGACCATACGTGATAGAGTGTGTTTCACATACTATACATAGTGTTGGTTGCTGTTTTAATAATGTACCATACGTGATATAGTGTGTTTCACATGATGCTATACATAGTGTTGGTTGCTGTTTTAATAATGGACCATACGTGATATAGTGTGTTTCACATACTATACATAGTGTTGGTTGCTGTTTTAATAATGTACCATACGTGATATAGTGTGTTTCACTTACTATACATAGTGTTGGTTGCTGTTTTAATAATGTACCATACGTGATATAGTTTGTTTCACATACTTTACATAGTGTTGGTTGCTGTTTTAATAATGTACCATACGTGATATAGTGTGTTTCACCTACTATACATAGTGTTGGTTGCTGTTCTAATAATGTACCATACGTGATATAGTGTGTTTCACATACTATACATAGTGATGGTTATTGTTTTAATAATGGACCATACTTGATATAGTGTGTTTCACATGATGCTATACATAGTGTTGGTTGCTGTTTTAATAATGGACCATACGTGATAGAGTGTGTTTCACATACTATACATAGTGTTGGTTGCTGTTTTAATAATGTACCATACGTGATATAGTGTGTTTCACATGATGCTATACATAGTGTTGGTTGCTGTTTTAATAATGGACCATACGTGATATAGTGTGTTTCACATACTATACATAGTGTTGGTTATTGTTTTAATAATGGACCATACTTGATATAGTGTGTTTCACATGATGCTATACATAGTGTTGGTTGCTGTTTTAATAATGGAACAAACGTGATAGAGTGTGTTTTACAAACTATACATAGTGTTGGTTGCTGTTCTAATAATGGACCATACGTGATATAGTGTGTTTCATTACCAGTAAACACTGCAATTTACTGGTTTCAGTACTGACTCATTCTGTTTGTACCTTTCTTGTGATGTGAAAATCAACATTTAAAATGAACGTTTTTCATAGTGCATTAACACTGTAATGGATATTACAGTGTTATATCAGAGTCTGTATATAATGTAGGATCATGATAATGGAGTCTGTTTTCATTTAGTCTGGTTTTATTGTAAGTATATTATGAAAGAACAACATGTGATTTTAATTGCATAGATAATTGCTGATAAAGATACTGTTTCAGTTACATGCCAGCTTTTATGACAAAGCTGGCAAGATGCAAGTTGTTTGTCATTTCACTGCAAACTGACCTGCTTTTCAAGCCGATATCTGCAAAATTTTATGAATAAATATTTACTTCACTTCCTTACTAACCTGTCTCCTCAAAACATTACCACTCCTCTTGTACTGTGCCTAAATGATGTGGTTACTATTTAAGCACAGTGCACCCTTAGTGACTAGTTTCATCTGAGCAAACAAGCTTGTTATTCTACAGCACATGCCTAAATGCATATCTGTTTTTTGTTTCTTCACATTGATGTTTCTTCTTTCTTGTAGAGTCTGGATGGGTTCAAGTTGTACAGGCCATGATAAGTACAATACCCATGGATGATCCACTGGGACCGGCTGTTATAGCACTCTTATTGGATGAATGTCCCTTACCAACTGTAGTAAGTATCAGTTAGGCTAGCAGCACTGGCATGCGACAAGATCAGAGAGATCGAAAGCCAGAACCGAAACCAGGGACAACTATGTCACCAGGCCCCCCATTTTGTCAGAATTAAGTATATTATGGAGTAACATGTACACTGTTCTTTATCCTATATCTTTCCTGGCCCCCTAATTGACACCTTATTTAAACTTCATTCTTTGTCGTTTTGAGATCAAGAGTCCTTCGATACCATAATGACTGATGTGTGTTTGTAAGGTCAAACCTCACAAACATGTACTGTCATATTTATTCCTCATACTACAAGAGCCTTCCTTTCTTTAATCTGTAAACCTACCGAATGGGATGTTGCACTCCATAGAATCCTGTTTAATAGCCATCACTACTTACAGTAGTTGCCTAGTTTGGTCATGTCTCAGATCTCCAACATGAATGTATCACACTGACTATTTCCAATAATCCTTTCAGGAAACTGTTGAAAAATTGTATGATATACTCAAGCCATCTGGAGAACTGGCACAGGAGGCCCTGCACCTGCCTGCAAAACACAGGAATTTTACATGCATTCTGGGATGTGTGGCTGGCATCCTGGCAGGACTGAAGAGTGTTGAACTACTCAAGGACAGTGTTCTGGAATATTTACTTACATTATTGGTAAATTATGACGAATAATCTTTCATGTGATTCAAGCATTGTTCTACTGTATATGCAGTCGGGAAAATACTTTCTTTTTTTTCTTTTGGAGGGCGGGGGGGGGGGGGGATGGCAGAAGTTCACAATCAACCATCATGAGATTCAGTTTATTATGTAAATTGATGCCTTGTGCCTTGATTATTATATATATATATTCTTTAAATAAGGCTAGGCTAGATACCTCCCTCTACTGTGTAGGTACAATAGGTCAAGGTTAAGTGTTGACGTTGGATCATCGGATGCCAAATACAGTGAGAAAAACGCAAAGGATAGACTCACTTATTACTGACTATGATTGTGAATTTGCTAGGCGGTGTTGAAACAATGTCATGTTAGTCAACTTCCCCCCCCCCCACCCCATAGAGATAATGCAGTGACTGGCTTGGATGGTTGGATTTGAGTCAATTAAAATCACTGGCAATGACATAGTAAAGTGACTGTAAAGTGGCATAGTAAAGTAAAGGGACATTGTAAAGGGACTCTGTATATAAAAGTGGCATAGTAAAATAAAGTGACAAAGTAAAGTGACTCTGTTGCTGACTTTCATGGACGAGATTATGGCTCCATACTGTCAGGTAAACCTGTCGAAGGAAGTCAATAGGTAAACTTATAGTACTGTTTTGATGTATTACATGTTGTCTTTATGCCACCTCAAAAAAAGTTGTATTGATCGTTTGAATTTCAATATCCTATATTTATTCTTCAGGATCCAAAATTTGCACAAGAAGTTGTCTTATTTGCTCTAGTGGCACTAGAGAAGTTTGCTCAAACTGGTAAGTGCTCTTTTTGGAAGGGTTTGAAAGTTACACTTTGACCTCCCTGTTTGAGTCATAGTAATAATATAACTGAGGAGATTAACAGTAAATTGCAATGTCATTTTTTTATGAAGTTACAGTATCTTTAATCATGCTTTTCTATAAATACCACTTCTGTCACCTTAGAGAAATTTCAAGGTGTTATTTCCTTTAGGAGGGAGTGGGGTAGGAAGGGAGGGTGTAGAGTCTTTTGAATTATTTAAGCAAGATACAGGGTACTATGACCTATCTCCAGTCACATGACAAGTTGTTTTTTTATACATTTATTGGTCAGGGATATAAAGTAAAAGACAACATTAGTATCCATCATTATTTGTAGAGATCCCTTTCCATGTATCTTTGCCATTCTCGCTTTCTGTGAATGAAAGACAAAATATGTTCCTTTGCGACATTGTAATATTTGATGCTCAGTGTGATTCTAGAAGCTTATTCCAATTGAAGACTTTAAGCGATTTTTAGCACGATGTTAAAAATTTCGGCCAACACTGATGGTCTGTGACTTGATTGCTAGCAACCACTGAATCCCACATTCAACTTTGCAGGAGAGAATAAGGCGACGATACGCAAATCTGGAATCCAGGAAAAGCTGATGGAACTGGAAAAGTATCAAGATAGCTCTCTCACCAAATTCAGGGAAGTTGGATTCTGTGCTCAGTGGTGCTTGGATAATACTTGTAAGTGTCAGTTATTTGGTAATAGGGCACTGCTAGAATATAGACAATAGGTAGTAGATTATACTTTATCAAGTGAAAAATAATCTACCCATATTCATGTTTTGCTGTTATTGCTTCATATGCTCTTCAAGGCAAATTTGTTCAGGATTTTTTTTTTTCTTGGTTGACCCTCGGACAAGCAGGTCTTACCTTTTGGTGGTCCTGAACAGCAAGTTTGGTTGTCAGATGAAATATATAGCAATATAGGAAAGAATGACCAATATGTACTCTTTAAGAGAGATGTGTAGGTTTGGTGAGTTGAACACAAGGCCTTGGGCCAAAGAAACTCACCTTCAGGTGAATCATAGGCCTATCACTCTTTTTGTTTTTATGTTACTATCTCCAAAATTTTAGAGGGCGATATCAATTTATGATTTGACCAATTTGGGAGTATTTATTAAAATGCAATCTGAACTTGATGTAAACTACGACCACCAAAGCTGATTTTGATTGTCTGATCATACTTTTGGTCCACTGAACGACAGGAAAAACATTGCCCTGCTATGTTGGTACATTATCAAAGGTGTTAATAATGTTGCTTTTGATGACAATAGGCATTTACCACTGCAAAAGTAACGCTCAAACATTGAGGAGAAAGGTCAGAACATTTGACGTTAAAATGCCTATGCCGATATTTTCGTATAAGTCCTAGTCAGGCAAATTGCTTCAGGAAACATCTGGTTCTTAGATTACTTGATTGCATCCTACTAGCAGTACTGAGATCTTGGATGTGTTTTTGAGCCGTCTCTTTCTTAATAAGATAATAACAACTAGAATGAAATGTTAAAGCTTAGGCACACATTCCTCAAAGCAACCGGTCAACTGGAAAAGAAGGGGGGTGGGAGAGGGAGGGAGAGAATGAGGATCTTGACTTAAATATTTGAACGCTTCTATCGATCTTTCGTCAGTCTTATGAGATTTTCATAGCTTTTGCCTGTAAAGCTGGGAAAGAAAATGATGTGAGGAGGGTTTGATGAGGAAGGGAAAATGGTGGAAATCTCACTGACCCTATTGTGCATATTTGAGTTAATTCTGCAACTATCTCTCTTTTCTCTTCTCTTTTGTCAGTACCTATTGATGGTAGGACTCTTACCTTTGAAGGGCTTTCCATGGAAAAGTGCAATGTCATCCTTAATGACCATGACGTCAGCGAATATCTGAAGATCTCGGCTGACGGACTAGAGGTGAGTTCATCCGTTCAATTTTCTGTAATCTCATGTCACTTTTTTTTCCATTTGTATAAAATCGCTATTACATGAACAAATCTGTTTTTTCCTGTTTAAATCTGAAGTAAACAAGTTTTTCTCCTTTTTTTTTTGTGTGTGGATTCGAATACAGGCAAGGAGCGATGCCTTATCATTTGAGAGTGTTCGTAGTACGTTCTGTGTGGACGAAGGTACCTGGTACTATGAGGTCCTGGTGCTGACAGATGGCGTCATGCAGATAGGCTGGGCCACAAAACAGAGTAAATTTCTTAATCATGTGAGTAGTATACAGCCAAATTGACTGAAGTCCCAATAATGGTGATCATATCGGTATATATTCATTGCTTTCGTTTTAGATATCTTTTGTTAGACTTGGCTCCTGTTGAGTTGGGTTGTTTTATCAGATGTCCGCAGGTCTGGAGTTGACAGACATGACCTAGAGACTGTAAGGCTCAGTTGGATTAATTCGGAATAAAACACTTGTTGCCCCCTGCCATGTTTTTGGTCTTCCTTGGTCCTTGCTTTTTCAAGGTCTAGACATCTAGATGATCTTCTTCTAATCACTAATCTGTAAACTTGTGTTCTGGTGTCATTAGATGCACCTGTATATTGCTATGTCTTGAAAATGCAGTAGATTACTTTCACATGTATGTACCCATGGTATTAACCACACCCATTTGCCATTATTCAGATACAAAAGCCCTCTGATGTGAGTGTGGCGGAATCTTGACAACAACGTGAGACCTTGGGTTCTGTGTCCCTTAAACTCGCCTAGTTATTTCTGTCAGATTTCACTTTCAGATTTAGTTGTAACGATATCGACTGATTCCATCTCTGTTTTCAGGAAGGAGTCGGTATTGGAGATGACGAGTATTCTTTTTCGTACGATGGCTGCAGGCAGCTGTATTGGTACAATGCTAAGAGTCGACCACATGACCATCCTCAGTGGAAACCTGGTAAGAAGCTGTCTGATAAAAACATGGAAGCCAAATATAAAAAAGTGCTACTTTTTTTTGGGAGAAAGATTTTAAGCAGAGATTACCATCAACTGTGGGTTCAACAGCACAGTTAAAGAGAATTCTGTTCTTCACAATTGCATAATGTGGTTTTCCATTATTTTTTTTTGGATTTTATAGTTTGCTAATTAGTTTTACAAAGGTAGATAGAAAAAAAGTATTAAGTAGACCAAAGTGACTTGTGAGGCATTTTGTATACTGGGAAAGAAAACTGTTTGAAAACTGACTTGCAAACCCATAGACAGGGTCAATTGTCATAAATTCACAGAAAATTTGTATGTGATGCTTTTTTCAACCGATTTGGCTGTAAGTTTGGCCGGTTGTGTCACAGAAAAGCTGGCCACCCTGGCGTGTGACTTAGATGATGGATGACAAAACACAATTCACTCTGCGAAAATCATTCGAGCTTACGCTATTGCGGAAGGTTCAAGCTGTTCTGCATTACAAGTTCAATTTGTTTTTTGTTTTTGTCATCTTGATAATCCAGGTGACATAATCGGCTTCCTGATAGACTTGGAGAAGAAGCAGATGGTTTTCTCTCGTAACGGTATCTCTTTCCCACCAGTCAATGATGTTTTCCAGTCTGTGTGGTAGGTTATAGCAGTGGATTTAAATAAAATATAATAACTCGAATTAAATTCTAGATTATTTACATTAAAATGGGTATTAAAACTCACCTTACCCTAAGTATGTTAGAAATGTTCAGAATGATCCTTTAAGCCCAGATTAATGCTTAGGCCTTACCTCAGGTCTGATTGTTAATGTTAATCCATTGTTCTATCACTTCCATTAAGTGTTCAATAATCAACGTCATTCTGTCGATATGAACAACAGACTACCAAGCAATGATATGAAACTCTGAACAATATCATTTAAAGAAAAATAATAATAATATTGTATGTATGTCATGGTAATTAAAAGATTCGGTTATTCTTTATTGTTTTATTTGTTGTCTATTTTGTTCTTGAGAGGAGAGAAGTATAATTGTTCTGTAAGGAGATAAAGTAAACCTCTATACATAAATGAAAAAACGGTCAAACGGTATTCTAAATTGTTCCAGTTGTGATTCTTGTCAAAACACCTACACTCTTGATGAAACGTCAACACAACAAGAAACAAAAACAATCACAAAATAAACTCTTTGACAATGAGTTATAAAACCAGACTGTCCTCACATTGTTCCTCAATTTCTCTGTGACTTTGGGAAAACAAAATTGATGTCAGGGTAAGGGTCAGTCTTTATTTTCTGAATATTCAGTAAGGGTTGACATCAGACAAGAAGAAGTTGGTCTTTTTGGTAGATTGATTGCAAGCCAAGAGGCTAAACCAGAGAATTTTGAGTTTTTATTTGAAGTGTATCATCTCTCTCCCCCCACAGCACCGGTTTCTTCGCTGCTGCCAGTTTTATGTCTTTTCAGCAGTGTCGCTTTAATTTTGGAATGACTCCATTCAAGTTTCCTCCTAAAGTGCCTTTCAAGAAATTCAACGATTATGCATTCCTGCCTCCAGAGAAGAAGATTATCCTTCCAAGGTAAGCAGTCTAGTTGGTTGCATTTTTTTTTTTCATAAAGTCACAAGCAAACCAATATCACATTGCTGGTTGATCAATGAAAGAGGGAAATGGGTAAAAGGATGAAGAGAGTCAGACCTCCTGTTCAGATTTTCCAAAAAATATGCAGAAACCCATCAGTCATCATGACCACTGATTCATGACATATTTACACAAATAGGAGAGGTCAAATGTCAAAGACAGACTAGCGAGGTTATGTTATTACACTCACTGAGCATATGCCATTCCTAATGCTATGGTAAACACGATAGTACCCATGAAAGGAACTTCTCCAAACCAAAACGAGGTTCAGTTTCAGTGGTGGCCTTATGTTTTTGTAAACTGTTAGGGAAAAATGTTAATTATAAAGTCAAACAAGTAAAACATTTTTCTTGTTTGTTTTTCTTCCCCTGTTTATGTAGATTCCAGAAGATGAAACTTCTTTCCAGCATGAGTATAAGTGAATCTTCTTGTTCTATATGTTGTGATATGGATGCTAATGCTAAGCTGGTACCCTGTAATCACGGGTGAGTGGAGACCTTCATGTACTACAGAAATAGGAATCATATAGATGTAATTTAGTCGTGGCAATGTCATACGATGGCTCCCCATGACCATAGAGGGGGAACTATACTATATTTCATATCTTTTCGTTATGCTTACCTTAAAAATTTACCCCCATTATTGCTGTAAAAAGCTGGTAAAAAAGTCACGAGTTACCCTTGTGTGATGCCCGTTTGATACATTTGCAATGTTTCCTGAGCTTTCAACCTTCTCCTCTGAATCTTGAATGTTGTCAAAAATGCAACTTTCTTCCTAGAATATTTTCCTGTCTGGATTAATGATTGCTATGTCGTAAAGAAAAAGATATAAAGTAAAAGAATAGTGGAAAACTGACCGCAGAATATATTTCTCTGTTTTGCTACCATTTTCCGTAAAGAAAAAGAGAAACATTTCCAGCTCGATAACCATTAAGACTTTGATCACTCTGTTGTTGCCAAAAGCATCCACAAAACATCACTTTTTTTCTTTATGAATAATTCATATTTTCATCTTATAAAATGCAATGAAGATGTGGGTTCCGGCATTTTTTGTTCAGCAATCAATTTTTACTGAGCAGAACGTCAACTTAGAACACAACGCAAGAGATTGCACATACACCTCTGATTATATCTTTTCATATTGCATTGTAGTGGGCTATGTATGGACTGTGCAGTGCAAGTTGAACAGTGCCCTCTGTGCAGGGTGAAGATATCGAAACGCATACAGCTATCTCCAGCGGATCCCGGCCTATATCAGGACGAAATCGGCTAAATGCAAACGTATATATATATATATATATACAATTCTCTTATGTTACAAAATGGGGAAAAGTGCCATAGAAAAAATCAATTAACTATGTGTAATGTTTTGTCTTATCTTATTCTGTCAGAGGTATATATACATATATATAAAACAAAGGTTCAATTGCTCACTTTCGGCTGCAAGAGTGCTCAATTCATAGTAGTAGAGCAAATAATATAGTAAACCTATACGGTAACTTACAGCATGTTGTTTCACGCCTGCACGTCGATCATCAGATACAGCATGTTGTCTGATGATCGCAGGCGTGAAACTTAACTTACAGCATGCTGTAAGGTACCGTATAGTTATACTGTATATATATATGTATATATTCATACATACATATTATAGTGATACTACAGTGTAGGGCTTTCAGTTTCTTACACTCTACCAGTGTCAGAAAGACAACAAATAGTCAATTCATTGGGTTTAATTCTTCTTCTTCTTTTTTTATTACCATAAGTTCACATTGTTAGAATAAAAGAATAAAACTCATAATCTGATAAAGTTGGATAACATAGTTCCATATTTAGTTGGATTTCTCAATGAAATTTCATTATTTTAGGTAGCTTCTGCAAGCTTGTTACTCTCCCATATATGTACCTCTTTCTTTGCTCACTGTTATTTACCAAGACATATTTTAAATGGAAGTGGGAAGGTGAAGATCCATCAGTGCACTGTATTGGTAGAGTGATAAAAGAGCCAAAAGTAGTACAATGTTTTACAAACTCATTTCATATGCTGAATATTGACATTTTTGTGCTTTGATTTGTCAAAGATTGATTGGTGGTAGCTGCAAGAGCCCTTATAACCACTAACAGATCTGTAAGTTTGGTGGATATTATGCCCTATGTCATATTGAGGTTAACAACCAGACATCCCTGATTATAATGCAGACTAGACTAGTCCATGCGTGGAGCCAGCCTTCGTGATGGAGGGGGGGGGGGGCAAAGTCAAATTTTGTCCCCAGTAAGAGAATTTTAAGTTCAATTAATGCTTGCTCCCAGTGGTTATGATCCCCGTACACATGAAAGATATCAAGCAATTATAAAAATAAAATAGTGTATGGGTTGGAATGTGCAGGTATCTCGTACTGTATGTTTTTCTATATTATATTCACCCAAGTGGAGGTGTGTTTTTGTTAAAGTTGAGAAATCAAGTTCCACAGGAAGCTTGAAAGTTTCAGCCACTGAATCAGAGTTAACTTGACCAGAGATTTCTTGTTTAGTGCTTAGTATGGCTAATGAGGAAAACTTTCTTAGCAAGAGATCTTAAAAACAAGTAGCCTATCGACTATCATATATCATGGCTGCCTATCTTTCTTTTGCCAATTTTTTTGCTGTCCTCGTATTGTCTTCCCCTCCTGCCCCCCCCCCCACCCTCTGGCTATTCCACTGGGCAGGTATGGGGAGGGTACAGGGAATCTCTGGAGAAAAACTTTCAACATAATTCATATCCATAAATTGTTTATTGTAGGTAGCATTGGTTGTGGCTTTGGTTGTGACATTTTAAATGGAAAAATAAATTGTAATCTCTTACCATTTCATTCGGTAAGGAATTGCTGTCTTCAAAGAGTAAATAAAATAAAATCATATTATAAGGGGGGCATTGGAGATGGGGTAGGTGGGAATGCAGGAATTAGCAACTCTTTTGTTTTTAAACTGAAAATGTGTAACTGATTCAACACCATTGTTGGTTTTTCGGTTTCAATTTGAGACAACAAAAACAATCTTTTTTATATTAAGTGTTAAACCTTTTTCAAATCCAATTTAAACTGTTGAAATGAACTACCGAAGAGGCTGTATTTTTTCTTTTTTTTCTTTTTTAAATGATTCATTAAATGTGACAGAAATTAACAGAGATCGTAACACAATGAGAGATAAGGAGGTTTATCCGTAAGGAAAACTGTTAAATGCCGTATTAATGTCGTCCTGACTTCCATGGAATTTAAAGATTGAGTGTCTTCTCATTGTTTTAGTATTTTGGCACCGAGAAAAGCACTTTATTCGATAAGGGTTTTCCTTTATCGATATCATTCTTTCTTTAAAGAGAAAAACTACACATTTGAAGAGTGCATTTTTCTGATGTCATTTAATATTTTAGAATTCACCCAGAAATCTTACAAAAATGTCAACTTTTTGCATGATATGTATTTATTTGTCATTATTCCAGTATCACTTTGACTAAAGTAGCTTTTAGTACACAATTAATCACTTGTAATAATATCTTCTCATGATATGAGCATGGGGAGGAAGGGTATGGTGAGGGAAGGGGGGTTTGGTAGGGTGGTAGTTGGAGGGGAGGGGTAGAATGTTTGCTATAAGTGGAAATGTAAAAGGGCGTGTGCATTGTTCTCTTACAAATGCATTGAAAGTTTGCACATCCATTAATGGTTTATATATCAAGCACAGCATACTTTTGTACTTAATTTTAACCAAATGTTACTTAAATTAATTTACCAATAAAAATGACTTTTTCCATGAAAGAGTTTCTCAGATCCAAGGTGTTGTGCAGTTTGTATATCTATAATTTGTAAAGCATTACAGGGGTAAACTATGACCCAGAGATTGGCTCAAATTTGCGATACAGTAGGGTTGCTTCTAGATCCAAACTCAAAATAAGTTTACAAATTTTGTATGTAGAAATGTACCAGACATGCTTAGGTGTGACTATTTTAACAGTGTATCTGCCTGTACTTTAACAGCTTGCAGCCAATAATTTAGTGTCCAAAGTTTGTGTAGCAGTGTTTGAAGGTTCGAGCTTTTTCTCGTATAAAATTCCTATGGATCCTGTGTACAAACCTATGATAAACATTTGCACTTGTATAGCACTTTGCCCTTTTAGCATTAGCCATTTGGCATTTTTGCTATGTGATAAAGATAAATTATTCACTAGTTTTGGCCTGCCATGAGTTTTGCTAATGCTAATGCAAATGCAAATGGAATGATATGAAGTAGAATAGTTTGATCCTTGAGATGCTGGTAGCACCATTCCTCTGGTCCTTATGTGGCTGAGGTGAAATCATTGCCATGGGAATGTCTCAAAAAAACCTTGAGAACCCCCCACCAAACCCCCACACTCACCCACTCTCCCTCTTTCTCTCTCTTGCCACATTTTCTTCACCAGTGTAGCAGAGAAACCTTTCTTCAAAAATGCTTGTTGTATTTTTCATTTCCAGATCATTTTGTTGCCTGAACTAATTATAAGTGAAAGACAAGGTTTCATACTGGAGAAAAAATCAGAGAATTTAAAAAATACTACAAATCACGATATGAATTTTGATGCTTTAAGTAAATGCTAAATACTTTGGAAAGTATTACAAATTCAAATTGTCTCGGTCTTAATTAAAATGTGTAACATTTTGGTGGAAATTTGGTCAGTTATCCAGTGTAACCTATATTACATATTTGTATTAACTTATGTAACTATACCCTTTAATTTTTCACTAGTTGTTGGATAAATAACATCAGGAATGACTTTCATTTTTTTTCTTTCTTATAGGTTAAATAAGATAAGTTCTCACAACCTCTGCTGTCATCCATTGAATTGTTTATGTGCCATTATGGTTCATAAATCATTACGTATTAGTTTGTGATAATGATAATGCCCTTGTTTTACAGTATGTCAATCTTTTTCATTTCATTTTTTTTCTTAATCAAAGGATGTGATATTAGAAAGTAGTAAGGCTAAGGAAATATTATATTGATCACAGAAATGGACTCATGATATATTAACCTTGATTTTTTTTTTTTTTTTTTTAAACACACAAGTCAAAAACTCAGTTGATCCTTTGTGTAACAGGGGACACCAAATGTATCACTAATTATACCCTGCTCATTTATGAATGAAATGACCCTCGTTGCTAAGTGCCATATCATCATTCATTCAGGTATGAAGCTACATTTTTTGTAAATAAATGGTCTAAAAAGAGGAAGATGCTAATAAAAGTAAAGACACAAGTCAAAAGACGATGTATTTCAATTCATTTTCTTAAACAACCCGTTTTTTTTTTTTTTTTTTTTGGCCTCCTGGTGTTTCTGTGTTAGGAAACTATTTTGGATACAGGTAACGACTGTATTTATTATAATAAAGACCATCAGTAGGCCTATTGGTCTCAAATGGCTGAAAATTATCGCAAGTACCTTCCTGGAGATTCAGACCTGCAAATTATTCAAAAACATTCATGGATGCTGTCCAAGTTGATCCTAGCTCGTTGAAATTAGCACTATAGGTAGTGTTGATGTCTGAACATGAGTGACCATTATTTTGACTTTCTGACATATTTAGGCTAAGATGGAATTAATACCAATCATTTCTTCATTATTACCAATTAATTACCAATTTATTCATTATTACCAATCATTTTCTTTGTGTCATTAAATCTATTAGCATGGAAGTATTTTTAGGGTGGGTTCATTTCATATACACCAAGCAGTTGGTGTTTCCTGAAATGTTCCTGTGACCTAACCCAGAAGTGGACATATACCAAGGCTGTTAGAGGGGGTGGGGGAGTGGTGTGATACTGATGATAGGAAGCCCCTAGTGGTAGAGGGCACACTCTTGCATAGGTTTCCCAGAAAAAAACACTCAATGAGACGAAAAAGGCAAATTTAAGTTATCATGCAAAAACAATTTAATATCCATAACCATTACATTTAGTACATTCCTTTTATCATAGGGCAATCCTAAGATAAAGTAAATTAAAAAATGCACATTTTTATTTACAATAGAAAAATTTGGTGTGATGCAAAAATGGTTTTAGGCAGCTAAAGAGACTTATCTCAGCAATATAAGTTTTTTAAGAGAAAGAGGCTGAGAAAGCCTGGGTCAGCTGAGCAGAGGAAAATTAAGGGGGAGATTGTGCAATGCTGAATTGGTCATCAATACAATTAAAAAAGATGTTCACTTTATGTTGAACAAATTTTGAATACTTTAACAAAACATTTTTGCCATCTTCAATTTTTCATACGTGTTACTTGTGTACAACCATCCATTATCTTTTAATATGCTACTGTACCTGTTTTCACTACTAGAATTTTTCATCGATAATAGTCGCATATTTACGGCATCTTTGTTACAAAAGAAGTTAAACCAGAAATCCAACAACAGAAATGAATATTCATGACATACTGTACCTATAAGTTCAGAATGAATGCAAGTTACAAAGTTTCGATGTTTATCGACTATGAGGCAATGTATTACAAAAACAGAACAAAAAAAATAGAAAGTTAACCATTCAGTAGCATTCAGCACGATGTCATTTCTTACTAGTTGAAAGACTCAGGCTGACGAAATACTTGATAAATTTGTGAGATAACACCAGCCGCAGCTTCCATACTGTTGAACAAAGATACTGTTCTACCAAAACTTCAACTTAAAATTAATGTCTCAGTACGTATTTGCCAAATTTAAACTTTGACCTTTCCAGCTTACTGCACCGAAATCTCAGTGAAAATCACTGTTTTATGCAACTATATCAGCATTCATTATTTTTGTAATCTATCTTTCGTTAAAAATTCTGAGCTGAATAAAATTCGCCAGTCCGTAGATCCTAAAAACTTCAATCAAAATTTGCAAGACCCACCCATAAGATCATGCGCCAATCAAATCTCTCTGTTTTGTTTACGACCATTTCGTGGCTAGCCTGTCTTAGGTTCCTTCTCTTGAATGGTTTATTTATCTCCGTCTTAACGATGTAGCTTGCAAAATTATGTCATTTCCTTCCATTGCAATGAAAAAATGGGTGTTTTCAGACGATTTCTCTGTGGAATTGTAAAAAGTTGACGATACTAGTATAGGACTGCGTTAAAATCTTGATGTCTGATGCATGGCTGAAAGACACATATTTTTACTTGATTTTTTTCTTGCAAACTGCCCAGTTAATTCAACCTCTATCTCTCACCCCCCCCACCTACCTCCCACCCCACCCACAATCCCTAATGAGTACTAGAAATGAAACACTGGAATATAAGTTAAATGGAAAAAAAAGAACCTCTTATATCAAAATATTTCAAAACAGCCTCATGAATAACTGTATATATGTTACATGAACAAAAAAGATTCACAAAGGATAATAAAAAACAACAGCAAAGGTATAAAACATATGAAGTACTAACAGTGATGAAGGAGATTTAAAAAAGAAATAGCTGTCATGCTGCACATAAATTACAAGGTATGCTAATATATGGAAAATATTAATAAGAATATGTATGAAAGAACAATTTCAGAGTTAACAAAATTTGTTGCTTGCTATTACCAACTGCAGAGTGTGTACAACTCAAACCAGGAGTCTAGAGATGATTCCACACTTGTCCCCCCTCACCCCCCCCCCCCTTATTCCTCTTATTTTGAGCAAGCAAATATGTAAGGATCTACTAGATATAGGAGAAACACAAAAAAAAGTTGGTTTCAAGTGTTCACACTATTTTTACTGCTAGTGGAAACTAAATTTGAATAATTCCACATATTCTTTACGAATAAAGTCAATAAACAATTTGTTTGTAGAAATCATCAATGACACTTTTGGAAAAAGAATCTAATTCAAAGTTGCATCTAATTGAAAAAGTGCAGTGAATAAATTGGCAAGTATGCTACTGTAGTACTGATCTTAGATCATGTTACTTGCTAATTCACATGAGTATTCACCAGTGTTGTAAAGAGACATGACTCGAGACGCTTAATTTCAAACGTAAAGTCACTCAGAGCAAATTTGGCAAGCTCCCACTCTCTCTACCCGTTAGAGATTTATCTAGCGACTTCAGTCGATGACGACACTGGACTTTGCTCTGGTAAATTCACTTATTAGCTTGCAGTAAATTGGCAACAATTTGCACTCCCTGCTTGCTTCCATCGTACAGCTCACAATCTGTATCGTAAGCAAAATAGGCTTCTACGATTTGATTGATCAGTTTGAACCCTTTAATAAATCCAAAGCTGCACACCATAAGAAATAAGAATTTCGTTGAAAAAATGGTCTTCAAGAGCCTTCTGTTTGTATATATCTGCAAGACTAAATCTCAAAGCACAGAGATATTAATATGTATTGTCTACTGGACTAACACCTCTCTTTAATTACTGTAATCCAAAGCCTCAAAGTTCCTCAACGACATAGAATGTAAAGACACAATCTTTCCACTGTGCTACTGTACCCCCATCTTCAGTGACCAGTTCTGCTACTTATGATTATTATAGTTTTATTATGGTACAGTATTATCCCTAACTGAGCCAATTAATGGTCCCATTCTAGATAAGTTATCATGTTAGTTAAATTAAAAATGCCATTTGGCAACTGGTACTGAAAGTTAAAAGAAAATTTCTTTATTTGTTTTACTAACATAAGCCTCTAAATCTTTCATCAATCTGACATTCTTCTTCATGAATTACTTGTACCCATAAGTGCTTCTTTCCATCATATTTTATGACATACGCTAAAAGGCACACATAAATAATAACAAGAACCTGTTTAACTATTTGCCCAAACCATATCTTTGGTTTGGTTAACCTTTCTTAATTATTCTGGGCAGTAAATATAAGTAGATGAAAAACTAACAGACACATACAGTAGTCAATTATATTCCTCTTGCTTAATTTTTTAATATCAATATAAGAAAAATGTGACCTGCCAAAAACTGCCACATTCTATTATCATTCTGTATCATAATCAAACTCAACTACAAGTAACAAAGAAGATAATATCTGTTCACCTTAATTTCAGCATGGGTCATTACTTCTAATTCTGCATAAATTTCCTCAACTAATGTACTACTGTATGTCCCCTAAATGTCTGAAAACATTAATCCCAAACGTTCGATTAAAGTATATATACATGCATTCATATTAAGTCAAGTAGGCCCTATGGTCTGTGCTTGACAGATTTACAGTACAGGAACTGAAATTTGTTGAGTCAATTATTCTGGAGACTTGAGTGGGGTAATGTCATCTCCTGAAGGGGCTGAAGGGGCGGAAGGTGGGGTCTGGGGCTGTGACTGCGGTGGGGGCATCATAGGAGGTGCAGACCCAGGTTTTCCACTGCTCTGTGGTATTTTTTCATGTGTACCAAACTTGCTTCGGAGTACAGGAATTCGTTTTCTGTTTTTGCAGATGAAAAGACCTACACCACAGAATCCTAGAAGTACAGCAGCTGGGAGTATTACTGAGATGATGATAATCAAGAAGTTCCCTGGTTTGTAGAGAGCTGAATGAAAGATAGGAAAAGTATGCTATCAAAAATATTATGCTAGTGATGGTACTAGGCAGATTGGATATTAGGTGGTGGTATTAAAAAGCAATGAAAACCTAACATCTGGGAATTTGTGGGTTCCAGCCCTAACCAGCTAAAGTAAGGCATTGAAAAACACTAATGACAAGGCTAAGTAAATAAAGAAAGTGGCGTTTGAGGCAACAAGGCTTAGCAAGCAGGAGGTTTGTGGTGCGATCCACAGCCAGATCATACTCATACAGTAGTAAGGTGGATTTTTCATCCAAGAGCAGTCTATGATTTTCCCATCGAAATGACTTCCTGAATTGAAAAGATTCCATATTTGAGTTAAATTGTTGAACTGGAACTCGGAAAACCTTCTGATGTGAAAGTTTAATCAACAAGCCGTTGCTGGTTTCTCCCACATTCGTGGTCGCTTAAACGTCCTAAAAATAACTGCCTGGTTAATATCATTATCAATGTACAGTATTGTCCCTAAGACTAAAGTTACTACGATGACACTTCCTAACGTCAACTGGCCACTGAGGGTCAGGCCCAGCTCAAGCCAGGTAGGCCTAGTACTTAGTAATACTAGTACTACTGTAGTAGTACTAAACTAGTCTAGGCATAGCTACCACCCCTGTAACATTCAGAGGTGACCACAATCAATCATCCTACCTTCAGCGTACGACACTGCCACAGACAGAAAAAGCAGAACCTGCAACAACTTTGGATCCATTTTAATCAGAATCGTTCAATACGACGAAGTAGATATCAATAAATCTGGTTTAATAGTAGCCTTAATCCTTGTCTAAGTTGGTAGCGGTGTTCACGTAGTATCAGTGCAGTGTTATATTAAATTTAAGGGTGTGCCTATCGTACCCATTCATTGATCTGTATCACAAAGATTGTATGCTACCAAGCCTGGAATTTGTTGCCTGTGCATTTCATGAATAGAGTTGATGTATGGGCGGCCATCTGGACAAAAATAATAATAACCACAGGAAAATGTACGGCAGGCAGAAATGAAATATCAATGATCAGCACTGCATGGTTGTCTAATGAATTATACCAAAGTTTGTACCAACAGGTAAAACGATATTTTGACGATTCCATAACCAACCATTTCTTCGGAGATTCGATCCGCCTAACTGACACATCCACTTCCCTATCCCTACTGTACCCTGTGAAACCAATAAAATACAAGTTGTGACAATTCAGCATCGTTGCAAAAGGACATTTGGATAAACTTGCTTCTGGTGCACACTGCACCAGTAACATGACACTTCTAGTATGCATCCCTCTCAAATTATATGCTTCGAAGATGTTTTGACTCTTGTCTGGATTGTTCTTTACCGTCACTCCCCCACCCCTCCCCCTCCCTTCCCTCGATACCAATTTAGCCGTGATGGAGGGAGATCAATCCCGTAAAACCGCTTAGACATCAATGAACATGTTAATGAGATTAGCGTTAGGGTTAGGCTTGAGGTTCATATAGAGGTAAAGATGAATACTTTACTGGGTTGGAATATGTTGCTAGAGTATTAGAAGTTTTGTCTTTTGATATTTTATAAGAAACTCTTTCTATTTCACAACAGCCCTATATAAGCAGTCCTTGTATTTTTGCAGCGTCAATTACTATAAACTAAACTTCGAGCGACTGCTGTAATGAAAATTCCCGTTTGAAGGTAATTATAGCGTGTCGGGTTGGGGGGGGGGGTGGGCTGATCATGAGCGAAAGTAATGAGAAAAGAATACCAAAGTAAGATTGTAAATTTCGGTTAGTTCAAAGCTCACCATTCCTTAGAAAGTTTATATGAAGAACAAAAAAAGACAAACGGCTGGGCGTAGAATTTATGTCTAAATACGACCTTGGATCATAAGGGATCATGAAGGAGCCACAGCCGCTACAATATAGTATAGAGATTAGCAGTTCCCTGTCGGCGAATTTTATGGAGCGCTTTCTACTGCTTGTTATGACCTCAAATATGGCTCTGTGTTGTTTTGTGCAAGAGCGCCATCTCTTTTGTATACAGTTTTCTTCTAAATCATTAGAAAGTTTGAGTTTCAACTTGTAATTTGAGTTCACATAATGTGAGAATTTAGAGTTTCGCATACATACGTTTATGAATTCATTTATCAACATGGAGACTTAGATGCTGGTTGCTGTTTGAAGATAAAGTATTCAAGTACCCATTGTTACGCTACGAAACTCGGAAATTTACAAAGTGGCTGGTCTACGATGTCATTATGGCACACGTACGTTCATCAATCTGGTTTATTCCCATTCGTAGTAATATTTATTTATGCATTGAAGACTCGCCCCAAACCGCGTGCCGTTATCTGAAAAAGTTAACTTTCCGTTGTTTGGAAGTGAAGTTTTTTTTTCATGTCGCTACAAAATGCAGACAGTAATGAAATGTTATACCTTGTTATCTTTTATCTAGACATGAGATGTCCATCGCTGCTATGTACACTGTGTTGTGGGTATTGAAGAGCTATCTTGCAGACCGTATGCATATATAGTATATACCAATATGTTGCCTAGTATGTATTTTCATCAGATGAATCAATTCCACAATGCATGCCGTTGAAATCTGAAGAAGAAATAGAAAAATAAATGACAAAGTTAACAAGAAATGTATAGTGTATGAGTCTTATCTGAACTAAAACGTATACAGACAAACGTATCTGATCGCAGATTGACATAGATCACCCTGATGATCTCATAATTTACATATTTGACACGTCATTGATGTATCGACCAATCACTGGGACCAAACACGAATGTGTCGTATTTCGCAACACATTGCAAAACTGGAAAATTGCTTGGCTAAAAATACGCCTCCAGCGAGTAAATGTCTCTTATCCAAATTGGATTGTTTGGTATGTAATCACTTAGGGCTCATGATTGTTTTGTCGAACACCGAGTCCATGTATGTAAAATGGAACTTCAAGTGTTAGTGGCATTCTATAGGTTTATTTGCATCCATGAGACACGAGAGGAGGAAATTAATTCTGAATGATGAGTACATTTGTGAATGAAAGTAATTATATTTCAATATTGTTTTCCTGGAACGCTTTCAAGTCGTAGAGCCGTGCAGTTAGGCGACACGCTGTCAGTATCATATCGCCAGCCACCACATATTCTGGATAGTCAATTACAATCATTTCTTTAAAAGTTTCAACTATGCATTTTATAGTTGTTTGCACTGTAAAAGCGTTTTCCTTCAGCACTTCCAAGAAGGGACATTTGAAGAAAAGAAAAATGGGACAATATAGGCTTCTGTAGAACTTGCAGTTTAATCCGCAGAACGAAATGTTTCAAATTATTTTCCTGATTAACTGAATAAATAAGAATTCGATCCAGGTGAACTTGAATGAATGAAGTAGTGAATTGAAGTATGCGTTAAGGGTGGTCAGTATAGGCCCCAAATTATAGCACGCTATAATTTCTAGAAGCTTTCAAAAAGTACTTTCCTGGAGGTCTTTACTCTCCAAATGCAGACATTGTTAAGGAACACACAAGATGACTGATCATGTCCCAGTGAGGAAAACTTTCTCGAAGGTTGTAATAAAAACAGTTAAAGAATTTTGACCAAAGGTGACCATATTTGAATATCTAGCATATTTGGGGCCCTTACAGCATACCTTCAAGCTTCATCTGTTCATCTCGGACACTGGTCGGGCTGCAATGCCCTCGTTTGTTTCATAGTTGAGATAGACCTAGTTGTTTAGATAGCTCAAAACCAACACCAGCGATCAGTAAGTCATATCGCGATCATTTCAATGACAAATAATCCCATATTCATAACTTGACGGTGAATTAGCTGTAATTTTTTAATCTTCAGTTAACATAGACAAACTATGTTAAAAAAACAACATTTGTTTCACAACTATTAAAATAACTTTATAAGGCTTACATGAAAGATTACAACTTTTACATGCAATTGTGACAAAATGGCAGTGAAGATCGAGGGCCTGAGCAATGACTACTCCAAACATCATCCTGGCCTCAACCTTAACACTCACCGATCTTGGCTTATACTGGCCTTTTCCATCACCAGGCTTCCTTCTTTCTATTGATTCGTTCTTGCATTTTTGCCCCTCGCAATTTAGTCAAATGTCATTATGTCAGTTTTGACGCAAATGTACTCCGTTCCTTCCCCTCACCGTCCCTTCATTTACTCTCCCATCGCTGTCCCTTTACTAACCCTCTGCTCCCATCCCGAACCCTATGACATCACACCCAGGCAGGCCATGGTTAAATTTGGTAATAACAGGCACATGGCGTTCCATTTGCTGTTTTTGCAGACATTGCGTAAGTTCGTTGCTAATTATAGCATCAATGAAGTAATTGAGTCTGTGTCGAGACTGTAGTGCATTATGTACGTACATCTTACACTAGTATAGTCTTCCTACACAAACGCGTATAGGTATACACAGTGTGGCTTTATTATACGAGTAGACCTCTAGAACACTAGTCTGCATTGAAAACCTACACACCACATCCGGAATTTAGGGGTCGAAATTTGAGCCATTTCGAACCTTCTAAGTTCCAACTTATAGTTTTGAAAGAATTATATTGATGGATCGAAAGATAAGTTGGCATCAGCCAGAACAGCTTGGTCCAGCAACTGAACTTTGGACGAAAATAATCAACGAAGCCAGGGATGGTATAAGACAAACGCACTTGTCAGAGAATATGAGTGCTAAACCTAACGCTAATCGCAATCTAGATTACATTCCACTTTCACCCGACTATCCTCCGAACGGTAACATATTTGACGAGAAATCAGTTAACACTGGATATTCGAAGCGAAAAGAAAATATCGCTAGCACTTACGATTGGAATTCAAGTGGCAAATTGAGAAGCGGGGGTACACCGTGGAAACTAGACGGGACTGAATACAGAGAGGGAGTGGTTGGGTAAGACAGAGTGAGACGAGTCAGTCCCACTCGAAACTCAGCATAGACTAGGCTACAGTCTGTAGTGCAGGCCAAATGTTAAAATACTGGAAATAGGCCTTGTATATTACTGTAATAATACATAACGTACTTGCCAGATAAGTTTTCGTGACCTACCTGCTAGTTGCGAATTGTTGAATGGTCTTTTTGTAAGTTTAATATTAGGCCTGCATTCATTTTGGGTGTGGAATAACTCAGGCCTAGCCTAGGCCTAGCATATAGCAATATATTGTAGGCCTAGTCAAGAGTTCAATTGAACTTCATGGTCAGAAAAAGTGTCAGGTAAAGTTTATTCCAGTAATTTTGTAAACAGGGTGGATTAGTAAGTGGCCCCATGTTTTTAAATAGGCCGTGGCTATTCTTACGACTAGTCGTAACAATTATTTATAAACTATTCATACGACATCGGCGAATTCATGCGAATTCGAAGTAAATAAAGCAACTGCGCATGTAGTAGGGGTAACCCTAACTCTAACCCTCAATCCAACCTTAACCCTTACCCTTACCCTAACCAGAAATTATTGTTACTCCTGGTCATAAAAATAGTACTCCTAGTCGTAAAAATAGCCACGTTTTAGCAATTGCGCATGTGCAAAAGGGAATTATTGTTATGACTAGTCGTAAGAATAGCCACTTTGTTTTAAATAGGCCTATGGTCCTTCCAATATACAAAGTATCAATCATTTTCAATCAAAGTCTCACCAATTCTGGATTTTTTTTATACATATCCCTACCATAGAAATACATAAGAAGCAGATAATAGTCCATGTAATGTTGAAACAAAACGTAAGTATTGCTAATGATATTTCAATTGCAGAGTGCTCATTTACACTATAAGTTTAAGAACTTAAAAGTAGGTGATTTCTGCCAACCTTACTCAATTCACAAATTATACCTCCACATGCTCCCTCCCCCTCCCACCAACAAATAAATAATTGAAGTTACATTCACTTTGTAATCAAATTTGTGTTCCCTCGCTTTGTCATAATGAAAACTTTTACCAACTTTCACAGTGGCCAGAATTATCTTATATTTAACAAATTCCCTATCTGCACTTTACAACCATCTGTGCTCATAAACACAGGTTAAAAGAATAAATTGCATATACCTCTGTAGTTTCTTCTTCACTAATTTGTTTAATTTTCATGCAATATGTATTTTTGGGGTGCCCAAGGAAAACCCATAGTTTGTATAGCAAGTACACTGAAAGGGTCAAACCAAAATATAATAGTGGCAGACCATTTTATAGTGTGTTCAATTTGGATGACATATATATTAATACCAGCCACCATTTGTCAGAAGTTTGGTCTAAATAATGCTTAACATGGCAAAAGCTACTGAAAAATTTCGGTAAGCAAAAGAGAAATGAATTCAATTTGTAACACACAACACATTCTCTGAATGCCATTGTGTTGCGATAACTTTTTAATGAAGCTTATTTTTGGTTCTTCAATGGGTACTGCTACTGTACAGATGTTTTATATCCGAAAAATTTCATTTTATGCCAGTTTGATGAAGCCTCTGCAATGTCAATCTCCATGGCAACACACTCTTTGGATAGCATACTCTACATTTATTACAAGTTGGGTATCTGGTAAACATGATTAGGACCCCTTGAAAAACAAAGAACTTAGACCTGTCTACTATAAATTTTTCCTATTTTTTCTTAGACTCCATGAAGAGATTCAGGATTTCTACAAGTTTATGTTCCCACGATTGGAGGAACATGTGATGCGCCAAGAGGTCGTCTCAAGAGTCCAAGGGATCATTCAAAATATTTGGCCTGATGCTAAAGTAAGTATCCATTTTGTTTTCAGTGTATTATTGCATCGCGTTTGCCGCAGTCGGATGGTGCGATGTATCACTGATAATTGGGAATGATAATGTACCTGAACATGTTATTTCCATATCAAGGAAGCTAACATTACGCCAACAAAAATGAAACCATAACCATACCTATGTGTTGAATACAGTACTCTCCAGCTCCCTAATCAAATGGTTAGGTGGGTCCGAGAGGACCTGGAAAAGAAAAACCAATTGAGGCAACCCAAAGTCTTCACAATAGTGATTTTCCCTAAAGAGGTTGAATCTCGATGTGAACATGGAATGGATTGAGAAGGCTCTTAATCCTTGCTAGCTTAGGGGCATAATTCAGTTAGAAAAGGTTTATATATATATATATATATATATATATAAAATTGAAATCGTTATGAGATAGAAAATTAAGAACAGTGAAAAAACTTCCAGTCCTCACCCGCCCACCGGGATTCGAACCCGGGCGTCCCACTTTATATGCCGACACCCTATCCTCTAGGCTATTGATGCTAATTGTGTGTCCACAGGTTCAAAACTGGTATTAAAGGAAGGTCGTAATTCCACTGTAGGCGTTCTGTCACCTGTATCAAACAATACTAGTTCTGTCTTTAGTGACATATTTTGCCTTTCTTTGAGATCGAACAAAATAGGGGTTGTAGGCTGTTCATTGGATGTCCAATTGTGCTTTTTTTGTTTCCTAGATATATTTTCTGATAAATATATATGTAAACATGTGATTTATGTGAACTTTGGTGTCATTTTGTGCTTTAAAGAATTTATGAACCACTTACCAATTTTATTTTCACCCAACTTAACTCTAATAAAGGCAAGAAGCAAAGGCCTTCCAGTACGACCTCACCGAACATATAAATTTATGCAAAGGTGTAGCTTTAAACACAGTTGTAGCTCACAGTACAACAGTGTGTTTTGAATTGTTTTCAGTGTTTCAGTTTGAAAGCAAAGATAAAAATGTGAAAGGGAAGTACAGGCAGAAACTTGGTAAAATTTGTGAACTGGCACCATTCAGGCAATACAGTACTACAGCTGTTGCAGGATCTTCTAATTTTATCTTTAGCCTGTACAGTAAGTACTATGCTATTGATAAAAAGTTTGGCCGAGTTAAATTTAATTCCTCAATTCTGTGAATATTTGAATCTAGTTTTAAATTTAACCAGTGCAGTCATTCTCTTGAAAAATTCAGTAGTTCTGAAGATTAGAGAAGTAATTTTTACAGGCTTGCAGACGACTAAAAGTTAAACATTCATATTCAGTTCTACAGTACAGTTTAAATTGCAGCCATTTTACCTTTCAGTTAAACTGTAAAACGCACAAAATTATGTATTGAAAATGGTGTATACCTGATTTGTTTAAATTTAATGGTCCAGTGTGGAATCATCAAATTGTGACAAAGTTGATAAAAAAGGCAACTTTATAGCTACTGGTTGAGGCAGTAAAACAGGGAATAGATTTGCAGAGGGTAATGAGTTATGCAGGTATTTTTACAGGTATATACAGTACATAGTGCATGCTAATATCCCTCAAGTGTAAAACTATCGATTCCTTACCATTCTATTCATTCCAAATTAAGCCAAGTCATCACCCCGTATCAAACACTGTAGACTTCAGGTCTTATCAAAGTTTCTCAGCAGTTCTATTTGTATCCCTGCACCCTCAGTTGGAAAATCCCAATTTCGAAACAGAAGTTCAATTGACTGTGTGTACCCTGGTTGTTTACACAATCTGTTCAAATGTTTAACTCTGAGCCGTGATGTCGTCATTAAAACGGTTGCTTCCAGAATTGATCAGTATTGGGTTCGAACGTATTGTGTTCAAAATTTTGTGTCAAATTAAAAGCGTAGATGTACTTTACCCTCTAGAGGCTAGTACCGAACATTCTGTCAAGTACAGACTTGAATATTTATTTAGATTTGTATAATATGTAATTTATACATCAGTTGAGACTGCAACAACAATGTTTTTAACATTAGGTTTCTTCAAAACATGTATTATAATGTTGATGTTCAGAGTCTATCAGAGAAATAGGTAGATACTGTATGTCTCCTTTTTTGGAGTAGGAGGAGGAGGAGAGTGAAAAAAAAAAGGAGAAAAACCCCCCAAACAGATTAGACCTAGTGACCTACTGTTAAAAGTATTGAATGGAAAATGCAGAAGCTGTGGTAAATTGAGTGAAATGGTTTGGCTCAAGTATAGCACCACAACAAGGCAATTAGTATCGTTGGAACGTTAATCACCCTGCACAATAAAATAGGAAACCAAATGAATCTACTCATTTTATCTGAACATTTGTAAATATTATTATATCAATGATTACTGTAGTTTCTACTTGGCTGTTTTGTTTCACTGAAAAAAAGAATAAAATAAAGAAGAGGGTTAACTGTTACATGTGTTTATTTTAATGCAGCATTAAATCTGCATAACATAGTAATGGGACAGATGAACACAGGAACTTGTCATTAAGAGGAAGTTAGGAAGAACTGAGTTTGTGATTGTCAACAGATCTTCAATACAAGATGACCTTTGATCCACAGGAAGTTATTAAAGGTCACTGTTCAATGTGGCATTGCTATGTAGAAACAAGTATAAATATATTCATTCTAACCGCATAAATTTTTAGTCATTCTTGAAGAGAATTGTAAACATTAAGCATTATTCTACAAAACCCAATTTATTACAGAAAGTCATTTTTCGTTTTTTACACTTTCTTCTGTTGCTGCACACAGCATGTGTTACTCGCCAGTACACAGTACTGTATGCGTGTATGTTGTGTATGTGTGTTTCTATATTGTCAATGCAGTACTATTTGTGTGTAATACCAATATGATAAGCACAGTACTGTGTGTACCTCTGTATTGTAGTGACATCCCAAGTGGCAAGTAAATTTGATTGCAAAGGAAAGTTATCAGAATTGATTGTTTCCTCCTGGAACTGAACTTGATAGCTTATTGACGGGAGTAAGTGTACAGGGTAATATAACCCTGCTGGTATCTTGTGTCAGGGACTGTACGTAAACAGCACCAGTAGTTATAAACTAACCGTACAGTATCTTGAATTGTGCTTACAAAATTTGTACCAACTTTCTCTCATGTTTTATTGAACACATTACCTGTATTTGTTATATTTGTTTTTGCGTTTGTATGTATTGTATTTGTACAACAAAGTGCTTCCCCAAGATGTAAATTCTATTGGATGACTGATGGCACAATTATGAGAAATTGAATATAACCAACTAAGCTTACTGTACAGCAATGGAATACTTATTGTACAGCAATGGAATACTGTATATGAACTTTTTTTTAAATTATTTTAATGTTGCCCATTGCTTTATTAATATTAGCAACATTGTGTACTGTTTCTAGGCTACATAGATGTGGAGTGTATATATTATGTATGGATACAAGTAAGTAGTTTTTTTTGTTTTATTTACTCAGACCAGTACATGCCTTTTTGGGTCCTTCGCTGAAGACAAAAAGAGGTCTTTGGGATGGTAATGGCGCTGGGTGTACTGTACTTGCGATTTTGATAAATTATATATGATTTCCCAATGAGTTAATCTTGAGTGAATTATATGAATCATATGCGCACATAGATCCTCCTTAGTGTAATAGAAGAACCAATGTTTTGTAGGGGTCAAAGGTTATTGAAGTCCACAGGGATACAGGCCAAATATATATTGTTGAATATTTAACTCTAGAAGTAATGGCTTGATGGATTACAGTATGTATCCTCCTTAAGTGATTGCAACAATCCCATTGTTTTGTAGCGGTCAAAGTTCATGGAGGTCAATAGATAGTCTGAACACCCTGTAAACAAAAAAGACTCCAAAAGTATAGCTTGGATGAATGTTAGAAAGAAAAGAAGGTCGACTTTAAGAAGTGGGGTCAGTCGCATAAATTTCTTCTGGGCTGAATGTGTTTGTTGTCAAACATTACAGTATCTTTTTATCACATTTCTTTGTAAATTAATAGGTCGTTCTCTTGTTTCTTTTCAGGTTGAGATTTATGGCAGCTGTAAGACCAGACTCTTCTTGCCCACTAGGTAAGAACCCTGTTCCTGAATGGTTCAGTAATTAACATTTTGTATCTTATAATATTAAAAGACATTTATGGCAAACATGTAAACATGCAAAATTTAATCATACTTAGCAAACCATGCTCTTGAACAGTGTTGAAAATGTTATGTACAGTATATGGTTATCCACAGAAACCAAAGGAGCACTCACAGCATGATCAGGAAACCATGGAGAATAGTAATCATGAAAACTTGAATGAATAAATGGATGGAGGACTTCTAAACGGTAGATTCGGAAGATGGCAGCGACCAGAAATTAGGTCAATGGAGGTGCTGGGGGGGGGGGGGGGCGGGGGGATGCAGTGCTAAACTTTAACCTACTTGTGGTAAATAAGATAGAGCAGGCAATATGGGGGTGAAGTTTCTTATTCATAGATGATGTTGACTAATTATTGATCAATGCTGTGGCTTCTTTTGTGAATCAGAGTATGTGTACCATTAGAGTATTACAGACTGTACACACTGTTACAAATCAAACCATCCCAGTCATGGATGGCTGACCTGTTCACCCCTGCTTGACCTATCCACATCATAAACTGTAAAAGGAAAAACAAGAAGTGGTACCCTTGTGATGTTTTGCACCTGTTCGAATGGTAAATGTACTCTAGTCAGTAGTCAAACAACAGTTCATGGGATCTAGGTTCTTTACTCTAATCTCTCCCCCCCCCCCCCCAAGACTCCCAAGTAAGCAAGGGAAATATTGTTTCACTTCATTGTTTGTGTAATATCATACATGGAGTTTTAACTGCCCATTTATGGCAGCTGAAAAGTACCATGAAGATAAGAATATCTTCACATAATAAGTTGACATTTTTTTGGACAAACTGTTGTGCTGGTTGTGAATTCTGGATGATGTCACTGCCCCCTGTCATTGCTTTTGATTGGATGTTTTTCATCTGTTTTTCTGTTCCATATTAATACCCCATTTGTACTGTAAAGTGTACAATAGATCATTAGCTTTATAAGTCAAATTTCAATTCAAATGAGGATTTCATCATCTCAAAAAATAGTGAATTGAAAACAAAACTCAACAAACTTTGATACATTTATTTTTAACAGTGTGGTATACAGTGCCTTGATGTGGCATTTACCCCTTACTGTATCTGGGTCTTGTTTGGGAGTCGACTGTGTGGAAACACATAAAGCTTACAGCATGCACATGTACAAATACAGTATATACTGTATTACAGTATCATGTATGAATAGTTGGCTATGGGATCTTGAAAATGTAGAGTTCTCGAATACTTCAGGATTAACAGTTTTTCACTTTTTGAATAAAAGAATCATTTTTTTGCGGGTTGCAGTATCGTATCAAGTAAATTGTGTTTTTTCATGGAATGTGTACTAGTCTATGGATAAGGAAACAGCCGTTTGGAACCATTTTGCTAAAAGATTGAATTTGATCTACATTAAGTACTGTCAAGTTGATGTGCAGTTTTAAAATGGTGAAAACAGAGAATAACTGTAAGCGTAAAGTGTTAAATGTACAATTTAAGGCTGTTATGAAGTACTGTAGGCTGCTTAGCAGTCACTAAAATACATACAGTTAGAGGTACAGTGTGTTTGTTCTCAACAGTGTTACAGAAAGAAGAAGCAGGGTGGGATGGGCAAATAGCATGCATGGGAGAAGGCCTATTGACCCTTTCCTCTCAATTTCTATAGTTGTCTTGTCTTCACATTTCAAACTGCAACTGTCTCATGCAGAGAGTCTTTCACCTGTACAGATTACCCATCCAAGCTTAACACCATGTATACACTATCTCCTCACAATAACAGTACTAACACTCACTGTACTGTTTGTATATATATTTCTACCTCTTACTGTAGCTAGCTCATGTGCATTCACAATATCATGCAGTAACCTATCAGTCAAGTTTGGTTAGCTAACATGTGTTGTGCTACAGTAAGGCCGACAGACCCTTTTTCTGCTTCCCTTTTGTAGCACTGTTTTCTTCTCATTTGGATGTTTACTGCCATGGCTTCCAGCTACTACTTGGTAGTAGCAAAATAACAAAAGAACCTTGACCTTATATATCTTATGTTTGTATGCAAGCACCTACCATATATGATAGTAACAGGTTCCTCTACTTTTATCACCCAAGTAGGATCATTTGATTAGGATATTCTCCTTCAGTCATTCAGTCTGTCTGGAACTATGTTTTTGGCTGATTTCCAATGACCCCAGACTTGAACTTAGAACTTTCAAAAAACAGCTGTTTACAGTAACAGGCTTATTTTCATCAAACATGTCTGAAGCTCTTGATGATAAAGTTACATATGAAACAAATGGTTACATATATGTTTTGAGTGGAGTGGAGGAGGAATATGGGTGGAGGGAAAGAAGCAGAATAAACTATACATAGCAGATTGCAGTACACTAAAGGTATGATGGCAACAAGATTTTGAAAGTGCACATTAATTACATTATATGTGTTAATTTGTATTTGGCCATTACACCATATGGTTAGAATAGAGGAGGGGATAAGAAAAGGAGGGGGTAAGGTAAGGAAGGGAGAAAAAAGGGTAAGAGAATGTTAGGGCAAATTTAGAATGATTCCCAATTTTACTTATCTACAGTACAAGAGAATCACAGTTATACTGTACCAGAAAGTGTAAAAAAAAAAAAAATAGTCAATCTACTTTGCACCCCTCTGACGTATCTCCAATCATTAAATGTATGCACTTTTTCCATGTATTTGCAATATAGTAAACTAAATGACTAGGAAAGATGAAGCACAGCTCCTCCCCCTCCCCTATCCCACTACCTGTATCCCACTTACAGGACACCACCTAATTTTTCATCACTTATATAACAGAAGGTATGAAAGGAAATGTGATCTGTGTTACTGGGAGTATAACTGTTTGCAACAATTTGTCCTGTCTGTCGTTATCCTCAAGGTTTTCTCATTGCTAATTACTAATTAAATCTATGAACTCCTTGTCCTTGTCTCCTCTATGGGATCGTCCCAAATTACAAAGGTATGCTTGAAAATGTTAAATGATAAATAAACAATGTGAAAAAAAGTACAAAAACATAAACAGATCTATTTAACTTTTCTAATCTGCTGTTATCAAGGTCTCTGAAATCGGCAACGCTCTATCATAAAAAAAGTTGTCTCTTCTTTGTTACTGTGGAAGTAATTTGACCAAATTAACACTTAACAGTAGGTGTATCTTTTTTTAATAAATAGTTCTTAAGAGTTTCATGTTTTCACAATTTGACAAACAATTGGTTTATGTCCCTCACCGTATGGTTCATTACAATGCCGGGGGGCATCCAAAGTTGTGACCGAAAATTGATTGCAGCCCGGAAAGAGCAACTTCCAAGCATTTATTGAAGACATACTACTACGCACTGTGTATATATACTGTTTGTGACAGATACATGACCGTGCTGCTTTGAGAATTTCTTTGCTAACCTAACCAGAGTAACTCATTATCAGTCTCAATACACATACTTCAGTGTGTGCTACAAAGGGTAGATCTAGTATGGTGTTGCATTGTCTGATGCTTCATGTAAACATTATCAATGATCGTAATCATCACGTCCCTAGATGAGCACTTTGATCAAGCTTGTTGGTCTGAGATTTGTTTACTTGTAACTTTGTAGAAGGATCTGATTTTGGTTAAGTAATAACCCAATATCTAAGAACCCCCCACCCCTCCCCCCCCCCCTCCTGCCAGGCCTCAAGAGAAATTGATTTGTCCTGCTTAAATGAATTGTCAGAACTTTCTTTGTTGTACTGCTATAAAATATGATTTATGTGACTGGGAATTTTAACTGTATAACAGTGAGAAAATACATTGCCTTGATTATTACTTGCCAGTTTGTTCAAACTTTTTGGCACCAAATCTTCCCTTGTTGCAGTGCACAGTAGGATAACCTTAACTCAACCTTCCTCTCCCTTGCCATCTCCCCTTAGACCATTATCCTCTCCCTAAGATCCTTATCCCTCGCCCTTATTGCACCCTCCTCCCACCATTAAATCTCAAGTGTCATTGCAGCTTTCATTACAATGGAAAACATCTTTCCTGACACATCAGTAATTCAGAATGCACAAGTTTGCTAATTGCACAGTATTTGACAGAGGGTACACTGTGCTGCAGTATATATATCCCATTGATGTAGTTGCTACTGGCATTTTAGCGGTCAACATTTTGTCAACGTAGCTAAAGTTATGTTACAACTTACACTATTTCTGCAGAGACACCTTGTAATGTACCTGTAGCTTTTGTTCACCTCTGGTTTTGTTAACCGAGCTAAGTTGTTTTTTATGCATGCTATGAAAATGATACACTTTGGTCTTGTTTACCTCCCTCATAGATACTCTTCTTATCTATAGATTTTCAGACCTGAAATATGATAACAATCCTTTCAACTCACCCTTTATCTTAGACAAACAATTAATAGATCTTCCTATTAGTGTCTCCTTCAATGACTAGCCATGATTACTTTATTTGTTTGTCAAAGCTGTTGATTTGTTTGCACTACAGTAGTACTGTGCAGTGTTCTACCTTTTCCTGTCCTTGAGCAAAAACGGTTGTTGTGGAATTTTATCTCATTTGGATTTACTGACAGTTAATATGTTAGCGTTTAAATTTTGCCTAGCGGTTTTGAAGTACTTATCTAACTACTACTGACAATTATACTGTACTGTTAAGATATAGCATAGTTACTGTGCAAAAAGCATGTTTTTGGACTTGTGTAGCAAATTTTACCATTTTGCATATGATCAATATTTATGCATTCTTGTATGTCCCAGTTTGTGTGATGCTGGAACAGAATCTTTGAAAATATCGTCCAAATTAAAGTTTGGAGAACACTTTAACCCTCCCAACCATACCATTAACGACATGTTCCTACAGGGGATTGAATCCTTAGGCAGCGTCCTGACCTACTGTAGTACGAATCAGCAGAGAGAGGCTGTGAGCAACGCCTTCGCACCATTCAACCTCATGGGCTCAACATTCAGGAAGGACATGACTCACTTTTCTTTTGTTCCCCCTCCATCTCCCCTTGGCCCCCCCCCATCACTCCTCTTCTCACAGCTCTCTTCCACCCATTTTTTTTCTCCACACCTTTCTGTCTTTGTCCTTCTCCAATTTATTCCCTACCCCCTTCCTTTAATCCTCTCTTTGTCCCTCCAGGCCTCCACTGTGAATCTCCTACCACTCCTCTTCCACTGTTGCTTTCTTCTCTCCATCCCTTGTCTACTAATCCCCTTACATCTATATCTCTGTGTTCACCATGCTCATTAACCTCTCTGTATTCTGTGCCTGTTTTTGTCCCTTCTGTTACTGTTACTTGTCATTTAGCCTCTTAGGAAGATCCTGCTAGGATCGAAACGTCATGCCAACTTGCTTTAACACAAATTAAAGCTTATCACGTTCAGTTTAAAGGAGGGTTAGGTGTTGTGGAAAGTAACTCCTAAATATTCTTCAAAAGTTTACCAACAAATCTGCTTCTGGGCAAAATTCCAATAAAAAATGTGACAAAGTTTTGAGAAATTCTTTATACCTGCAGAAAATTTTTCTATTTCCGGGAATTATCTGTTTAAGTTGTGGACAAAAAAAGTGATAATATTTATGTAGGGGGTAAGGGCCTCTCCCCTCAATTCAAATATGGGATGTTGCAGAAGGTCCAAGGTTGGCACAGTCGGGGGAGCAATTCTGGGATTAAATTGTGTACTGAATGTATGGGTTTGTATAATGAAGTTGCTAGCACTAAGTCCGCACATTTGACCAATTCGGCAATCTACATTGTTGTATCGGAAAGCAATATTTCTTTGAAGATTCTTCCGCTAGGAGAATGTAGTAGCCTAGGGAAGTGTCAGTGGTTAATAGGCTAGACTACAAACAGTATCAAGTTTGGCTAGGCCTGGCTGAACCATTGAACAAACACTTTGACTAATTGCTACATACAAACACACTGTACAAGAGTGTTTCAAAGTTGTGAAGGTATGGGGAGGTATTGACGAGGTTGGCCATTCCATGTTAAATAGTTTAATATACATGAAATAAGAATGATGCCATTTGGGAATCAGTTGACTTCTCTTTTGCTTAAATTGTCAACAGTATTCTACGTGCTTGGCGGCTATTTATAGACCACATGTGCAATACTTACAGAGGAGTTTTCGTGGCAGCTCCCTGACTGTATTACAACATTGGTACAATAGTAATACGTTAAGAGTAATCCCATTGTGACACGTAGGGATGGATTGTTTTATTGACTTCTACCCTGTCTACCCAGGCAGCGTGCAACAGTAGGCCTGTCACTCACGATAGGATATTTAAGAGTGTAACCGGGACGATGATGGAACCGATCTTCATGCTTTATGATTGCACTTTTTGTTAAATTTTCAAGCTATTTTGGACAGCTTGTGAATGAAATTGACCTGTATCAAGCAACTAAATGCAAGTACAGTTTGGGACAAATCATAAAGGTACTTATGGTACATTTTGCATTGTCTTTGTTGACAGTTTTGGCAATGCCCTACCCTCGGCGCCTTTAGAATAGTACTGTACGTTAGACAGTTGACTAGTATTCTGTAGGGCTCTAGTTAATAGCTACAAAAGAGAATGTGCATTTTGCACTGTCCAATTGAAGCACAAGGAATTTATCGATAGGTGCACCAACTTAGTGTAGAATCCAGGGCTCTATACCCTATTCCAATGACATGGTAGAGCCCTTTAAACTTTCTCATAACATCATCACACACACACATACACACACAAAAACCAAGGTCATTTCTATATCTTACTATTACTTTTTTATTTCTTTGTCATTGTTGTGATTTTTCACATATTCTGCCAAATTTATTGAAATAGAGAATATCTTCTGGTTTGAATATTATTATGATTATTATTTAGGTTTACAGTCTTGTACAGGGCCAAGGCCCTCTCACACGACTTTTACAACTTAACCCTGGTCATTGGTAACTTGTCACACCTACACACCAAAGTGTGCACAATTCAATCAATCTTTCCTGGGGCACCACAGTGCACCACAACCATGTGTCCCCCGGGGGACTTCCCATAGGGTGCAGCCACAAACCGGCGCACGCAACTATATTTACAAATGAAAGTTACCTCGCAAGTCCCCATTTATAGACCTGGGTGAAGAGGGCCAATGGAGATAAAGCGCCTTGCCCAAGGACACAATGCAATGATCTGGCCAGGGCTCGAACCTGTAATCCTTAGATCACAAGTCCACTGCCTTAACCAATTGACTACAATGCCCTCTCCATTGTTAGCATAGTTCTTAAAGCTGAAACAATACTTGACTCAGTCCTGATAGCTTTTGCAAATGAAATAAAAAAAGAAAAATAGTGACCTGTTTTCCCAATTTGGGAAATGGTTTCTGACAGGAATTATAAGGTCGTACAGTTGTTGGCTGCGATCAATGATTTTTGCACTGAAGACGATCACATGAAGAAATTCAATTAAAGACTTTTTTTTTTTACTTTCGCTCTCGGTATTTTTAACACAGCACAAATCTAACTGTAAGTCATTTACTATTGTAATCGTTGTCATACAGACTTCTTCTGATCAAACAGGAAACAGGAGGTAGTGTTTCAAATGAACTCCTGCAACCATTTCATGTAATCTTGTATCATTGTGTATAGATCTTGGTTTGAAGACTAGTCTTACAGTAGTACCACATATGGTTAGTGTTGTTCGTAAGAATATTTTCAGTACTGGACAGTTCTACAAATATTTTACATGAAAAGAAAAACTCCCAAACGCGTCAAATACGTCATAATTTCCTCCGAGTTATGCCCAGACTACAACTTGATGGGAACTTTGATGTATAGTTGCTATCATACCTACATCTCTGCATTCCTCCCACCCCATAAATAGTGTTTTTCCTTCAGTGTTAATTATTATCAAATTGTTGCTGTTCAGGTTAGGTCGGTATGGACCAAAAGGACAGTACAGTACATGATGTCTTCCCAATTTTATTTTTTTGAACCTTTCTAATGTGTACAATATACATTGCTGCACTGTGCACATACATATATACAGTATACTGTATGTAGGTGATACTACACTGCCCATCCCATCACTGTACATTGTATGGTAGGTGCAGTATGATATTACACTAGTTACAGTACGTAGGTAACTGTAGATGTAAATTCCACACAGGTCAATGTGGAATAGCTGACAGGTCTGTTTGTTGGTTGTGATTGAGAATACTGTAGGACATGGTGGAACAGCTCTAGACAAGATCTAGATGTCATTAATTATATATACAGCATTGTAACTGCAGTACAGTACCTGTTCTGCTGCTAACACATTTGATCCAGTGGCACTTTGATTTGAATGGAGTCCTAACCATGGTAGTCTGTAAATGCACTGGTTCAACATGGCTCAACTTGGTTTTATGTGTTTGTGTGTGGGGGTGTGATTTATTGTGGCTGATACAGATTTCCCTTTGGAATTATCATGTAGTAAATTGACTTACTGTATCCTAGTTCTTTGGCTTTGTAACCAATTACTTGTTCAGTCTGGTAAACATCAGTTTTTTTTTAGGGGGGTTAAATAATTTGATGTGGTATATAAAGGGACATGTTACAAGTTTACAGATATAGAGTTCCTCTTCTAAGGAGGGGGGGGGGGGGGAGAAGGAAGGGAGGATAGTATATTCCATTTAAATTCTCTTGTAATAAGGAAATTATCTGCTGTTCCTTTTTGTCCCATCCTCCACCTCCCATCCCCACCCTAATCTCCACCCCACCCTAATCTCCACCCTGCATGACTTTCACTCAATTATAGGTACTGTATTGCCCTCTTTATAAAAGTCAAGCATGATATAGAACTGTGGTTACTGGTTAATAAGGGCAACATTTCAAAGTATTAGTAGTTTTAGAATAAAGAGCAGAAGTACATTGATGGAATAATTTTATCAACGTATAGAGCAGAAAATTGAAAATGTGTCTTAAACATTAATCTATTCAAACTCTTTTCTCTCCCGTTCAATCAAACATTTATTTGGATATTTTTTTTAAAATATGTGTTAATATTTTAAAAGTCTTTACACAATACACATTGTTGAATCCAAGGGACATGCATATAGGGTTGTATATTGAGTTTTGAAACAAATTGCACTAAAATGATTCAACCATGTGACCTTTGACCTCAGTTTCCATAGCAATCACATATTTTGACAGTATTTGACATTTCCATGATACCTGTGAAGAAGAAATATTCCAACAATCTTGAACTTCTGTGCATTGTATACGACATACAACAACTTTCAATACTAACACTTTGAACCTTCGGTGGGTAGCCTTAATAATGTTCCTTACCATAATACCGTTATTATTCTTTATTCCTTCTTTGCAGTGATATCGACCTTGTCGTTTTCGGAGATCTAGGAGACAATCCCTGCTGTCGCCTCGGAGAGGAGCTAAAGAACAGTGCACTCCCTTCACAAGGGACCATTAAAGTACTGGATAAAGCCACTGTAAGTCCAATTATTGTCAGGAAATACCTTCATCTGGTCATATATGTCTGTGTTTGTTGAAATGTGCACAACTCTGAAGGGAAAGAAAACTGTATTAAATAGATAGTGAGAGTTAATGTTGTTTGCAATCAACAAACCCTGTTTAGCCATCTGTCTAGTATTTCTATAGACTATCCAAGTTTATCTAAGTCCCTAAGATGTCAGAGTTTTATAGTAAACTCACTACCTTAAGCCCATTTCCCAATCTGATGAAGTGATGAAGTCATAAATTTTTATCTAAGTTTGGATTATTTTAATATATATTTTTTTCTATAAAGGTGCCCATCGTGAAACTGACAGATGCCTTCACTCAGATTCGGGTTGATATCAGCTTTAATGTAAAAACCACCACAGAATGTGCCGAGCTTATTGAGGTGAGCTATATGAAACAGTTGAAAGTAATTTGCTGTGTCACATTTTAAAAATTGTTCCAAAAAGAAGATAATTACAAAGTAGGTTTTGTTAAATTGACCAGTGACCAAAAATTTGTGGAATTGATGGGAAATGCAGTGACTTTGGTAGTTTGGTGTAATTTAGAGTAGAAGTAAGTAATTTTTGTTTCCTTGCTTTTTGGAAAGCAAGGAACCTTATGCATTCAACTTGGCATATGTGTGTGTGTGTATGTGGCGCTTGGCTTGTGTACACCATATCTCAATAAGGAAATGATGTATCATGATCAAACTTGGTGGGTGGATAACTCATAGCGATAGAAAGATCCCTTTTGTTTTTGGTGCCTGTGAAGGTCACCAAAGGTCAGTAAGAGGCCAAAAACCAAAATATTAAACACAGCAGTAGCTCCCATTGACAGGTACAGACATGGTGGATATTTTGGGAGCAGTTGTGAATGGGGTAAGGGATCATTTCCAAGCATAAAGGTCATGTGATCCAAGGTCAACAAAGGTCAATTAGGGGTCAAAAACTAGTATTTTTGCAATCACTTGAGAACAAAATGTCCGTCAAGGTTAGGAGTGATGCTATTGTAACCCAGTAGTTGACCCGCATCTAGGTGACCTTTGACCTCAGGTTAACCTGCGGTGACCTATATCAGTTTCTTTGGTTATTTGAATTTTCGGGCCATAATCAGATCTCAAAGATACCTTCCGATAAAAATTGTCCATGTGGTTGACCCCTGTGTGACCTTCGTGTGCAAAGTTATCAGAGGTCTAGGTTTTGTTTTTTTAATAAGTACAGTTAGGATCGTCGTACAGACTTGTCATGTTGTTTCTGGAATCAGCGTGTAAAACTACATCTGACAGTAAGGTCAAAAGGTCAAATTTTGAAAAATATACTCATTTAAGGAGATACAGGGCAAAACAAAAAAGGTTGTCATTATTTTGATACTGATAAAGCTCTTTGTGCCCTATAGAGGAAACCAACTCCCGCGTCAATCGGGCACCCGGTTTTCAAGTTATGAGGGGCCAAAGGTTGGTTTTGATACCTTATTAGCAATAACATTGTGTGTGTAGTGTGTACATTGGAGCCCATGACAATTTTAGGAGAGGTTTCACATCACAAAGGGGAATATTTTTGATAAAAGTACAAAGGAAATACTAATCAAAACTGAAATTCTCCTTTTGTTCTTTCTCAGAACTTTATCTCTCAGTTTCCCACCCTCCCACAATTAGTGTTTGTCTTGAAGCAGTTTCTACTTCAGAGAGACTTAAACGAAGTCTGGACTGGTGGCATCAGTTCCTATGGCCTCATCCTGATGATTGTCAGCTTCCTACAGGTAACATTTCTAGCAGATTATAGTGAGTATGCTCTAGTCACAACCTAGCACTATCACTGTAGCCATTTCTTCAGTGATCTGATTACCTTCTTAGCTCTGTCCTGCCACAGTTGAGGAAGCTCTTCTAGTTTATGACAACCACAACCACATTACTGCACCTCTAATGAGGAAAGAATTCCACCTCTGTTTGTGGTTATAGACATATATTTGAGGTTATATAGCAGAAAGCTGCCTTTTCTAATTTGGGCTTTCTGGTCTAAGTTGGGTGGGATTTTTTGTTTAGCTCAGACTTGTTCCAATAATCTTTTGTTTTTAATTGAGAAGTTTTCTGCTCTTTCTCTACAGTTACATGTTCCCCCAGAACCAGTCAATTATGGCGTTCTTTTGATTGAATTCTTTGAGCTGTATGGCGTCAACTTCAACTATTTCAAAACAGGAATTACTGTCGAAAATGGCGGTAGCTACTTTCCCAAAGAGGATGCCTCTTTTATGACCGACCGCTTTAGCCTACTCTGTTTAAAGGATCCACTCAATAATGGTAAGTCCAATTTACACTCCCCCTTTTTTTTCACTAAAAGTGCAAATTTTATGGTATCAAAGTAGAAATATTCAGAATATTGTCAACTTCTCATTCAATTTGGGATATGTCATAAATATTCCTTTGCATTATGAAATGAAAAGTTTTCTTCTTTAAGGCTTCTGAGTTTTGCTTTATTATACTTTATTTTACTTTGTGTTATCAAATACTGTATATACACACATGTGATGGGGGGGTGGGGGTGAAGGGGGCAGTGGGAGGGGAGATGTTTCAGTGATTAAAAGAACAGTATAAAACACAAACATATTTTTACCTTTAATACATGGCAGAGAATATAATGAAGATCTGCCAGATTAAGCTATCATTCCATTTTAACATTTCTCTATTGTTGACAGGAGTTGATCTTGGCAGGAACTCTTTTGGGTTCATGGAAGTGAGGAAAGCATTCCATTATGCCTACCAAGTGCTCACCCAAGCTGTTGTACCTCACATAGACCAAGAAAGTAATGGTCATAGGTCAGTGAATTGCCAGAATTTAGTCTCCTTTTTTCTTTTGCCTTTACTCCAAAAAACTTCTCTTAGAAAATATCGAGTAAAGCTTCCATCTATTTCAGCCGCCCCCCCTCCTCCCCCTACATTACTTTTGATCAATCTGTCAAGTTCTAGCATATTATACTTATCAGGGTATATTTCTTTTGTCAAACAGTCAGGCCCAAATGAAGCTGGAAGAGACTTTCTTTATAACCTTACCACAGTATAGCGGTACACAATTTTGACTGAAAGTTACATATACTCGTTGTTTTGAAAATTTACTGTCAAAAGGTTTTCTACCAACAAAGGGAAACCAATACTGATTGTCATATGCAGTAAGAAAAAATCGTCGATTGAGATATGTTTACATCTAACCAAACAAGTGTTGATCCTCAACCTTGATCACACTAGGTGGCCTCCAGAGGTACAGTGTAAATATTTCATTAAGCAACATTACAGTCATTTCCACTCAGATTGTCCCCTAGATTTATTTGTTCCTTTTCCTTTTGGTTTTGCTCCACACAGCATCCTCGGTCGCATTATAAGGGTAACAGACGAAGTGATGGACCATAGGTTATGGGTCCAGCAAAATTGGGCCCGGAAAGCAATGGCTATGTATCCACACAAGTTTTCCATACATTGTAATATACCTCAAGATGCCTTCTATTTACCGGACACAGCCTTGAGGATAGCACAGCCAATCCGCCCTGTGAATGCTACAACCATCATCCTTGCTGACAGTTCTCAGAGAAATAGCCAAGAGACAGGATCTTGCCAAGAGGTCAACAAAAAAAGTGCAATGAACCCCACTGCTGCCACCAATATGTCCAACTCCAACGATGTCATCAACAACAAAATCACGTCTATATCTTCTTCTTCCTCTGGTGAAATTGTGTCTAGTTCCAGTGATTCTGTAAGTTGTCTGCTCAATATAGCAATTTAATCCACTCCTCTCAAATACTGAAAAGAAAAAAAAGACAGGTCCAAAAACATTTGGAAACATTTTACAGGATATTATAATATTTCTTCTTACACTCTGGTGTCCTTTTTTGTCTGTCCTTGCATCCATAATGAATGATTATTTGTTAAAAAATTAAGTGATTCTCTTTGAAATACCTATTTGCGATGGGGGAAGGGTGGGGTGGGGGTACTGTCTTGCACTTTTGGCACTTTTTGCCTGTCATATAATGTGCCATCAAATCTGAATCAGATAAAAATCATTTTGTTTTCCCTTTTGTAATTTTCTAGGAATCAGAAATGTCTTCACAAACTTCTGGTTCTTCCAAGGACACCATCGACTCTGTCCAAGGACCCTCTAAAAGGGAGACTGTCCCTAGTGTTGAACCTGAAACTAGTACTGACAAAGCCTGGACACAGGAAATTAAGAAACCAGTCTCCCATGGGCAGACGTATCACAAACAATCAAAATTCGGCAAACGGTGCAATCATACTTCTAACTCCGTTCGTGGTAACGCAGGGAACTCGCTCAGTAAGCAGACCGCCAAGGAGCGGCAAGTAGTCACGCCTCATATTGAGGTCACCGTCTCATCCAATAACAAGTCTGAAATTCAAACATCTCTGCCGAAGGGAAACTCCCGAAATTCTCCAGGAGGGACCTCTTCGTCTTTACAGCCAGTGGTATCAAAGACTTATAGAAGCAAGAATTATACCAACCAGCATGGCAAATTCCGCCACAATAGCGGTGGCAACTCAACCCAGAGTGGCAGCAGTGGCGGAGACAATAATAACAATGGCAGTCAAAATAGTAACTCTGTTAACAAAAGATTAAAGAAGAAGCATAAAAAGGATAACTCTAAGAGAGGGGCAAAGAACTGAGTCAAAAGATGAGACAAAAAGTGCCTGTATTATCTTGGTTTAATTTATGAAAGCGACAAGATTGATTGGGGGACAAGAAAACCAACAAAGAAGACTGTGAAATTGGTAAACAGACAAGACTTTAGAAGTAATCTAGAAAATCAGCTGTGCTTTGATTAAGGAGAGAGAAAAAAAGTATTGCTGTTAGTTCGGTTTCATGATTTGTGATGTAAGTGGATGTACTGAAATGAGCAATTAAAAGTGTCTACCGTGACTCCAATCTGAAATTCACTCAAAGAGAGTCCGTTTATTCAGTGTTAATGTGTTGCTAATCTCAAAGTGAAGCGGATAGTAATCAAACACGTCTACTTTCACATTGTCAGCCTTGTCAACAATGCAATTATTGTTTATATCAAATCTTTTTCTCTCGATGATTTTTTTTTTAACTATTCAGTGACAAAGAAACCATATTTTGTTGGTTTTTTGCTCACCTAGGAAAAGAATATAAAGCATAGTAAAAAGCAAAAAAAATATTATTAATGTTGTCATACTGTGACAGGAGAAGAAGCAAGATGATGGAAAGTTTGTAGTGTCGATATCAAAGCAAAAACAACTAAAAAAGATAAACATGAATACAAAACTTAAAGACACCCCACCGCCCCCACCCAAAAAAAATGCTAGAAAAAAAAAAGAAAAAACAATTTGACAGCAAACGACTTGTACAGGAAGATCACAGAGAAGTAGGAAAGATATTATATTATTATGCAGGAGTTCACTTTTCTTTTAGTAAAGACTTGGTTTTGACAAGATAAGTGGATGTTAGTTCTAACAGTTTATTTTTGTGACATTTTTTATGGCTTTGAGAAGAAATTTTTATCTGTTACCTAGAGCAATAATTGTGAAGTAACCAAGGAAGTGGGCAAGAGGTATATATTGTTTCTGAAATTGTAAAGCAGAGTTGGTCTCCATATCTTCAAACTGTTCTTGTATTCGCCATTTCGACGAAGGTGAATTTGATAGGAGGGTCGTTGTGTGATTATCTGTTGCCGGTTGGATTTTGGTGCATTAATCAGTTGTTAGGTAGTGAAGGTGCCAAGCTATAATTTTTTTCTTCATTTTTATAGGACTTTCTTACTTTGGGAGTTATGCTGATTTGTGTCTGGTTTTTAAGAAGGGACTGATAAACATTTTAAAATTGTTGCTATTGGCCCAAAAATATATACATAAAATAGCCCAAAAAGTGAAGGGATATAAAATATACAAAGGTTAAATTGATAAGATGTGGTAATGGTTGGAAACACATTAGTGTACTATAGTAAGGTTAGTTTGAGTGATATGGGAAAGGGTAGGTGGGTGGCAAAGAGGTCCTTTAATCTGTCATTAGCAGTTACAACGAGATATCTTCTTGGTCACAACTAATTATTGCTGGGCAAGTCGTTACAGGTAATCAAGATTCTCCCTCGCTGCCCTATACTTTTCATGAATTTCAAAACCCATGAAACATAAATGCTGTTTCTTATTTGTTTCACGATGTACAGGACATGGTCTTGTGTTGTGGATATGTGTGTGTTTGGGAGATGTGGGGTGTGGGAGAAGGGGGGTGGGTAGACATGGGTGGAGGTTGGAGGAAATTAGTGATCAAATTAATCCATTAACAGCAGCAAACTTTATAGACCAATTCAAAAAGGGTAGTACTTAAATAACTTGTGAAATGGAAATTCATAGTAACAGGGTCATATTAGATCATGTAATTGACTTCAGAAAGATAAAAAAAATTAAAAACAGAATAATTGGAAGAGCTTGAGTAGGAGAAACTCATAATATAATTGTTATATTGTTGAGGGAAAAAATGTATTTTGTTTGTTACTATTTGATATAAGTAAGATCAACCAGAAGTATAGAAGATTGGGGGGGGGGGGGTAGGCATTCAGGAGCATCTTATTGCATTAGGACTCATGTGATTATTCTCAAGTGATCAAATTTTAAAAAAAAGTATAAGGAATTGAGGCAATGCCATGGCATTCATAGAGAGAATTTGGGATGGCAAAGATTAAAATATAGTAGTTGCTAAAACCTATGACATAAAATGCAGTATAACATTTAATTTTTGTTCTTTATATTATTATAAAAACATAAAAAGAGAAAATACCAGTTGTAACTGTGAAGTAAAAACTAAAAAAAAAGTCAGTTTTATTTGGTTTTGCCTGACAGCATTAGACTGTATATAATGACAGAACAAAAAAATGACTAAAAAATACAAAAATTCCCACCGGACATTAGGAATTGTTACATCTTAAGTGAGTTACCCCTTTTGGTATCCTTTTGTTTATAATTGACTGTAACCATTATTGTCTCCATTTTTAGATATCAATAGTGAATTCAATTAAAACCTTTGAGGTATTTTGGATATTCATGAAGCACAATGATCAGAAATGCATCCAATTATAGGTTTTATGGTTGGGGGGGGGGGGGACACTAAAAACAAGTGTGTAACATTTTCTTATAATACAGATTTTTTTTTTTCACATGATTATTTTCATTCTCATATCTTTGGATGACTTTAAGAAGGACAGTCAAGGGCGTAGGAACCGGGGGGGCTGGGGGGGGGGAAAATGTGGAGGGGCGGAAGTATCATTCCGCCCCCCCGGTTCGCAGGTCAGAAAACCCCTTTTTAATTTCCAAATGAGAAAAAAAATCTCATTTGGAGCACCAAATTGCATCTAAGGCCAGTTGAAAATACAAAATTAAGTTTACAAAATGGAGTGGGTGTTGAAGTGTGCTATATTGCACCAAATTGCATCTGAGGCCACCTGGAAATGCAAAAAATTCCAAAGGGGAGGGGGTGTCCCCCTCCCCTTAGACCCCTCCCCCAGGCCGGCCATCAGTCTTCAGCCCCCCCACTCAAAAGTACCTTCCTACGCCACTGAGGACAGTGTACATTCAAATTGGTATCATTGACACAGTTTACCCTTTGTCGCTCCTTACTGTCACTGCCATGGAATTTAGCACTAAGAATTTAACGTTAATACGAAAATTAATTATATAAAATAAATTTAAAAATTCACAAACTATTCCAGTATGTTTAGGGAACTGGGAAATAAAAAGAACAGAATATTATTTGAATTAACAGAGAGAAAGAATGTAGAAAATGTAGTGACATAAAAAATTACAAAAGAAGCCAAACAATGTATTTTTTAATTTCAGTTAATGGGAATAACAGCCACCTTTTGTTAAGATACAAGAAAGCTTATACAAGATCAATTGACATGTGTTAAACAAACGGATGCCACTCTTCAAAAACATGTTATGTGAGTGTGCAGTATGGTAAGGGGCGATAATGATTGTGTGCACTGCCCAGTGTATAAACTATTCAAGAATATTGTTTGGTATTGTTGTGGCTGTGCTAAACCTTGTGCAGTGATCACATTGCCATTGCTAGTAGCACAGTGTATCAACATTTTTAATCTGTTGAAATCCTAATCAAAGAATACAGATTCATGATATGTTGAGAGATGATTAGTTAATTTTCAGATGGGAATCTTTATCAACACAGCTTACAAGTTATGTTTTACTTTGTTATGCAACTTCCTTCATTTTGGTAAATCAATGCTCTATAAAGATTCACATTATTCACTGTATAATTACCAGCATGTACTACAATGTAGTAAAATAAAATAATTATTCTCATGTTACCATGGCAATGCAAATGGCAAACCATGGGAAAGGCTTGGTAATAGCATTTTCTTCAAAGTAACCAAAGATATGGACATCAATTTTGTTTTCATTTTGTTATAATGGTGACCTATGTTGAGAACCTCTTATTACAAGTTCTTGGGGAAGGATTGAGGTTCGTATAAAGTTAACACGTCTACTGTGAAAATGTGAGAAAGTATTTGACACCTGGCTGTGATGTCATCCAATTTAATTAAATATTTTTAATTTGACTGTTTCATGTGATGTTTCTACTGAATCAGATGTCACAAATGAATCATGGAAGTAAAGAAACTGTAGATAGTTTTATGTGAGAGTTTGAAAAATTTGTGATTATCAGAAATTCCATTCTCCAAATTGGACATCTTGACAAGGTATACTGTTATATATTTATCCAATAAAGGGATATGTGATGTAAGCTTGCAATATGTGTAAAGAAAGCTCAGTTTGATTGATATAGGGGGGGGGGGGATAGTTGGGAGGATAGCTGGGGTGAAGGAAATCTGGGGGAGGATGGGGGTACATGTTTGAGTAATTGTGAGGGAGTAGGTTGGGAGGGAGGGAGGGTTAATGATGTGCTGCAAGATAATATGAAACAACCAAGAAATGTGATAACTATTTCTTTTCAATAAACAGTGGCACTTGTTGTATCCTCTTGTGAGAAAGACATTGACCAAATTGATTCTATGTCAGTGTTGAGGTGGAGCGTAGGCAAATGGGAACAGCAAGGCTGTTTGAGACTTTTTAATTTTTTTTAAATCTTATGCATCAGTTCTCTAGTGTAAAGGACAATTTTTTTACTCTCAGGAAAAATGCATTACAGGAAAAAGGCAAAAAAAAAAGGATTACAAAAAAAAGAAAAATATTGTAGAAACAAAAATAAAAATAAACAAAAAAGCAGTATATTATATCATTTGTTGTGTTTATTTGATCTGGTTTTCTATTGTCCAGATTTGGACTCCAATTTTGTTACTTTTTTTCAGAAAGATATCAATGATAGAACCTGGGCACAAAAAAATGAAATCGAAGTTGATCCAACTCGCATCTCTGTCCACGTACATTGTAACCACGGTAACCATGTGATCATGACTATTTGTAAAGTGAAGAAGAATCAGTAGTTTCTTGGAAAGTAAACATTACTGTGGAAGGGAGGAACAGTGTGTGGGGTGGTGTTACAGGGAGGATTACAGACCTAAGTCAAAAGTCAAATTAAGGTCATGCTAAGGAGCATCATATATTTTCAGCTCTTATTTGTAGCACTCCCTTGTATGCATCAGCCATATTATTCACTGGTAAGGAGTTAACAAGGAAGAATTTTTATTCTAAAAGATATCAATGTCCAGAAAAACCAGTCTTCCCTATGTGAAATAAAGACATATATGTATTTTCTTTTACCAATTTCAGGCTAGCAAATCAGCTCTGCCACCAACTTGCCCCCCCCCCCCTCCCAAGGCACATTTTAAATAGTAGGCAAATCCACCCTTCACACAGCCTATGATATCTTTATCCCACAGCGCAGAGTGTCGTCAGCTTCTGATCTGGTGTCAAATTCTTACGTTATTTGTCAGTGTTAGTGAAAGTTGACAAAGTGTCACTCTTATCAACGTTGAAGTAATTTCTACCTAAATCGTAGGATTAATCTTAAACTTTGCAGTAGCTGTCAAACGCTTTTCTGTTTATCCGTTTTAAGATTGTTCCGAGTTGCTTTCCTGGACCGACTTCGAATGTGTGAGGAAAGGGCACTCCTTTAGCCCTCTCATATATATGGTGCATGGTTTGTTCCCACTTCACTGGTAGAGTTAGTTGTTTCTTCAGTGACCTTTTCACGTGTTTTGGATTCTGGTACACTTTACCGTCAATGTTTGAATAAACCTGAATTAATGGTTCTTCTAATGTCACTTCCTCCAGAGCTTTACCAAACTTTTCCTCTGCTGGTTCCATGAATGACGTATGAAACGCTCCGCTCACAGGTAGACGACGAGTTAGTTTAAGAGAAAAGTCTTTCGCTCTCTCTTGAATAAAGTCTAAGGCCTTTAAACGAAAAAAAGAAAAGCCAAGATAATTGAATTAAAATATATGAAATAATTCGTTCTAAACATTTGTTTTAAAATAATTATATCGATTCTATACACGAACAAAATGGAAATATTGGCTTCAGATAAATGTGAGCATATATAATACGGCCAGTTTGAAACCAAATGAGCTACAGTAGTCGGTCCAGACTGCAGCTGATATTACTACAATTACCTTACAATGGAAACTCCTAAGAAGTCAGTACCGTACATACACTGTTCGCATATAGATTAATATGTTATTCAGTGCAACACCAAAGACTCATTGAAGTCATTTCTGCAAGATGCACATAAAAAACAAAAGCTATCCATTATTACAAAGAAACTTGGATATTAACGATTTAAAAAGCAAAAAAAGTCATCATAAAGTGCAGGATGGAAACTACTGGCAATAACAAAACCTGCTCCAACTGAAATTTATGAATTATCTAGGATTATTCACTAGATTGAATGATTCAATTCTAGGAGATCAGTAGAGAGCTGATTTCACACAAGCTAGAGTTGGTTCTGAAGCAGTAAAAAGGATAGTCCAGGGAAAAGTAATTTTTTTGACTGATGAAAGAATACGTTCTTAAAAGCATCCTGGTGATGTTTGCATTCATTGCCAAAAACACATTTAAAGTTGATGTTCTGTAAACAGGATGGGAACATGAAGTAAACAGGTGTGTTGTTTTAAGTGCACACTGAGGAATTTGGTTTACATCTTTGTTTTACATTCTTCACTCAATTTTCTTATCAAAATGGGAATTCATTAACAACAGGATATATATATATGGATATATGGATATATATATGGATATATATATATATATGTATATATATATATATATATATATATATATATATATATATATATATATATATATATATATGGATAACTCACATCCTATAAAGTTAGTTTGATTCCAGTTAGTTAGTTAGCTTATAAAGTTAGTTTGATTCCAAAAACATTCATGAAATTGTCAAGAATTGTAAACAAAAAACAATTACTATTTGTTCATCATATCAACATCATAAATTGTTCATTACTTAAGTAAATTCTCTCTCTGAATACAAAATTGTTCCCAAATACAATTTATGCAAACTATTTCAAACATGTTTAACCTCAACATTGCCAGCTAGTACCCTGGCATCTGGATACAAGTAGTTAGCTACAGAGCACATGGCGCCCTCTATCCCATGGTTCTGGCAGTATGTGGCCGCCTCCTTGCAGATGTAATTGTATCGTGCCTGGTCTCTGCCGACAACAGAGAGCATTCCTGTCTTTACCATTTCCGACGCTCTTTGCATCGCTTCTGCCCGAACTTGAATGAGAAAGACAGCTGTGGATGGAAATGTAGTAAATTGAAATGAAAGTTTAATTTTTCAATTGGTGGTCCTTGTTTCTCAAGGAATATCTCTGTACTTAGGCCAGTTTTTCATGGCGACAGTCCAGAAACTTTATATATAGCCCAACCCAACAGTGGGTTGCCAAGAAATTGCCTGTGCGTTTTGGTTTTTTCCCGACAGCCGAAAGCTTCCAGAGCTTGCTATCCCACACTGATGAAATTATATTTTGTAATGTTCATCAAATCGTTAATCCAAGCTAGCATTCATACATCCTGAGTGTCGATTCTGAGAGTGCAGTGATCTGATGGGTCATGGCTCAGTCCTCATCGAAGATCCTGGGTCGTGGGCCGAATGCAGTTGTAGATTTCAGATTGCTGTTAGATATTAGTTGGTTCTGGTTAATAATAAAAAAGTACTTAGGACAGTACTAAAAGAGAGGACATATGATGAAAGGGGCTACAAGCTATAAGATGCCAAACACATCATGACTTTTCTTTTATAATTTCTAAACATTCCAGCAGTCATTTAATAGTATGAGGTTAATACACTTTTTACTTTAAAGTCATTGTGCTGACAAATTTTTTTGGCGACTGTGAACTCCACATGACCTAAGCTGATCTATGACCTCAACATTAAAGACCAACTATGGAGACTTTTCGATGAACATAAAATCCCACCATTTTTCATGTATGTAATCCTTAACTGACTCCAATTACATTGCTGTAATTAACTTTACCAATTTCGGACGTTAAATACGTGAAAAATGGGACGAAAAGTCAGCTTCTATTTCAGACATTCCTGAAACATTCCTAAGACATCAGGTGACCATGTGACGTCAACGTTTGTATACCTCACTCACAACTATACTTTTAGTGTGTAAAGTCGTATACTTGAGCTGCCAAAAACATCAACGATATTACTCCTTTTTCCTCAAAATGCCACAATTCTGTGTTGTTGGAGGTTGCAGTTAAACCTCATCCAACAAAAGCATCAGCTTTTTTAGATTTCCGAGTAAAAGAACCGACGTAAAACGCCGCAGACTTTGGATCAATTTTTTGAGATCCACGCGGAAAGATTTTTCAGCACCCGGAGTATCTCATGCCCATGAGTCCACATGCATGACCCTGCTTCTGTGTATGCTGCAAATGTCTCATTCTGTGAAAATTATATACTGTCGATAGCTGTGTCGGACCATGGTCGGACATAGCTAATGTGAAATTGACCGTAAACACGCCCTGGACGTCCTTACATGTAACATTATATCACGCAATTGACAGTAATATATTTACTGTAAGAGATGACCGTATATATATACCGTGCCAAGGGTATAGCATTGTTAGTACATGTACGTTAGTTAGTTACAACTCTCGCCGGCGTTTGCTCACAGCATGTATAAATAGCCCTGTTTGGATTTATCTATTCATTTGTTGTATTCCAGTATCGTGAGTTCGTGATACATGTGTAATATTGTCCGTTCTGTTTATTCCGACATCTGCATGTTCTAAGGAGTTGAATAAAAACGGTAGTATGTAGCGATCGGACGTTTTATTTCGTTAGTGACTGTCTTGTGATTGTGGGATGTTACTGGTCAAGGCCTGTTTCAACTAGACCTAACTCTATGGAATTGCACAGAGTCACGGTAGTTTTTCGCCCAGGATTGAACAAGAAACGTGGATTAGGATATTCACTGCTAAATTTGTTTATTGACAGGATACTTTTTCTGTGTTTGTACTTTTGGATATTAAAACGAGTAAGTACTACGTAAGTATATTGTACCGTACGGACCTATTGACGCTACGCTATATGTAAAAGATGCCTCCATTTGAGTGGAAATTTTGCTAATAAAATAAGCAATTTAACTAAAATTTCTGCTTATAATTGTCTTCAAACATGTTGTTAACCTTCATGTGTTCTTGTTTTAAGCTAACAGCTTTTCAAACGCTCGAAATTGGAAGTCAAAAACAGTACAATTGTTCGCTATCTGTGTACAAACAGTGCCTATATCAGCGTTTGATTTTCGCGGTATACAAACTTTGACGTCACACGGTGACCAGAGGCTCCTTTGGGTCAATCTCTGTTTTCAGACATTCCAGAGGTTCATGTCACGTGACTACCCAAAATGTCCATTTTCGTGGTCGTTTTTGATGGGTTATAGTAGGTTTTCGAAGATTATTTTTTACACATGTTGATTATGGGTATGTAAACTCCTAAATTAATGGAAAATCTCAACAACAAAAATTGCCTCCATATTTGGTCTTTAAAGAAAAGGATTCATGTACACACCCAATTGAATCAAAGTATGAGGTTCATTCAACTTTTGATTTTGGAGTTAATATCTTTTATAAGCTAGTCCAATAAACAATAAGAGTCTTGTACACACCAATGTGCATATATATACATTAAAACTTGATTAAATTATGACAATAAATCTACTGTTACAAGATTGTGACAAATTTTAGTCAAAATACAGTTTTTAATAATGTTTACACCTCTAGATTTGTAAAACTTAAAGTTACCACTGACCATCTTCAAATGACAAAGCACCAGCAAATACCAGAGCAGCAAACTCTCCAACGCTAAACCCAGCAGCTGCTACACAATTCTCAATGGCCTGTATTGAGAAAAGAGAAAGTCATTTGTTGTCTGGTAATTAACTACTGTAAGTGTATCATAAACATCATAAACTTGGTAATAACGGACAGCTTATGAGAAGCTTACAAAACTCTTCATTTGATCTACCTAAATTACTAAGTGCACTAAACTCCTACCTGTACGTAATTTTCGACACAGACTTTCAAGAAAGTTATCCTAAATGTAATGTAAGTTACATTGCACAGCACAGAAGATTATTCAATATTGTTAGGACTCTCTGGAAATTAAAACATAGGTGTATATATGTCCTTGCCAATGTCAAGATAGACTTGATTATTAGATCACGTAAAATACTTTACCTACAGGTCACATACACTATTAGACATAAATGAAATACAGAAGGTGTACTCTATTAGTCAAACCAAACCCTTTTTTATTGAGTCTGTTGATCAAATTATCTACTAACGTTTCTGAATAGTGTACATAAACGACATTTTGCACAGTACTGTGAAAGAAGGCAGAACAGTGCTTTGGAAATGAAGAAATCCTGATTTGATTCATTTCTTGATTAGAAGAGTTTTATATTTAATAGCTGTCTTCGTCCTACAAAAGAGGAAAAGGAGAGGAAAGAGGAAAGGAAGAGGTCCCGGGGTGGGTGTGAGAGAAGAGCAAGGGATGGAAATGTACAGTACAAGACTACAGCATGAGGTGTAAATGGCATGTGAGGTTAAAATATGCCATTTTTACACTTTTGTCCACTTTTCAGAATTCTGCATTCCCAGTTTTATGTCAGTAGTCACACTCAAAGTTTGACAGAGCAATGATTCGGATGTTAGTAGATTTCTATTAATGATATCAGAATCAAAACATTGGTCCATACCAATACTGTGTGACTAACATAATGAAAACTACTTACAAGTCCTATGGTTTATAACAATTAGGGTACCCCTAGTGGTACTACAGATAAATCAAAACCAAAGGGTCAATAGAACTTTTCAAACACATCTCTGAACATTGCCTGTGACTGTTCCCAAGATTTTGGAGGTCAATTCCACAAAATGTTAAGACTACTTTTCACGTAGCATAATGTTTAGAAATAGGATATACTGTAAGTCGATTGAGGATACAAAACGTGACTGGTGGTTTGACTGAGAAACCAATTTATTGTACAGATACACAGCAAAGTTGATACCAACCCAAAAGTCTCAGGTCAACACAAGTTACAAGTTTCTCAGTCACAGGTCAATTCATGTGACATGTCACACTCTATCTGAGCTGATTAAGTCTATTACAGTCAGAATGCTAACGTGAAGCATATTCTAGTTTGTGTTGACATATTGTTCACTGACGATGTTGTTATAATGACGTCACACATGGCTCATGTTTGGGTGGTTACTGTATGTAGGCTATGGTTCAAAGCTAATAGAAGCGTGTACAGATGTGGGGATGGAAGACAGCCAAACCGGTTCAAACTGGTTGAGTGCTCATTTGCATGTGCTCATCTGCATATCAGGTTGGCAGTCACCTTGAATCAAGAGTTGGGATGAGAGGTCAGAGCTAGTTTAGACCAATCAGGTCCAAGTGCAAAGCGTGTGCCCTGTGCTTGACGTTGTAAGTTGTTATTTTAGAGTCAGGGGTTTAAGTTTGTCTCCCAAAGCCACAGACCTATCAGGGAGTACAGTTTGTCTTCCAAAGGGTACAGACGTACAACAGAGGGCTCCGTAATTTATATTTATACTCAGCATTTATGCTAGTATATTTAAACCCTCCAAAGTTACTGTTGTATTAATCGTTGAGTTTATACTGTACCAAGAGTTAATAAAGAGGAATTTATAATCAAATATCCGCTTTTGTAAACTATTTATGAAGACTTTCATGTTTACGCTCGGTTAACATTACTAGTGTAAGGCCCAGCTTAGCCTACCATTACCAACTTATACCTAGAACTATCAAAAATATGCCTTACACTCATTCCAATTTTGCTTCCCTCTCCAGGTCAATCAAAAAGTAACGAAGAATGTGCAGTACGCGCAGTACAGTAAACGGGGGACTATCACTGCAGTATATGACTAATATATGCTAAACAATATTAATAGGCACTTACTACAGACCTTTGGATTTTCTTCTCTTAGCTTCTCAACCCCAGCCAGTGATGTCAAGAAGACAGCAGATTGGCAGAAAATAGTCTGATCCAGGTCTTCTTTGGGTCCAGTGGTACAAAGTTGTTTCAAATCATACTGTAATATCTCTGAGGCAACTTCAAACATATCCTGCACATTAGGGTACTTCAAGAACGCCTCACACATACCAACATATTGGCTCCCCTGTCCTGGAAAGAGAAGGACCGAAGTAAGAGAGGGATTGATTTTCTCACGTCTCGGTTTCTCCGTAGTCAATTCTGCGATACTTGCTTTAGACAATCCATCAAACTCCAAGATTTCTTTCTCAAGTTGCAATGCTGATTTATCTGTCTCCTCCATCAGAGCAAGTAGTTTTGTTCTACTCTTTTTCTGTCCTCTATACAAGAGGTCTCCTCCATCTCCTTGCTGACCTGAATAATGTCTCCATGGCAGGAGCATTCTGCTCAAAGGTGGACATTGTTTAAACTGATTTATGCTGTTTGATGATGGAACCTGTCTCCCTAAAGTTGTTGATAAGGATTTCACCAGACTTATACCAAGTCTGTATCTCTTTAGCTTTATGTGACAGTTCCTGCATATAGCTAGAGCCATTGTCACACCTCAGCAGTAGGAATAAGATTTCTTTGTACGAACTGTGTCGTAGCGGCTAGCAATTCCTACAAATATAAATTGAAATAAAATAAAACTGTTAGCAAACTGCTTATCCACTAGAGAGCCTGTGTTAGAGAATGTGTAAAAGTAAGTTGGCTTGAAAGAGAAAGAGATCATCAATCCCAATTTTGTCCCTCAACTGTTTATCTCCCACCTCTCCTGTTTGCCTGTTGGTTTCTTTCTTCTCTCCATCCCTTGTCTACTAATCCCCTTACATCTATTTCTTTGTGTTCACCATGCTCATTAACCTGTCTGTTTTCTGTGTGTGTTTTTGTCCCTTCTGTTACTGTAACTTGTCATTTAGCCTTTGAAGAAGATCCTGCTAGGATCCAAACGTCAGGCCAACTTACTTTTACACAAAAATAAATTGAAAAAGATATCAATAATAAGAAAAAAAGAAGGTAACCGTCACCTTTCAGATCATCATCTTTATTGCCCCTGATATGCTATTGTTATACTAGTTAGAATGTTGAAAGAATGATGGGGTTTATTTGATTTTAGGCTATTGTAAAGTCTACAGGTTTCTTATGGGAATCTTCTTGTTAATAATTAGTCATGGACGGCGATCATAGGGGGGGGGGGTTATAGTACCTAATATCCCCCTCCCCCAATATTTGGAGGCATAGTTTTATGTGTGGCTATAAATAGAAAATAATATGAGATAATTAATCCAAATCATATTTGGCGGTGGCTTAACCTCATCCAACACATGCTGCATGAGGTAAATGACTCCTCTCGAGCATATTTTTTGTATTTTTTATGATATCAAAGTTTTATAGTAGCCGTTATAAGAGGTTTTAATATTTGTACACCAATAAATTAACTGTGTCTGAATTTTCGAAAATTCCCTGACCAACATTCTTCATCATGCTTCCCTCTACTCGTGCAATTTTGACCAGTCTGTTAGGGGTTGAAGGGGTTTTTTCTATATTGGTTGTCCATAGATGAAATTTTGTACAACATTATGGGTATGTTTTGAAGTGAATTTATTATTCAAATTCTGAACAAATAATGGGCTTAAAAGTTAAAACCTTGAAAAGAGGGGCTGATGGGTATTGTGGGCCGTTACGTAGTATTACCTACAAAAGCAATGATCCAAAGGAGATGCGATGAGGTCAAACATGATGTGTGTCTGGTGACAATCTTGAAACAGGTTATGGATGGAAAAAAAAACTATTTGGAAAGACTTGGTTCCCAGGCAAAACCGCAAAAGTGTTCATCCGGTTGGTCATTTTCAAGTCCTTGGAGTGCCATTTCCTGTGATCTGAGGGGCTATCAAAACCAGAAATTTTCTTGTATGCTCTGCTTTGATAGTAATTCGCACCCCCGGATTAGGAAATCCTGGATATATGTATATATATATATATATATATATACAAAACGTCACAAAGCGCATGAACAATTTGGGTGATGAAAGTTGCTACGTGCCTGCACCAAAGCAAGTGTCCCCCCCCCCCCCAATATTTGAAACAAATCGCCGCCCCTGATTACAGTGTTAAAGCTGACCATAGGCCCAGGTACCGTGCCCACATTAGAAGTGTACTTGCAAGTTTCCCTGGATTTTGAACAGAAATAAATATCTAATCTACTTATTAGCCCTAGGTATGTACAGTATGATTCCAATTTATCACTAAAAAAATTTAGGGCCTAGGCCTAGACCTAGTACGTATCAGTTGCCAACATTGTTTTATGTTTATGTCCAAAATAGATAACCAAGGAATGTTGCCAAAATATTCCTTCTAGAACATTCCTAATGTGCTTTGTCATTAAAACAAAGGGTAATATGTTATATCATAATTGTACCCACCATGCAACCTATGCTCTACCTGAAGTAAATAAATGTTATTATTTTCGTACAACGTTAGTTAGTTTCCCTAATACTATTAGTATTACTACTACTAGCACCTAACTTAGGCCTACTTCTCTTGGGCTTCAGCCAGTGGTAACACGCCGCATGTGTGGCCCATGTAGACTGGCACGAAAGTTTGTTACTGTAGGTTGGCGACATTCAAAATGTCGCAAACGGACTCATTCTTCCGTTGTCCTTAGTGTCCGCACTTCATTTTTCTTCACTAACCCGGCTTTATTTAAGCACCAAATACCGACCACCAATGTAATAAATGCGCTGTTATACGAAGTGATCACGAGTACTACTGCATGCCGCCACGCGCTGTATATTATATACGAGGGTGACGGTGTCACAGTATGTTAGCACCAATCAAAATAGATCTTAGAGAAGGTCTGGGGTTTCAGCCAATCGCTGCAAAGCACCACTAATCAAGATGTCTGCGCCCATAGATGTAAACAAAGTGCAAAACGTAACCGAGAAGAATGGCGACTTCCAGCCCGACTTCAAGCGTGTATACTGTAGTTAAGTTGAAGGAGCATAGAATTAGAGAAATGGCGAGCGGTCGATTCGGGCGCTTTGGAAGTGATGAAGAAGTCCGAATTTCGATATAGCCTACCTATTACTAGTAGTAGGCATAGTATACACTAGTTGTACTACTCAGTCTGTAGTAGTAATACTACTGCTACTACTACTACAGTAGGCGTAACTGTATGTTAGGAATGTAACTGTGTTAGCCTTACTTAGGCCTGCAAACTGTACTGCCAGTGTCATGCACGGCCATTCACTCTGGTATTTTAATAAGTATTAGAACCCTAGGGCCTAGGATCAATACTTAGTTTTGTACTGGTGGATCCAAGGGTGAGGGGCGTTGTGCTTAATACCCAAAGGCGATTCACAAAATGTCTAATGCCCCATTGTTTGTCCTATGTACACTGCATAACAATGTGCAACGTATTGTCTGCAATTTTGAAAAATATAATATTATTACCAAGTACTCACTCCACATATTATTCAGCACAATAGGCTATACTGTACCTATTTCATGGACTTTTGTGGATGAAATTGGAAGCCCTCAGTTTGTAATGACTTTGTAAACTGCAGTGATTGAGATCCTTGCTTGGACAAGGTGTTGAGCTATTTAAATAAAATTGTGACAGGTGATCAGCATGAGATCCAAGAGAACTTCATATGTCATTCAAAACCATTGACTTTCCAAACTGGCCTTAATTTTAAAAGATGGTTTACTGACAACACACGCTGGCAGTAGATGTCAATGATTGTTAACATGCTGAAAAAAGGATAGTACTGGCAGTAGAAGCACAACCAAAAACATTGGAAAGGAAAGTAAAGCTGCACTCAAAGACACAAAATATTTTGCATGGTTCCATGACTGGTCTATGGAAGTTGCCATCATGATAAATAACAGTATGTCCATGATGGATGCCTCCTATGAACGAAGACTCTGGAGCAAAATGTTATATTCCATATTTAATGGAGTGGCACCTGGTTAATGGAGAGCAAGCACAGTGTACATAAAATACTGGTGTAAGTCTGAGCAACTGGATATTTGAAAGACTCTCCCATATTGGAATGTAACTTTTAGCTCGAACCAGCTAATGCCACTTGATATATTGTGACTCAGCATCTTCACTCTGTCAATTATCTATCTAGCTGTTATCCATCTGTTATTCATATTTCTACAGTACCTTTTTGAAGTAACTACTGAATGGGCTGTGTGAAAACCCCTCATAGCACTGCAACTGTATGACTGCCTTTGGCTAAGCCATCCTTCACCAACTTTAAACTCTGCAGTCTTGTGTTTGAGGCAAGTGGGATTGCTTGACAAAAGATTGAACTATTAAGTTTATGTAGACAGCTCAAAATTGGCAAAATACAATTAGCTTCCTACTCGTATTAACATGTAATAGATCAAGGTGGTAAGTTTGTTCACCATACATGTATATATGTGCTAGCAGCCTAGGATGTCATCATTTACAGTTTGTATTTAGGAATTCTATAAAATTATGTCTTTTTCTTTCACCTTGACACATGATGTGGTCGAGTACTTATTTATGAATCAAGTAGAGCCTTGTTTACAGGAAACCTGCAGAATATCATACAACATGCCAGTTTCAGGGTTTGCAAATCACTCAATCTTTTGGTATACTGTATATGACCAGTTTACAGTGGTAACTTATCAGTAGTATTATAAAAGCTATACATATTTAGGGTTAACATTTCACAACATGAGTGTGGTTTTAATGGATTAGCTGTATTACATTTATCTATGGTTGTTTAAGTGCTCTGGAAACTCTTTTTGTGATGGATTTTTGTGAAAGTTGAATGCAGTTTTCCTCTGCAAGGTCACAATTGCAACCACGAGCATTTCTCTGGCAACTAGAAATGTTCATCCTCTCAGTTTAGTCACTGAGCCGGTGTTCGTTCAATCATCTGTTGGCAAAATTTTCAGACATTGTATGAGAAGAAATTCAATAATTTCACCTATGGTAGTGAGCAAAACTTTTGCCAAAAGTGTGCAAAAATGGCAAATACTTCACACAAAATACCTGACATTACACTCATATTTTCATGCATATTGTGTTGAAACTTTTTATCTTTTCATTCTATTTATGTCAAGAGACATGCTGAAGGGCATAAGAAGCCTCATAGAGAAAGTTTCATGAGTGTAGTAGTAGCAGAAAGACATGACAGTAATCACATGGAGACTGATTTGGCTGGACATTCCAACTGAAAATTACAATTGAGTTTTATCAATTTTTATGTCTTTCACCAGCCATGATTGCTAATAATGAAGGCATACTGTGCATACCTGAGAAGGCAATGGGTTGGGAGGAGGCATCTTTCTTGGTCTTGCAGGTTTGTGTGTATGTAGTTGTTTAAACCGCAGTATGGTATAATGCAATTGAACCTCATATTGTGATAAGTTAAATACTGTGCTTGGATTCAGTTAGTATTTTACCTTTGCAGACATTCTTAGATGTTTACTCCTTTAGGTACTGTAAAACTTCATAGGATCAAGCAAATGATCCCAATAACTATAAAAAGAAACTCAATGTTATTATTGATCACAATTCAAGTCAATTGAGAAAGCACTGTATGCAAGCAGAATAACAATTGGAATGGTTGTTCAATGATGATAAAAAAAAAGGGGTGTGGCAGAAAAGGTTTGTAGGTATACAGTATTTGCTCATGTTACTATCATAATTATCATATTTCTGCCACCTAATCATACAGTTAATCAAGAAGAATTTTATATTAGTGACTAGTAATTAGTAAACAGTGTTAAAATAAATAAAAAATCTTAACATTAAAACGCTATAGAAATATGCCCTTTGCAAATCACAGGTGACATATGTTCTGTTCATTTATTGACAGATCTATTTAGTCTAAAAAGGTTCTTTTCACTGTAAAAAGGTATTTGTTGTGGCATGAAATAGTTATCCTTCAGCAGGATTCATATTATATTATTTTCTGAACATTTACAGTAAATGAACCCATTAATTGTATGTTAAACATTATGTGGTTTCAGTCAGTCTTGACAGTCAATTAACATTTCCTTGCTGTTAAGGAAGTATGCAATTACCTCTTTGTTTAATTAACAAGAAATATCATGTTGCATTGTGCCTGGATCAAACACAACAGCAAACTTAAATTTATGTGCATTTTGTGTATTGCATTTTGTAGTTTCGGTTTCTTGCTAAAAGCTTTGTAGTCAGGTCGGTGTGTCAGCGTGTATGTGTATGTGTGTGACACTTAAGTTTGTATGCACGATAACTCAACAAGGGCTATGATTGATCAATGCTATATTTGGTGGGTGGGTGGTCCATAATTAGTTGATTAAAATATTGATTTTGGTGCTCATATTATGAATATTAATGAGGTCACAGGGTTAAACCTACAGTAGACAACCATAAGTCACAGTTTCATCAAAGGTGAGTGTGTTATTGATAGGTAGCTTACACATGGCGATGTGTGTTATAATGGATAACATGTGTATTAATGAGGAGGTGTGGCTTTGTAAGGCAATTATTGATCTTGCTTCATCATTACATACTTGGAGTGTTCCCTGTTAATCAATGAACAGCAGCAGGAACCATGAAATATTTTCATTCTGGTTGACAGTACCTTGCTATGCCAAATGTATCTTGGAAATACCATAGCTGGTTGTGTTTCATATGTAAATAAGTATGTGCTCATTTCTACTTCCGATCTAGTTGCTGGGAAAAGCAGCGATTTGTTTTGTTATTCTAGTGATATCATAGCATATTTGTGGTGAATAAATGCAATACTTTAATCTGGTGACATTGCAACAAGAGTACTTGGTGATTTCAATAAACTCAAGTCGCAATTGATAATGGTATTTTATTGTTTATTTCATTAACTATTATTGACAGATGGATAAAAATCCACATTCTTGACATTTTTATTATTACGGAAGGGACTGAAATCTTGTCATGATGCTCTCTAGCATAAAATAATTTTAAATTATTAGATGAACCTAATTGCCTGTGATGTTATCAAGGGCGTAGGAACCGGGGGGCTGGGGGGGCGCCAGCCCCCCCCAGTGAAAAATGTGGAGGGGCGGAAGTATCATTCCGCCCCCCCCCCCCGCTTCACAAGTCAGAAAACCCCTTTTTCATTTCCAAATGAGAAAGAAATCTCATTTGGAGCACCAAATTGCATCTAAGGCCAGGTGAAAATACAAACTTAAGTTTACAAAGTGGAGTGGGTGTTGAAGTGTGCTATATTCCACCAAATTGCATCTAAGGCCACCTGGAAATGAAAAAAAAACCTCCCCTTAGACCCCTCCCCCAGGCCGGCCATCAGTCTTCAGCCCCCCCCCCCCCCTCCCACTCAAAGGTACCTTCCTACGCCACTGGCCTCCCCTAGCTGTATAGACTCGGAGTGATATCATAATTATCTACCCTTTCATTCTCCTCTCACTCTCTACAATAATGCATTTAATCGTCCTGATCATTGCATCAATGGACCCAGCGAGTCCAATTCTAGGGCAAACAGTATTTTTATCGATTTTTATGACGTTATATTGTGGAGCGGTATTTGGCGCCAATGTAAACTTTGCCCGACTGGCTTGAAATTATATATTAAAATATTAAAAACAAAGCTCATTTTTTCAATGTCATTTCGATTGCCTCCGACCTTATTATTATATTTTTTACAATTTTTTTTATGTCTTTTTAACATGCCGCCTTTTATCAAGTAGAAAAGAAAAGATATGAAACTTAAGAAGTAAGAGAAAGTGTCATGCTGTATATATGCCACAAATTATTGCATGTTGCATTTCCGACTTATTGACGTACACGACTACATCACATCCGCTTGGATTTAAAAGACGGGAAAATCGGGATTTAATTTTCAAAACGTACCTTTGCAATTAGCTTTCAAGGTAATTATAAGTTTCAAGTTGACAGATATTCCCAGTGCTGTGGGGTTTGCCTTAGAAAGTATTTTTATGAAGCGCCCTCACATGGAGAGCAACTTACACTGAGCTAATACATGGATATCACGTGAAAGCATCGGTCTGCCATAATATGCATTCGGAGATTCGGCTTCCTATAGACCTCATTGAGACACCAAAATTAATCAGGCTAACCCTAATGGTAAACCTATAGGGTGAGGGTTAACGCCATAATTGTTTGGAAAATTCTTTTCGAGGTCGAAAGCCTTTCCACTTACTGCCGCACATATAAATTTTAGTTCCAACCAAGATTTTGACTTTCTTAAAGACTTTAATATTTTGGACATGCCATTCTCCTGTGATTCTGTGACGTTATCACACTCGTTTGGAAGGTGGGAAGTTTTCCATAGAACTATTAGTTCTGCAAGTTTCTTTCGATTTTAGCCTCAGTTTGAAAATATGGCCAGTTGAGCACTTTAACCATTTTTAACTTCTGGACCAGAAATGGTATGAGCATCCGTCTCGAATATGTTTGGGAACTAGTGACCCAATAAGCCATAAAATTAGAAGATCGGATCCTCCCCCCTTCACAGACCCCCCCCCCCCCCCACTCTTACGGAATAACTTTGAGAAAACAGGTTTATTGGACTATATAGGCTACGAAACATGTGCATTATTGTGTATAGCTGATCATGTGAAGGTTTTTATAGAGGCACTCCTTCCGCAAATTGTTCTCATCTGTTTGTTACTGGTATATTTCGAATCAGCCTGCTGAACTTTGGTCCGGTAGTTAGCTATTCAAACATTTTATATCACTGCCCATTTATTAGCCGTGCTGCTGGTGTTTTTCTTTATTATTCACTTTTCTTAAAGGATGAGTACATCATTTACAAAAGGGCAATGAGCAGCCTAGTAATGAGCAAATAATGAACCAGAGAGTCAAAGATTCAGTGATTCCTTGCCCATAGGAGAAATTTTGTTAGGGCTTTGATTTCAACTTGAGAGATTTGGAGTTATGTTTGTAGGTTATTCACAGTTTGGGCTGTATTGACCTTCACCAAAACAATAGGGTTCTTTAATTGATATGGGTCATCGACATACCAAGTACATATCAAAATCTTATTGCTTACTGCAAAGATACTGGCCAGAGAGAACCTACAGAAACTCAGCAACTTACGCGAAATGCAGCTCGTATACCGGTTTCTTTGCGACAGTTTTGTACGGATGCCTGATCCGGACGACGAAATGATATAGGCTTGCGCATCATCATCGTAGGGCAGAAACATGTCTGTGATGACAGTATGGTCGATGTTGGGTACCGTAGAATGTGTTTTCTGAAAACTACTTCTCTTGACCTCAAAGGAAATTTGACACGCATGAAATTCCACAGCGATTTTGTTCTCACCAAAGGCAATCTACGTGCTTTGTTTGTACATTAACGCAATTTCACTTTTAGAGTAATTTTTATACAAGTTTTTCAGACTCAGTCACCTCTGCTGACCTCAAATGACTGTTGACCCGTGTCCAATATAATAGGGATCTTCTACACAATATGGGCCATCTACATACTAAGTATGAAATCCTTCCAAGTTACCCCACCTATAAGATATTGTGTTTACAAGCAGTTTAAGAGGTTTTTAGTTTGACCTCTGGTGACCTCAAATGACCTTTGACCTCCACCAAAAACAATAGTATTCTTTTTCCTACAATGGGTTACCCACATGTAGAGTATGAGTTAAATATAAGCTTCAATTATTGAGATATCGTGTTTACAAGAAAGTGTCACATAAACACACGCACACACACAATCACCATCGCATTGATTTCTTCAGCCTTTGGCAAGGAATCAAAAAGAGGCCTGTTTCTGGATATAATGCCCCAGAGAACTACAGCAACTGAAATACAATGACTCAGACTTTTCTATTTTATTCTTTTTATTTCAAACCAAAAATATAGTATAAATGTATAAATACACGAGGTACACAAAATATGAATATATAGGTTAAGAGAAAAGATGTGATAAGGAGCTTGAAATAAACTTGATTGAAATGTACTGTAAAAGTCATTACAATCCCAGCTGCCTATACCACTCCACCCCCTCCGAAGACTTAATAATAGTAATAATGATGACAACGACGATGATGATTTTCTAATAATAATAATAATCATGATAACGATGATGATGACGATAATAATAGTAACAACAACAATAATAAGAATGATGACAATGACAATAATAATAATAGTAATCATAGTAACAACAACAACAATAATAATAATAACAATAAGAATGATGAGGATGACAATGACGATAATCATAATAAAAGTAATAATAGTAAAAACAACAACAACAATAATAATAATAATAACAACGATAAGAATGATGAATAATAATTTTAATAATTAATGGCATTTATACATTAAGTTGCCCATGGATTGGTGTACCTGAAACTCTCGACCCGCCCACCCTCCCCACCTCACCCCTCCGCTTTTCTTAATGGATGTATGCAAGTTATCATGGTTCACTATTTCACTCAACAAATGCTGTAACATGCTTGGACCACATAAACACTGAATGCTCCAAACCACCGTACTTCAGATGTTGTCAGCAACTGTTTCCATCGTCGAGGCATTTCAAGTAACACACTTTGCATTGAATTGGTGCCTTCATGAATAAAATGTAGTAAAATAAACGAATAGTTAGGAAGCAATACAACATATTTTGTAGATTTCAGGAAGTTAAAAAAAAAATCAACAACTGTTCATAACTTTCTGCAGATCATTTCTCATGTTTTTGCTTTGTCGTGACTCCTGCTTCAAGGCATCCTGGGTATTACAGGGTATTACACAAAGTCATTGCCCACGAAACCATGAGTATGAAGCATTGATTTCAATGAATTTTTAATTATTTCTAGAAGTTTATGCTCTTACTCATATGCTATGATGATGCTATGATGGATGGCTAGTTCTCAATTAAAAAAGAACAAATTAAAACCATTAGATAAACACAATCATTTCACATACTGAAAGGTGCCTTGTACTTACTGCCTTGGTTAGGAAAGAAAACCCATAGGTTACCTTCATGTTTAAAGTTAAGTCTAAATTTTTCCATTTCTTCTCTGTTTTAAATGATTTGCTTGTAACCCTATCAAGAATATTGTTTACCAGAAGACATACTCAGGTTTAGTAAGATACCCCCAGCCAGGCGCGTAGCCAGGAATTTGCCAAGGGAGGGGCGAAACTGTTGGCAAATTATCAGAGCCGTACATTTGGCATTGCAAAATATCTAAGCGTAGTGCCACCATGGTTGGCGCGAAGCGTACAACAAAATTTTGGCTGAAAATGCCTCCCAGATGACTGGAAAAGGCACTTCCCAGGCCTTGTAAGTTGCATCTTAGCATTTACTCTTTTGAAATTACTAGCGATATCATAAAAACATTAAGCAATTTTTTTTAATGCTCAAGGAAGGGGGGGCGGCTGCCCCCTTCACCCCCTTTGGCTACGTGCCTGCCCCCAGCCCCTCAACCTCCATCCTAAAGTACTACAAAGTGCTGACTGACAGGTGGTGGTTCCCAGTGTCAGCCACTATAGAATAACAATACTTGTCCACACTTTTGAGGGTATTTTGGCACAGAGATTAGTCAAACTTTTGGCTTTAAAGGTAGTCAGTATAGGCCCCAAATTATAGCATGCTATAACTGCTAGAAGTTTTCAAAAAGTACTTTCCTGGGGGTCTTTACTATACAAACTGTTCTCAGAAATTGTTAAGGAACACACAAGATGACTAAATGTCCCAGTTAGGAAGTTTCCTCAAAGTTTGTAATAAAAAAAAGTTTAAGAATTTTGACCAAAGGTGACCATATTTGAATATCTAGCAAAGTTGGGGCCAATATAGTATACCTTTAAGAGGAACCCCAACTGGAATTAGTGATTTACTTGAAACCCTCTCAATGCATATCTATTTTCTTTACCGGGCCTCTATATTGCACAAAACATTTTACTCATTTAACTTTTTCCTTGCAAGAATATAAAGAAATTCCAAGAGACCTTTACATAGCCACAGGAACAGTGACACCAATTTATGTGTTCAATATGCTGTCCCTAATTCCCACCCCACTCACTTCCTCACATATTGTCATTTTGTAATATATTATCAAGAGATAATTGCTATTGCAGTTGAAGTCTCCTTTTTACTGGACACTGCCTTGATATACCATTCTATATGAGATCAACCTCACCTTCTAGTTTACAGACACACTCACTATGCACTACATAAACTCAACAGTATGTGGATATGAATCCAATTATTCGTAAAGTACCTGCACTTTTTCATTATATATTAGTTATCTGTTCCAGTAGTTCCAAAGTATGAGATGGCAACATCCAAACATGTTTCCTGTTAACATTTTTTGTTGTTGTTTAATCTAAAGTTAGCTGCCGAGCTAACAACTCATTTTGAGTCTTTCATTGGAACACCAGTGGATGGTCTATAATGAAGTCATGATTACTTTAAAATTACCCCTACCATTCACATTTGCTGTGTGGAGTGATGGACACTAGAAAGCGAGATTATCATAGAGAAAATTCCTATGTAGACAATGTGAGGAAATTCAACGAGAGCTTTGCCACTGAAAAGTTCCTGTAATTCCTTTTGTTACAAGTCTCATGATGGTGCCGAATACTTGACCTTCTTTTTGGAAACTGTTTGGCATCTGTTGATGGAATTGAACCACCTGCTGAATGAATTCTGCATCGCCAGAACAGATTATATAATGGCCAAACAAGTTCCAAAAAGAAAGAAATCAATTTGGTCTGTTTCTAGCACCTGGAACTTTAAAACTGAAGTCCAATAATGGAGTTGAATGTCAAAAAAAAAAAAAAACTGGGGGGGGGGGGGCACCGACATCAAAAGGCACTTTGCCGAAATTTGATTGGACTGATACAGTCTTATATTTAGTACCCTTTATAACTCTTATTGTATTATCTTATTGTATTATCTTAACAATTTTTTTCCATTCAAAATAGCTTTGAGTTTGACCCACAGAAATTCATTAAAAAGTCAGCGGCATAGCCAGGATTTGCAAAGTTGTATGCACGACTATCTGAGCGGAGTGCTACCATCGGTTGGCGCTGAGCGTGCAAGAAAATTTTTGGTTCTACAAACCCCTCAGATGACCAGAAACGTTCATTCTGGTTCCCTGGCCTCTTGCTAACTTGAGACACCTGAATTTTTATGTAGAAAAAGGGCACATTTTTAACCTGAGGAAAAGTGGGGAAAGTCCCTCAATACAAATGCCACACATAGTACTGTAGGGAATGAAACTTTGGAGAACCATCAGCAGGGGGATGAATGTATGAAAATAATGAATCAGTCATGGATGAGGAGTAAATCTCCATTATATGGAAAATACATTGCAGACAATGTTATTAATGGCCAATCACAATTTACAAAGAATATCATAACATGTACAGGCCTATTTAATTTGAATGAGTTTACACAGTTGGAGACCATTGCATTTCAATATCTCAATCATACCATTGTTTGTCTTCAAATCTATCATATTCATGGGGAAATAGGAATAAGTAATATCCTCTTGTTTACTGGAGAAGAAACATCATATAGCCTAGACCTACCTGCCTGGAAGATCAACACGAATCTTCCACACGTCCCTCATCATGAGTTTCGTTTTCAGATAATTTGGTACAAGTGCCATACGAGCTGTAACATTAACATAAAGTGTTAGGCCTTTGCCTATTTAATTATTAGCCTAGGGCCTAGCTTACTCCAGTCTCACGTCTCTCTCAGTGAGTCAGTGTGTAACTTGAAGTCATATGGACGAATTGTCAAGTAACGCAATAACGTTATTCTGTGAAAATCCGACCACTTTTACTTGGTAGTCCTCAGCACAGTCACCGGGCACACTTGTATTGCGTTCATATAAAAAATAGGTACGGAAGGCTTCACTTTGGTTGTTCAGCGTAAAAAAGTGACTGGTAAGTATAGGCCTTGGTTATTACTAACGTTAGTTCGTGTACACCACTGAAACCGGGGTCGGCATAAGTTTACACAAGGGCGCAGACATGTTGTTTATCCAGGAAATGCCTGCGATTGGCTGAAACCCTAAATCTTTTCAGAGATCTATTTTGATTGGTGCTAACATTCTGTGACAACGCCGTAGTGATATAGGCTATATGTACCGGTGTGAAGTTAGATACTTATTCCCCGTTCCTCGTTCGACATTCGCGAATGAGTAACTGCTACCTATTCAGTTGCGTATTCGACAATGGTATCGACGTAACACCTCTGGCAAGACAAAAGCTTTCTTACAAGATGTTCAACATTTGGTCGTGGAAAGAGGTTTATCTATGGCCCATGGGTCATATGAACTCTAATGACTATGAAGAAGGGTAACATAATGCATCTTGCCCGGTCCAAATAGTTCTTGACAACTAAAATGACTAGTATAGTCAGTAGTGCGAAGTTCGGCATACTGCGAAGATCAGCCACCCCTAAGAAATACACGATTTCACCATGAAAAACTACAGGAAGAGCCAAATTTCACCAAAAAGTACGAAGCTACAGTTATTTTCTCTCCAAAATGACCCGTGTGCAAGAAATTACTTACAAATTTGTCAACAAAATGACGAAGATCTATGAAGTCTGTTATAATTACTGAAAGAGCAACTGCGCCACCAATTTTATCACCAGCGCCACACTGTGGGTTGCGCGTCCGAACTTCACAATACTCTAGCAAGAAATACCAGTTCCACAATCACGAAGAATCTTCTTGGAAAACAACGTGAAAACAGTTTGCAGGAAAGAAAGTTTGGCCGTGTATCGTACTATAACAAAATTCTCCCACCATATGAAGTATATTTTCAAATGATTTATACCAGAAGATTTAGTTTTGGGGTGTTTTAAGTCTTAAGTGGCCGAACTTCGAAGTCACCATCCTACTTCATCAGTTCTTAAATTAATGTAAAAAAATTACTTTAGGCCCTAATCAAGACTAGCAAGCCTTGGACCACCTTACCAATGGGTCATATGAATTCTTAACACATTGTAGAAGTGTACCATAATGCGTCTTGCCCGGTCCAAAGAGTGCTTGACCAATTAAAATGACCATTAAATCGTTCCGTTTTAATGAGTGTAACGGAACCATGAAAAAGCTTTGGGCCCTAATCCATGCAGCACGCCTTGGATCACGAAACCGATGGGTAACATGAACTTTAAGGACATTGTAGAAGAGTATCATAATGCGTCTTGCCCGGTCCGAAGAGTGCTTGACCAATTTAAATGACCACTAAATCATTACTTCTTTAATGAGTGTAACGGGTCCACGAAGAAGCTTTGGGCCCTAATCCATGCAGCACGCCTTGGATCACCAAACCTATGGGTAACATGTACTCTAAGGACATTGTAGAAGACTACCATAATTCGTCTTGCCCGGTCCAAAGAGTGCTTGACCAATTAAAATGACCACTAAATCATTACTTCTTTAATGAGTGAAACGGGGCCACGAAAAATATTTGGTCCCTAATCCATGCAGCACGCCTTGGATCACCAAACCAATGGATAACATGATTTCGAATGGCAATGTAGAAGGGTACCATAATGCGTCTTGCCCGGTCCAAAGAGTGCTTGACCAATTAAACTGACCACTAAATCATCACTTCGTTAATTAATGTAAATGGATCTGCCAACATCTTTAGGCCCCAGTCAAGATCAGCACGCCTTGGATCACCAAACCAATGGGTAACATGAACTCGAATGGCAATGTAGAAGGGTACCATAATGCGTCTTGCCCGGTCCAAAGAGTGCTTGACCAATTAAACTGACCATTAAATCTTTACTTCTTTAATGAGTGTAACGGGACCACGAAAAAGCTTTGGGTCCTTATCCATGCAGCACGCCTTGGACCACCCAACCAATGGGTCATATGAACGGTAATGACAATGTAGAAGGGTTCCATAATGCGCCTTGCCAGGTCCAGTGTTCTTGACCAATTAAACTGACCACTAAATCATCAATACGTTAATGTATGTAAATTGACCTGCAAAAATCTTTAGGCCCAGTCAAGACCAGCCCGCCTTGGACCACCTAAACAATGGGTCATAGGAAGTCCAAGGACATTGTTGAAAGGTACCCTAATGCGTCTTGCCCGGTCCAAAGAGTGCTTGACCAATTAAAATGATCACTTAATCATTACTTCTTCTATGACTGAAACGGGACCACGAAAAAGCTTTGGGCCCTAATCCATGCAGCACGCCTTGGACCACCCAATTAATGGGTCATATGAATTCTATTGACATTGTTGAGGGGTACCATTATGCGTCTTACCCGGTCCAAAGAGTGCTTCACTAATACAAATGACTAATGCACAATCATTATTCAGTAGATTCTGTTGGTAAAGTCCACTTTTGCCTGGACTGTTATTATTGTTTTCTTTTATGTACCTACTTTGTTTATCTGTTTAACTCGTATATATATATATATATATATATATATATATATATATATATATATATATATATATAAGTATAAGTGTACAGTAAGCAAGTCCTCTAACCTATAAGGAGATATTTTGTTTACGTGCTGCTGTACGATTGCGAAATATCATATTGATATTTCGTCATGTTTGTTCCCATCTACATGTTCCAATGCTGAAAACCTCCCGATAAGAAGCAGTGATTAAATAAACACTTTTATTGTTTTTTGAAGTAAACTACAGTTACGTGTTTGACTATTTAATCTCTTCTGGAATCGTTTTGTACTTCTTTTAACGCTACAAAGTTCAGTCAACTAGTCGTTTTTGTGGCTACGAATCACGTCTCTGCGTTCATCTCTGCCAATAGATTCATCAATATTTTCTTTTTTGAAGTTTTACTCTTTGTGTGTACCAGGGTGGTAATACAAAACAAAAGCAACACCTTTGCCGCGCAAGATTAATGCTAATTGGTGCTTTACGATCATCAGCATACAAAGTTTCCTTCCCACCCAGGAGAAACACACGCGCACTCTTTTTTTTTGGGGGGGGGGGGGGCGTGCACGCACCTTAGCGCAACTCCATATCTCAGAATGAAGTGATTAATGAAGACTGGCAACGCAATGAAAAACGTTTTTTTATTATCCGTTCATAGAACTTAATTTCATTTCTTTTATTCGTTTCACACGTCACAGATTTACAGATTGAAAGAACAGAGAAGTTTTCTTGCCTCGCTCCATGAAAGTGTTTGTGAACGCTGTTACCCCCCCCCTTCGTAGGTTCTGAAAGATTCCACTGCTACATTCCATATAGAGCTGACTAAGGCAATCAGTCATCTTGGGTCAAGCGGAGATAAACATACTTTAATAGTTTATTTAGCAAAATAGTCTTCAAGTGAAATAGTTCTACCCAGACATGTTTTTTATGCCGAAGTTCCTTTCTGATTTATTGATGATCTCCATTAGTCATAGTTGGTAATAAATCAATCCAAGTTACCCTATGTACTGCCATTCTATGCATTTTTCAGTTAATCGTTGGAGTTTCCGTTGAAGTGTATAGAAGGCAGATCGACCATAAGAAGTTTCACTGGGTTTATTCCAACTAAACATAGACCATGCAGAGTTAGTGTGAGTTTTTAGCAAATTTCCTTTTATTCAGTTTTACCTAAATATTAATTATAACTTCCATAATCTAGCTATACACATTTTACTAAATACACAAGATATATTCAATCCATTAACAAAAGTGCCAGATTTTAGGGCAATTTCGCGTTTAGTCAAAATTACACTTTTCTAATCACTTACAATTGTATTTAATGTATTAATTCTTCGGTTAATATAAATTAGGCTATATGCTGAGTCAATTATGGAAATATAGAAGTCAGGAGATATGTAACATGCTTAATATCCACCCCTCCCCCCCCCACCCTCCTCATTTATTCTCTAGTTGGATTGAGATGTACTTGTAGGCCTAGAAGAGAAATTTTCATGCCAAAATTACTTTAATTTGGTACAATTGATACATTTTACCAATCTATGTGCAAAGATGTTCCATATCACTATATTACTTAATACTTCATAAGATAAATGTGAAGGAGCGGAACAAAGGACCGTGCGTTCTGATTGTGATTGAATAATTCATTCAGGATGTTTCCTAGAAGTTTTCTCTCGTTAAAGAGCGCTTGACCATTAGGCTCGAACTAATTGATACCTATGTACGAACTGACTGCCTACCTTGTCCATGGAATTACCTTTAAAAGACCGAGAGTTCATATTTATCATAGCGTGATTGCTCCCTCGTGTCGAACCATTAACATTCTTAAGTGATAGATAAATGAAAGAAACTGCAGCATTATGAAATTTTAACTGCATTTTCGCATTTGTATTCCCAAATGAATTAAATATCAGAAATAGTCACAATTTTCTTCGTTCCTTGTTTGAACGTTACTGCATGTGCCATTAAGTGGTAGGCCTAGGGCAGGCGCGGCGGAACGGAAAAATTATTGGGGGGGCTAATGTGTGGAGACTATCTAAGCGGAGCGCCACCATCGGTTGGCGCGGAGCGTACAAGAAAATTTTGGGTTATATCAAACCTCCAGATGGCCGGAAACGGCACTTCCCGTGTGTTTTATGCTGCGAATACCTAGCCCTAAAATATGTGTCTCAAGTCTGCAATTTCTCAGATTGCACGTAAAAGTCTGTAAAAACATTGAAATTTGTATATTCGATGGTGTTTTAAGAGAATTATACTCGTAGTGTACTCGCAAAGACATTTTTTAGTGTAGTAAGGGCAGTGGCGGAACTAGGGGTATTCCGCGTGGTCGGGGGGGGGGGGCAAGAATGGTCTGTAGGGGCGCTTTCGACACTATCTAAGCGGAGCGCCACCACATGTTGGCGCGGAGCGTACAGAAAATTTTGAGTAAAGATACTCCCTAGATTGCAGGAAATGACCCTTTCCGGGCCTTGCTAATTTGCAGATAAACGGAGAATAAATAGGTGTCGTCGCCATTTTGTCGGAAAATTACACCAAGAGAATATGACAAATGTCAATAGGTATATGAGAGCGCAATAAAATAGTCAATAATAGCGAATAAGTAAGAAGTATAGTGAAAAGCTGAAAAGGGCGCCAGCAGTCCATTTGAGTCTGTCAGGGGGGGGCATCCGCCCCCTGACTGTATATATGGACGCTCCGCCACTAAGTAAGGGGATGTTGGAAAACTGTCTGAAATGAGGCAAGTCATTGGCCTAAGACGAAGTTGTGTTACGCTTACTGGTACTCACACTCACTGCTTCCACTTTTCACGGGGCGTGAAGACGCGGTTGGGGTGACAATGTGGTCTATAGCCAGGGGACGGGCCGAGGGTCCCCCAGCAATTACTAAAATTATTACACCTATATAGTATACGTGTGCATCGGACAGATCGACAAGTATGCATTGAAAAAATGGGCAGATGCACGTTTCGGAGCCTTGGTAAATATTGGGGGGGGGGGGGGCTTATCATGCATTTGCCCCCTCAACTTTTTCATTGGGGGGGCTGAGCCCCCCAAGCCCCCCGGTTCCGCCGCCACTGGCCTAGGGGATTGTTCATTACTTTGATTGTTTGTCCGGCTGTAAGCTTCAGTTGAGCTTTTATGACAGTGCATGCCTGCTACAAGCCTGCCACAAGCCTGCCACAAGCATGTTACAAGCCTGCTACAAGCCTGTTACAGCCTTGCTTTAGCCCTGGAAAGATGCTGTCGCTTTATGCCACTGTGTTCAAATAACTCCCACATTGCAATTTTCCTATTTGATTAGGCCTGAAATTTCGTAAGTGATTTGCGCAAGTGAAAGTGTTATAAATGCTGACATATCAATGAATTCGGAAGTCATTTAGAGGTAACGTTCTAAAATTGTAAAAGCTTTCCTACAGTGTCTCACCCCCCAATCTTGGTAAAACTGACGATAGTTGTAAAATTTGAGTGCGACAATCGGAATTTTCCGACTGTCGCACTCTAATTTTTCCGATTGTCGCACTCTAATTTTTCCGACTGTCGCACTCTAATTTTCATATATTCTTGTAATTTGTGAGCGAACTAAATTTTCGGTCAAAATTGACCTTTAATCAGTCATATTTATCACGTTTTCCTTGTCACATTGAGAAATTGTATCTCGTGATTCTTATACTCCACCATACAAAACTTCGTACGATTTTGAATACTGTAAAAAAATGCTTAATAGAACTACAGTACATCGTACACAATAAAAACACTCAATGCTAATCTACGGAAGTTTAAAAGTGCCATCAACATAAGAAACACTGCCATATAAGGTGAAATTTTTCAGTAAATTGTGTAGAGTACAAGATAAAATCTTATCAAAAACAGAAAAATGTTGGAATGCTCAGTTGCTTTAATTGAGCAAAAGTTTTCTGCAAAATGTTTAATTGACAACTTACCTTATCTCGTCAAATGGACATTTTTTGGCAAAATGTTCAATTGTTCACTTCATTCCAACTGAGCAATTGAAATATTTTTTGGGCAAAATGTTTAATTGACAACTTATCGTATCTCGTCAACTCAACATTTTTCTGCAAAATTTTTAATTGTTCACTTCATTCCAAATGCTCTAAATCCAAATCCTTTTCTCATGTGAGTGATAAACAGTCTCACCCCTCCCCCCCCCCCCCCCATCCCCAAGAAAATAATATTAAGCGCCCTAGGAGAAAGCACTGTATTTTGGGGTAATTTCACTATGTCATCGAATATAATTTGTTGAAAATTTGTTGTTTTCCTCTTTGTTACATTAACATAGCTTTTGTAGTTAGTAGTCTATGTAGCCTATCAAGCAGATAACTTATACTCAGTTGCTTACTCGCTTAACCAGAGTGATTAATAACTTTGTGAAGTGAGGGCAAGTGGTAACAACAGTACCGAAAAAAAGTTCGGAACAAAAGTGCAGTCGCGAAAGATAGGGTGCCTTACTGAAAGTGACCGTATCGTTGTCGAGAAGTGCTGGGAGGGGGGGGGGGTGGGGGGTTACAAGGCAGCAGTCGGAATTTTCCGGCTCCAAAACCCATCCAGTTGGAATTTCAGCCACTACACCCCCCCCCCCAATCATCTGGACTTAGCCACGTCCCTGCATGCAGCCATAAATAAGAATTCATATGACCCAACGGTTCAGTGGTCCAAGGCGTGCTAGCCTTGATATGTGCCTAAAGATTTTTGCAGGTCCATTTACATACATTAACGTATTGATGATTTAGTGTTCAGTTTAATTGGTCAAGGACTCTTTGGACCGGGCAAGGCGCATTATGGTTCTCTTCTACAATGTCCTTAGAGTTCATGTTAACCATCGGTTTGGTGATCCAAGGCGTGCTGCATGGATTAGGGCCCAAAGCTTTTGCGTGGTCCCTTTTCAGTCATTAAAAAAGTAATGATTTAATGGTCATTTAAATTGGTTAAGCACGCTTTGGACCGGGCAAGACGCATTATGGTACCCTTCTACAATGTCCTTTGACTTCCTATGGCTAATTGGTTAGGTGGTCCAAGGCGTGCTGGTCTTGACTGGGGCCTAAAGATTTTTGCAGGTCCATTTACATACATTAACGTATTGATGATTTAGTGGTCAGTTTAATTGGTCAAGAACACTGGACCTGGCAAGGCGCATTATGGTACTCTTCTATAATGTCCTTGGAATTCATGTTAACCATCGGTTTGGTGATCCAAGGCGTGCTGCATGGATAAGGGCCCAAAGCTTTTTCATGGTCCCGTTGCACTCATGAAAGAAGTAATGATTTAGTGGTCATTTAATATGGTCAAGCCCTCTTTGGACCGGGCAAGACGCATTATGGTACACTTCTACAATGACTTAAGAGTTCATACGACCCATTGGTTGGGCGGTCCAAGGCGTGCTGGTTTTGATTAGGGCCCAAATGTTTTTATTTCAGTTCCTGTTACATTTATTTAAAAAATTGTTGATTTAGCGGTCATTTTAATTGGTCAAGCACGCTTTGGACCGGTCAAGACGCATTATGGTATCCTTCTTCAATGTGTTAAGAATTCCTATGACCCATTGTTTAGGTGGTCCAAGGCGTGCTAGTCTTGATTAGGGCCTAGAGTGTTTTTTTCAGGTCCCGTTACATTAATTTAGAAACTGATGAAGTACTGGTCATTTTAGTTGGTCAAGAACTATTCGGACCGGAAAAGATGCATCATGGTATCCTTCTAAATATTCATTAGAGTATATGACCCATAGATAAACCTTTTACCACGACCAAATGTTTAACATCTTGTAAGAAAGCTTACGTCATGCCAGAGGTGTTACGTCGATACCATTGTCGAATACGTAACTGAATCGGTGGCAGTTACTCATTCGCGAATGTCGAACGAGGAACGGGGAATAAGTATCTAACTTCACACCGGTCGTGTAGTTAGGGTCAATGCAATCACTCACGTAATTGTAACGGTAACTATTTAGCACATATTATCATGGCTAAATACTTCTAAGAGGCGTTAGACCTTCTTTTTATGGGCAATTTGACCATCCAGCCGTTGGAGAAGAAGATTCTGACGATGAAATTCTGATATGGTAAGCCGCACAGTTGCACACTGTACGTACTATGTATTGTGTATACATGTACTGTCGTAGCGCAATTGGTATAGCCTATATGACTTACCGTTACGCGTGGCTACCATTGTATTACATAATACAGTACTTTGGAGAGAGGGGGGGGGGGGGGGCTAATCAGTCATATTCCTCACATTCAAACATCAAATTATATTTTACTTATGAAATAACATGTCTTGAACTCATCAAACTATCAAAAGTCCAGCAGATTTCATCAAAATAATTTCAAATGGGCAAAAAAAGTACAGTGTTTTTATCATAACCTCATTTGCATATTTACATATCTAATTAGCTCAATTATAAAAAAAAAATTATAAACATTAAAACATCATTTCAATACCTATCTGTCAATACTTGGGTCCCTATTGACAAAAATGAACAGATTTCAAGTAATTACAATGTGTAAATATATTTCCCCCAGGGGACAATTATATGATCACAATTATATGATCACAATTGACTTGTTTTAAAACAAGTCATAACCTCATTTCCTTGCGCCAGGATTGGCATGGTTCGTTCTTCTACAACATTAGATTTGGCTTTTTGAGCGAGCTCCAAAACTTGAAGCTAAACTTCTCCAAAAGTTGACGTTGTTGATTCAGTAAGTTTTGGTTTTCTTACGAACGAAAACTAAATATTTTATAAAACTCTTCGTCTTTGCTTGGTGGTTGTTAGAAGAAATTATTGTATGCATATTGTGATGTTGTTTTAGCTACCAATATTTTACAATTTAAATGCAGGATATTAATAAGTAGCTTATGGATTTTAGGATTTGCCTTCAACAATTCTTTCATAATAGGCGTAGTTATAGTGAAAAAATGTCTTATTACAAATTTTACCATATATGTTTTTAACCTTTATGATGTCTGTAACTGACTTTGGATTTTCCTTAGCTATAGATGTGTTCTTCGCAGAATGTTTATTGATTGATTAATTTTTTTATTTACTCATTCATTCATTTAGTTACAACTATGTTGTAACTCTCTTATGACTAGAGGTATTTCGAAAAATTGTTAGATATATCGTTTCTCCACAAAATTATTATTATGGCTTATATTTATGATTACATTGTGTTTGTTAATTGCAACCTGTTGGCATTAAGTATTTGCAATCACAATATCCACATAGATTAGTATTTCTAAATCGTTTTACTCTCCACAAAGTTATAATCACTGGCTTATATTTTTAATCAACGGATTATAATTCGAATTTGAATTATCCCTACTTTTTGGTATCGAAGAAGTAGAGTAAAATTTAAGCTGTATACTTTTCGAAGTGAATTTTTGTGTTTAGCATGATGAAAAGCTTTAATGTACCACGTTGAAAGACACACGTGAAACAAACCTCAGCGATGCGCAACGGAGACTCGTCAAATTTAATTAACCGAGTTGAACGCCTGAGTGCCTGAGTGTTCACGCCATGCATTTTATGTTTTATTCGTAGAGCAAGTTTAAGACGCATTTTTATTCAAAACAGCACAGTAACTGACTCTGCTTTAGTTAAATTAATCGGCTAATATACTCTTTCAGTGCCTAGCTTCTACGCAGGCTGGCGAACAAGTGGAAACTGGCTGTAGCAATTTCTAATTCAAAATTTCAAACGAATCTGTGCTTCACAGATGATTGATTTATTTGGTGGCAAATTGATTAAGTTTATTATTCTACGACTTTTTACTCATTTGCGACTGTTACGTCTGTCTCCATGGGCGGCGATCCTGGGGGGGGGGGAGGGGGGGATATATACCCCCATGAAAATGGGTGTAGGGGATGTAATACACCAAATGCCAGGGATAAGAATTTGTTCATGCCTACATTTATGCATCCTCGTGAATGTACCGCTCTTTTTTAGCTTCATTTTTCGCCTACCATAAATGCAGTGCGATCTTTTCAAATAAACCGTCTTTATAAAGCAAAAATAGTTGACTGTAGGCTTCATTGGCACTATAACAACAAAATGTATTATTGTGCCCACGGTATTGATATAGTACATATATGCACCCTCATAGTATTCATATAGGCCCTATAGTAGGCCTACACACGTACATGTTCCCTCGAACAGCTGAGAATCTCATGTTACCAGGGTAATGCTTTTAAGTAAAAAACAAAATTTTAATTTTGTATATCCCTATTTATACTTGTCCACATTTATTTGAACAATTTTTTTTATAGTTAATTAATATGCAGCTATATAGACGATAATAATCAATAAAGTATTGTATTGTATTATCTCAGCATCAACGCTCTTCACATCATGGGAACATAGACCAAAAATCGAGTTTCCAATAATATAATTCTTATTTATGCGTTTCTAAATGATTTTGTTAAGGATTATCACTTTATCAGGTCATCTATATTTACATACAGTAACAAGACACAGAAACTTTTCGGGCAATATTTTGTTTAAGTAGTCAACTGTTTGCTGTCATAACTTATATGATTTTTACCGGGTATTATTCAAATTTTTTACTTAATAGAGCCAGGTGCAACTGGGTAAAATCTTGATTCACCGTGGCTCCCAACGACAGTAATAATAATAATACACAGTTCTTATAAAGCGCAAATACACACTTAAGTCTCTATGCGCTGAAGGACAGAAAACTACAAACAGGAGAACAGGTGAGTCTTTAAGAGAGATTTGAAACTGGTTACTGACTGAGCTTCGTTAACTTTGATCATTCCAGAGGACAGCGGAAGAGACCTGAAATGATTAATGAGGGTAACATCAAAGGATTAGTGTGGATGAATGCAGAAAAGAACATGTTCAAAATACCATTGAAACTCGCCGGAAAACAAGACTATGATCCCGAAGAAGACTCCAAGATATTTAAGGTAACTAACCTCTTTTTTTATTCTTGAATAAAATATTAAAAAAATGAATTTTTCATTGTCATAAATCAAGATGTTAGAAAAATAAAATGTCTCTGGTTATCACTACTAACGTGTGATCCCCCCCCCCCCACCCGTTTATAAGTGATTTATTGTTGAGCCTTTGTTTTGATGATTGTTGGATTGTCGATACTTGTATTGTTGTTGATTGTTGATATCCCTTGATGTTGCTATATTTTCCTGTATGGTTGTTACATGTATATATATGTATCCATTGAATAACAGGGCTATTTTTAAGATATTATTTTTCTTATTGATTTCTTTTGTTTTAACTTGATTTATAAGGTTTTGGTTACATTCTTTGCTTTAAATTTTCTCACCTCGTACATAGAGAAAATCAAAGATAGTTCATTACTTATAAACGGTTATAGCATTGCCTCAAAAATGATTAAAATAAAGCAAAAATTGAAAATGAAAAGAAAAAGATGAATACTCCTGCATGTATATTCGCAAATTGAATAGAAATAGTGGACGATAAAAATATGAGGATCTAACAGCCGTTTAATCCTTGAATGTTTTGGATGTTTTGAACATATATCAATCAGTCTGAAGGTCAGGAAATGTACAGTTATTGTATGCTAATTTCTATAACATGACGTCGTAAATATTCAAAGTAGTATGATTTTTACTTAAGAAACCCAATCAGACTGCTAGAGAATAATACTATGGTTCCTCTCTTATATATGCATGAAATGGGTCTCTTTTCTTTTTAAAGAGAAGTTATTCATTTTAAGTTTTTGAATTGAAGAAAAAATGATAAAAATCGACAAAAAGTTGAGGGAAAACGTGATCAAGTGAAATGTAACCTTTCAATCAGAGTATAGGTTTCATTGACGACTTCTGAACGGTTCAATCGAATTTTAGATTGCATCGGCCAACCAATCTCATGACAGGCGAGCATACCAAGTTCCAAAGATCGAAATCGGACAATTTAGATTGAATATTTCAATCTGTCAGATACAAAGAGAGTATAATAGCACTGTGTATAAATGCCATCTCGAGATAAATATATATTCATATATTCACTTAAATGAATCCTGCCGTTTATATTCCCAAAAGAGTAAAAATTTATAATTTGCTACCGTATTCTAGATCTGATTAATATGGGACATAAAAAAGATGCAATATGAACGTGCTTTTATTTTAATTTACAATATTTCTTTGTCAAATATTTTAGCGCTGGTCAGAAAACACTGGCAAGTACAAGGTGGGTGTGAATCCAGAAGAACCAGCCGTTTGGAAGACTCGTCTTAGAACTGCGTTGAATAAACTCCCAGACATTCAAGAAGTCACAGATAAAACAATGCTGGACATCCCCGAACCGTATCGTGTGTACAGACTTCTTCCAAAAACAGGTGAGCCTAACAGTTTAAAACCTTAACCTTTAAAAACCATAAAGAAAATGATAGGAGTTTCGTCTTAATTTTGTGAAGAATAAGTACAATTTCAACCATAAAATGTTGGTTTATCCACTCGTGATCATGAACTGGTTTACATATTCGCGTGTAATAAAGTTTGGTTGATTCAATATTTGACTCCCGACCTCTCTCCACCCTCCCCTTCGCACTCACTCTCCCATGAAAGAAAGATCCCGGTGTCACGTGGTCGGCATTAAAGTGATGTACATTCAAAATTCTTAGTCCCAGTGCTCCTTCGTTCCACAAACATGGATTTAAGAAAAACTTTGGATGATGAAACTTTTTTAGTAAAAATGGGGAAAGGAGGTACCGTAAAGGGTGGTACGAGCCATGATTATTACTATGAAGAGACGTAGAAAGTTCTGATATGAAAGACATGAAAAGCATAGACTCAAATTGATTTGTGCTATTCTAGGATTTATTATATATCTCTCTGTCTAAAGAAATAAACCATCTATCTCACAATCAAGTTTTGAAATCACGTAGGCTGGTGTACAATTCCCTGACATATAGTGGGTATAGAATCATAACAAACCATCGCGCGACATGTGCGCAGTGTTTAAGCGCGGGGGATTGTCGTAGTTTTACACTCTAAGTGAAAGAATGAAAGGATCGAGCATGAACTATTAATGCATTTCACTGGGATGGCATTATATGAGAGGTTCAAGCAGTTCTTAAGGTTTGTTTGTCCAACTTTAATTGGACAATGAAGATGTGATCTTCTGGGGAAGCAAAGGGAGTAAACATCGACTGATTGATACTGAACAGCTACTTAATGAATCGTCATATGAATTTCATGATGCAGGAGATGAAGAGAAAGATTTAATTCAAAATAGTTCATATGAAATGACAGCGCAAAATGAACTTTTGTTAACCCTTATGAAGTAACGATCCGGGGCAAAAAATCTGGACCTTGCAGAACGCTTCAACCTTTCTAACAGTACAGTGTCAAACAAAATAATAACATGGATAAATCTACTGTACGTAGCACTGGGAACACTGAACATTTGGCCACACAGAGACATAATCATCCAAAAGTCACCTAAGGAATTTCAAGAGATCATTGTGTTACCTCAAACCAATATATTATAAAGATCGTTGTTAATGTTAATTTACTGCCATTCATTGCCTTAAAAGTTAAATGATTATGTTTCCATGTTGAATTTATTACCATGCAGGGGAAGATCAAGGATTTTTTTTTTTTTTTTTGGGGGGGGTGGTCATGCATACACTCATAAAGTTTACCATCACAGATAATAACCCCTGCGCATATTGTCTTCTTTTTTATTTGTGTTTGTCAGAGCAGGCCCCCCCCCCCCCCCCCCAGATTACACATGAAGAAATTCAGCCGGCTCGGCCAACAGTTCTACATGTATTATTTAGTCAAATTATAGGATGTTTTCATGCAACTGCAATAATTTTCCTCTTGCCAGGCATCATACATGATTCTATCAACTCAAGGTAGTGTTGAAAAGAATTTGTTTTTGTAGATGACATACTGTACTGTAGATGGTATACTCTCTCAGTACATGGTAGTTATTGTGTTGAATACATGAATTAAACTTACAATAATACTGTTGTTCGGTGTCAACCTGGTTTTCATTTATTTATTTTGTCAAATAAATACAACTGTAGTAGACATATATACAGCTTTCTTTTTTATAAGCACATTTTCACATAGATCTGATAAATGGAATGGATTAAACACAGAAATCAGATTGTTTTCCACTTTCTTTATGTTGACATAGATCTGATAAATGGAAGAGACTTAACATAAAAATTGTTCAATTTACTTAACAAACTATTCCAATATTCTTCATCAAACAGTATCCTTATTACTGCCATATCATGTGAATCACTTAAATATACAACAAAGTCACACCATGATAACCCTGAGATTGTCCTTGGACCTGATCGTAATACCCATGAGGATGATTTTTTATGAGGGAATATACATGTTGTTGCCATACACCGAGCTTGGCTTGTTTACATTGTATACTCCCACTATAGGTCACGTGATGCCAGTTGCCGACTGTGTCTATTGTTCATTGTATGATAGTGCAGTATCAACATCGTCCATTTCGATCGAGCTGAAAGTATGTGTTATGTGATATTCGAGACTTTTTGAAGCGGCAATCAGAAAAATTTGCCAGAACCCCCCCAACCACCCCCCTCTCCTCCTCCATCCGGCCAGTCTTTGATCCTTAGTGACGCCCTTACAGTGAAGGATTGAGTGTTCACAATTATAAGTAACTGACGGTATAGTGTTTCCTCCTAACTTATAGCTTATTTTAGCATGAAAACCTGTCTTTGAGTAATTAAGACATCTCAATTACACTCGTGAGATTAGACGTGTTTGCCATAACGCCCTTTATCTTTGTGTCACATCATTCATATATTTCAGATCTGGTCTTTACATTCTCTGTTTTTCAGATCTGGTCTTTACATTCTCTGTTTTTCAGATACGTTTCCGTAAGGATGAAGAACCATGACATATCTCACGTACTGCACGAGAAAGTACCAGGAACCGTCGCTATTATCATGCACATTCATACTGAACAGCCAGTTGGTATAGGTTTCCAATGCTTGACCAGATTTATTGTCCTATATATTAGACAGTATTTGAACTTATGAAATATAAGCGAGGTGGTTATAGTGTTCACACCGTCCATGCGATTGCTTTGAAGCGGGATATGAAGGTACATCAATAGCAAATATTGTCCCAGCTGAGTGGTATTGAATGCTGATGAAGTCTTAATAAATACATCACTTCTGTCATACTCTGTAGAGAAGTTATCTGTAAACAGACAGCTGGTCGCTCATCCTTCTCTATTTAATAAATTTAAGAAGTAGATAGTTATTTTACTAGAAAAAGATTGGAAGCTTAGTCACCTGGCATATTTGGTCTCTTCGTGATAATTTCTGTTTCAAATGTTTTAAATCCATATCTGGTTCGAAGTTCAGGTCGTAAAGATTTGGTCTCAATTGATATTCAGAACTTCCCATTGTCAGAACTCAGTCGGCAGCTCCTAAATGTAACAGTTGTAATAGAGGAAAAGCGTCATCGTGTCAACAGTGCTGTAGTCGAGTACTTGTAAGATAAGTATTCCAGGTACTTCGGGTTTCGAGTACCAAGTACTAGTCCGAGTACTGCTTTAAGAATCCGAGTACCGAAATCGAGTACTTTTTGCATCCGGGTACTTTTTCGAGTTCCATAGACAAAGGCCGTTATGTTCATGTACAAAGATCGTTATTGTAAGCAAACAAATATTGATAACCCGACATCTTTGATTTGTTATAGATGAGTTAAGTCCACCAATTTCTACTGACCGTTTTTTATCTGAAAATGGACGCTTGGTCACCCATCCCACCGACAAACATTGCATCAAATAAAGGTGGATTTTGGATTTCTGAAATTAACTAAAAAGGAATGAACCAGATGGAGGGGAACATAAAGCCTACAACATGTTACAGTTTTTTATTGTATTTTGTAGTACTGTTCATGGGGGTGACGTCATCTTGCCTCATTTCCGTTATAGTATTGTATAGTATTGTTGTAAAAGTGCGCGTTTGTCTATAATATATTTCTCATCTGTGTGTGCACAGAATGTATTGTTTACATTTATATTTGTTCAGTTCATAGACTATACCCATGCATCATGCATTTATGATGCCTACTGTATATGAGCCTTGAACACCAGTGGTACTTCAAAACAAAGTCAGTTTGTCTTCTCTATAACAGAAACCCCCCCCCGCCCCACGTCCCCACATGAAGGGCCTTTGCAACCCACATGCGAGTTTCTAAAGTAGTCCAAAAAGAATGGTTGTCTAGGATCAAGTTTTATAATCCATTTCTTCAAACTTACATTGTTGTCACTGATTACAAATTTGACACTGTTTTGTTATTTACGGTGGTGTCTGCAAACTATAGTCCACTTAGAGATCCTGGCGAGATATGAGCAATGCTTACTGGCATTTTCAAACACTTATATCTAATAGCATTATAGCTGCTAAATTATATCCCCAAGTCACTGCTTACAATGGTTTGAACTTTTTCAAATTTCCTCCAAAACAGCGATTTTTTAGATAATTTTAATGTTCTGAAATCTTGTCATAATAGGGGAACTTTTTCTTTTTTTAATTTTAAGTTTTTGCTTTTGCTTTGTATAATAAGATTTTTTTCTTCAAATTCTGTGGTAATCAGCAAAGTTAATTGTGACATTTCAAGGTCATTATACTGTACGTATTTTCTACAAACGTTAAAGCTAACTAATTTAATATCCTGGTACATTATTGATTCATACAATTATGGATTTGCCGAGAAGAAAAGACTGGGTCAGAATAAACTGATTTAAGTTGGGAAATGAGTGACCATTATTTACTAAACTATTTAGTGAAAATGTAGATTACCAGTGTAAGTTTTTATCTCAAGTAAACTGCTGCGTGAGTCTTAACTAAATATGTATATAGTTCTAACATTACATTTTCGTTTACTGTATATAAGCCAAATATGCAGCTGAAATATAGACAATGGTGATGATGTGTGGTGTCTGCTATGTTGTTTGTACTCCTGAGTCCTTAATTTTTCTTGTAATGTGATTTTGTGATATTTCTAGTTACGATGACCACTAGTAGGTCTCAGGAATGAGTAATCCACAGCACAAATGTGTAGACATATATGGCCTTGAGGCGTCGAGGTATTGGCTACTATTTGCACCCGAATAATTGGGACTACTATCTTCTTTGGAAATGCAGACAACAGGGAGGGGGGGGGGGGAGACACCATTAACTTGAGTAACTACGCTCATGTATTTTCTTTTTTCTTTCTTTTTTTTTTTGTTTTCTTTTGCCTTTTCTTTACAGGGAGTCCTCTACTTTGTTAAAGGGTTTAAGCCATCTGAAGGTTTTTTAGAGGATTTCCTATCACATTGTATATATTCATGTGATGAAACAAAAAAAAATCAGTCAATCAATGTGTGTATGTACTGACGACTATGAAATAGTACTTAAATGTTTGTTTGCTACTCACCCCCCCCCCCCGCCACCCCCCAGTGAATCAGTCAATCAATGTGTGTATGTACTGACGACTATGAAATAGTACTTAAATGTTTGTTTGCTACTCACCCCCCCCCCCCGCCACACCCCCCCAATCCTACCACTCCCTTCGCTCTCCATCCCATGTCGTTCTGTTCGCCAGTATAGTCCCCACCCTGAACCAATTATGTTATATTAATTTTATATTAAAAATGTTATATTAAAGAAATAATTGCATCATATTAATTGTTATATTAAAGAAAAATGTTATACAAAAATACAAATACAAATACAATACAAATACAAAATACAAATACAATTATACAAAAATACAAAAATGTTATATTAAAGAAATAATTGCATCATATTAATTAAAATATCATATAATTGATTTATTGCCGAAACGTTTAAGTTGATCTTTAATTTTTTCTTCTCTTTTCTTTCTTCAGGGAGTCTTCTACATTGTTAAGCTATTGTATGCTTTATAGAAGACTTCCTTTCACCTTGTATATTTGCACGTGAAAAAACAAAATAAATCAAATCAAATCAAATTAAGCTATTTAAAGCATTTTCGTGAAATTACAAAATCTTCAGGAATGTGTCAGTGTGCCTGGCATATTTGAAGTGACCAATTTGGTGAGTTCCTTATAAGCATTGGGCAATTTGTTACGATGTAATCGTAACAATTTCCAAACAGTGGTGGAGAACTGACAAATAACCTTGTAGCCCTTCCAATCTAAAAACAAATCGTCAACAAACTGGATACAGACCGTTTCTTCCATCCCTAGAGTGAACCTTTTAAATCATGAGTGGAGTTATTCGTTTAATTTCAACCAAAAGAGAGTGGTCGAAGAAATTGGGAGGAAAAATAATCGTTAGAGAAAACCGTAAGAAAGTTTCTGCTCGAAAGAAATCAACGTGTACTAGTTTAGCGAAACCTGTGAGAACCGCGCATAACGTATGGAATGAAAGGTCTAGTGCAAGTTGTGCAAATAACCAGTACAAAGTATCGCAACTTAATAATTCAAAGTACAACACAAACTGTCATCACTTGCAATCATCGGTGTTCAGCACATGTTCGGCAATACAAGGCAGAGCAAGGAACCAAGTCAGAAGTTATGTGTGTCAGAAGATGTTCAACTTGGCAATGGTATGCATTAAGTCGCACACTCCTGCAGTTTATAACTACTGTAGTCGTAATGTTGTTTCATCATTTTCATGCATGCAAATGGTTCACAGTATGCATTCATGTATGTAAAATTTTGTTGTGGTGGCAACTGTGGCATTCACAGTATCATAGGCTAACACTTGCACAAGCAAATGTACGTATTGTCTGTAATTTGAAAAATTAAAAACAAAAATGATGACGGATACACAGTGAACAATAAATACGGTCAGACATTCAACTGCCAGGGAAGAGCTAACGAGTCAAGACTATTTATAAATGTGTCATTCTAATGGCTACTGTATATCTGCTACAGAAAACTGTGAGAGAGAGCCAGATAGAATTTATGGTACTAAGCATAGAGTAGTGGTTACGCACAACACATGTACAGTTATGAACGAAACCTCAAAGCTCCTGCCCAGTACCCACACATACACATGATGAATGTTGTGGATATTTAACAATTTTCTTGTCTGAAATTTGCATTTCTTTGAACTGTGTAAATAAGCCAAAATTCTGACAAAAGTACATTGTCAAAAATTTATTTACCATGAAAAGATTGTTTAGTAGAAGTGGAGTTTGTATGTATAATGAGGCTTTAAAGTTTGATAGCCATAAACTTATATGCAGGTCACATCAAAGATCTTTCAATAACTATTTGACACAGGATGAAATGAGATCTTATGTAAGAGTCATTGGGAAAGTTTCCAGTTGAAAGTTTCAGAAATTTATGTTATATAGAAAATGCTCAACTTGCATTAATGCTGGTTAACTCCAGCAGTAATTTGTGCAAGTGGTTCATGTACCAGAATGGATTACAAAAATGTACACTCTAATGTACATAGCAAACTTAAAGAATGCTTTTAATCTTATAGATACCAAGCCTAATCCTTTAAATAGGAGGTTGCTAGTTCCCATCTTCAAGAACATTTCACTTGGGTTTAGAAATGAGATATAGCCTCTAAAGCTTAAGAAAAAAAAACAAGGAGCATGTTGAACAGTTGATTATTCATAGAGTTGAGTCCACATTCAAATTGTTCATTTGATTGTGTTCTGGTATCATTTTAGCCATGCCATTTAATATTAAATAATGTGTGGTTGAATACATTTCTCAATCTTTCTACGTACAATCAGGTATTTAAATTTTAATTCCGTTTTTAGCATGGAACAGTATTGTACAGGAACATACCAAACATGTGCATGTGTATTATGGTATTTTTGCAGCAAAGAAACCAAGACCCAAATTTAGTATGGTATTTAGCCCCCTGATACAACCATTACTGTACATTGTCTACTGTTATGATGTGTAAAGTCAATATATATACCATTTTTGCAGCATTAATGAAAGCCATTTGAGAAGTTGCATACTGTAAACCAATCCTTTCTTTGTTTTCCAGATCACCTTAACTGAGACCCTGTTTTTCATTCTTTTTTCCTTATATTCCTTCTCAGGTTTCATCACATTGGAGCACCCAAAGAAGGAGAGAGTTCAATGCTTTACAAAGAATAATACAAAGATCTCAGTGGCGTAGGAAGGTACTTTTGAGTGGGGGGGCTGAAGACTGATGGCCGGCCTGGGGGAGGGGTCTAAGGGGAGGTGGTGTCCCCCTCCCCTTTGGAATTTCTGCATTTCCAGGTGGCCTCAGATGCAATTTGGTGCAATATAGCACACTTCAACACCCACTCCATTTTGTAAACTTAATTTTGTATTTTCACCTGGTCTTAGATGCAATTTGGTGGTCCAAATGAGATTTTTTTTCTCATTTGGAAATGAAAAAGGGGTTTTCTGACCTGCGAACCGGGGGGGGGGGGCGGAATGATACTTCCGCCCCTCCACATTTTTCACTGGGGGGGCTGGCGCCCCCCAGCCCCCCCGGTTCCTACGCCCTTGAAAGATCTAATTTGAGCAATACCAGTTTGAAAAATATTCTGGGCATAAATGGTAAGTTCCAGGTCTGATTGTGAGTTTCCATAATGTCTTGATCAAAAAGAACGTGGTAAAATATAGAAATGAGAATACCTTTTGAAATAAATCTTGTAAAACTAAGCCAAAAATTGTTTATGTTGGTCATTTCAGTTTCAAAAACAAAATCATGTGATAGGGGTAGTTCGTTAACATTTTTAAGTATGCATGATGTTACGTTAGGATGGCTGACTTCAGATTGAAAGAGCTGAGGAAGAACAGTGATGTCATCCTTTTGTGTAGGACCCTTCATTAAATCATGATTTAAAACAAAATTGAGATTCTTGATTTTATAATCAAATATTTAATCGCTACTATTTCAAAGAGTGAATTACTGTACTTTGTTTATTTGTAAAGCAACATGTGTAACGTTAGTCTGCCTTGCCTTTTGTTTTAATAATGTAAATGTTTGGAATTAATATTCATTTGACCTAGCTTTAAATTTGTAAATTCATGTTGTTGACTAAAAACATTGTTATTGGGTACACTGAGCCTTAGTAATCTTAAACCAAAGTTTGTTACCTTTTGTGATGAGAATGTTAGCTGTGTGTAATTATTGTGTGATCTTTTTTCTTTCAGAAACTTTACAATTTTCCAGTTCTTCTAGACAATCCAACAGACAAAATCAAAATGATGAGAAACAGGAACCACAAGATGAAGAAGGTACAGTATGGTGTCTCTCTGAATGTTGAGTCTAAAACAAAATGTATTTATTTTGTTGGGAAGATACATTGATGAACACAATGATTCAGTTTTCCTAATTAGCATGTCTAGGATTACTGTGTTCTAAATTTGCATTTAAAATATTACAAACAGTTTTAAAGATTTTTGCCCTAATAGTTGCAATTACCAAACAGACATGTGTGATTAAATCAAGATAGCTGACAGAAACGAAAATAGTTGGTTATAATTTTATGTTTTATTCTATTGTTTTGATTTTGGATTCAGAGTTATAGGGTATATTACACTTTTGCTATGATTTGACAATAAAAGTTGTCAATGAATGTAGAGCAATGGTGCTCAACCCATTTAAGAGGAAGACAACTAAATTCAAATTTTGAACAGACAAAATGAACGTTTGTCATAGTGTATCTAGGACATCTCAACTATCTGCTACAAGTTCACTCTTGGTACAACAATGGACAAACTGTAGCTGTTGTTATATCAAAAATTACTTGTAGGAATTGCATGCTTTTTTCTTGGGATGCTTGGAAATTTGTTTGCCTTTGATATTTCACGATAAAGTATAAAAGTACTCCCTGGAGTCAACTTCCAATTTTTGTGAATTGAAATGAATAATTTCTACATCTTTTCCTTTTCTTCTTTTCTTACTTGCTTGTTTTGATTATACAGATCCTCAGAGGGGGAAGTTTGGACAGTGATAATATCCGAATGTTGCTAATGCTCCTCCTTATAACCACGTTGCTGAACATGCTCTCGAAGGGAGATGATGCCCAGAAAATCTCCTGGCAGACATTTATTAATGACATGTTAGCCAAAGGAGAGGTGAAAAATTTTATTTTCGAATTCATCATTTTCACATTTTTGGATTGAAAAGTAAACCCTCCAAGCATTCCTTACCATAATTTCCAGTACAGTCTGTGAATGTAACTGTACAATTGTTAAGTTATAATTTTGTTTATTTTCTCAACAAATTGGTCACTTTCTTATATACTTTCTTATATACAAATTTCTTATATACACTTTCTTATATACAAAAAAATACAAAAAAGAGTAACATTTTCTTTATTACTAATCAGTTTTTCACAAAGTGGAGTAGTGAGAGGAGTCACATGCCAGTTATGTCACCCATCTCCACCGTCCCAATTTGATAGTTATTTCTAAAGAAGATAAGTTTAAGAACTCCATTAAATATGTCAAGGTGCTGGTTTACTCTGTTCAATTAACACTGTGGGTTGTAAACTCCTGTAACTTGTGATATTGTCAGATTAAAACAAAACAGAACCAGATACATCAGTTAGGTAAGATTATTGCATCCTTGAGATTATAAACCTTTAAGAAAAGTCAGTGTCCTCTGGTATTTGTCTTCCAGAAACCATTATTAAAAGTATTATTGAAAGTAAAAGAAGTTTGATATAGCCCTTTTGTACAAAATGTTGAAAGCACACGTTTGCATGTTAACAATTTTCCATTCTCCCTGCCACATCTTTAACTTGGAAAAGGTCAAAGGTCTGTCTGTCACATACTACGATTCTGATGGAAGTGGTGAGGCATCCAATCCAGAATCTGACGTTGTCCATGTGTTCTTGCATGATGGTGCCATCGTGTTTGGTAGAGAGGTGAGAACTTAACAGGTTATGAGGCATGCAGTAGGGTATTGACTGTTGAGTATACTTTGGGGAACAGAGCATATTATGGGAGATGGGCAATGGTATGAGAAGTTGAGAATGCTATGGGGAATGGAGCATATTATTGGGAACGAGTCATAGTTTGAGGGATGGATTATGATATGGGGAATGGAGCATACATTTGAGATGGACCATGCTATGGGGAATGGAGCATTATATGGTGATGGACCATGCTATGGGGAATGGAGCATTATATGAGTATGGACCATGCTATAGGGTTATGGAGCATACTTTGAGGAATGAAGCATACTGTTGGGAGTGAGGCATAGTTTAAGGGATGGACCATGCTATGGGGAATACAGCATTATATGAGTATGGACCATTCTATAGAGAATGGAGCATACCATTGAGATGGACCATGTTATAGGGAATGGAGCATCATATGGTGATGGACCATGGCATGGGGAATGGAGCATACTAATGGGATGGACCATTCTGTGGGGAATGGAGCATACTATTGGGATGGACCATGCTATAGGGAATGGAGCATACTATTGGGAAGGACCATGCTATAGGGAATCGAGCATACTATTGGGAGTGAGTCATAGTTTGAGGGATGGACCATGCTATGGGGAATAGAGCATTATATATGAGTATGGACCATTCTATAGAGAATGGAGCATACCATTGAGATGGACCATGTTATAGGGAATGGAGCATCATATGGTGATGGACCATGGCATGGGGAATGGAGCATACTATTGGGATGGACCATTCTGTGGGGAGTGGAGCATACTATTGGGATGGACCATGCTATAGGGAATGGAGCATACTATTAGGATGGAGCATGCTTTGGGGAATGGAACATACTATTGGGATGGACCATGCTATGGGGAATGGAGTATACTATTGGGAAGGACCATGCTATAGGGAATGGAGCATACTATTGGGATGGACCATGTTATGGGGAATGGAGAATTATATGTGTTTGGACCATGCTATGGGGAATGGAGCATACCATTGATATGGACCATGCTATGGGGAATGCATCATTATATGAGTTTGGATCATGGTATAGGGAATGGAGCATACTATTGGGGTGGACCATGCTATGGGGAATGGAGCATACCATTGAGATGGACCATGCTATGGGGAATGGATCATTATATGGTGATGGACCATTCTGTGGGGAATGGAGCATACTATGGGGATGGACTATGCTTTAGGGAATGGAGCATACTATTGGGGTGGACCATGCTATGGGGAATGGAGCATGATATGGTGATGGACCATGCTATAGGGAATGGGTCATACTTTGAGTGAATGGAGCATAATATTGAAGGGAAGCTTTGTTTTCAACTATTGTATATTATGCTGTGCAGGCTTAAGTCTTTGGGCTATTAATGCTAAATGCCTGTGGATTTTGCTGTTTGTGAGTGGAGAGAAGAAGCAAGGGGGGGGGGGGGGGGCACTGGCAGTTTCTGCCACTATCTGACATTAAAGCACATGGTAAGTCGGTTAACAACCGTCAGTCATATGGGGAATGGAACAAACTATTTGGATGGACCATGCTATAGGAAATGGAGCATTATATGAGTATGGACCATGCTATGGGATATGGAGCTTACTATTGAGATGGACCATGATGTGGGGAATGGAGCATACTACAGAGATGGACCATGCTATGGGCGATGGAGCATTATATGAGTATGGACCATGCTATAGGGAATGGAGCATGATATGAGCAGAGACCATGCTATAGGGAATGGAGCATACTATTGAGATGGACAATGCTATGGGGAATGGAACATTATATGAGTATGGACCATGCTATAGGGAATGGAGCATGATATGAGTATAGACCATGCTATAGGGAATGGAGCATACTATTGAGATGGACAATGCTATGGGGAATGGAGCATTATATGAGTATAGACCATGCTATAGGGAATGGAGCATACTATTGAGATGGACCATGCTATTTGGAATGGAGCATTATATGGGGATGGACTGTGCTATAGGGAATGGAGCATTATATGAGTATGGACCATGCTATGGGGAATGGAGTTTACTATTGAGGTGGATCATGCTATGGGGAATGGAGCATTTTATGAGTATTGACCATGCTATAGGGAACGGAGCATTATATGAGTTTGGACCATGCTATGGGGAATGGAGCATACTATTGAGATGGACCATGTTATGGGAAATGGAGCATTATATGAGTTTGGACCATGCTATAGGAAATGGGGCATACTTTGGGTGAATTAAGCATACTATTCAAGGGAAGCTTTGTTTACAACTACTGTGTATTACTGTATGCTGCGTAGGCTTCAGCTAAATGCCTGTGGATGAGAAAAATCAAGGGGCCACTTTCAGTTTCTGCCAGTATCTGACATTAAAGCACATGGTTAGCCGATTAACAGCCGTCAGTCATAGAATCATGAAGCATGATTCTGTACTCAACATAAACCTGCTGAATTTCTGCTCATTATCATTAAATAATATTCTGCTGTTCTGGTACTGTAAGCCTGTTCAGTAACAGGTGTGTGCTCTAATTCAGGAAAATGTCTCTAGTAGATTATTTGAAGATTTTATTAGCAAGTGCCACAAATTGAACATGTTACTCTTGTCAAAATTTCAATAGTCTTGTCAGGATTTCAATAACACCTGTTTTCTCTGTCCTGCTTGTACTTGGATCTTCTCTGATCTACTATGAGCCATGCTTTATTTACAGGGAGGGGGTTGGAGGAGGGTGGGTGGAGGAGGCAGGTACAATATGGAGGGGCAAAAACATCAAAGGGCAGTGGAACATGTGACTGTTATATTTGTGGGGGCAGAGCAGAAAGATATCTCAGACATTTTCCAACAAAATGGAACCTCTGTTCATTCCATACAACAAATTCTAGTCTTTGAATGATTTGTTACATATTTTTCAATAATTATAAAATCATAAGAGGGTTACTTTTTGTTACTAGAAAGGAGCAATTACAATTAATGAAAAGATGCATCTTTTCACCAAAGGGGCAGTTTTTCACAAAAGTGGAAGGGCATCTGCCCCCCCCCCCCCAATCCCCTCCTCTTCATTGCTTCTAGTTCTACCATCCCAGTCTATGTGGTAAACTCTTTTAAAATAACACTCAAACTTTCAATACTGGCACTTCAAGCTTTTGGGTGGGTAGACTTATTAATATTCATTATTGATATTATTCTTTATTCCTTCTTTGCAGTGATATCGACCTTGTCGTTTTCGGGGATCTAGGAGACAATCCCTGCTGTCACCTCGGAGAGGAGCTAAAGAACAGTGCACTCCCTTCACAAGGGACCATTAAAGTACTGGATAAAGCCACTGTAAGTCCAATTATTGTCAGGAAATACCTTCTTCTGGTCATATATGTCTGTGTTTGTTGAAATGTGCACAACTCTGAAGGGAAAGAAAACTGTATTAAATAGTGAGAGTAAATGTTGTTGCAATCAACAAACCCTGTTTAGTCATCTGTCTAGTATTTCTATAGACTATCCAAGTTTATCTAAGTCCATTAGAAGCCGTCCACTCTGCTAATGGGTCACACTATTTGGTAAGAAACAATCACCAAAGGGCAACGTGGAGAGAAAAATGAATTTCACGTAGTTGCTTCTTTGAATGGTTGATCTATAAGGAAGTTAACGTGGGTAGTGTACCAGAAGTGGAGGAGGGGGAGGGGAGGGGCAGTGATTAAATGTTCCAAACATGTAGTCTAGATAAATAGGAAAGGGGATAGGCAGGCTGGGGAGGCAGGTTAGTATTGCCTTGCATAAATCCACAAGTTATCTGGTCAAGTGATAAGAAACAGTGTAGTGTATTGTACAGTGATTAGTGTATAAGCTGACTTATGCCTTTCTGGTATGAGTGAAGTATGAACATAGTGTCCAAAGGTTTTGGATCCCAGGGTCTGCACTGAGCTACTTGTTAAAGTTGTCATAATGGCCACTGCCTAGCTATCTTGCACCATGAGGACAAGGAACATATGAATACAGTGATACTTCAGTTTGGGATTTTGTTAAAGAATGTTTAAGGATGCCTGACATTCCTCACTTAATATTTAAAAGTATTGTCCAGAAGTTTTCATATTAATTAATGATAGATAACCTAAAAATACAAAACAACACTTCACCAAAGCGTATTCATATCTGCTTTATAGGTTGGAAGAGAATGACATTTGATACTTACCACACGCCCTCCAGAAGTTTGTAACAGTACGAACATGTGAGGTCCTGCAAAGGCAATTTTATAACATTAGGAATTAGGTAGCATAGAGTTCTGTGGACACCCTCACAACCACAGCCCTCTCACCCCCCTCCTCACAACCACAGCCTTCTCATCCCCCTCCTCACAACCACAGATGCCTCACCCCCCACACCCTTTTCCTGTATGTAGACTGATCTGGTAACCTGTTAACAGCCTCGTCCTCCTCATTCTCTCTCCAAATTTCAAACATGTATATTTGTGACATGGATTTTGTTTATCCAGTTTTTCACATTTATTACCTATTAGCCATGGAATCATGGCTTCTGACAAACTCTGGATGCTTCTATAACATCCACTACTTGTACAGTAGGAGGCCACAGGAGAGATGCCAACATTTCTGCCATGAGCAATGTCAGAGTTTTATAGTAAACTCACTACCTTAAGCCCATTTCCCAATCTGATGAAGTGATGAAGTCATAAATTATTATTTGAGTTTGGATTATTTTAATATATTTTTTTTTTCTATAAAGGTGCCCATCGTAAAACTGACAGATGCCTTCACTCAGATTCGGGTTGATATCAGCTTTGATGTAAAAACCACCACAGAATGTGCCGAGCTTATTGAGGTGAGCTATATGAAACAGTTGAATGTAGTTTGCTGTGTCACATTTTAAAAATTGTTCCAAAAAGAAGAGAATTACAAAGTAGGTTTTGTTAAATTGACCAGTGACCAAAAATTTGTGGAATTGATGGGAAATGCACTGAATTTGGTGTAATTTAGAGTAGAAGTAAGTAATTTTTGGTTCCTTGCTTTTTGGAAAGCAAGGAACCTATGCATTCAACTTGACGTGTGTGTGTGTATGTGACGCTTGGCTTGTGTACATGATATCTCAATAAGGAAATGATGTATCATGATCAAACTTGGTGGATGGATAACTCATAGCGAGAGGAAGACCCTTTTGTTTTGGTGCCTGTGAAGGTCACCAAAGGTCAGTAAGAGGCCAAAAACCAAAATCTTAAACACAGCAGTAACTCCCATTAACAGGGTCAGACATGGTGGATATTTTGTGAATGGGGTAAGGTACGGAGAGCCAAACGTTCCATAAATGTCGAAAAAGAAAGTGAAGTGTCCAAGTTAATATATATATGTCCAAATCGATATCAACATGTTACAATTCGATATCAGCATGTTACAATTCCATATGAACATGTCGAAACAAAATACAATATGCCATTGCGTCTATCAACATGTCAAATTCAACATCAGCATGTCGAAAACTTGTAACAGCATGCCATTACTACATTGGTCATGTCAACATGCTATATTTACGTCGTGCTATAATTTTGGCACTTCGGCGCGCGCCAACGTTTCGTATATGTCGAGATTTATTTCAGTATGTCCAAAACTTGTGTCAGCATGGTGAGCGAAGAGTAGTGAAGTATTGCCATGACAACGTTGCACATGGTTCGTGTCGTTCACACGGTACTATGGTTGAATCATGGAGCTATAAACAGAAGGAGAAAACCCACTTTGAAGTATCATTGTAACCGACAAAATTTGATCGCCATAAGTAAACATGCCTCAGGGCACAAACACGGGTAAAGCCATCATCAGCTATTACGTAATCCTGGTACAAAGGTCATTTCGTATATAGCATATATAACAACAGACACTCCGATCCTAACGTATATGTATTGAAATAGTATACACAGTACTCATATATGTTACGTTACGCATACCTGTAAGAATTTCGATCGGAATATATCTTTCATTTCTCACCGAATCATGCGAAGATTCGTATTTAATAATTAATTGTTTATCTCAGCATATATTTTATCGCAATATATGAACAAGTAATGGCGAAATAGGTACTTTTAGTCAAGTATTTTCCGATAAAACTTTTCTTCGTTCGTTAGGCACATAACGTTAGTGCTGTTTGTTATTGCATTGGTGTTATAAAATTAACAAAATTAATTTAACACGAAACATGGCTGCCAAAAAACTTTGCATCCGCCGAGGACATTAGAAATGTTCATGCTACAGGATATAGTTGAATTTATGGTGAAGCTGATGATTGAAGAGTTTGAGAGGCTGGATGTTCCAGACGACATAAATTTGGAAGATACATTAATTGTTGAAAAACATGAGGAACAAATTCTAAGATAATTAGCAGGTTATGTGCCATTTGCCCTTAAAAAACGTTACATGAAAGTTAAGAGTACTCAGAATGCTTTAATATTTTTACAGTAGCATGGTGGGCTCATAATTGACGCACTTAAGGATTTGATCAACGATATCTATCAAGGAAAAATCCAAATCACTCGACTGTATGTGATTTTCATATGTGTAGTTCCTTAGAAATGTTATGATCTCAAAATATTTAAGGTTCTGTGCTTATGCACCGTACAATTGAGCAGAATTTGACCACAAAATGTCTGCAGTGTCAAGTTCTTTCATACCCCTAAATTGACACATTCGTTGTAAAACTAACTGTAGTGTAGGCCTTAGTATACATCCATTGACTTTAGATGCTGTTTGCTATGCTCTGAGCGTCTAAGCTCAGACTGGTCAGGTTCCAGAGAGCAGTGTTATCATATTGAGGTAATGTTGGTTATTTTTAGGAAGTAAGATTTCCAAATGACCAAAAAATGTGCAAAACTGGTGGGAGGGTGTTAATAGCTTAAAAAATACCACAATTTGGTCAGCAAAAAGCTGAAATGGATTCAAACTCATGAAATATGTCATTCTGCTTGACTGCAAAAAAGTTAAGGTGGCCTGCTGTATCGTTGCTAGTAATAATTGAAGGTGCGTCAATTACGGGGGTGCGTCAATTATGAAGCCTTTACTATATGTATGTCTGTTGCAGGTGAAGGTCACAGTTTTTTAGATTACAGTAAAGCCTGGGTGGAAAAACAAAACAGAGGTGGATTAATCTTAGTTAATAATAATATTTTCATGCTTTTCAAGACTGGAATTTCAGACAAAGCAAATTTTAAACATGAAGACCTTGCTTATTTTGAGAAATAAATATGTGAGAGACCATCTTCTGCAAAAAGTTCTGCAACACATGCCAGTTCAGAATCGGTGGGCGGATCTTGTTAAACGAGGACTTAAGTGGGCAGTTGCTTCAAATTTCATACGTTTGTTGTTTATTGGGTAAAGTTAATAGTAAATACTTTTGTTAGAATGTAAATGGAGATAAGTTACAAAAAGGAAGACTTCTTGTAGCAAGAAAGGAGAGAAAGCATTCAGAAAAGAATTGGCAAGTGAAAGCAAGGAGTGAAACTGAGAGTAACATGATTGGTATCTATATATCTTGATTTTATGATAATTATGTTGTATACTTACATAGTTCGTTTGTTCTTTCCATGGCAAACCTCATCTTTCAAGCTTATAACAAGTTTACTTTAGTTCAGAGAAATATTGTGGAACTAGAATATTGTCAGTTTTGTACAAATTTAAAGTTTAAACTTTGTTGTGATTTGTTTCCTTGTAAATTTTATTGATGAAGGTCAAAGGTGACACATGCTTTCTCTTCAACACCACCTACAGTAGGTCTGGTAGGTAGGACACCATCCGCTCTAAATTGGACAATGGCAGCATCGCCACAGTGACAACCACAAAACTCACCTTCGCAATATTTACACCCTCTTGAAAGAAGCACTTTAGCTCAGCATGGAAGATTTCATCGCTTTCTTTCTGTTGGCAAAGCTTAATCTTCTCTACACCCCCAATATCCTCACCAGCATTTAGAATCCTTCCCACAACTTTTGCAGATGCCGAACTCCCTATCTCTCAAAAGTAAAACCCTCATACTACCTTTGGCATTTGGAGCTCCATAAACTCACCATCAATACCATCAAACTGGCTCCTTCTCTTGACCCATCTTCACTCCTTCAGACACCCACTAACCCCCCTCCCACCCAACTATCTTCCTAGGCCTTGTGCCAGCAAAATTAAAATATATTTAGCTACATGAGTTTACTTATATGGACATAATTCGAGCACAAAATGTGATTTTAATCCCCAATGGGCACAATGTAACCATTAGCAAGGGCGTAGGAACCGGGGGGGGGGGGGCTGGGGGCGCCAGCCCCCCAGTGAAAAATGTGGAGGGGCGGAAGTATCATTCCGCCCCCCGCTCCGCAAGTCAGAAAACCCCTTCTTCATTTCCAAATGAGAAAAAAAATCTCATTTGGAGCACCAAATTGCATTTAAGGCCAGGTGAAAATACAAAATTAAGTTTACAAAATGGAGTGGGTGTTGAAGTGTGTCATATTGCACCAAATTGCATCTGAGGCCACCTGGAAATGCAAAAAATTCCAAAGGGGAGAAGGGTACCCCCTCCCCTTAGACCCCTCCCCCAGGCCGGCCATCAGTCTTCAGCCCCCCCACTCAAAAGTACCTTCCTACGCCACTGACCATTAGTAACAGCCAGGATGGCATCCCTTCAAGTCGCTTGACCACTACACTTTGGTTGACAACTTGACTATTCAATGTTATGCATATGATTATAAGGGCACCTTTCCCTTCATTTATGAGAGCTGGCAAAAAAAAGAACAGCAAGTTGGAGTTCCTTTACTGTATATATTGTACTAAACAGGAAAATAAAACTACTTCACAAGATAACATGAAAACTATACAAGATCAAATCACCACATTGTTATTTAAATATACTGTACTAGTTCCACCAAAAAAAAATCTAGAGCACATGGACAAATGACAATGTTCTTCTAACAGAAATCCCCACTTTAAGTACTAGTACAACAAAGGTACAAATAAAACATTAAAATACTGTGAAATAAATCTACTGTAGTGCTATACAGAACAATCAAATCAGTTTGAGTTCATTTACAGTACTGTACAGTGACGTAGACAGTGTGGGGCGAGTTCCCCCCAGAATTTTTTGGGGACGTGAGTGGCGACGGTGACAAATCATAGGGAGCAAAAAATATTTAAATGTACTCCTCTTAGTACACAAATTCAGTTCAAAGAATGGAAACGGCAACAACCCCTTTGCATCTTAAGCCCTTTTTTAAACAACATTTTTCAGGGGAGGAGGATGCCCCTTATACCCTCCCCAGGACGTTGTTCCACCGCTTAGTGCCTGAAAATGGGGACAGAAGTTTGACTTTGCCCCCCACCCCATACCAGAAACCTGGCTATGTCCCTGGTACTGTATTAATCAAAGAAAACATTTATGCAAAAGATTTTGAAAAATCTATAGAACATTAACTCATTATTACAATTTACCAGTTCCACGAAAAAAAATCTGTTACTTCACATGGAAATGTACTGAAAAATTGTTCCATACATAAAGTGAAAAAGTTAGACAGTATATCCAAAACTTGTGTCAGCATGTTGAGAGAAGGAAATAAAATATTCAAGCCAAAGGGATCACGTTGATGACTTTGTGCGAGATAATATTTGCCGGACCTTTGCACACCATCCCACGTACCATCAGAGTAAGAATTTGCGTTGAACAAAGTCGGCCTGGACGTTCGGCATCGATACCGACAAGGGTGAGGAGTTGACAGGCTAGTTAACTATACCACAAAACTGCTACTTTCCAGTTCCATCGATGCTAAATACACCGTACACATCCGTTCTCTGGTCAGTCTGTTCCCCTTTTCTCAAATTACAATTTCAGCATAGGCTACATTCAAATTTGCCGATAAACACGCCGCCACATGCCTTGTTGATCCATTCGTGAGTCATTGGACGCGGACACTAACAGTAACATGGTAATAAATTAAAAGTTTGTAAGAATATTCTTGGGGAAATTTCACTAGGCCCCTTTCTCCCTTTGATCCAGTCCGTGCTCTGTCTTTGGGATTTACTTCAACTAAGTTCTACTTGTATTTAGCCTATGCTAAGTTAGGCAATGCCTAGACTAAGGCTAAAGTTAGGGTATACATACTCTTTTTTCTAACGTTGCCTCTAGACGAGTTCGGAGGCGTGGTGCTATCGAAAGCTGGTTTTCTCTGACGCATTGGTTTATTTCTCCAACCAAACGCGGTATGGAAGAAAAAGTTTCTTGCAAAACATTCATTATGAATGATTATATTAAATGAACTGCTTTGTTTGGACAAAGCTTTGGCGCGACTAATACGAATAAGGGCTTGAAGATATTCTCAATGGTATATTTTCCACCTACTGCAGCAGTTTAAAACGTATTGTAACGCCGCCAACGTCTGGTAGTGTAAAACCTGTCTCGAAACCAACTGGAGGAGGGTAGGGGAGGTAGATGGGGGACGGGTACAGATTATTAACTCTAAATTAGGAGGCAGACACCAGAGTTGTATGTTTAATAAAAGTATAATTTCTCATCTCGTTCTACATCTACAGCGTATAATACACAATATTAACATTTGCCCAATATAACGTACTGGGGTCGGGCACAACCCAAGGATACGCAGGCATAACACTGGGGCTGCGCAAGGGTCGGGCAGTCTAAACGTCGGCAATCCACCGGTGTCGGGCAGTACAGGCTTCGGGCATTCCGCTTGACTCGGGCAGGGCAGGTGTCGGGCAATCCGCTGGACTCGGGCAGGGCAGGTGTCGGGCAATCCGCTGGACTCGGGCAGCGCAGGTGTCGGGCACTCTAAAATGCCTAAACACATTTGTTTGGACTTAGGCAAATATCAAAGGCTTTACCACGAGCCGCCGGAAGGAAAGTTCCTCGTCTTGCACTCGACCGACTCTCCGGCTCTCTGACTCACTCATTTACGAAAGAACCCTTCATTAAAATACCCCGGAAATAACCCCCGTATACACACGTCCGTACATAAACTGTAAAAAAAGGCTTAGACCAATCATGGACTACCTGTATATAACTACGATGAGTTGCGACCAATGGGATCGACTCACACACCCACCGCCGTGCCTGCCTATGCCAGTCACGGGAATACATCGATATAGCAAAATTACGTAATCAGTTCCTGTTCCTGTTTCGGATAAACATCTCTCGTTACCTTCGCGGAGCGCAACAGATGTAACCCCTGAGGGAACGAAACGTATCGCACTAAGGAAAAGTCGTAGCTTTCCGCTACAGTATATTCAACCATAGTACCGTGTCAACGACACGAACCATGTGCAACGTTGTCATGGCAATACTTCACTACTCTTCGCTCACCATGCTGACACAAGTTTTGGACATACTGAAATAAATCTCGACATATACGAAACGTTGGCGCGCGCCGAAGTGCCAAAATTATAGCACGACGTAAATATAGCATGTTGACATGACCAATGTAGTAATGGCATGCTGTTACAAGTTTTCGACATGCTGATGTTGAATTTGACATGTTGATAGACGCAATGGCATATTGTATTTTGTTTCGACATGTTCATATGGAATTGTAACATGCTGATATCGAATTGTAACATGTTGATATCGATTTGGACATATATATATTAACTTGGACACTTCACTTTCTTTTTCGACATTTATGGAACGTTTGGCTCTCCGTAGTAAGGGATCATTTCCAAACATAAAGGTCATGTGATCCAAGGTCAACAAAGGTCAATTAGGGGTCAAAATCTAGTATTTTTGCAATAACTTGAGAACAAAATGTCCGTCGAGGTTAGGAGTGATGCTATTGTAACCCAGTAGTTGACCAGCATCTAGGTGACCTTTGACCTCAGGTTGACCTGCGGTGACCTATATCAGTTTGTTTGGTTATTTGAATTTCGGGGCATAATCACATCTCAAAGATACCTTCCGATCAAAATTGTCCATGGTTGACCCCTGTGTGACCTTCGTGTGCAAAGTTATCAGAGGTCAAGGTTTTGTTCTTTTAATAAGTACAGTAAGGATCGTCGTACAGACTTGTCATGTTGTGTCTGGAATCAACGTGTAAAACTACATCTGACAGTGAGGTCAAAAGGTCAAAGGTTAAATTTTAAAAAATATGATCGTTTAAGGAGATACAGGGCAAAACAAAAAAGGTTGTCATTTTTTTTTATATTGATAAAGCTCTTTGTTCTCTATAGAGGAAACCAACTCCGGCGTCAATCGGACACCCAGTTCTCAAGTTATGAGGGGCCAAAGGTTGGTTTTGATACCTTATTAGCAATAACATTGTGTGTGTACATTGGAGCACATGACAATTTTAGGAGAGGTTTCACATCACAAAGGGGAATATTTTTGATGAAAGTCCGAAGGAAATAATAATCATATCTTAGATTCTCCTTTTGTTCTTTCTCAGAACTTTATCTCTCAGTTTCCCACCCTCCCACAATTGGTGTTTGTCTTGAAGCAGTTTCTACTTCAGAGAGACTTAAACGAAGTCTGGACCGGTGGCATCAGTTCCTATGGCCTCATCCTGATGATTGTCAGCTTCCTACAGGTAACATTTCTAGCAGATTATAGTGAGTATGAGATAGTCACAACCGTAACACCATCACTTAAGCCATTTTCTTGAGTGATGTGATTACCTTCTTAGCTCTGTCCTGCCACAGTTGAAGAAGCTCTTCTAGTTTATGACAACCACAACCACATTACTGCACCTCTAATGAGGAAAGAATTCCACCTCTGTTTGTGGTTATAGACATCAGAAAGCTGCCTTTTCTAAATTGAGGGGATTTTTTTGTTTAGCCCAGACTTGATCCAATAATCTCTTGTATTTAATTGTGAAGTTTTCTCCTCTTTCTCTACAGTTACATGTTCCCCAAGAACCAATCAATTATGGCGTTCTTTTGATTGAATTCTTTGAGCTGTATGGCGTCAACTTCAACTATTTCAAATCGGGAATTACTGTCAAATGGCGGGAGCTACTTTCCCAAAGAGGATGCCTCTTTCATGACCGACCGCTTTAGCCTACTCTGTTTAAAGGATCCACTGTATAATGGTAAGTCCAATTTACACTCCCACTTTTTTCTCACTAAAAGTGCAATTTTTATGGTATCAAAGTAGAAATATTCAGAATATTGTCAACTTCTCAGGCATTTTGGGAATTGTCATAAATATTCCTTTGCATTATAAAATGAAATGTTTTGTAGTTTAAGGATTCTGAGTTTTGCTATTTTACTTTGTGTTATCAAATACTGTATGTACACATGTGATTGGGACGGAGTGGTTGGGGTGAAGGGGGTGGTTGGGGTGGAGGGGGCAGTGGGAGGGGAGATGTTTCAGCGATTAAAAGAACAGTATAAAACACAAACATCTCTTTACCTTTAATACATGGCAGAGAATATAATGGAGATCTGCTCCCCAACAAAATAATCACAACTGAGGGGAAAGATAAGGGTTGTATTCATTTCTGCATTAAGAAATAAATAAACATGATGTAAATTGCCCAGGAAGAAGCTTTCTCTACTTTCATGTCAGATTAAGCTATTATTCCATTTTAACATTCCTCGATTGTCGACAGGAGTTGATCTTGGCAGGAACTCTTTTGGATTCATGGAAGTGAGGAAAGCATTCCATTATGCCTACCAAGTGCTCACCCAGGCTGTTGTACCCCACATAGACCAAGAAAGTAATGGTCATAGGTCAGTGAAATGCCAGAATTTTGTCTCCTTTTTTCTTTTGCATTTCCTATATATATTTCATATCATATTTTACCTATCAGGGTATATTTCTTTTGTCAACAGTCAGGCCCAGATGAGGCTGGAAAAAAGACTTTCTTTATAACCTTACCAAACCAAAGTATAGCAGTACACAATTTTGACTGAAAGTTAAATATACTCGTTGTTTTGAAATTTACTGTCAAATAGTATCCTACCAACAAAGGGAAACCAATACTGATTGTCAGATGCAGTAAGAAAAGATCGTCGCTTGAGATATGTTTACATCTAAACAAAAAAGTGTTGATCCTTAACCTAGATTACACTAGGTTGCCTCCAGAGGTACAGTGTAAATATTTCATTAAGCAACATTACAGTCATTTCCACTCAGATTGTCCCCTAGATTTATTGTTCCTTTTTTCTTTTGGTTTTGCCCCACACAGCATCCTCGGTCGCATTATAAGGGTAACAGACGAAGTGATGGACCATAGGTTATGGGTCCAGCAAAATTGGGCCCGGAAAGCAATGGCTATGTATCCACACAAGTTTTCCATACATTGTAATATACCTCAACCAGATGCCTTCTGTTTACCGGACACAGCCTTGAGGATAGCACAGCCAATCCGCCCTGTGAATGCTACAACCATCATGCTTGCTCACAGTTCTCAGAGAAATAGCCAAGAGACAGGATCTTGCCAAGAGGTCAACAAAAAAAGTGCAATGAACCCCACTGCTGCCACCAATATGTCCAACTCCAACGATGTCATCAACAACAAAGTCACGTCTATACCTTCTTCTTCCTCTGGTGAAATTGTGTCTAGTTCCAGTGATTCTGTAAGTTGTCTGCTCAATATAGCAATTTAATCCACTCCTCTCAAATACTGAAAAGAAAAAAAGACAGGTTCAAATACATCTGGAAACATTTTACATGATATTATAATAGTCCTTGAAACAGGTGATGTCATCTTGAATTCAGGTCCTTGCTGTTTTCATTAACTTCACCAAACATTAAAACCAACAAGATTCCAGAAGATTACAAATTACCCTGGAATTAAAGTGGTAAAGCTTTCAGAAAGGTAGATTTTTGAAGTGAGAGGAAGTGGACGTTGAAGTAGATCCAGGGGGTGAGGGGTGGGGAGCACGGTGCTAAAATGCCACAGACTTTTGTAGGCTATGATGATTCAATTGCATATTTAGAACAGAGACAGGTAAGTATCGTTGTTCATAAAAGCCCTCAGCAATAATTTTTAGGATATTTGAGGAGTGTGTAAAGTCACATAACATTGAGTAGTAAAATAGATGTTCTTAGCCTTCACAGCAGTGTGGTTTTGTCTTCTCAACCATTTGCAGAGTAACAACAGATGTGAATTTTGTGTATTCGGTCAGGAAGGTAACATTAACGACAGGAATGTGAGTGATCCTTGTATTAGCACAGATTTCTGTCAAAGGTACCTCACAGTAACACCAATTAAATTGTCATAAAAAGACAGATTTAGAATCATAATTCAAGTTAATTCTGGCTAAATGCAAGTTGATTTTGCTGTTTGCCAGCAGACATAAGATAAGGCACTTACATTTTCAGCCAGTAGACATTAAGAACATAAAGACATTAATTGGGTTACAATCTTCAATAAAATTGAGAATTAGTAGGTCTGGTTTAGATATAGATTAACCTTACCAAACAATTATTTCATATTTCATACTAGAACATTTTAGCAGCACACCCTCACTTCTGGGGCACCGTCCACTAACTCTCTTCAACACCAACCATTCAGAAGAGATGCCATGTGGTTTTGCAGACTTTTTCTTCTTACACTTTTGTGTCCTTTTTTTGTCTGTCCTTGCATCCATAATGAATGATTATTTGTTAAAAAATTACGTGATTCTCTTTGAAATACCTTTTTGCGATGGGTCAAGGGTAGGGTGGGGGTACTGTCTTGCACTTTCGGTACTTTTTGCCTGTCATATAATGTGCCTTCAAATCTGAATCAGATAAAAATCATTTTGTTTTCCCTTTTGTAATTTTCTAGGAATCAGAAATGTCTTCACAAACTTCTGGTTCTTCCAAGGACACCATCGACTCTGTCCAAGGACCCTCTAAAAGGGAGGCTGTTCCTAGTGTTGGACCTGAGTACCGACAAAGCCTGGACACAGGAAATCAAGAAACCAGTCTCCCATGGGCAGACGTATCACAAACAATCAAAATTCGGCAAACGGTGCAATCATACTTCTAACTCTGTCCGTGGTAATGCAGGGAACTCGCTGAGCAAGCAGACCGCCAAGGAGCGGCAAGTAGTCACGCCTCATATTGAGGTCACCGTCTCATCCAATAACAAGTCTGAAATTCAAACGTCTCTGCCGAAGGGAAACTCCCGAAATTCTCCAGGAGGGACCTCTTCGTCGTTACAGCCAGTGGTAGCAAAGACTTATAGAAGCAAGAATTATACCAACCAGCATGGCAAATTCCACCACAATAGCGGTGGCAACTCAATCCAGAGTGGCAGCAGAGACAATAATAACAATGGCAGTCAAAATAGTAACTCTGTGAACAAAAGATTAAAGAAGAAGCATAAAAAGGATAACTCTAAGAGAGGGGCAAAGAACTGAGTCAAAAGATGAGACAAAAAGTGCCTGTATTATCTTGGTTTAATTTATGAAAGCGACAAGATTGATTGGGGGACAAGAAAACCAACAAAGAAGACTGTGAAATTGGTAAACAGACAAGACTTTAGAAGTAATCTAGAAAATCAGCTGTGCTTTGATTAAGGAGAGAGATAAAAAAGTATTGCTGTTAGTTCGGTTTCATGATTTGTGATGTAAGTGGATGTACTGAATGAGCAATTAAAAGTGTTTACCGTGACTCCAATCTGAAATTCACTCAAAGAGAGTCCGTTTATTCAGTGTTAATGTGTTGCTAATCTCAAAGTGAAGCGGATAGTAATCAAACACGTCTACTTTCACACTGTCAGCCTTGTCAACAATGCAATTATTGTTTATATCAAATCTTTTTCTCTCGATGATTTTTTTTAACTATTCAGTGACAAAGAAACCATATTTTGTTGGTTTTTTGCTCACCTAGGAAGAGAATATAAAGCATAGTAAAAAGGATAAAAAATATTATTTATGTTGTCATATTGTGACAGGAGAAAAAGCAAGATGATGGGAAGTTTGTAGTGTCGATATCAAAGCAAAAACAACTAAAAAAGATAAAAATGAATACAAAACTTACAGACACCCCACCGCCCCCACCCAAAAAAAAAATGCTAGAAAAAAAGAAAAGAAAAAACAATTTGACAGCAAACGACTTGTACAGGAAGATCACAGAGAAGTAGGAAAGAAATTATATTATTATTATGCAGGAGTTCACTTTGCTTTTAGTAAAGACTTGGTTTTGACAAGATTAGTGGAAGTTAGTTCTAACAGTTTATTTTTGTGACATTTTTTATGGCTTTGAGAAGAAAATTTTATCTGTTACCTAGAGCAATAATTGTGAAGTAACCAAGGTAGTGGGCAAGAGGTACAAATTGTTTCTGAAATTGTAAAGCAGAGTTGGTCTCCATTTCTTCAAACTTTTCTTGTATTCGCCATTTCGACAAAGGTGAATTTGATAGGAGGGTCGTTGGGTGATTATCTGTTGCAGGTTGTATTTTGGTGCATTAATCAGTTGTTAGGTAGTGAAGGTGCCAAGCTATAATTTTTTTCTTCATTTATAGGACTTTCTTACTCTGGCAGCTATGCTCATTTGTGTCTGGTTTCATGAAGGGACTGATAAACGTTTTAAATTGTTGCTATTGGCCCCAAAAATATATAAGTAAAAAAGTGAAGGGATATAAAATATACAGAGGTTAAATTGAGAAGATGTGGTAATGGTTGGAAAAACATTGGTGTACTATAGTAAGGTTAGTTTGAGTGATATGGGAAAGGGTAGGTGGGTGGCAAAGAGGTCCTTTAATCTGTCGTTAGCAGTTACAACGAGATATCTTCTTGGTCACAACTAATTATTGCTGGGCAAGTCGTTACAGGTAATCGATCAAGCTTCTCCCTCGCTGCCCTATACTTTTCATGAATTTCAAAACCCATGAAACATAAATACTGTTTCTTATTTTATTTCATGATGTACAGGACGTGGTCTTGTGCTGTGGATATGTGTGTTTTGGGGATATGTGTGTCTTTGGGAGATGTGGGGAGTGGGAGAACGGGGGGTGGGTAGACATGGGTGGAGGTTGGAGGGAATTAGTGATCAAATTAATCCATTAACAGCAGCAAACTTTATAGACCAATTCAAAAAGGAAGTACTTAAATAACTTGTAAAATGGAAATTCATTGTAACAGGGTAATATTAAATCATGTAATTGACTTCAGAAAGATAAAAAAAATGATACAGAATAATTGGAAGTGCATGAGCAGGAGAAACTAATAATGTAATTGTTATATTGTTGAGAAAAAATGTATTTTGTTTGTTACTATTTGATATAAGTTAAATCAACCAGAAGTATAGATTTTTTTTTTGGGGGGGGGGGGGTTAGGCATTCAGGAGCATCTTATTGCATTAGGACTCATGTGATTATTCTCCAGTGATCAAATTAAATAAAAAATATAAGGAATTGAGGCAATGCCTTGGCATTCATAGAGAGAATTTGGGATGGCAAAGATTAGAAGATAGTAGTTGCTAAGACCTTTGACATAAAATGCAGTATAACATTTGATTTCATTCTTTATATTATTATGAAAACATTAAAAAGAGAAAAATACCAGTTGTAACTGTGAAGTTAAAACTCAAAAAAAAAGTCAGTTTTACTTGGTTTTGCCTGACAGCATTAGACTGTATATAATGACAGAACAAAAAAATGACTAAAAAATACAAAAATTCCCACCGGACATTAGGAATTGTTGCATCATAATGAGTGACCCCTTTTGGTATCCATTTGTTCATAATTGACTGTAACCATTATTGTTTCCATTTAGAGATATTAATAGTGAATTCAATAAATACCTTTGAGGTATTTTTGAATATTCATGAAGCACAATGATCAGAAATTCATCCAATTATAGGTTTTTATGGGGAAAAAACACTTATAAAACTAGTGTGGATCATTTTCTTATAATACAGAACTTTTTTTTCTCACATTTTTATTTTCATTATCATATCTTTGGATGACTTTAAGAAGGACAGTGTACATTCAAATTGGTATCATTGACACAGTTTACCCTTTGTTGCTCATGCTGTCACTGCCATGGAATTTAGCACTAGAAATTTAACATTAATAGGAAAATTAATTATAAAAAAATAAAAAAAATCACAAACTATTCCAGTATGTTTAGGGAACTGGGAAATAAAAAGAACAGAATATTATATGAGTTAACAGAGAGAAAGAATGTAGAAAAGGTAGTGACATAAAAACATACAAAAGAAGCCAAACTATGTATTTTTTAATTTCAGTTAATGGGAATAACAGCCACCTTTTGTTAAGATACGAGAAAGTTTATACAAGATCAATTGACATGTGTTAAACAAACGGATGCCACTCTTCAAAAACATGTTATGTGAGTGTGCAGTATGGTAAGGGACGATAATGATTGTGTGCCCAGTGTATAAACTATTCAAGAATATTGTTTGGTATTGTTGTGGCTGTGCTAAACCTTGTGCAGTGATCACATTGTCATTGCTAGTAGCACAGTGTATCAACATTTTTAATCTGTTGAAATCCTAATCAAAGAATACAGATTCATGATATGTTGAGAGATGATTAGTTAATTTTCAGATGGGAATCTTTATCAACTCAGCTTACAAGTTATGTTTTACTTTGTTATGCAACTTCCTTCATTTTGGTAAATCAATGCTCTATAAAGATTCACATTATTCACTGTATAATTACCATCATGTACTACAATGTAGTAAAATAAAATAATTATTCTCATGTTACCATGGCAATGCAAATGGCAAACCATGGGAAAGGCTTGGTAATAGCATTTTTTTTAAAGTAACCAAAGATTTGAACATCATATTTTTTTTTCATTTTATTATGATGGTGACCTATGTTGAGACCCTCTTATTACAAGTTCTTGGGGAAGGATTGAGGTTCCTATAAAGTTAACACGTCTACTGTGAAAATGTGAGAAAGTATTTGACACCTGGCTGTGATGTCATCCAATTTAATTAAATATTTTTAATTTGACTGTTTCATGTGATGTTTGTACTGAATCAGATGTCACAAATGAATCATGGAAGTAAAGAAACTGTAGATACAAGTTTTATGTGAGAGTTTGAAAAATTTGTAATTATCAGAAATTCCATTCTCCAAATTGGACATCTTGACAAGAAATACTGTTATATATCTATCCAATAAAGGGATATGTGATGTAAGCTTGCAATATGTGTAAAGAAAGCTCAGTTTGATTTGTATGGGTGGGGGGGGGGTTTAGTTGGGAAGGATAGCTGGGGTGAAGGAAATCTGGGGGAGGATGGGGGTACATGTTTAAGTAATTGTGAGGGAGGGTAGGTTGGGAGGGTTAATGATGTGCTGCAAGATAATATGAAACCACCAAGAAATGTGATAACTACTTCTTTTTAACAAACAGTGGCACTTGTTGTATCCTCTTGTGAGAAAGGCATTGACCAAATTAATTCTTTGTCAGTGTCGAGGTGGAGCGTAGGCAAATGGGAACAGCAAGGCTGTTTGAGACTTTTTAATTTTTTTTAAATCTTATGCATCAGTTCTCTAGTGTAAAGGACAATTTTTTTACTCTCAGGAAAAATGCATTACAGGAAAAAGGCAAAAAAAAAGGATTACAAAAAAAAAGAAAAATATTGTAGAAACAAAAATAAAAATAAACAAAAAAGCAGTACATTATATCAGTTGTTGTGTTTATTTGATCTGGTTTTCTATTGTCCAGATTTGGACACCAATTTTGTTACTTTTTTCAGAAAGATATCAAAGATAGAACCTGGGCACAAAAAAATGAAATCGAAGTTGATCCAGCTCGCATCTCTGTCCACATACATTGTAACCACGGTAACCATGTGATCATGACTATTTGTAAAGTGAAGAAGAATCAGGAGTCTCTTGGAAAGTAAACATTACTGTGGAAGGGAGGAACAGTGTGTGGGGTGGGGTTACAGGGAGGATTACAGACCTAAGTCAAAAGTCAAATTAAGGTCATGCTAAGGAGATATATTATCAAGATTCTGAGACCCATGGGCCTATCTGTTACAATACAAACCAGGGGCGGATCCAGGATTTTGAGAAAGGGGGGGCCGACATCCCGATGGTAGCACTTTAGTGATCTGCATCCTGGGGGAGGGGTCTAGGGGAGGGGTTGTCCCCCACCCCCCTTGGAAATTTTTGCTTAATTGTGAGTGCTTAGATGCAAAATGGTGAAACATTTCGCCAAAAACTAGAAAAACCAGAAACGTTGCAGACACGCTTTTTTTGTGCACATATTTTTTCTCGATAGACACATATTTAACAACGCTCAACAGTGCATGTAGAGCACTACAATGGATACACTATTATTGTGTCGATTCGTTTGTTCTTTTGCGCGAAAATTATGACACCAGATTCACCCCAAGAAAAAACATAAAACAAGATATATTCAATGAGATAATTGTGATATACTTAGCCAATACGGAGGTTTTCTACAACGCCCCGGCGCGCTATAATGTTCCCCCAACTCCCACTTCGCCCGCGTGATTGTTTTTCCCAGGAAAAACACCCCCCTTTCATTTCAATTTGCCTCTCTGTTCTTCGGAATATTGAGACGTAGGTTTGCATAACCACTGAGAATTCTTTCGAGGAATCTCTATAACGTTAAACTTGGATGTAAAATACGATGAATATTCCATCGTCTCACCAGAGCGAGACACAGAACTTTAGTCGCTCAGAACCTAAACATTACACCATAAGCGTGTGTGTGCGTCACCACTTTGTAGCCTATGGCAAAAAGGCTTCTACAACAGAATTTGGACCAATCACAGGCCTTCAATGTTTGACTTCACTGCCGCCTCCAAAACCCAACTCTATAACAAAAGAGCTACTCCCCAAATCTCAAAGATTTACTTGTTAACTCAAGGTTTCGTACTAACGAAGAATCAGCTGACTCTCAAGGTTCACACGAAGCTTTCTTTCAGATGCTCTTATAGCATTTTGAGAACGAGACGCCCAGGCCGAATATAAAATATTCAAAGGCTATACTACTGATGAAGCTCCTCCTATAAAGTTTGAGAGCAGAAACCGGTCTAGTTGGTCATAAGACAGGGGCGTATCAAGGATTTTTTAACCCGGGGGCGCGAATTACTATCTAAGCGGAGCGCCACCATCGGTTGGCGCGCAGCATACAAGAAAATTTCAGGTTTTAATACCCCCAGATCACCGGAAATGGCACTTCTCGGGCTTGAAATGACCAACCAAATGTACACTTTTGCCTGAGAACCAAGAATTTCCCAATAGTTTTTTTTCCATCCATAACCTTTTTGAAGATTGTCACCAGTCACACATCCTGTTCGACCTCATAGCATCTCCTGTGGATCATTGCTCTTTGTAGGTGATTCTACGTCGCGGCCCACATATACTCGTAAGCACCATTTTTCAAGTTTTTAAGCCCATTATTTGTTCAGAATTTGAAAATTCACAATTTTGTGAAGAAATCCACTTCCAAAAATACCCATTATGTTGCACAAAATTTCATCTATGGACACCAATATAGAAAAACCTCCTTCAACCCCTCACAGACCTGTCAAAATTGCACGAGTAGAGGGAAGTATGATGAAGAATGGTGGTCAGGGAATTTTCGAAAATTCAGACACAGTTAATTTATTGGTTTACAAATATTAAACCTCTTATAACAGCTACTATAAAACTTCGCTGAAGGAAATTAAAATATACCAGATATTTCGGAACCGTGCACTACGCACATCTACAGATTTGAGGGTGTTCATCCCGGAACGCAATTTTCATGCTCACTTATGTAATGTGATATCTGCAGTTTGCTTTAAAAATTCGAATAATTGAAATGAGACTGAAGAAATAACTATTGTCTGTTTATTGTGCAATGCTCCACCAGTGGCGTAACGATGAGCCTGGGGGCTCCTGGCCCAAAGGGGCCCCCTATCAGGAGGCTGAGCAAGGACGTCCGCAGAAATGTAGTACAAGGGGGGGGGGGGGGCAGTAGGTCATATAGGTGTAACACACTACTTGATACTATCTAAGCGGAGCGCCACCATCGGTTGGCGCGGAGCGTACGACGATTTTTTTGCCAAAAAATACTCCTAGATCGTCGGAAAAGACACTTCCCGTTCAAGGAGCATTTACACATCGGTTATTTTGAGATCTCATGTCTTAGGATTTTGACCTTCAATAATTTCAGTAATGCATTATGGGTCAGTATGCAATGAACATAACTAGAGAACTGTCGGTTGGGGGAAATCATTGAAATGTCAAATGCTTAACATTTTTTTTAATTTTCCAGGGGTGGACAAGTGCCCCACCCCCCTACTCTATGGAGTATAATGGAGACTACTGTACAAATACAGTTATCAAATCTAAGCATATGGCCCATAGGAGCCCATAGGAGTTGCGCCCCGCATTCTTTTCGAAAGACGCACAGTTTCAAGTTCATTACACACTGAAGGCTTCGATTCTCTATCTGCCTTCAGTTTATGGAAGATCTTGGGATTTTCATCCCTCGATATCGCTAGATATTGCTAGATGTCCATACAGTACAGTGCCCTTTGGGTTTTTCGGGGCCTGATGTTGGGAAATTGCAAAGTCGGGAGTGGTCACACTCCATGTAGGTCAGTGTACGACCTCTATAGCCGTCACTAATACACAACCCAATCACTTGTTATCGATGAAGTGGTGTGTTGCCGGATTTTGTCAAGAGGTCTTGGTACTTCGGGCAAAGGTCATTAATTAAGTTTCGTAACTCATCGGGAAGCGATGAGAGTGGAGGGGCGTAGTGTTGTGGGCGCGCGTTTTCATGCAGATATGGGTGCGACCTTTTCTCCTTTTTTTATCTTTCTTCTTTTTCTTTTCCCTTCCTTCCTTTTCTTCCTCCTCTTTCCCCCCTCTTTTCCCCTTTTTTCTTCTCTTTTTTTTTCTCCTCTTTTTCTTACCCGGGGGGCGCGCGCCCCCAACGCCCCCCTGGATACGCGCCTGTAAGAACCTACGCTAGTCTCTCCTACTATTAACAGTACACTCAATTCACCTAATAGGTGCAATTATGTTTCACCATGAGGAGCATGCTATAAGTTCATGTTCCCCGGGCCCTCCCTTAAAAATACTTCAGGTTCTTGGCGACTACGTTGCGTTAGATAGTGTAAAACCGCCTACACACCCCTTTCATATGGTACTAATTGTCTTAGTTTCAAATTTGGAATAAAAACGATCGCGTTTCAGGGAAGAGCAGCTGGACATATTAGGCTTTTCTTTCACCAAGTTATGCCTATTAGGAATTTGAAGTACTCCCACATAAAAAAAACGCAACTGATTTCCAAAAAGGGGGGGCCGGGGCCGGGTCGGGCCCCCCCCTGGATCCGCCCCTGCAAACCTATAATCTTCATCATATATTTTCAGCTCTTATTTGTAGCACTCCCTTGTATGCATCAGCCATATTATTCACTGGTAAGGAGTTTACAAGGAAGAATTTTTATTCTAAAAGATATCAATGTCCAGAAAAACCATATAAGTAGAAAGCAACAGGAGAAGGGGAGAGGAAGGAGATAAACTGTGGAGGGACAAAGAGAGGATTAAAGGCACAGGGTAAGGAATAAACTGGAGAGGGACAAAGACAGAAAGGTGTGAAGAAAAATGGAGGGGAAGAGAGCTGTGAGAGGAAGAGTGAAAGGGGGGGGGGTGAAGGGAAGGGACAAAGGGGAGAAGGAGTAGGGAACAGAGGAAAGTTAGTCATGTCCTTCCTGAATGTTCAGCCCATGAGGTTGAATGGTACGAAGGCGTTGCATCCAGAGCCTCTCTATATCAGCTCTATTATACCCCAAACTGATCAGTGCCTCATTTATGAACGCACACCCAATCAAAAGTGGTCGCTCAACCTTTCATATGACTTTTGTGATAATTGTCTTCTTCGAGGTAACACCTTTCATATGACTTTTTTGACAATTATCAAAAAAGTCATATGAAAGGTGTTACCTCGAAGAAGACAAACAAGCCACACACCTATCGTAAAATTTGGAGGTGCTTCCTTATAGCTATTGACAGCTACCAGTTGTTTGTATTGCGACGGGTTTTGCAGTCAGTGAGCCAATAGTACATAAGGCGAACTTAAAGACTAGGAAGTTGCCTATGTCGGAAGAAATGCATGGTTTCAGTTTGCAACACAGTTTAGAACAAAATCCAAGTAATGTATGGTGGAGTGTACGTTCCAGTTCTTAAAGAATCTTTTACTTTTGCAATCAATATTTGCGTGAATATTCATGGCAAGGATGTCTGTTTTTGCATTGATTTGTTGCGGCGATGACCCTTTTCTCTGATATGGATGTATATACCCTACGTGATTGTTTGGGTTCGTGGTGAATAAGAAAAGACGACACAAACATAAATGGCACATATCTTTTAAAACTGAAATTTTGGTAAGATGGTACGAACAGCAAGTGTCACTCAAAGTTGTCAAAATTTTTGGTGAAATTCGGACAACGCTATCGAGGATTCAGGAATTTTGGAAACAGCGTCCTACTCCAAAGGGCTACTTACGATTGGTCAACATGATTAAGGTGTGTCGTGGACCGTGTGTCGTGGGCCCAAATTGTTTTACCATAGTATTCAACTGAAGAAGACTACACAGTTCACCAAGTATCTCTTAAAGCACTTCTATCATTTTGTATACAAGGTTTATTTTCATTTTCTGTTGCAGAGTCCGACTCGCAAAGAGATCAAATCTTATGTAAATCAGAAATGAATAAACAGATTGGATCAATTCTCTGTAGGTTTCGTATTTCATGAAACATAAATAGCGCCAAAAGGAAAAGAAAGAATCCTTGTTTGTACCGTGAGATGAGGACTTCACTGGGTAAGTTGAAAGAGATTTCTATGGGCTGTATGGGGTAGAGGAGGCCGGGAGGGTGTTTTTTTTTTCTGGACTCATGTACAATATACTAAACTACGACTCTTGTAAGACTATGCAACAATCATGTTCTGTCGTCCTGACAAGACCATGTGATGTTCAATATAATACCACTATTAAAACTTTGGAACTTTACAATTATTTGTATACAGGTTAACTGACGGCGCAAAGCATTATCATTGGTGATATTTCTATGAAATACCCTAAAATCCCCTACCCCTTCCGCACCCAACACCTGTCTCATTTTCTCCTCTCTTACATTAGCCGGTCACCCCTACCCCCCCCCCCCGCCTCCCACTCCTTCCCTCCACCCAATCGCAGTATAGATTACATAGAAAATCCGCAAAGGACGCATTAAGAGATTAACGTTTGTTTACGATAACCTCTTTTGCACGACACAACAAATCGTCTGTGATTTTCTTTTCAGCCGACTTGTCGTGACGTGTAAATGCCTCTTTAGGCATTCCGTAGATTTGTTGAGACCGCCCCTTTTGTTACGTTCACGAAATCATAGTGAATAAGTCGCATTAAGAACTTCGCAATAGCTTCACGCTGACTTAAAAAAAACATGGGTGGCTGGTTGTCTCGACTTTTTAATCCTATTCCTCCAGCTGGTAAGTCAAATTTCTCTTTTCTCTTTTCTTTCAATAACTTTCCAATTTCTGGAAATTCCATCACTGTATGTTAAGAGAATTTTTAAAGTAATAACATGTGAAAGGAAAAAATTATTATAATTACAGGCCTCTAAGATTCTACTTTTTTGAAAGTCTTTCCAATCCTCTCACTCAGCCAGCAGCCTCAAAATTCGTAAAATATGATATATCTTACAATTTTCGTTACACAAATATGGATTTAAGAAAAAACTTTGGATGATGAAACTTTTTAGTAAGAATGAGGAAAGGGAGGCGGTACCGTAATGGGTGGTACGAGCCATGATTATTACTATGAAGAGACGCAGTCGTGGGGGGGGGGGGGTGGTGGTGGGGGGACAATATCAGAGGAGCACTTTCTCATTCAATAACCACCACTCGTTTTGCTATAAACCGATACACACCGGCCATATCACTTAAATATATATGATATGTTAGTATGCTATCAATATTATTATGGTGCACTGTAACATCGTGTTTTTTTTTTTAAATAGCATGTACAGACTAAAATAAATACGGGCAGTTAAAATAAAATATTGAAATTCACAAAGGTTTAAAATATCCAAAAGACAATTCTTCACCAAAGGGACACATTTTATTTGCCAGTAGGGCACATTTGCTATTTTGTATAAAAAAAAAGTGGGGCACGTGCCCCCCCCCCCCCCCGGCTCCTACCCCCTGTAGGCTGGTATACAATTCCCTGCACCAGACAATGACAGAAATGGGGATGAGATTCCCATAAAGTTTTTCAATTTTTTTTCTTCTTTGAGATGATCTCATGTTAATATGGTGAGATAGATCACTGCCTGTGGATCGATAAATTGGCCACCTCTACTCACAATCGGGGACTGGCTTTAGGACATTTGGTACTGTGTGGTCTATAGCCAGGGGACGGGCCAAGGGTCCCCTAGCATTTGCTAAAATTATTACACCTATATAGTATACGTGTGCATCGGACAGATCGACAAGTATGCATTGAAAAATGGGCAGATGCACGTTTCGGAGCCTTGGTAAATATGGGGGGGGGGGGGGTTATCATGCATTTGCCCCCTCAACTTTTTCATTGGGGGGCTCCGCCGCCACTGACTGATTCTGCACCCCTTTCCCAATTTCAATTCCTACTCAGAGAATACATCTCTTTGCCAAAACTTCACTTTTGATGTTACTGAAATCTGTCCTTAATAAAACCATCTCGATTTTCGCCCCCAATCACTGATCCATTTGCCCATTTTTACCCTTCACATTCCACAACTCTCACAAAAAAACGTTACTACTGACTATATTTCAAACTCATTCAACAAGTCGTTATACGGTTCTGCTTTTTAAGAAAAAGTCGCCCAGGAAAGAACCTGGGCACGAAAACCAAACTTCCGAACGGCTGATCCGCTCTCAACCCAAGCCCCTTTGCATCGGGACTGTGACTATGTGATCATCGTCGGTGTGCATCACTATTCCCTTCGAAATGGAACAGATACTTTTTTAAGGAAAAGTCGGCCATGAAAGAACCTGAGCATGAAAACCAAACTACCGAACGACTGATCCGCTCTCAACCCCAGTCCCCTTGCATCGGGACTGTGACTGTGTGATCATCGTCGGGTGTGCATCACCATTCCCCTCGAAAGGGAAAACATACTACACATGATCTTAGCCAAAAGGCCGAGAAGCAAATAGTTAGCGTTTGGCATTTCAAACGACTTCAATTGTTTACTTCAAAATAATTAATAATTAGATAATAGCTTAAATCCCCTACTTTGTAGAGTTTGGTGAAAGGCGCATAAGGTTACAACTTACAAAACAGTTTTTTGTACTGGTTACGTTACAGGTCGATAAAGAAATAAATATTCTTTTCTCGAAAAATGTTTTGGGTAAGCATTATCCATGCGCTATGTTGCGAAACGCCTTTTCTAATTACGTAAAGAAGCGAACTGGGTGATTGGTCAATGTTCCGTGTACCCTCTGCGCTTGCGCAAATCCCATGGAGCGCCAAAAGTGACACATGCACCAGCAGCAATGATCGCACTATCTAACTCAGTGGTGTATGGCTGACCATTGATTGATTGATTGATTGATTTGTTTCATCACGTGAATATATACAATGTGATAGGAAGTCCTCTAAAACACCTTCAGATGGCTTAACAAAGTAGAGGACTCCATGTAAAGAAAAGGAAAAAGTAAACTAAATATATAAGAAAAATGAACATGTTCAATTAATAAGATGCAATAATTTTTTGAATAAAGTTTCTTCTGAAGGATTTTGCAGAAGGTTTATTTGTAATATTGTCTGATAGAGAATTCCATGTTTTGATTGTACGTGCCCTTAGTGATAACATCCCCATTGTAGAATTATACCTGTTATAATGTGCATTGCCTGAAAATCTGGTATTGTAATGATGAATATCACTGTTTCATATTAAGTAGTCATTAAAAGCATTTGGTAACAGTCCATTCCATGCCTTATAAGCAAATGTAGCAAGGTTAACCCTAATAATGTCACCAGTTTTTAACAAATTAGAACGCTTAAAAGAACGCTTTGTCAGACCATGGTCTGACAAAAGCCGAAAAAGAAGGATAAGGTTACCTCACGCCATGAGGTACGAGAATGAATAAAGTCGATGGTTTACGATAGGAAACTATGTGATTGAAAACGTTTAAATGCTTTGTTGACACGGTTTTGAGAAACAAAATAGTCGAATTTTTAAAAGAGAATTATAAATTTGGAGTAAAGTAGTAAAGATTTTAGAAAATCGTTTGAGACATACAGAAAATTAAATTGTCGATACAAAGTTTCGAAATTTATTGGGGAAAAAAAATAGTTTAAAAAATAATACAATTTCTAATGGTCTTTCTAGGCCACTATAAAATTCGTGTGGGAGCTCGTAAAACCGCGCCAGTTTCTGCCCACTTTTTCCACACTTTGATAGCTTATACTGTACTCTACTTTTCTAATTTTGAAAATTGTTCTTCAAATATAGCAAGATATTAGGTTATTCTATAACATTCTATAACAACCCGTTACCTCATGAGCTGACCTAGAGGGGAGGGCATTTTTGGGGTCCACTGGCAGGGGTACCCCACCAATAAAAATTACTGGAAATGCCCATCCCTTGTGTCTGAAGTCCTAACCATCATTTTTCAGAAGGTTTCAAGTGGTTACCTCATGAGCTGACCTAGGCCATTCATGAGGGGTCATCTATCATGACTGGCGATGGCCACTTGTTGCTCTTGGGGCCACACCTGACACATTGTACTTACTTTGATGGGGTTACCAATGAAAGCTGATCTAGGGTAGCTTTTAGGTGAATTTAAAATTGCCCTCCTGCAGCCACACCCACCACAGCAGGTTAGCCAGTCGTCTGGTTTCATAATGCAGGAATGCACTGTGAACATTGTGATGTACAAGGCAATTGGTTACCTTCCCAGCTAACCAAACCCTCTGGGCTCCCGCTCTATAAAGGGAACATGGCATTATACTGGGGGAAGAGGACCCAAACATTCCATGTCATTGTAGGTTGGCATAGACTTTGGTTTTTCAAAAATGACATCTCAATTACACTCGTGAGATTAGACGTGTTTGCTATAACGCCCTTTATCTTTGTGTCACATCATTGATATTTCAGATCTGGTCTTTACATTCTCTGTTTTTCAGATACTTTTCCAGTCCAGTGTACTGAGGATAATGATATCCAGGATGTCCGTCATGATAGGAGTCTACTTGGTCTTCAGATCCATACTCTCAGGGTTCAATCAGTTCCTACAGAGTTTGGTATGATGTCATGTTTGTTAAATGTTCATCTTCTGGGAGGATATCTAAATCATTAAAAGTTTATTCTTACCAGAATTGTAGTACATTGGTATATCATAATCCAAAAAATTAGAAACTTCACTACAGGTATAGTGCTATAATTCCTCCTTTCTTTGCCAAGATATTGGCTTCAATAAAGTAAGATTACAAGAAATATAAAGCTGTTAAAGCAAACTTACTTATTAGAATCGCGTAAGGATGAAGAACCATGACATATCTCACGTACTGCACGAGAAAGTACCAGGAACCGTCGCTAGTATCATGCACATTCATACTGAACAGCCAATTGGTATAGGTTTCCAATGCTTGACCACTCTATTGTCCTATATATTGGACAGTATTTGAACTTATGAAATACAAGCGAGGTAGTATAGTGCTCACACCGTCCATGCGATTGCTTTGAAGCGGGATATGAAAGTACATCAATACCAAATATTGTCCCAGCTGAGTGATATTGAATGCTGATGTAGTCTTAATTAATACATCACTTCTCTCATATCTGTAGAGAAGTTATCTGTAAACAGACAACTGGTCGCACATCCTTCTCTATTTGATACATTTAAGAGGTAGATAGGTATTTTACTAAGAAAAAAGAATGGAAGGTCACCAGGCATATTTGGTCTCTTTGCGATAATTTCTGTTTTAAATCTATATCTGGTTCGAAGTTCAGGTCGTAAAGATTTGGTCTAAACATGATATTCAGAACTTCCCATGGTCAGAACTCAGTTGGCAGCTCCTAAATGTAACAGTTGTAATAGAGGAAAAGCGTCATCGTGTCAACAGTGTTGTAGTCGAGTACTTGTAAGAAAAGTATTCCGGGTACTTCGAGTTTCGAGTACCAAGTACTAGTCCGAGTACTGCTTTAAGAATCCGAGTACCAAAGTCGAGTACTTTTTGCATCCGGGTACTTTTTCGAGTTCCATAGACAAAGGCCGTTATGTTCATGTACAAAGATCGTTGTTGTAAGCAAACGAATATTAATAACCCGACATCGTTGTCTTTGATTTGTTATAGATGAGTTAAGTCCACCAATTTCTACTGACCGTTGTTCATCTGAAAATGGACGCTTGGTCACCCATCCCACCGACAACCATTGCATCAATTAAAGTGGATTTTGGATTTTCTGAAATTTACTAGAAAGGAATGGACCAGATTGAGAGGGACATACAGCCTACAACATGTTGCAGTTTTATTATTTTATATTGTGATACTGTTCATGAGGTCGACGTCATCTTGCCTCGTTTCCGTTATAGTATTGTGTAGTATTGTAGTAAAATGCACGTTTTTCTGTAATATATTTCCTCATCTCTGTGTGCACAGGATGTATTGTTTACATTTATTTCTTTACAGTACATAGACTATACCCATGCATCATGCATTTATGATGCCTATATGAGCCTTGAACACCAGTGGTACTTCAAAACAAAGTCAGTTTGTCTTATCCATAACAGAAGGCTCCCCCCCCCCTCCACGTTCGTCTCCACATGAAGGGCCTCTCCAACCCTCATGCGAGTTTCTAAAGTAGTCCAAAAAGAATGGTTGCCTAGGACCAAGTTTTATAATCCATTTCTACAAACTTACATTGTTGTTATTGATTACAAATTTGACACTGTTTTGTTATTTGCGGTGGTGTCTGCAAACTATAGTCCACTTAGAGACCCTGGCGAGATATGAGCAATGCTTACTGGCATTTTCAAACACTTATATCTAATAGATATATAGCTGCTAAATCATATCCCCAAGTCACTGCTTACAATGGTTTGAACTTTTTCAAAGTTCCTCCAAAACATCGATTTTTAGATAATTTTAATGTTCTGCAATCTTGTCATAATAGGGGAACTTGTTCTTTTTTAATTGTAAGTTTTTGCTTTTGCTTTGTATAATAAAATATTTTTCTTCAAATTCTGTGGTAATCAACAAAGTTTGTTGTGACACTTCAAGTTCATCATTCAGTACGTATTTGTCTACAAACGTAAAAGTTAACTAAATTGATATCCTGGTACATGGCTGGTTCAGACAATTATGGACTTCCCGAGCAGAAAAGACTTTGTCAGAATAAACTGCTTTAAGTTGGAAAATGAGTGACCATTATTTACTACACTATTTAATGAAAATGCAGATTACCAGTGAAAGTTTTTATCTCAAGTAAACTGCCTTGTCAGTCTTAACTGAAATATGTATATAGTTCTAACATTACATTTTCGTTTACTGTATATAAGCCTAATATGCAGCTGAAATATAGACACGGTGCATGATGATGTATGGTGTCTACTATGTTGTTTCTACTCCTGAGTCCTTAATTTTTCTTGTAATGTAAATTTGTGATATTTCTAATAACAATCGGATCAAGTAGGTCTCAGGAAAACGAGATCTACCGCACAAAGAAATGTAGACATATATGGCCTTGACGCGTCGAGGTATTGGCTGCTATTTGTAACCGAATAAGTTGGGACTACTTTCTTCTTTGGAAATGCAGACAAGGGGGGGGGGGGACACCATTCAGTAACTACGGTCATGTTTGTATGTACTGACGACTAAGAAATAGTACTTAAATGTTTGTTTGCTACCTCATCCCCACCCCCCCCCGCAACCCACCCCATTCTCCCACTCCCTTCGCTCTCCATCCCATCTCATTCTGTTATCCCTCTAATGGAGTATTCACAGGCACGTAGCCAGGAATTTGCCAAGGGAGGGGCGAAACTGTAGATTCGGCATTGCAAACTATCTAAGCGTTGCGCCACCATGAGTTGGCGCGAAGCGTACAAGAAAATTTTGGCAGAAAATGCCTCCCAGATCGCTGGAAATGGCACTTCCCAGGCCTTGTAAGTTGCATCTTAGCATTTTCTCTTTTCAAAATACTAGCGATATCATAAAAACATTAATTTTTTTTTTTTAAATATGCCCAATGGGGGCGGCTTCCCTCTTCTCCCCCCCCCCCCCACCTTGGCTACGCGCCTGAGTATTCACCAGTATAGCCCCGAATTGAACCTAAGTCATGTTCGTGAAGTTACAAAATCTGCAGAAATGTGTCAGTGTGTCTGGCATATTTGAAGTGACCAATTTGGGGAGTTCCTAATAAGCATTATGCAGTTTATTATGATGTAATCGTAACAATTTCGGAACAGGCGGAGAACTGACAAGTAACTTTTTTGCCCTTCCAATCTAAAAACAAAATCGTCAACAAACTGGATGCAGACCGTTTCTTCAATCGCTAGAGTGAACCTTTCAAATCGTGAGTGAAGTTGTTCGTTTAATTTCAACCAAAAGAGAGTGGTCGAAGAAATTGGGAGGAAAAATAATCGTTAGAGAAAACCGTAAGAAAGTTTCTGCTCGGAAGAGAACTACGTGTACTAGTTTAGCGAAACCAGTGAGAACCGCGCATAACGTATGGATTGAAAGGTCTACACCAAGTTGTGCAAATAACCAGTACAAAGTATCGCAACTTAAAAATTTAAAGTACAATACAAATTGTCATCACTTGCAATCATCGGTGCTCAGCACATGTTCGGCAATACAATGCAGAGCAAGGAACCAAGTCAGAAGATATGTAGGCCAACTTTACCACTTCAACTTCAACTTGGCAATGGTACAGTATGCATTAAGTCGCACACTCCTGCAGCTTGTAAATATTGTAGTTGTAGTGTAGTTTCATCATTTTCATGCATGCAAAATTGCAAATGGTTTACAGTATGCATTCATGTGTGGAAATACAGTATTGTTGTAGTGGCATTCACGGTATCATAGGCTAACACTTGCACAAGCAAATGTACGTATTGTCTGTAATTTGAAAAATTAAAAACAGAAATGATGACGGATACACAGTGAACACTAAATATGGTCGAACATTCCACTGCCAGGGAAGAACTAATGAGTCAAGACTTTATAAATGTGTCATTCTAATGGCTACTGTATATCTGCTACAGAAAACTGTGTGAGAAAGAGCCAGATATATTATGTAATGCCATCATTTATGGTACTAAGCATACAGAAGTATACACACAACACATGTACAGTTATGAACGAAACCTCAAATCTCCTGCCCAATACCCACACATACGCATGATTAATGTTGTGGATATTAAACAATTTTCTTGTCCGAAATTTTCATTTCTTTGAACTGTGTAAATAAGCCAAAATTCTGACAAAAGTACATTGTCATAAAGTTAGTTACCATGAAAAGATTGTTTAGTGGAAGTAGAAGTGGAGTTTGTATGTATAATGAGGCTTTAAAGTTTGATTACCATAAACTTATGCATGTCACATCAAAGATCTTTCAATAACTATTTTACACAGAATGAAATTAGATCTTATATAAGAGTCATTGGGAAAATTTCCAGTTGAAAGTTTCAGAAATTTATGTTATATAGAACATGCTCAACTTGCATTTAATGCTGGTTAACTCCAGCAGTAATTTGTGCAAGTGATTCATGTATCAGAATGGATTAAAAATATACACTCTAAGTTACATAGCAAACTTAGAGTATGCTTTTAATCTTATAGATACCAAGCCTAATCCTTTAAATAGGAGATTGCTAGTTCCCATCTTCAAGAACATTTCACTTGGGTTTAGAAATGAGATTTAGCCTCTAAAGCTTAAGAAAAAAACAAGGAGCATGTTGAACAGTTGATTATTCATAGAGTTGAGTCCACATTGAAATTGTTCATTTGATTGTGTTCTGGTATCATTTTAGCCATGCCATTTAATATTAATGTGTGGTTGAATACATTTCTCAATCTTTCTACGTACAATCAGGTATTTAAATTTCAATGAACAGTATTGTATAGGAACATACCAAAAAGTTGCATGTGTATTATGGAATTTTGTGCAGCAAAGAAACCAAGACCCAAATTTAGTACATGGTATTTAGCCCCCTGATACAACCATGACATTGTCTACTGTTATGATGTGTAAAGTCAATATACCATTTTGGCAGCATTAATGAAAGCCATTTGAGAAGTTGCATACTGTAAACCAATGCTTTTTTTGTTTTCCAGATCACCTTAACTGAAACCCTGTTTTTCATTCCTTTTTCCTATAACTTCCCTTCTCAGGTTTCATCACATTGGAGTACCCAAAGAAGGAGAGTTTTTAATGCTTTACAAAGCATAATACAAAGATATAATTTGAGCAATATCAGTTTGAAAAATATTCTGGGCATAAATGGTAAGCTCCAGGTCTGATTGTGAGTGTCCATAATGTCTTGATCAAAAAGAACTTGGTAAAATATAGAAATGAGAATATATACCATTTGAAATTAAATCTTGTAAACTAAGCCAAAAATTGTTTATGTTGGTCATTTCAGTTTCAAAAACAAAATCAGGCGACAGGGGTCATTCATTAACATTTTTAAATATTCATGATGTTACGTTAGGATGGCTGACTTAAGATTGGACGAGCTGAGGAAGAACAGTGATGTCGTCCTTTTGTTTAGGACCCTTCATTAAATCATGAATTAAAACAAAATTGAGATTCTTGATTTTATAATCAAATATTTAATCGCTACTATTTGAAAGCTTGTGAATGACTGTAATTTGTTTATTTGTAAAGCAACATGTGTAACATTTGTCTGCCTTGCCTTTTGTTTAAATAATGTTAATGTTTGGAATTAATACTCATTTGACCTAGCTTTAAATTTGTAAATTCATTTTGTTGACTAAAAACATTGTTTATTGGGTACACTGAGCCTAAGTAATCTTAAACTAAAGTTTGTTACCTTTTGTGATGTGAATGTTAGCTGTGTGTAATTATTTTTGGATTTTTTTTCTTCAGAAACTTTACAATTTTCCAGTTCTCCCAGACAATCCAACAGACAAAATCAAAATGATGAGAAACAGGAACAAAAAGATGAAGAAGGTACAGTATGGTGTCTCTCTGAATGTTGAGTCTAAAACAAAATGTATTTATTTTGTTGGGAAGATACATTGATGAACACAATGATTCAGTTTTCCTAATTAGCATGTCTAGGATTAATGTGTTCTAAATTTGCATTAAAATTTTACAAACAGATTTAAAGATATTTGGCCTAATGGTTGCAATTACCAAACATACATTTGTGATGAAATCAAGATAGCTGACTGACACGAAAATAGTTGGATTCAAATTTTGAACAGACAAAATGAATGTTTCTCATAGTGTTTCTAGGACATCTCACCTGTCAGCTACAAGTTCACTCTTGTTGTTATAATATCAAATATTACTTGTAGGAATTACATTCATGTTTCTTAAAATGCTTTGATATTTGTTTGCCTTTGTTATTTCACGATAAAGTAAAAAAGTACTCCCGTCGTCTTCCAATTTTTGTTTGTTTCAATTATACAGATCCTCAGAAGGGAGGCTTGGACAATGATAATATCCGAATGTTGCTAATGCTTCTCCTTATAATCACGTTGCTAAACATGCTCTCGAAGGGAGATGATGCCCAGAACATCTCCTGGCAGACATTTATTAATGACATGTTAGCCAAAGGAGAGGTGAAATATTTTATATTCGAATTCATCATTTTCACATTTTTGGATTTAAAAGTAATCCCTCCGAGCATTCCTTACCATAATTTTAAGTACAGTCTGTGAATGTAACTGTGCAGTTATTAAGTTATAATTTTGTTTATTTTCTCAAAAAATTGGTCACTTTCTTATATAAAAAGAATAGAAAAGAGTAACATTTTTCTTTATTACTAATCAGTTTTTCATAAAGTGGAGTAGTGAGAGGAGTCACATGCCAGTTATGCCACCCATCTCCACCGTCCCAATTTGATAGTTATTTCGAAACAAGATAAGTTTAAGAACTCCATTAAATATGTCAGGGTGCTGGTTTACTCTGTTTAAAATTAATAATGTGGGTTGTTAACTCCTGTATATAGTGTGATATAGTCAGATTAAAACAAAACAGAACCAGATACATCAGTTAGGTAAGAACTTTGAATCCTTGAGATTATAGACCTTTAAGGGAAGTCAGTGTCCTCTGGTATTTGTCTTTCCAGAAACCATTATTAAAAGTATTATTGAAAGTAAATGAAGTTTCGTGAAGCCCTTTTGTACAAAATGTTGAAAGCACACATTTGCATGTTAACAATTTTCCATTCTCCTTGCCGCATCTTTAACTTGGAAAAGGTCAAAGGTCTCTCTGTCAAATACAACGATTCTGATGGAAGTGGTGAGGCATCCAATCCAGAATCTGACGTTGTCCATGTGTTCTTGCATGATGGTGCCATCGTGTTTGGTAGAGAGGTAAGAACTTAACAGGTTATGAGGCATGCAATAGGGTATTGACTGTTGAGTATACTTTGTGGAAAAGGGCATATTATGGGAGACGGGCAATGATATGAGAAACTGATAATGCTATAGGGAATGGAGCATACTATTGGGAAGGATCATGTTATAAGGAATGGAACATACTATTGGGACCACCCATGCCATAGGGAATGGAGCATTATATGAGTTTGGACCATGCTATGGGGAATGGAGAATGGAGCATACTATTGGGAGTGAGTCATAGTTTGAGGGATGGACCATGCTATGGGGCAATGGAGCATACTATTGGGATGGACCCTGCTATAAGGAATGGAACATACTATTGGGACCACCCATGCTATAGGGAATGGAGCATTATATGAGTTTGGACTATGCTATGGGGAATGGAGAATCTTATGGTGATGGACCATGCTATAGGGAATGGGGCATACTTTGGGTGAATGAAGCATACTAATGAAGGGAAGCTTTGTTTACAACTATTGTATATTATTCTGCGCTGGCTTCAGCGTTTTGGCTATTAAAGCTAAATGTTTGTGGATATTTCTCTTTGCAAGGGAAGTGAAAAGCAAGGGGCCACTTGCAGTTTCTGCCAGTATCTGACATTGAAGCACATGGTTAGTTGATTAAGAACCGTCAGTCAAAGAATGATGATTCTGTACTCAACATAAACCTGCTGAATTACTGCTCATTATCAGTAAATATAATTCTGTTGTTCTGGTACTGTAAGCCTGTACAGTAACAGGTGTGTGCTGTAATTCAGGAAAATGTCTCTAGTAGATTATTTGAAGTTCTTATTAGCAAGTGCCACAAATTGAACAAGTTACTCTTATCAGGATTTCAATAGTCTTGTCAGGATTTCAATATCACCTGTTTGCTCTGTCCTGCTCGTACTCGGATCTTCTCTGATCTACTATGAGCCATGCTTTATTTACAGGGAGGGGGTTGGAGGAGAGTGGGTGGAGGAGGCGGGTACAATAATGAGGGGCAAAAACATCAAAGGGCAGTGGAACATGTGACTGTTACTTGTGGGGGCAGAGCAGAAAGATATCTCAGACATTTTCCAACAAAATGGAACCTCTGTACATTCCATACAACAAATTCTAGTCTTTGAATGATTTGTTACATATTTTTCAACAAGAAGGCACATTTGTAGTTACAATTTTATAATTATAAAATCAGAAGAAGGTTACTTTTTGTTACTACAAAGGAGCACTTGCAATTAATGAAAAGGTGCTCCTTTTCACAAAAGGGGCAGTTTTTCACAAAAGTGGAAGGGCATATGCCCCCCCCAACCCCCTCCTCTTCATTGCTTCTAGTTCTACCATCCCAGTCTATGTGGTAAACTCTTTTAAAATAACACTCAAACTTTCAATACTGGCACTTCGAACTTTTGGGTGGGTAGACTTATTAATATTCATTATTGATATGATTCTTTATTCCTTCTTTGCAGTGATATCGACCTTGTCGTTTTCGGAGATCTAGGAGACAATCCCTGCTGTCGCCTCAGAGAGGAGCTAAAGAACAGTGCACTCCCTTCACAAGGGACCATTAAAGTACTGGATAAAGCCACTGTAAGTCCAATTATTGTCAGGAAATATCTTCATCTGGTCATATGTCTGTTCTTGTTGAAATGTGCACAACTCTGAAGGGAAAGAAAACTGTATTAAATACAGTAGATAGTGAGAGTAAATGTTGTTTGCAATCAACAAACCCTGTTTAGTCATCTGTCTAGTATTTCTATAGACTATCCAAGTTTATCTAAATCCATTAGAAGCCATCCACTCTGCTAGTGGGTCACACTAGTTGGTAAGAAACAATCACTAAAGAGCAACGTGGAGAGAAAAATTAATTTTACGTAGTAGCTCCTTTGAATGGTTGATCTATAAGGAAGTGAACGTGGGGAGTGTACCATAAGTGGAGGGGGGGCTGGGGGGGGAGGGGGAGTGATAAAATGTTCTGACCATGTAGTCTAGATATATACAGTAGGAAAGTGCATATGCAGGCTGGGGAGACAGGTTAGTATGTCCTGCATAAATCCACATGTTATCTGGTCAAGTGATAAGAAACAGTGTAGTGTATTGTACAGTGATTAGTGTATAAGCTGACTTTATAAGCCTTTCTGGTATGAGTGAAGTATGAACATAGTGTCCAAAGGTTTTGGATCCCAGGGTGTGCACTGAGCTACTCGTTAAAGTTATCATAATGGCCACTGCCTAGCTATCTTGCACCATGAGGACAAGGAACATATGAATACAGTGATACTTCAGTTTGGGATTTTGTTAAAGAATGTTTAAGGATGCCTGACATTCCTCACTTAATATTTAAAAGTATTGTCCAGAAGTTTTGATATTAATTAATGATAGATAACCTAAAAATACACCACAACTTCACCAAAGCGTATTCGGATCTGCTTTATAGGTTGGAAGAGAATGACATTTGATACTTACCACATGCCCTCCAGAAGTTTGTAACAGTATGAACATGTGAGGTCCTGCAAGGCAATTTTACAATATGACGAATTAGGTAGCATAGAGTTCTGTGGACACTCTCCTCACAACCACAGCCCTCTCACCCCCCCCTCACAACCACAGCCCTCTAATCCCCCTCTTCACAACCACAGCCACCTTCCCCCCTCCTACACCCCTTCCTGTTATCCAGGTTTCCATTTATTACGTATTAGCCATGGAATCATGGCTTCTCACAAACTCTGGATGCTTCTATAACAGCCACTACTTGTAAAGTAGGAGGCCACAGGAGAGATGCCAACATTTCTGCCATGAGCAATGTCAGAGTTTTATAGTTAACTCACTACCTTAAGCCCAACTCATTTCTTTGTAAAAACAAAAGGGGGTACACATTTCCCAATCAGATGAAGTCATAAATTATTATCTGCGTTTGGGTTATTTCAATATATATTTTTTTCTATAAAGGTGCCCATCGTGAAACTGACAGATGCCTTCACTCAGATTCGGGTTGATATCAGCTTTAATGTAACAACCACCACAGAATGTGCCAAACTTATTGAGGTGAGCTATATGAAACAGTTGAATGTAGTTTGCTGTGCCACATTTTAAAAACTGTTCCAAAAAGAAGAGAATTACAAAGTAGGTTTCGTTAATGACCAGTGACAGTAAAGTTGTGGAATTGATGGGGGATGGAGTGACATTGGTGTAATTTAGAATAGAGGTAAGTAATTTTTGGTTCCTTGCTTTTTGGAAAGCAAGGAACCTATGCATTCAACTGGGTGTATGTGTGTGTGTGTGTGTGATGCTTGGCTTGTGTACACGATATCTCAATAAGGAAATGATGTATCATGATCAAACTTGGTGGGTGGATAACTCATAGTGAGAGGAAGATCCCTATTGTTTTTGGTGCCTGTGAAGGTCACCAAAGGTCAGTAAGAGGCCAAAAACCAAAATAATAAACACAGCAGTAACTCCCATTGACAGGGTCTGACATGGTTGATATTTTGGGAATAGTTGTGAATGGGGTAAGGGATCATTTCCAAACGTAACGGTCATGTGATCCAAGGTCAACAAAGGTCAATTAGGGGTCAAAAACTAGTATTCTTGCAATAACTTGAGAACAAAATGTCCGTCAAGGTTGGGAGTTATGCTATTGTAACCCAGTAATCTAGGTGACCTTTGACTTCAGGTTGACCTCCGGTGACCTGTATCAGTTTCTTTGGTTATTTGAATTTTCCGGGCCATAATCAGATCTCAAAGATACCTTCCGATCAAAATTGTCCATGGTTGACCCCTGTGTGACCTTCGTGTGTGAAGTTATCAGAGGTCTAGGTTTTGTTTTTTTAATAAGTACAGTTAGGATCGTTGTACAGACTTGTCATGTTGTTTCTGGAATCAGCGTGTAAAACTACATCTGACAGTAAGGTCAAAAGGTCAAATTTTGAAAAATATGCTCATTTAAGGAGATACGGGGCAAAACAAAAAAGGTTGTCATTATTTTGATACTGATAAAGCTCTTTGTGCTCTATAGAGGAAACCAACTCCGGTGTCAATCGCGCACCCGGTTTTCAAGTTATGAGGGGCCAAAGGTTGGTTTTGATAACTTATTAGCAATAACATTGTGTGTGTACACTGGAGCACATGACAATTTTAGGAGAGGTTTCACATCACAAAGGGGAATATTTTTGATAAAAGTACAAAGGAAATACTAATCAAAACTGAAATTCTCCTTTTGTTCTTTCTCAGAACTTTATCTCTCAGTTTCCCACCCTCCCACAATTGGTGTTTGTCTTGAAGCAGTTTCTACTTCAGAGAGACTTAAACGAAGTCTGGACTGGTGGCATCAGTTCCTATGGCCTCATCCTGATGATTGTCAGCTTCCTACAGGTAACATTTCTAGCAGATTATAGTGAGTATGAGATAGTCACAACCGTAGCACCATCACTTAAGCCATTTTCTTGAGTGATGTGATTACCTTCTTAGCTCTGTCCTGCCACAGTTGAGGAAGCTCTTCTAGTTTATGACAACCACAACCACATTACTGCACCTCTAATGAGGAAAGAATTCCACCTCTGTTTGTGGTTATAGACATATATTTCAGGTTATATAGCAGAAAGCTGCCTTTTCTAATTTGGGCTTTCTGGTCTAAGTTGGGTGGGATTTTTTGTTTAGCTCAGACTTGTTCCAATAATCTTTTGTTTTTAATTGAGAAGTTTTCTCCTCTTTCTCTGCAGTTACATGTTCCCCCAGAACCAGTCAATTATGGCGTTTTTTTGATTGAATTCTTTGAGCTGTATGGCGTCAACTTCAACTATTTCAAAACAGGAATTACTGTCGAAAATGGCGGTAGCTACTTTCCCAAAGAGGATGCCTCTTTTATGACCGACCGCTTTAGCCTACTCTGTTTAAAGGATCCACTCAATAATGGTAAGTCCAATTTACACTCCCCCTTTTTTTTCACTAAAAGTGCAAATTTTATGGTATCAAAGTAGAAATATTCAGAATATTGTCAACTTCTCATTCAATTTGGGATATGTCATAAATATTCCTTTGCATTATAAAATGAAAAGTTTTCTTCTTTAAGGCTTCTGAGTTTTGCTTTATTATACTTTATTTTACTTTGTGTTATCAAATACTGTATATACACACATGTGATGGGGGCTGGGGGTGGAGGGGGCAGTGGGAGGGGAGATGTTTCAGTGATTAAAAGAACAGTATAAAACACAAACATATTTTTACCTTTAATACATGGCAGTGAATATAATGAAGATCTGCTCAGATTAAGCTATTATTCCATTTTAACATTTCTCTATTGTTGGCAGGAGTTGATCTTGGCAGGAACTCTTTTGGATTCATGGAAGTGAGGAAAGCATTCCATTATGCCTACCAAGTGCTCACCCAAGCTGTTTTACCTCACATAGACCAAGAAACTAATGGTCATAGGTCAGTGAAATGCCAGAATTTTGTCTCCTTTTTTCTTTTGCCTTTACTCCAAAAAACTTCTCCTAGAAAATATCGGGTAAAGCTTCCATGTATTTCAGCCCCCCCCCCTCCTCCCCCTACATTACGTTTGATCTATCTGTCAAGTTATAGCATATTATACTTATCAGGGTATATTTCTTTTGTCAAACAGTCAGGCCCAAATGAAGCTGGAAAAGACTTTTTTATAACCTTACCAAAGTATAGCGGTACACAATTTGACTGAAAGTTACATTAACTCGTTGTTTTGAAAATTTACTGTCAAAAGGTATTCTACCAACAAAGGGAAACCAATACTGATTGTCATATGCAGTAAGAAAAGATCATCGATTGAGATATGTTTACATCTAAACAAAAAAGTGTTGATCCTTAACCTAGATCACACTAGGTTGCCTACAGAGGTACAGTGTAAATATTTCATTAAGCAACATTACAGTCATTTCCACTCAGATTGTCCCCTAGATTTATTTGTTCCTTTTCCTTTTGGTTTTGCTCCACACAGCATCCTCGGTCGCATTATAAGGGTAACAGACGAAGTGATGGACCATAGGTTATGGGTCCAGCAAAATTGGGCCCGGAAAGCAATGGCTATGTATCCACACAAGTTTTCCATACATTGTAATATACCTCAACCAGATGCCTTCTGTTTACCGGACACAGCCTTGAGGATAGCACAGCCAATCCGCCCTGTGAATGCTACAACCATCATCCTTGCTGACAGTTCTCAGAGAAATAGCCAAGAGACAGGATCTTGCCAAGAGGTCAACAAAAAAAGTGCAATGAACCAAACTGCTGCCACCAATATGTCCAACTCCAACGATGTCATCAACAACAAAATCACGTCTATATCTTCTTCTTCCTCTGGTGAAATTGTGTCTAGTTCCAGTGATTCTGTAAGTTGTCTGCTCAATATTGCAATTTAATCCACTCCTCTCAAATACTGAAAAGAAAAAAAGACAGGTTCAAAAACATCTGGAAACATTTTACAGGATATTATAATATTTCTTCTTACACTCTGGTGTCCTTTTTTGTCTGTCCTTGCATCCATAATGAATGATTATTTGTTAAAAAATTAAGTGATTCTCTTTGAAATACCTATTTGCGATGGGGGAAGGGTGGGTTGGGGGTACTGTCTTGCACTTTTGGCACTTTTTGTCTGTCATATAATGTGCCTTCAAATCTGAATCAGATAAAATCATTTTGTTTTCCCTTTTGTAATTTTCTAGGAATCAGAAATGTCTTCACAAACTTCTGGTTCTTCCAAGGACACCATCGAGTCTGTCCAAGGACCCTCTAAAAGGGAGACTGTCCCTAGTGTTGAACCTGAAACTAGTACTGACAAAGCCTGGACACAGGAAATTAAGAAACCAGTCTCCCATGGGCAGACGTATCACAAACAATCAAAATTCGGCAAACGGTGCAATCATACTTCTAACTCTGTTCGTGGTAACGCAGGGAACTCGCTCAGCAAGCAGACCGCCAAGGAGCGGCAAGTAGTCACGCCTCATATTGAGGTCACCGTCTCATCCAATAACAAGTCTGAAATTCAAACGTCTCTGCCGAAGGGAAACTCCCGAAATTCTCCAGGAGGGACCTCTTCGTCTTTACAGCCAGTGGTATCAAAGACTTATAGAAGCAAGAATTATACCAACCAGCATGGCAAATTCCGCCACAATAGCGGTGGCAACTCAACCCAGAGTGGCAGCAGTGGCGGAGACAATAATAACAATGGCAGTCAAAATAGTAACTCTGTTAACAAAAGATTAAAGAAGAAGCATAAAAAGGATAACTCTAAGAGAGGGGCAAAGAACTGAGTCAAAAGATGAGACAAAAAGTGCCTGTATTATCTCGGTTTAATTTATGAAAGCGACAAGATTGATTGGGGGACAAGAAAACCAACAAAGAAGACTGTGAAATTGATAAACAGACAAGACTTTAGAAGTAATCTAGAAAATCAGCTGTGCTTTGATTAAGGAGAGAGATAAAAAAGTATTGCTGTTAGTTTGTGATGTAAGTGGATGTACTGAAATGAGCAATTAAAAGTGTTTACCGTGACTCCAATCTGAAATTCACTCAAAGAGAGTCCGTTTATTCAGTGTAAATGTGTTGCTAATCTCAAAGTGAAGCGGATAGTAATCAAACACGTCTACTTTCACACTGTCAGCCTTGTCAACAATGCAATTATTGTTTATATCAAATCTTTTTCTCTCGATGATTTTTTTTTTAACTATGCAGTGACAGAGAAACCATATTTTGTTGGTTTTTTGCTCACCTAGGAAGAGAATATAAAGCATATTCAAAAGCATAAAAAAATATTATTAATGTTGTCATATTGTGACAGGAGAAAAAGCAAGATGATAGAAAGTTTGTAGTGTTGATATCAAAGCAAAAACAACTAAAAAAGATAAAAATGAATACAATACTTAAAGACACCCCACCGCCCCCACCCAAAAAAAAAATGCTAGAAAAAAAGAAAAGAAAAAACAATTTGACAGCAAACGACTTGTACAGGAAGATCACAGAGAAGTAGGAAAGATATTATATTATTATTATGCAGGAGTTCACTTTCTTTTAGTAAAGACTTGGTTTTGACAAGATTAGTGGAAGTTAGTTCTAACAGTTTATTTTTGTGACATTTTTTATGGCTTTGAGAATAAAATTTTATCTGTTACCTAGAGCAATAATTGTGAAGTAACCAAGGAAGGTGGGCAAGAGGCACATATTGTTTCTGAAATTGTAAAGCAGAGTTGGTCTCCATTTCTTCAAACTGTTCTTGTATTCGCCATTTCGACGAAGGTGAATTTGATAGGAGGGTTGTTGCGTGATAATCTGTTGCAGGTTGGATTTTGGTGCATTAATCAGTTGTTAGGTAGTGAAGGTGCCAAGCTATAATTTTTTTCTTCATTTTTATAGGACTTTCTTACTTTGGGAGTTATGCTGATTTGTGTCTGGTGTTTAAGAAAGGACTGATAAACATTTTAAAATTGTGGCTATTGGCCCAAAAACTATATACATAAAATAGCCAAAAAAGTGAAGGGATATAAAATATACAAAGATTAAATTGAGAAGATGTGGTAATGGTTGGAAACACATTGGTTTACTATAGTAAGGTTAGTTTGAGTGATATGGGAAAGGGTAGGTGGGTGGCAAAGAGGTCCTTTAATCTGTCGTTAGCAGTTGCAACTAGATATCTTCTTGGTAGCATGTTGCTGGTCAAGTCGTTACAGGTAATCAAGATTCTCCCTCGCTGCCCTATACTTTTCATGAATTTCAAAACCCATGAAACATAAATATTGTTTCTTATTTGTTTCACGATGTACAGGACGTGGTCTTGTGCTGTGGATATGTGTGTTTTGGGGATATGTGTGTCTTTGGGAGACGTGGGGAGTGGGAGAAGGGGGGTGGGTAGACATGGGTGGAGGTTGGAGGAAATTAGTGATCAAATTAATCCATTAACAGCAGCAAACTTTATAGACCAATTCAAAAAGGGTAGTACTTAAATAACTTGTGAAATGGAAATTCATAGTAACAGGGTCATATTAGATCATGTAATTGACTTCAGAAAGATAAAAAAAAAATTAAACAGAATAATTGGAAGAGCTTGAGTAGGAGAAACTCATAATATAATTGTTATATTGTTGAGAAAAAAAATGTATTTTGTTTGTTACTATTTGATATAAGTAAGATCAACCAGAAGTATAGAAGATTTGGGGGGGGGGGTAGGCATTCAGGAGCATCTTATAGCATTAGGACTCATGTGATTATTCTCCAGTGATCAAATTTAAAAAAAAGTATAAGGAATTGAGGCAATGCCATGGCATTCATAGAGAGAATTTGGGATGGCAAAGATTAAAATATAGTAGTTGCTAAAACCTATGACATATAATGCAGTATAACATTTAATTTTTGTTCTTTATATTATTATGAAAACATAAAAAGAGAAAATACCAGTTGTAACTGTGAAGTAAAAACTAAAAAAAAGTCAGTGTTATTTGGTTTTGCCTGACAGCATTAGACTGTATAAAATGAAAGAACAAAAAGTGGCTCAAATAAAAAAAAAAAAAAATACAAAAATTCCCACCGGACATTAGGAATTGTTGCATCTTAGTGAGTTACCCCTTTTGGTATTTTTTTTTGGGGGGGGGGGGGGATTGACTAACCATTATTGTTTCCATTTTGAGATATTAATAGTGAATTCAATTAAAACCTTTGAGTTATTTTTGAATATTCATGAATCACAATGATCAGAAATGCATTCAATTATAGGTTTTTATGGGGGGGAGGGGGGGACACACTAAACAAACAAGTGTGTATCATTTTCTTATAATACAGAACTTTGTTTGCTCACATTTTTATTTTCATTATCATATCTTTGGATGACTTTAAGAAGGACAGTGTACATTCAAATTGGTATCATTGACAGTTTACCCTTTGTCGCTCCTTGTTGTCACTGCCATGGAATTGAGCACTAGAAATTTAACATTAATAGGAAAATGAATTATTAAAAAAAAAAAAAATCACAAACTATTCCAGTATATTTAGGGAACAGAATATTATTTGAGTTAACAGAGAGAAAGAATGGAGAAAATGGAGTGACAGAAAAAAATACAAAAGAAGCCAAACTATGTATTTTTTAATTTCAGTTGATGGGAATAACAGCCACCTTTTGTTAAGATACGAGAAAGTTTATACAAGATCAATTGACATGTGTTAAACAAACGGATGCCGCTCTTCAAAAACATGTTATGTGAGTGTGCAGTATGGTAAGGGACGATAATGATTGTGTGCACTGCCCAGTGTATAAACTATTCAAGAATATTGTTTGGTCTTGTTGTGGCTGTGCTAAACCTCATGCAGTGATCACATTGCCATTGTTAGTAACAGTGTATCAACATTTTAAATCTGTTGAAATCCTAATCAAAGAATACAGATTCATGATATGTTGAGAGATGATTGGTTAAGTTTTAGATGGGAATCTTTATCAACTCAGCTTACAAGTTATGTTTTACTTTGTTGTGTAAATTCCTTCATTTTGGTAAATCAGTGCTCTATATACATTCATATTATTCACTGTATAATTACCAGCATGTACTACAATGTAATATGTTGTACAGTACAACCTTCAAATAATTATTCTCATGTTACCATGGCGATGCAACTGGCAAACCATGGGAATTGCTTGGTAATAGCATTTTCTTTAAAGTAACCAAAGATATGGACATCAATTTTTTTTTGTTCATTTTGTTATGATGGTGACCTATGTTGAGACCCTCTTATTAAAAGTTCTTGGGGAAGGATTGAGGTTCGCATAAAGTTAACACGTCTACTGTGAAAATGTGAGAAAGTATTTGACACCTGGCTGTGATGTCATCCAATTTAATTAAATATTTTAATTTGATTGTTTCATGTGATGTTTCTACCGAATCAGATGTCACAAATGAATCATGGAAGTAAAGAAACTGTAGATACAAGTCTTATGTGAGAGTTTGAAAAATTTGTGATTATCAGAAATTCCATTCTCCAAATTGGACATCTTGACAAGAAATACTGTTATATATCTATCCAATAAAGGGATATGTGATGTAAGCTTGCAATATGTGTAAAGAAAGGTCAGTTTGATTGATAAAGGGGGGGGGGGGATAGGATAGTTGGGAAGGATAGCTGGGGTGAAGGAAATCTGGGGGCGGATGGGGTACATGTTTAAGTAATTGTGAGGGAGGGTAGGTTGGGAGGGAGGGAGGGTTAATGATGTGCTGCACGATAATATGAAACAACCAAGAAATGTGATAACTACTTCTTTTTAACAAACAGTGGCACTTGTTGTATCCTCTGGTGAGAAAGGCATTGACCAAATTGATTCTTTGTCAGTGTCGAGGTGGAGCGTAGGCAAATGGGAACAGCAAGGCTGTTTGAGACTTTTTAATTTTTTTTAAATCTTATGCATCAGTTCTCTAGTGTAAAGGACAATTTTTTTACTCTCAGGAAAAAATGCATTACAGAAAAAGGGCAAAAAAAAAAGATTACAAAAAGAGAGAAAAATATTGTAGAAACAAAAATAAAAATAAACAAAAAAGCAGTATAGTATATCATTTGTTGTGTTTATTTGATGTTGTTTTCTATTGTCCAGATTTGGACTCCAATTTTGTTACTTTTTTCAGAAAGATATCAATGATAGAACCTGGGCACAAAAAAATGAAATCGAAGTTGATCCAACTCGCATCTCTGTCCACATACATTGTAACCACAGTAACCATGTGATCATGACTATTTGTAAAGTGAGGAAGAAATGTAAATGTGAAATAAAGACATATATGTATTTTCTTTTACCAATTTCAGGCTAGAAAATCAGCTCTGCCACCAACTTGCCCCCCCCCTCCCAAGGCACATTTTAAATAGTAGGCAAATCCACCCTTCACACAGCCTATGATATCTTTATCCCACAGCGCAGAGTGTCGTCAGCTTCTGATCTGGTGTCAAATTATTCTGTTACTTTATATTTCTCAGTGTTAGTGAAAGTTGACAAAATGTCACTCTTATCAACGTTGTCACTCTTATCAACGTTGAAGTAATTTCTACCTAAATCGTAGGATTATTCTCAAACTTTGCAGTAGCTGTCAAACGCTTTTCTGTTTATCCGTTTTAAGATTGTTCCGAGTTGCTTTCCTGGACCGACTTCGAATGTGTGAGGAAAGGGCACTCCTTTAGCCCTCTCATATATATGGTGCATGGTTTGTTCCCACTTCACTGGTAGAGTTAGTTGTTTCTTCAGTGAACTTTTGACGTGTTTTGGATTCTGGTACACTTTACCGTCAATGTTTGAATAAACCTGAATTAATGGTTCTTCTAATGTCACTTCCTCCAGAGCTTTACCAAACTTTTCCTCTGCTGGTTCCATGAATGACGTATGAAACGCTCCGCTCACAGGTAGACGAAGAGTTAGTAGAGAAAAGTCTTTCGCTCTCTCTTGAATAAAGTCCAAGGCCTTTAAACAAGAAAAGAAGAGCCAAGATAATGGAATTAAAATATATGAAATAATTCGTTCTAAACATTTGTTTTAAAATAATTATACATCGATTCTATACACGAACAAAATGGGAATATTAGCTTCAGATAAATGTGAGGATATATAATAAGGCCAGTTTAAAACCAAATGAGTTACAGTAGTCGGTCCAGACTGCAGCTGATGTTACTACAATTACCTTACAATGGACACTCCTAAGAAGTTACAGTACCCTATACACTGTTCGCATATAGATCAATATGTTATTCAGTGCAACACCAAGACACATTAAAGTCATTTCTGGAAGAAATTTATGAATTATCTAGTAAGATTCACTAGATTGAATGATTCAATTCTAGAAGATCAGTAGAGAACTGGTTTCACACCAGCTAGAGTTGGTTCTGAAGCAGTAAAATGGATAGTCCAGAGAAAAGTTATTTTTTTGACTAATCATATCTGGTCATGTTTGCATTCATTGCCAAAAACACATTTAAAGTTGATGTTCTGTAAACAGAATGGGAACATGAAGTAAACAGGTGTGTTGTTTTAAGTGCACACTGATGAATTTGGTTTACATCTTTGTTTTACATTCTTCACTCAATTTTCTTATCAAAATGGGAATCGTTAACAACAGGATATATGGATATATATATGGATATATGGATAACTCACATCCTATAAAGTTAGTTTGATTCCAAAAGCATTCATGAAATTGTCAAGAATTGTGAACAAATAACAATCACAATTTGTTCATCACATCAACATCATAAATTGTTCATTACTTATGTAAATTCTCTCTCTAAATTAAAAAAATTGTTGCCAAATGCAATTTATGCAAACTATTTCAAACATGTTTAACCTCAACATTGCCAGCTAGTACCCTGGCATCTGGATACAAGTAGTTAGCTACAGAGCACATGGCGCCCTCTATCCCATGGTTCTGGCAGTATGTGGCCGCCTCCTTGCAGATGTAATTGTATCGTGCCTGGTCTCTGCCGACAACAGATAGCATTCCCGTCTTTACCATTTCTGATGCTCTTTGCATCGCTTCTGCCCGAACTTGAATGAGAAAGACAGCTGTGGATAGAAATGTAGTAAATTGAAATGAAAGTTTCATTTTTCCCTTGGTGGTCCTTGGTTCTCAAGGAATATCTCTGTAATTAGCCCAGTTTTTTATAGCGACAGTCCAGAAACTATATCTATGGCCCAACCCAACAGTGGGTTGCCAAGAAATTTCCTGTGCGTAATGGGCTTTTTTCCTGACAGCCGAAAGTATGTCTACCTCTCGGAGCTTGCTGTCCGACATTGATGAAATAATATTTTGTAATGTTCATCAAATCGTTAATACAAGCTAGCATTCATACATCCTGAGTGTCGATTCTGAGAGTGCAGTGATCTGATGGGTCATGGCTCAGTCCTCATGGAAGATCCTGGGTCGTGGGCCTAATACAGTTGTAGATTTCAGATTGCTGTTAGATATTAGTTGGTTATGGTTAATAATAAAAAAGTACTTAGGACAGTACTAAAGGAGAGGACATATGATGAAAGGGGCTACAAAGCTATCAGATGCCAAACACATCATGACTTTTCTTTTTTAATTTCTAAATAATCGAGCAGTCATTTAATAGTATGAAGTTAATCCACTTTTTACTTTAAAGTCATCGTGCTGGCAATTTTTTTTGCGACTGTGAACTCCACTGACCTAAGCTGATCTATGACCTCAACATTAAAGAAAAGGATTCATGTACACACCCAATTGAATCAAAGTATGAGGTTCATTCAACTTTTGATTGTGGAGTTAATACTGTATCTTTTATAAGCTAGTCCAAAAAACAATAAGAGTCTTGTACACACCAATGTGCATATATATATGTATGATGTCAATCCTACTTTTACAAGATTGTGGCAAATTTTAGTCAAAATACAGGTTTTAATAATGTCCACACCTCTAGATCTGTGAAACTGAAAGTTACCACACACCATCTTCAAATGACAAGGCACCAGCAAATACCAGAGCAGCAAACTCTCCCACGCTAAACCCAGCAGCTGCTACACAATTCTCAATGGCCTGTATTTAGAAAAGAGAGAAAGTCATTTGTTGTCTGGTAATTAACTAAGTGTATCATAAACATCATAAACTTGGTAATAACGGACAGCTTATGAGACACTTACAAAACACTTCATTTGATCTACCTGAATTACTAAGTGCACTAAACTCCTACGTAATTTTCGACACAGACTTTCAAGAAGTTATCCTAAATGTAATGTAAGTTACATTGCACAGCACAGAATATTATTCAATATTGTTAGGAATCTCTGGAAATTTAAACATCCATAGGTGTATCTATGTCCTTGCCAATTTCAAGATAGACTTGATTATAAGATCACGTAAAATACTGTTTACCTGTCACATACACTATTAGACATAAATGTAATGCGAAAGGTGTGCTCCATAAGTCAAACCAAACCCTTTTGTATTGAGTCTGTTGATCAAATAATCTATTAACGTTTCTGCATAGTGTACGTAAATGACATTTTGCACAGTACTGTGAAAGAAGGCAGAACAGTGTTTTGGGAAATGAAGAAAATACAGTAAATCCTGATTTGATTCATTTCTTGATTAGAAGAGTTTTATATTTAATAGCTGTCCTCGTCCTACAAAAGAGGAAAGGGAGAGGAAAGAGGAAAGGAAGAGGTCCCGGGGTGGGTGTGAGAGAAGAGCAAGGGATGGAAATGTACAGTACAAGTCTACAGCATGAGGTGTAAATGGCATGTGAGGTTAAAATATGCCTTTTGTACACAGTTTTGTCCACTTTTCAGAATTCTGCATTCCCAATTTTATCAATAGTCTCACTCAAAATTTGACAGAGCAATGATTCAGATGTTAGGAGATTTCTATTAATGATATCAGAATCAAAACATTGGTCCATAGTGTACCAATACTGTGTGACTAACATAATGAAAACTACTTACAAGTCCTATGGTTTATAACAATTAGGGAACCCCTAGTGGTTTTACAGATAAATCAAAACCAAAGGGTCAATAGAACTTTTCAAACACATCTCTGAACATTGTCTGTGACTGTTCCCAAGATTTTGGAGGTCAATTCCACAAAATGTTAAGACTACTTTTCAGTTTTCACGTAGCATAATCTTTAGAAATAAGAAGATATACTGTAAGTAGATTGAGGATACAAAACGTGACTGGTGGTTTGACTGAGAAACCAATTCATTGTACAGATACACAGCAAAGTTCATACCAACACAAAAGTCTCAGGTCAACACAAGTTATAAGTTTCTCAGTCACAGGTCAATTCATGTGACACGTCACACTCTATCTGAGCTGATTAAGTCTATTACAGTTAGAATACTAACGTGAAGCATATTCTAGTTTGTGTTGACATATATTGTTCACTGAAGATGTTGTTATAATGACGTCACACATGGCTCATGTTTTGGTGGTTATGTGGGCTATGTATCAAAGCTAATAGAAGCGTGTACAGATGTGGGGATGGAAGACAGCCAAACCGGTTCAAACTGGTTGAGTGCTCATTTGCATGTGCCCATCTGCATATCGGGTTGGCAGTCACCTTGAATCAAGAGTTGGGGTGAGAGGTCAGAGCTAGTTTAGACCAATCAGGTCCAAGTGCAAAGCGTGTGCCCTGTGCTTGACGTTGTAAGTTGTTATTTTAGAGTCAGGGGTTTAAGTTTGTCTCCCAAAGCCACAGACCTATCAGGGAGTATAGTTTGTCTTCCGAAGGGTACAGACGTACAACAGAGGGCTCCGTAATTTATAATTATACTCAGCATTTATGCTAGTGTATTTAAACCCTCCAAAGTTACTGTTGTATTAATCGTTGAGTTTATACTGTACCAAGAGTTAATAAAGAAGAATTTATAATGAAATATCCGCTTTTGTAAACTATTTAGGAAGACTTTCATGTTTACGCTTGGTTAACATTACTAGTTTAAGGCCCGGCTTAGCCTACCATTACCAACTTATACCTAGAACTATCAAAAATATGCCTTACACTCATTCCAATTTTGCTTCCCTCTCCAGGTCAATCAAAAAGTAACGAAGAATGTGCAGTACACGCAGTACAGTAAACGGTGGACTATCTCTGCTGTATATGACTAAAACCTTATGCTAAACAATATTAATAGGCACTTACTACAGACCTTTGGATTTTCTTCTCTTAGCTTCTCAACCGCAGCCAATGATGTCAAGAAGACAGCAGATTGGCAGAAAATAGTCTGATCCAGGTCTTCTTTGGAACCATTGGTACAAAGTCGTTTCAAATCATACTGTAATATCTCTGAGGCAACTTCAAACATATCCTGCACATTAGGGTACTTCAAGAACCCCTCACACATACCAACATATTGGCTCCCCTGTCCTGGAGAGAGAAGGACCGAAGTAAGAGAGGGATCGATTTTCTCACGTCTCGGTTTCTCCGTAGTCAATTCTGCTATACTTTCTTTAGACAATCCATCAAACTCCAAGATTTCTTTCTCAAGTTGCAATGCTGATTTATCTGTCTCCTCCATCAGAGCAAGTAGTTTTGTTCTACTCTTTTCCTGTCCTCTATACAAGAAGTCTCCTCCTTCTCCTTGCTGACCTGAATAACATCTCCATTGCAGGAGCATTCTACTCAAAGGTGGACATTGTTTTAACTGATTTATGCTGTTTGATGATGGAACCAGCTGTCCCACTAGAGTTGTTGATGTAGATTTCACCAGACTTATACCAAGTCTGTATCTCTCTAGCTTTAGGTGACAGTTCCTGCATACAGGTAGAGCCATTGTCACAACTCAGCAGTAGGAATAACATTTCTTTGTACGGACTGTGTCGATAGCGGCTAGCAATTCCTACAAATATAAATTGAAATCAAAATAGAATAAAACTGACATTAATTAGAAGACTGCTTATCCACTAGAGAGCCCATTATTTTAGGCGGGGGGATGTAGTACCTAATATCCCCCCCCCCCCCAATATTTGGAGGCATAGTTTTTTGTGTGGCTATAAATAGAAAACAAGAGATAATAATCGCCGCCCCTGATTACAGTGTTAAAGCTGACCATAGGTCCAGGTACCGTGCCCACATTAGAAGTGTACTTGCAAGTTTCCCTGGATTTTGAACAGAAATAAATATCTAACATACTTATTAGCCCTAGGTATGTACAGTCAGTGTTCGACTTATGGCCAAAAAATTGCATAGCAACAAATTTCGACAATTGCTATACAATATTTTTGTTGCATAGCAGTTCCCCAATATTGAATAGCAGTTTTGAAATTACCACAAAACGGACCAAATGTTGGCGATCAATGTATTAACTAGAAAATGTTTGTTTATTATTATTATTTATACTAGTGTTGCTACGATAATCGTTTTCAATATCGGTATCGGCCGATATTTGCAATATCGGCAGCATATCGGTATCGGTAAAAGTTTGCCTAATTGCCGATAACAGCAAACCGATACTGAACTTTTCTTTTTAACAGCAGAGCTACCTGTACTTTTTTATACTTGCAATGATTTGTTAATCTGCCCAAGACGATCTTTAGCGTCAGTTAAACCCAGATTCATTTTCGATTAATATCCATGGAAACCTGACTCTCCGTAACATCTAAAAACACGTCTACGGCGCGCGAATATAACCAATGACCTTCGTGAACCTTGGCCTACACACAGCATTAGTGCAGCATATATACACTGTACTAACCATTCATTTCCTCAAAGGCCTACGTGAAAACCTTGAACATGATGCATACAGTAACTGCAAAGTTCAGCAGTGTTGGAAAACCTTGTTCAATTTCCCGCGAACACACTGCCGATTTCCCGCCGGTGTTCGCCTGCCTAGCACGCGTAACGTGCGAGCATAAAGGCGTGGTGTCCAGGGGCCCGTCTTAGGGCTATGGTGGGGTCATGGGGTAGAACCCCTCGTGGGGATCCTGGGGGCGAAAGCCCCCAAAAATTGTTGTCATTTTTTGCGATGTCTGGCGATGAAAAAATTCGCAGTTGAGGATGCAAACTACTGACAACTTTTTTTATTTAAATTGTCCCGAAACTGATAAAAAATTTAAAGTGACAAGTTAAAGTAGCTATATTATCAGGCGCGTATCCAGGATTTTCAAACCCGGGGGGTGCGAATTACTATCTAAGCGGAGCGCCACCATCGGTTGGCGCGCAGCGAACAAGAAAATTTCTTGTTTTGAAACCCCCCAGATCACCGGAAACGGCACTTCTCGGGCTTGAAATGACCAACCAGATGTACACTTTTTGCCTGAGAACCAAGTATTTCCTAATAGTTTTTTTTTTCCATCCATAACCTTTTTGAAGATTGTCAACCCGGCACACATCATGTTCGACCTGATCGCATCTCCTGTGGTTCTTTGCTTTTGAAGGTGATTCTACGTCGCGGCCCACAATACCCGTCAGCCCCACTTTTCAAGGTTTTAAGCCCCATATTTGTTCAGAATTTGAAAATTCACATTTCTCGTGAATAAACTCACTTCAAAACATACCCATAATGTTGTACAAAATTTCATCTATGGACAACCAATATAGAAAAAACTTCCCCAACCCCTAACAGACCGGTCAAAATCGCACGAGTAGAGGGAAGTGTGATGTAGAATGTTGGTCAGAAATTTTCGAAAATTCAGACACAGTTAATTTATTGGTGTAGAAATATTAAAACCTGTTATAACGGCTATTATAAAACTTGGTTGAAGGAAATGAAAAAATAGCAGATATTTCCGAAACCGAACACTACACACATAGGCGTAGGAGGCGCGGCGGCAGTGGCGGAGCTAGGGGTATTGGTCAGGAGTGGCGAGAATAGTCTGAAGGGGCACTTTCGACACTATCTAAGCGGAGCGCCACCACTGGTTGGCGCGTAGCGTACAGAAAATTTTTGAGTAAAGATACTCCCTAGATCGCCGGAAATGACCCTTTCCGGGCCTGGCTAATTTGCAGATAAACGAAGAATAAGGTGTCATCGCCAAATTACACCAACAAAATGTGACAAATGTCAATAAGTAGATGAGAGCGCAATGAAAAAGTCAATAATCTAGAATAAGTAAAAAGTGGTAAAGAGCTGAAAAAGGCGCCAGCAGTCCATTTGAGTCCGTCAGGGGGGCATCCGCCCCCCTGACCATATGGACGCTCCGCCACTGCGCGGCGGGGGTGCAGGCCCTAATTCGCCATTACTAATGTAAAAGAGAGTTTTGACATAATTGGACCTCCATGCTTTTTATACATCTACATGAGACATGTCGTTGTTTACATTAGCATCCCGCGGTATACTGCGCAATTTTAACGGACCGTACGGTACATGATGGCATGCGATGTAATAACCGATGCTTGCTTATATGATATTGACATGAACACGTTGAGCGCGCGCGAAGCGCGTAGCGAAAATTTTTGGTTATTTTTTCAGGCAAGTCGGACAGTTTTGAGGCTTTTCATCCTGGAACGCCATTTTCATGCTCACTGATATGATGTGATATCTGCTGTTTGCGTTACAAATTCGAACAGGCGCGTAGCGAGGAATTTGCCAAGGGAGGGGCGAAGCCTGTAGGCAAATTATCTAAGCGTAGCGCCACCATAAGTTGGTGCGAAGCGTACAAGCAAATTTTGACCGAAAATGTCTCCCAGATCGCTGGAAATGACACTTCCCAGGCCTTGTAAGTTGCCTGTAAGCACTTTCTATTTTGAAATTACTTAGCGATATCATTTAAAAAAATGCTGAATGGGGGGGGGGGGGCGGGCGGTCGCCCCCATCCCAAAATGCGTCATGTTCCCCGACGACACGGTCGAGTTCGAGACCAGCCACAGTTGGTTTCATAGCACAATTCTACACACGCGTTATGATAGACCATATATAGTATATATATAGATCATTAATGAGAGAGGAAAATGGAAACGTCAACAAATGGAGTTGTCGGTGTAAGGGGTAGGGTGAGTCACACTTTTACGAAATCGTTGATCCGTCACTGGCTACCCTTCAGCGCTGTAATGATGTCACTGTTCTTCTTTCTCTTCCCGGTGTCTTCGCGTTTTGCTTTTACTCCCTCTTTTTCTCCTTTTTCTCTCTTTCTTCTTTTTCTTTTCCCTTCCTTCCTCTCCTCCTCCTCTTTTTCCCCTCTTTTTTTCCTTTTTTTTCTCTTCTCTCTTTCTTACCCGGGGGGCGCGCGCCCCCAACGCCCCCCCCTGAATACGCACCTGTATTATGTTATAAAATGAAAAGAGATTTAATCTGTCTTTCAATCTTTAAAAAGTGCAACTTACAAAACTTCCGATATTATGAAACAAACAACGTTCAGCAAAGCCCCGTTTCTAGACTGCCTAACAATGAATAGCGTGCACTATGCGTACATTTTTACAACTGCAGTGTTTAACAATATACCCAACTACTGTACCACGGTACATGTGCTGCGAATTTGCCCAGGTACCTTCCCAACAACTGTGAGCTCATCCCCTGTGTAACACCTGTCTGTTAACATTTTTTGGCACGTTGCCAGGGAACCTTTTAGTTAGGTGAGATCTGTAACCGCCGAGGTGGTTAGGCTATTTTGCTTAAAACCTAACTATGGTAGGATATTATTTTTTCATTTTTTTTTTTTCGCTATACGGTCAAGTGAATAAGTTGTACATTGAGTATAAACTCAATAAATTATAACTTCTACATTGTAATCGACAGTTCGTAAGTTAAGGTTTGAGTGTTTGCTCCCAAATCTGACTAGGAATTTGTATCGCACAAATCGGCACAATGTGCGATGCTGATTTGGAAACGTCTCGCAAGTTTGTCGTTTTGGATCGCATTTTGCGATGCGATACCGGAAAAATCGAACACTGTGTACAGTATGATTCCAATTTATCACTAAAAAAATTTAGGGCCTAGACCTAGTACGTATCAGTTGCCAACATTGTTTTATGTTTGTGTCCAAAATAAATAACCAAGGAATGTTGCCAAAATATTCTTTCTAGAACATTCCTAATGTGCTTTGTCATTAAAACAAAGGGTAATATGTTATATCATAATTGTACCCACCATGCAACCTATGCTCTACCTGAAGTAAATAAATGTAATTATTTTCGTACAACGTTAGTTAGTTTCCCTAATACTATTAGTATTACTACTACTAGGACCTAACTTAGGCCTACTTCTCTTGGACTTCAGCCAGTGGTAACACGCCGCATGTGTGGCCTATGTAGACTGGCACGAAAGTTTGTTACTGTAGGTTGGCGACATTCAAAATGTCGCAAACGGACTCATTCTTCCGTTGTCCTTAGTGTCCGCACTTCATTTTTCTTGAATAACCCGGCTTTATTTAAGCACCGAATACCGACCACCAATGTAATAAATGCGCTGTTATACGAAGTTATCATGAGTAACCGGTGTGAAGTTAGATGCTTATTCCCCGTTCCTCGTTCGATATTCGCGAATGAGTAACTGAGCTACATATTCAGTTACGTATTCGACAATGGTATCGACGTAACACCTCTGGCAAGACAAAAGCTTTCTTACAAGATGTTCAACATTTGGTCGTGGAAAGAGGTTTATCTATGGCCCGTGGGTCATATGAACTCTACTGACTATGTAAAAGGGTACCATAGTGCATCTTGCCCGGTCCAAATAGTTTGACCAACTAAAATGACTAGTACTTCATCAGATTTTAAATTAATGCAAAAAAATTACTTTAGGCCCTAATCAAGACTAGCACGCCTTGGACCACCTTACCAATGGGTCATATGAAATCTTAACACATTGTAGAAGTGTACCATAATGCGTCTTGCCCGGTCCAAAGAGTACTTGACCAGTTAAAATGACGATCAAATCATTACTTCTTGAATGAGTAAAATGGGACAACGAAAAAGCTTTGGGCCCTAATCAAAACCAGCACGCCTTGTATCACCAAACCGGTAGTTAAAATGAACTCTGAGGACATTGTAGAACAGTACCCGTAATGCGTCTTGCCCGGTCCAAAGAGTGCCTGACAAATTAAAATGACCTTAAAATGACCATGAAATCATTACTTCTTGAATGAGTAAAATGTCACAATGAAAAAGCTTTGGGCCCTAACCCATGCAGCACGCCTTGGATCACCAAACCGATGGTTAACAAGAACTCTAAGGACTTTGTACAATAGTGTCGTAATGGGTATTGCCCGGTCCAAAGAGTGCTTGACCAATTTAAACGACCATTAAATCATTACTTCTGTAGTGAGTGTAACAACATAGTATCAAAAAGCCTTAGGCTTTAATCCATGCAGCACGCCTTGGAACCGTCACGTCAAGTCCAAGATATTTTCCATTTTCAAGTACATTACTAAATCGATTACTAAATCGCTACTTAGCACTTATACATCATTTCAATAGATTAACTTCTGCTGCCGTGCGATGGGCAGGCTCGAAAGTGTGCGCCATATAAAGACAATCTCGTGAGATTAAATTTAGTTAACGTGCGATGAGAAGTCTCGATATTAGCTGCAACTAAACAATTACTCTGTCAGTTTAACTTAGTTCTATTGCCCGTGCGATGGGCGGGCTCGAAAGTGCGCGCCATATAAAGCCAATCTCGTGAGATTAAATCGAGTTACCCGTGCGATGAGAAGTCTCGATACTAGTTGCAACTAAACAATTAGTTTTTCACTGTAACTTGTATTGCCGTGCGATGAGCAGGCTCGAAAGTACGCACCGTATACATTTCATTTGGACAGGTTATATTTTGTTGCCTTGCGATGAAGCAGGTTAGGTCTTAGTTCTACTGCACAGCTCATGTCTTCTTACTGCAAAAACACGTCATTGTTGGAGTAATGGTCAGCGCTTGCTACCCCGGTTATTATAACTGACTGCCTTTGGAAGAACCCTCTGAAATAGGCTGTGTGTTTTGTTGTTGTTTTATTGCGGCGATGACCCATTTTTCCTATGCGTGGATATGTACCTTACCGTGTTTGTTTAGGTTCGTGGTGAATAAGAAAACAGAACAAATCGGGCAGAAATATAACATTAACCAACTGAAAATTTGTTAGCCTATTACAAACGGTGGGTTTACATGAAGAATGGCAAAAATTTTGGCGGAGATTCCCACAGTGTCTTGAAAGTGCAAACAATTTCGTACATCAGCGTCCTACTCCACTGGGGTAACGTTACCATTGGTCAATATAATTGAGGCGTGTCGTGGGCCGTGTATCGTAGGCACGAATTCACTTCTTCTTATATGCGATAGTTGCACATGTTCTTATATAAGCTAGCGATAACATGCCCAAGATTTATGGCCGTACACGGATCCTCGCCTTGCCAGGAATTAATGACACAGAAAAGCACACGAAAAAAGGGAGACTTTGTTGATTTCTTCTCACCGAAATGTTACTCCATTTAACTGGGACTATTAATAGTTTCGTTATCTAGATTTGGATTCTCCCACACCAACGTTCCTCCTGGGAAGTACGCGTTTGGACATTTACGTAACGTCTGTTTACGAGAAGATCATTTGTAGCCTCCATACAATTCTCAGCTGGTACCTTATAGCTTTTTAGTTTGACTGTCTATAGTGTATCATTCACAAATTCAAGCTGACTTAGTGAACATGGGGTGTTTTCCGGCGCGATTTAAGCCCGTTCCCCCAGCTGGTAAGTTGACTTTACAACACAGCTTTCTTTTCTTTCAATAACTTTCCAATATTTTGAAATTCCATCACTGTATATGTTAAGAGAACGTTTAATGTACTATCATGTTAAAGATATATGATTATTATACTTATAGGCCTTTACACTTTAGAAGCTTATCCAGTCCTATCACTTAGCCAGTAGCCTCGCGATTTGTTAATTATAAGATATCTTACGGTACAATATTAAATATTAAAAGTTAAAAAAATATTAGAAGTTATATTCACATCACGACCTAAGCTCTGAGGCCGGTGTCACGTGGTCGGCATTCAAGTGATGTAAATCCACAATTCTCAGTCCCAGTGCTCCTTCGTTTCACAACTTTGAATTAAAGAAAACTTTTCATGATGGAACGTTTTATTTTTGTTTTAAGAAAGAAAGGAAGGGAAAGGAGGGACTAAATAGGTGATACGAGCCATAACTATAACTTTGAAGAGACGTACAAAATTATGATATTTCTGATATGATAGACATGGAAGCATTGACTCAAATTTATGTCCTTATGTTATATCTCTCTGTCTGTCATAAGAAATAAAACCCTCCGTCATAGGCGTAGGAGCCTCATTTGATTTGGGGGGGGGGGGGGGGGCTGTAACGACTTGCCCGAAAATATAACCAAAATTTTTCGCGCGCTCCGCGCGCGCTCCACATGTTAATGTGCCTATCATATAGGCATTTTTCGCTTATTACATCACATGTCAATAACATACAATCGTTTTCCGTGTTTTAACCCTTCCAATTATTGGGGAAGTCGTTACAACAATAATGATAATAATATAACCATTGAGATACACATTGCAAGTTCTTCTTCTCTCAGAAGGTGTCAGTGGCGGAGCTATAGGGGTATTGGTCAGGGGGGAGAGAATGCTCTGTAGGGGCGCTTTCGACACTATCTAAGCGGAGCGCCACCACAGGTTGGCGCGGAGCGTACAGAAAATTTTTGAGTAGAGATACTCCCTAGATTGCCGGGAATGACCCTTTCGGGGCCTTTCTAATTTACAGATAAACGAAGAATAAATAGGTGTCATCGCTATTTGTCAGAAAGTTGTACCAACAAAATGTGACAAATGTCAATAGGTATTTCAGAGCGCAATAAAAAAGTCAATAATCGCGAATAAGTAGAGAGTGGTAAAAAGCTGAAAAGGGCGCCAGTAGTCCATTTGAGTCCGTCAGGGGGGCATCCGCCCACTCTGACTGTATGGACGCTCGGCCACTGGTAGGTGCCCGAAAAATTCTCAGCATATTGTCCGAATTCCCCCCCCCCCCAAAAAAATACTTGAAAAACACATTGCAAATTATTTTCTTTCAGTAGCTGCTCGAAAAATTCTCAGCATTTTGCCCGAATTTTCACCAAAAAATATGGTTGGGGGGCTGCAGCCCAGCCAGCCCCCCCCCCCCCCGCCTCCTACGCCTGTGCCCTCCGTCATACAATAAATCGTAGGCTGGTGTACAATTCCCTGCACCAGACAATGACACCAATGGGGATGAGATTCCCATAAAGTGTTTCAAATTTTTTTCTTCCTTGAGATGATCTAATTTTAATATGGTGAGATAATTCACTGCCTTTGGATCGATAAATTGGCCACCTCTACTCACTTTCAGTACTGGCGTTAGAACGTTTGGTACTAATTGTGTACCCCCGTCCCCAATCTCAATTCCTACACAGAGAAATACATTTCTTTGTTAAAACTTCACTTTTGATGTTGCTGAAATTTGTCCTTAATTAAGCCATCTCGATTTTTGCCCACAATCCCTGATCCATTTGCCCGGTTTTACCCCTTCACATTCCTTAAACTCCGCGACTATCACATTAAAGCCCTAGTTTTTAAAAAAAAAGGTGGCACGAAAACCAAACTACCGAACGATTGATCCGCTCTCAGCCCCATTCCCCTTGCATCGGGACTGTGACTATGTGATCATCGAGAAGCCCTATACTTTTTAAGAAAAAGTCGCCCAGGAAAGAACCTGGGCACGAAAACCAAACTACTGAACGACTGATCCGCTTCTAACCCCCAGTCCCCTTGCATCGGTACTGTGACTGTGAGATCATCGTCAGGTGTGCATTACCAATCCCCTCAAAAGGGAACAGATACTACACATGATCTTAGCTAGAAGGCCGAGAAGCCCTACTACTCTATATTTCAAACTTATTTAACACATCGTTGTACTACACAATTGACGTCAAAACTAATATAAATTGTGAATAGCTTCAGTATCGTGCTGATCACGATAATGGCTTAAATCCCCTAATTGGTAGAGTTTGATGACAAATTGACAATATTTAATCAAAAAGCGCATGCACAAGGTTACAAAACAGACGTTAATAATCTAGAAATGAAAATACTTTGAGAAATTGTGACAAAAAATAAATTCAAATGAAGTTTTTGTGAGAACAGCGAATTATTTGTACTGGTTACGTTACAGGTCGATAAAGAAATGAATATTCATTTTCTCGAAAAATGTATAAGATAATGTTAAGCGTTATCCATGCTCTATGTTGCTGTACTGTGTTGCGAACCAACTTTTTTAATTTTAGAATTACGTTACGTAAAGAGGCGAACTGGGTGATTGGTCAATGTTCAGTGTACCCTCTGCGCTTGCGCGAATCCCATGGAGCTACAAATTGTGTATGGCTGCATGTTTTTACCTCCATGGGCTGACAAAGCCGAAAAAGAAGGATAAGGTTACCCCACACACTGAAGTACGAGTATAAACAAAGGTGGTGGGAAAGTATGTGTTTGAGAAAGGTTAAATCAAAAACTGTACGAAGACAAGAATTCACTACTTTATGTACTCGTTTTTGAGTAGTCGAATTTTCAAAACAAATATGTAAATGTAGAGTAAAGCAGTTCACGCTTGAGAAATCGTTTGAGACATACAGCAAAAAAATTGGTATATATAGTTTCGAAATTTAAAGGGAAAAATTCTAGTTTCAATTATTTACAATTTCTTACCTTCTACGTAAAATTCGTATGGAGAGGCTCGTAAAACCGCGCCCATTTCTGCCCACCTCTCCCAGTATTTGTTAGCTTATCACACCACGCTATTTATTATAATTTGGAAAGATATTCTTCAAATATTTCAAGGTATAAGGTATTCTGTAACACAAAGAGAGCATGGCAATGTATGGGGAAGAGGACCCAAACATCCCTGTCATTGAGAGTTGGCATAGACTTTGGATTTTCAAAATTCTTTTTGAATTCAGATTTAACTTCGTTCTCAGTGTTTATTCGATAATGTTGCTAGGTTTGCTACAATGCAGCTTGATGCAGCCCCTGCCCCCCCCCCCCACATCCCTTCGGACCTGCCCATTGTGGGATCTAGAGATACGTTCCACATAAATTGAATTCTCCTCTTCAGATATATTTTGTGCTTTAAACGAGATACGAAGATAAAATGAAAGACGTCAAATTCAAAATTTACCGGGGACTTCGCCGCCTGTAACCTCACCATGCACGAACCAGCCCAAGCTTTCAAACCTAATGAGCTGAAAGCCAGTGGTGGGGCCGTTGCACAGAATAATTTCATATTTGTAGATGTCGAAAAGTGCATGCGATATTTTCAAATTACGACGCTCGTTTTTTCTCCAAATTCGACTTCCACCTCAAAATATTGATGGTTTATGTCAAGCAATTGGTGTTTACCCTTAAAAACTGCGTTTTACGTGGAATCCACCAATTTCAATGTTTAATCATTATGGCATCAGAGGAAAATGCTTATAGAGTTTCTCATGGACAGATCCCACCTGCTTTCGACAATTTACTTGTTCACAACCATGACATTCACAATTATAACACACGACACATACTAATTGTACGCCCTAATCGCATTCACACCAATGTAGGAAACTGTAGCCTTCGTCCAGCTCGTATACAAGCATCACATGGAATTCACTGCTGCTTAATATCAGGTCACAACCTTCCCGAAATTTGTTTAAATACAAATTTTACTTCAACTTATACTGAGATTGATGTTCCTCTTTCTCTCTTTTCTTTTTCTTCCTTTTCTCCATTTTGTCTTATTTTCATAATTCGTTTCTTAATGTTAGTTATTTGTGTACTCTATGTACAGCAGGGAGTGTCTCACTAGATAAGCCCACAATGTTTTTTGTTTTTTTTTATACACTTGCTTTCACACTGTATTCGCTACAAAAAAATGTGTACATGTTCTGAAAAAAAACAAATAAATAAACAAAACGAAACGAAACGAAACGATAATGTGGTCGTTTTATGGCGTAATTATGATGTTTTATGTCAAATCGAAATGTCCTAATTTCAACTTTCATCTAAAACATATGATATCTTGCTATTAAATGGTGACGTTTTACTTTGAAGATATAGATATGTTTTTCCTTATTTATATAGCTTATTTCAGCATGAACACCTATTTGTGAGCCCTTGTCACATCTCAATTACACTCGTGAGATTAGACGTGTTTGCTATATCATCCTTTCTCTTTGAGTCACTTCATTGGTATTTCTGATCTGGGCTTCACTTTCTCTGTTTTTCAGATACTTTACCAGTACAGTGTACTGAGGATAATGATGTCCAGGATGTCCGTCATGATAGGAGTCTACTTGGTCATCAAATCGGTACTCCCAGGGTTCGATCAGTTCCTACAGAGTTTGGTACGCCGTCATGTTTGTTAAATGTTCATCTTATTTGCAGGATATGTAAAGCATTAAAAGATTGATCTTACCAGGATTTAAGTATCTCCATATATCATATTCCAATCAATTAGAAACTTCACTTTATGTCCCTTCTTTCTCTTCCTAAATATTGGCTTCATTACAGTATAACATTACCCTAAATATCAAGTTGTTAAAGCAAACTTACTTATTAGAATTGTGTAAGGATATGAAGAACCATGACGCACTGCAATAGAAAGTTCCACGATCCATGGTTATAATTACTACGTATTATTATCATGCATATTCATTAACTGCAATATATTGAACAGCCAGTTGGCACAATTTTCCAATGCTTCACCACGTTATTGTCTTATATTGAACAGCCGTTTTTAAAATTTATCAAATATAAGCGAGGTGTCCATAATGCTCACAACGTCAATGCGATTGCTTTGAAGCGGGAACTGAAAGTACATCAATACTAAATATTGTCCCAGCTGAGTGATATTAAATAAAATGCAGCACTTCTCTTACACTCTGTACAGAAGTTATCTGTACACAGAAGACTGGTCACTCATCCTTCTCTTTAAATACATTAACGAGGTAGTTAGATATTTTACTTAAAAAAAGGAAGGTCACCTGGCATTTATTTTTATCTGGTCGTGATAATTTCTGTTTTAAATCCGTTTCTGGCTGGTCGTCAAGATTTGGTCCCACTAGATATTCAGAATTGTCTATGGTCAGAAAGGTTCAGCCTTCAGCTTATCAATGTAACAGTTGTAATAGAAAGAAAGCTTCAATTCAAGCCAGCGGTGCTCTAGTCTAGTATATTTAATTCAAGTACTTCCGGGTACTTCGGGTTTCGAGTACCAAGTGGCTAGTCAGATTACTGTTTTTAATAATCCGAGTACCGAAATGGAGTACTTTTTCATCCGACTTCTTTTTCGAATTCCATATACAAAGGCCTTTATGTTCATGTACAAAGATCGTTATTGTAAGCAAACGAATATTGATAACCCGACATCTTTGATTTGTTATAGATGAGTTAAGTCCACCAATTTCTACTGACCGTTTTTTATCTGAAAATGGACGCTTGGTCACCCATCCCACCGACAACCATTGCATCAAATAAAGGTGGATTTTGGATTTCTGAAATTAACTAAAAAGGAATGAACCAGATGGAGGCGAACATAAAGCCTACAACATGTTACAGTTTTTTATTTTATTTTTGTGATACTGTTCATGAGGGTGACGTCATCTTGCCTCGTTTCCGTTATTGTATTGTATAGTATTGTTGTAAAAGTGCGCGTTTGTCTATAATATATTTCTCATCTGTGTGTGCACAGAATGTATTGTTTACATTTATATTTGTTCAGTTCATAGACTATACCCATGCATCATGCATTTATGATGCCTACTGTATATGAGCCTTGAACACCAGTGGTACTTCAAAACAAAGTCAGTTTGTCTTATCTATAACAGAAGGCCCCCCCCCCTCCACGTACGTCCCCACATGAACGGCCTTTGCAACCCACATGCAAGTTTCTAAAGTAGTCCAAAAAGAATGGTTGCCTAGGATCAAGTTTTATAATCCATTTCTTCAAACTTACATTGTTGTTATTGATTACAAATTTGACACTGTTTTCTTATTTACGGTGGTGTCTGCAAATTACTATAGTCCACTTAGAGACCCTGGCGAGATATGAGCAATGCTTACTGGCATTTTCAAACACTTATATCTAATAGCATTATAGCTGCTAAATTATATCCCCAAGTCACTGCTTACAATGGTTTGAACTTTTTCAAATTTCCTCCAAAACAGCGATTTTTAGATAATTTTAATGTTCTGAAATCTTGTCATAATAGGGGAACTTGTTCTTTTTTAATTGTAAGTTTTTTGCTTTTGCTTTGATTGTATAATAAGATATTTTCAAAGTTTGTTGTGACGATTCAAGGTCATCATTCAGTACGTATTTGTCTACAAACGTAAAAGTTAACTACATTAATATCCTGGTACATGACTGGTTCAGACCGTAATTATGGATTTCCCGAGCAGAAAAGACTGGGTCAGAATAAACTGCTTTAAGTTGGAAACTGAGTGACCATTATTTACTACACTATTTAGTGAAAATGCAGATAACCAGTGTAAGTTATAATATATCAAGTAAACTGCCGTGTCAGTCTTAACTAAATATGTATAAAGTTCTAACATTACATTTTCGTTTACTGTATATAAGCCAAATATGCAGCTGAAATATAGACAGTGGTGATGATATATAGTGTCTGCTATGTTGTTTGTACTCCTGAGTCCTTAATTTTTCTTGTAATGTGAATTTGTGATATTTCTAGTAACGATGATCAAGTAGGTCTCAGGAAAGAGTAATCCACAGCACAAATAAATGTAGACATATATGGCCTTGATGCGTCTAGGTATTGGCTGCTATTTGTAACCGAATAATTGGGACTATACTATCTTCTTTGGAAATTCAGACAACAGAGGGGGGGGGGGGTGAGGGGGGTGACACCATTAAGTAGCTACGCTCATGTGTTTTCTTTTCCCCTTCTTTTTTTCCTTTTCTTTACAGGGAGTCCTCTACTTTGTTAAGCCATCTGAAGGTGTTTTAGAGGACTTCTCATCACATTGTATATATTCACGTGATGAAACAAAATAAAGGTGTATATGTACTGACGACTATGAAATAGCTTAATTTGTTGCTACCTCACCCCCCCGCCACACCCCCTCCGCCACCCCCCCCCCCCCCCCGCCACCCCCCCATCCTCCCACTCCCTTCGCTCCCCATCCCATCTCTTTCTGTTATCCCTCTAATGGAGTATTCGGTCGCCAGTATAGTCCCGAATTGAACCAATTTAGCTAAGGCATGTTCGTGAAGTTAAAAATCTGCATGCAGGAATTTGTCAGTGTGCCTGGCATATTTGAAGTGACCAATTTGGGGAGTTCTGATAAGCATTGGGCAATTTGTTATGATGTAATCGTAACAATTTCCAAACAGTGGTGGAGAACTGACAAGTAAACTCGCAGCCCTTCCAATCTAAAGAAAAAATCGTCAACAAACTGCATAATACCGTTTCTTCCATCGCTAGAGTGAACCTTTTAAATCATGAGTGGAGTTATTCGTTTAATTTCAACCAAAAGGGAGTGGTCGAAGAAATTGGGAGGAAAAATAATCGTTAGAGAAAACCGTAATAAACTTTCTGCTCGAAAGAGAACTACGTGTACTAGTTTAGCGAAACCTGTGAGAACCGCGCATAACGTATGGAATGAAAGGTTTACACCAAGTGCAAGTTGTGCAAATAACCAGTACATAGTATCGCAACTTAATAATTCAAAGTACAATACAAACTGTCATCACTTGCAATCATCGGTGCTCAGCACATGTTCGGCAATACAAGGCAGAGCAACAAACCAAGTCAGAAGATATGTGTGTCAGAAGATATTCAACTTGGCAACGGTATGCATTAAGTCGCACACTCCTGCAGTTTATAGCTACTGTAGTCGTAATATTGTAGGCGGAGTGTATAGCCTAGTGGTTAACGCCGGCGTCTCCCAGTCATGAGATCCCCGGTTCGATTCCCCGCCGACAGCAAGGTGTGTCGTCTGGCAAGGGTGTTGTTCAATAACAACTTCCCGACATGGACGTTAAATGGATGTGTGCCGAGAGATTGGCTTCGGTCAGCTTGCGAGTCTATAAGCCTCCATGGCTTCTTTCGCGAGTTCCTGCTTGCGGGAAGATCACATATACATATACATACATACAAATATAGTTCATCATTTTCATGCATGCAAATGGTTCACAGTATGCATTCATGTGTGTAAATATTGTTGTAGTGGCAACTGTGGCATTCACAGTATCATAGGCTAACACTTGCACAAGCAAATATACATATTGTCTGTAATTTAAAAAATTAAAAACAAAAATGATGACGGATACACAGTGAACACTAAATATGGTCACACATTCCACTGCCAGGGAAGAACTAATGAGTCAAGACTATATATAAATGTGCCATTCTAATGGCTGTATCTGCCACAGAAAACTGTGTGAGAGAGAGCCAGATATATTATGTAGTGCCATCATTTATGGTACTAAGCATACATTAGTGGTCCATACTGGAAAGTACTTTGACCATACGCCAAAGAAACACGCCAAGGTGGATGTGATTTTGTTCTGTATTTGTACGACACACTATCTAAGCGGTGCTCCACCATCGGTTGGCGCGGAGTGAACAAAAAAAATTTTGGTCAATAATGCCTCCCAGATCGCAGGAAATGGCATCTCCCGGACCATATAACCTACATCTGTAATTGTATATTTGGAGGTTTCGTGTAATGAAAATTTGGGTGAAATCATCATGTGTAATGGGGATAGTAATATAAAAGTACCACCCTGGAACACATCACATGACCCTCCATAAATGGTACGCGCTCACGCGCATATTTATTGTGTGAAAGTTTCTCCAGATTTATTAAACTCGATGGTATAAACCATGTTGCGTCACTTGCACTGTTGCGGCTGAATTTTCCTCCACGCTTGCGTGATACGCCACGCAAACTGTCGTACTTTTCCCTGGGGCAGTAATGTACGCCGTACACCAAATTTATCGGCGTATATTTCCATACGCCAAAGATCTTTTTGTGAAAGGCCGTACTTTCCAGTATAGGTAGTGGTTACACACAACACATGTACAGTTATGAACGAAAGCTCAAAGCTCCTGCCCAATACCCACACATACGCATGATTAATGTTGTGGATATTAAACAATTTTCATGTCTGAAATTTTCATTTCTTTGAACTGTGTAAATAAGCCAAAATTCTGACAAAGTACATTGTCATAAAGTTAGTTACCATGAAAAGATTGTTTAGTGGAAGTAGAAGTGGAGTTTAAATGTAATGAGGCTTTAAAGTTTGATTACCATAAACCTATGCAGGTCACATCAAAGATCTTTCAAGAACTATTTGACACAGGATGAAATTAGATCTTATATAAGAGTCATTGGGAAAGTTTCAAGTTTCAGAAATTTATGTTATATAGAACATGCTCAACTTGCATTAATGCTGGTTAACTCCAGCAGTAATTTGTGCAAGTGGTTCATGTATCAGAATGGATTATGAATATATTACAGTCTCATATACATAGCAAACTTAGAGAATGCTTTTAATCTTATAGATACCAAGCCTAATCCTTTAAATAGGAGGTTGCTAGTTCCCATCTTCAAGAACATTTCACTTGGGTTTATAAATGAGATTTAGCCTCTAAAGCTTAAGAAAAAAAACAAGGAACATGTTGAACAGTTGAGTATTTATAGAGTTGAGTCCACATTCAAATTGTTCATTTGATTGTGTTCTGGTATCATTTTAGCCATGCCATTTAATATTCATGTGTGGTTGAATACATTTCTCAATCTTTCTACGTACAATCAGGTATTTAAATTTTAATTCCGTTTATAGCATGGAACAGTATTGTACAGGAACATACCAAAAATGTGCATGTGTATTATGGTATATTTGCAGCAAAGAAACCAAGACCCAAATTTAGTATGGTATTTAGCCCCCTGATACAACCATGACATTGTCTACTGTTATGATGTGTAAAGTTCATATACCATTTTGGCAGCATTAATGAAAGCCATTTGAGAAGTTACATACTGTAAACCAATGCTTTCTTTGTTTTCCAGATCACCTTAACTGATACCCTGTTTTTCATTCTTTTTTCCTATAACTTCCCTTCTCAGGTTTCATCACATTGGAGTACCCAAAGAAGGAGAGTGTCCAATGCTTTACAAAGCCTAATACAAAGATCTAATTTGAGCAATACCAGTTTGAAAAATATTCTGGGCATAAATGGTAAGCTCCAGGTCTGATTGTGAGTTTCCATAATGTCTTGATCAAAAAGAACTAGGTAAAATATAGAAATGAGAATACTATTTGAAATAAAATCTTGTAAACTAAGCCAACAATTGTTTATGTTGGTCATTTCAGTTTCAAAAAGAAATCAGGCGATAGGGGTCATTCGTTAACATTTTTAAATATGCATGATGTTACGTTAGGATGGCTGACTTAAGATTGAAAGAGCTGAGGAAGAACAGCGATGTCATCCTTTTGTTTAGGACCCTTCATTAAATCATGATTAAAAACAAAATTGAGATTCTTGATTTTATAATCAAATATTTAATCGCTACTATGTCAAAGCTTGTGAATTACTGTACTTTGTTTATTTGTAAAGCAACATGTGTAACATTAGTCTGCCTTGCCTTTTGTTTTAATAATGTTAATGTTTGGAATTAATACTCATTCGAACTAGCTTTAAATTTGTAAATTCATTTTGTTGACTAAAAACATTGTTTATTGGGTACACTGAGCCTAAGTAATCTTAAACCAAAGTTTGTTACCTTTTGTGATGTGATTGTTAGCCGTGTGTAGTTATTTTTTTATCTTTTTTCTTCAGAAACTTTACAATTTTCCAGTTCTCCCAGACAATCCAACAGACAAAATCAAAATGATGAGAAACAGGAACAAAAAGATGAAGAAGGTACAGTATGGTGTCTCTCTGAATGTTGAGTCTAAAACAAATGTATTTATTTTGTTGGAAAAGTACATAGATGAACACAATGATTCAGTTTTCATAATTTGCATGTCTAGGATGTGTTCTAAATTTGCATTAAAAATTTGCAAACAGTTTTAAAGATATTTGGCCTGATGGTTGCAATTACCAAACATACATGTGTGATGAAATCAAGATAGCTGACTGACACGAAAAAAGTTGGATTCAAATTTTGAACAGACAAAATGAATGTTAGTCATAGTGTATCTAGGACATCTCACCTGTCTGCTACAAGTTCACTCTTGGTACAACAATGGACCAACTTCAGCTGTTGTTATAATATCAAAAATTACTTGTAGGAATTACATTCATGTTTCTTGGGATGCTTTGAAATTTGCTTGCCTTTGTTATTTCATGATAAAGTATAAAAGTACTCCCGTCGTCTTCCAATTTTTGTTTGTTTCGATTATACAGATCCTCAGAAGGGAGGCTTGGACAATGATAATATCCGAATGTTGCTAATGCTTCTCCTTATAATCACGTTGCTAAACATGCTCTCGAAGGGAGATGATGCCCAGAACATCTCCTGGCAGACATTTATTAATGACATGTTAGCCAAAGGAGAGGTGAAATATTTTATATTGGAATTCATCATTTTCACATTTTTGGATTGAAAAGTAAAACCTCCAAGCATTCCTTACCATAATTTCCAGTACAGTCTGTGAATGTAACTGTACAATTGTTACAAAGTTACAACTGTACAAAGTTATAATTTTATTTCATTTATTTTCTCAACAAATTGGTCACTTTCTTATATACAAAAATAGAAAAGACTAACATTTTTTTTATTACTAATCAGTTTTTCACAAAGTGGAGTAGTGAGAGGAGTCACATGCCAGTTATGTCACCCATCTCCACCGTCCCAATTTGATAGTTATTTCTAAACAAGATAAGGTTAAGAACTCCATTAAATATGTCAAGGTGCTGGTTTACTCTGTTCAATTAACACTGTGGGTTGTAAACTCCTGTAACTTGTGATATAGTCAGATTAAAACAAAACAGAACCAGATACATCAGTTAGGTAAGAACTTTGCATCCTTGAGATTATAAAACTTTATAAGAGAAGTCAGTGTCCTCTGGTATTTGTCTTTCCAGAAACCATTATTAAAAGTATTATTGAAAGTAAAAGAAGTTTGATGAAGCCCTTTTGTACAAAATGTTGAAAGCACACGTTTGCATGTTAACAATTTTCCATTTTCCCTGCCGCATCTTTAACTTGGAAAAGGTCAAAGGTCTGTCTGTCACATACTACGATTCTGATGGAAGTGGTGAGGCATCCAATCCATAATCTGACCTTGACCATGTATTCTTGCATGATGGTGCCATCGTGTTTGGTAGAGAGGTAAGAACTAAACAGGTTATGAGGCATGCAGTAGGGTATTGACTGTTGAGTATACTTTGTGGAACAGGGCATATTATGGGAGACAGGCAATGGTATGAGAAATTAATAATGCTATGGGGAATGGAGCATACTATTGGGAGTGAGTCATAGATTGATGGATGGACCATGCTATGGGGAATAAAGCATTATATGAGTATGGACCATGCTATAGGGAATGGTGCATACTATTGAGATGGACCATGCTATAGGGAATTCTGGAGCATAATATGAGTAAGGACCATGCTATGGGGAATGGAACAAACTATTGGGATGGACCATGCTATAGGGAATAGAGCATGATATGAGTATGGACCATGTTATAGGGAATAGCATTATATGAGTATGGACCATGCTATAGGGAATGTAGCATACTATTGAGATGGACCATGCTATGGGGAATGGAGCTTACTATTGAGATGGACCATGCTGTGGGGAATGGAGCATACTATTGAGATGGACCATGCTATGGGGAATGGAGCATTATATGAGTATGGACCATGCTATAGGGAATGGTGCATACTATTGAGATGGACCATGCTATAGGGAATTCTGGAGCATAATATGAGTATGGACCATGCTATGGGGAATGGAACAAACTATTGGGATGGACCATGCTATAGGGAATGGAGCATGATATGAGTATGGACCATGTTGTGGGGAATAGCATTATATGAGTATGGACCATGCTATAGGGAATGTAGCATACTATTGAGATGGACCATGCTATGGGGAATGGAGCATTATATGGTGTTGGAACATGCTATAAGGAATGGAGCATACTATTGAGATGGACCATGCTATAGGGAATGGAGCATTATATGAGCATGGACCATGCTATAGGGAATGGAACAAACTATTGGGATGGACCATGCTATAGGGAATGGAGCATTATATGAGTATCGACCATGCTATAGGGAATGTAGCATACTATTGAGATGGACCATGCTATAGGGAATGGAGCATTATATGAATATGGACCATGCTATGGGGTATGGAGCTTACTATTGAGATGGACCATGCTGTGGGGAATGGAGCATACTATTGAGATGGACCATGCTATGGGGAATGGAGCATTATATGAGTATGGACCATGCTATAGGGAATGGAGCATGATATGAGTATGGACCATGCTATAGGGAATGGAGCATACTTTTGAGATGGACCATGCTATGGGGAATGGAGCATTATATGAGTATGGACCATGCTATGGGGAATGGAGCATACTATTGAGATGGACCATGCTATGGGGAATGGAGCATTATATGAGTATGGACCATGCTATGGGGAATGGAGCCTACTATTGAGATGGACCATGCTATGGGGAATGGAGCATTATATGAGTATGGACCATGCTATGGGGAATGGAGCATACTATTGAGATGGACCATGCTATAGAGAATGGAGCATTATATGGGGATGGACTGTGCTATAGGGAATGGAGCATTATATGAGTATGGACCATGCTATAGGGAATGGAGCATTATATGAGTTTGGACCATGCTATGGGAATGGAGCATTATATGGGGATGGACCATGCTATAGGGAATGGAGCATTATATGAGTTTGGTCCATGCTATGGGTAATGGAGCATTATATGAGTTTGGACCATGCTAAGGGGAATGGAGCATTATATGGGGATGGACCATGCTATAGGGAATGGAGCATTATAAATTTAAAAAAAATTAAGGAAAAGGTGCACCTTTTCTCAAAAAGGGCAGTTTTTCACAAAAGTGCAAGGGCATATGCCCCGCCCCCCAACCCCCTCCTCTTCATTGCTTCTAGTTTTACCATCCCGGTCTATGTGGTAAACTCTTTAAAAATAACACTCAAACTTTCAGTACTGACACTTTGAACTTTGGTTGGGTAGACTTATTAATATTCATTATTGATATTATTCTTTATTCCTTCTTTGCAGTGATATCGATCTTGTCTTTCTCGGAGATCTAGGAGACAATCCCTGCCGTCGCCTCGGAGAGGAGCTAAAGAACTGTGCACTCCCTTCACAAGGGACCATTAAAGTACTGGATAAAGCCACTGTAAGTCCAATTATTGTCAGGAAATATCTTCTTCTGGTCATATATGTCTGTGTTTGTTGAAATGTGCACAACTCTGAAGGGAAAGAAAACTGTATTAAATAGATAGTGAGAGTAAATGTTGTTTGCAATCAACAAACCCTGTTTAGTCATCTGTCTAGTATTTCTGTAGACTATTCAAGTTTATCTAAGTCCCTTAGAAGCCGTCCACTCTGCTAGTGGGTCACACTATTTGGTAAGAAACAATCACCAAAGGGCAACGTGGAGAGAAAAATGAATTTCACGTAGTTTCTTCTTTGAATGGTTGATCTATAATGAAGCGAATGTGGGTAGTGTTCCAGAAGTGGTGGGGGGGGGGGGGGTGTAGTGATAAAATATTCTGACCATGTAGTCTAGATATATAGGAAAGTGCATATGCAGGCTGGGCAGACAGGTTTTATGGTCATGCATAAATCCACATGTTATCTGGTCAAGTGATAAGAAACAGAATAGTGTATTGTACAGTGATTAGTGTATAGCTGACTTATATAAGCCTTTCTGGTATGAGTGAAGTAAGAACAAAGTGTCCAAAAGGTTTTGGATCCCAGGGTGTGCACTGAGCTACTCATTAAAGTTGTCATAAAGGCCACTGCCTTGCTAGCTTGCACCATGAGGATAAGGAAGTTATGAATACAGTGGTACTTTAGTTTGGGATTTTGAAATAGAATGTTTAAGGATGCCTGAAATTCATCCCTTAATATTTAAAAGTGCTGTCCAGAAGTTTTCATATTAATTATTGATAGATAACCTAAAAATACAAAACAACACTTCACCAAAGCGTATTCGTATCTGCTTTATAGGTTGGAAGAGAATGACATTTGATGCTTACCACATGCCCTCCAGAAGTTTGTAGCAGTACGAACATGTGAGGTCCTGCAAAGGCAATTTTATAATATGAGGAATTAGGTAGTTCTGTGGACACTCCTCACAACCACAGCCCTCTCACCCCCCTCTCCTCACAACCACAGCTGCCTCACCCCCCCCCGCCCCCCGCAACCCCTTCCTGTATGTAGACTGATCTGGTAACCTGTTAACAGCCTTGTCCTCCTAATTCTCTGTTCCAGTGTCAAACATACATATTTGTGACATGGATTTTGTTTATCCAGTTTTTGGTTCCTTGCTTTAGCAAAAGGAACCTATGTAGTCAGGTTGGCGTGTGTGCGTGTGTGTATGTGTGTGTGTATGTGTGTGTGCGTCTGTGACACTTGCTTGGGTACACTGTAACTCAACAAGGGAAAGTTGGACTTAACTCAAACTTGGTATATAGATCCGCCATAGTGAGAAGGTGTGCCCTATTGTTTTTGGTGCCTGTGAAGGTCACCAAAGGTCAGTTAGAGGCCAAAAACCCAAAATATTAAAACTGCAATAACTCCCAGTGCCAATGTGCGACAAGGTTGATATTTTGGGACAAGTTGTGAACTGGTTAGGAGAACATTTTCAAACTTAACGGTCATGTGATCTGAGGTCACCAAAGGTCAATTAATGTTGAAAAACAAGTATTTTTGCGATAACTTGAGAACAAAATGTCCGTAAGGGTTGGGAGTTGCTTCAATGTAATCCAAATGTTGACCCGCATCTGGGTGACCTTTGACCTCAATTTGACCGCTGGTGACCTTTACGTGTTTTGGGGATTTTTACAGTGTTGATGCTATTTTCAGATGTCAAAGGTACCTTCTGATCATAAATGTCAATAGGTTGACCCCGTGTGACCTTTGTGTGCGAAGTTATATGGGGTCAAAGTTTTTCTGTCGGAGTTAGGATGGCTGTACAGACTTGTCATTTTGTTTTTTGGAATCAGGAGATCAAACTACATCTGAAACCAAGGTCAAAGGTCACATTAGAAAAAATATGCTTATTTTGAGAGAAACCGTGCAAAAAAGAAAATGTTTGGTTTTGATGCTAGATTTGGATATCAAAGGTACCTTCCAATCAAAAATGTCAATGGGTTGACACCCGAGTGAGCTTTGTGTGTTCAGTTATACGAGGTCAAAGTTAATTATCAGACATTTAATCCAATAACCTCCAGTGCCCAGGTGTGACACGGTTGATATTTTGGGACAAGTTGCAAATGGTATCGGGGAATATTTTCAAACTTAACGGTCATGTGATCCAAGGTCAACAAAGGTCAATTAATGTTAAAAAACTAGTATTTTGGGGGGAGAAAATGGGCAAAGAAAAAAAAGTTTGAATTTTTATAGTTTTGATGCTATATTCACGTCTCACCAATCAAAAATGTAAATGAGTTGACCCCAGGTGACCTTTGTGTGTTAAGTTATACAAGGTCAAAGTATATTTTCAGACATTTAGTGCAATAACTCCCAGTGCTAAGGTGTGACACGGTTGATATTTTGGGACAAGTTGCGAATGATATAGGGGAACATTTTCAAACTTAACAGTCATGTGATCCAAGGTCACCAAAGGTCAATTAATGATAAAAAAACTAGTATTTTTGCGATAACTTGAGAACAAATTGTCCGTTAAGCCCGGGTCACATCTGCGCGATTCAACACGCAACTCAACTCGCAACTAAAATCACGTGAATCAGAAAAGTTGCTTCAAAGAAGTTGCGCTGATTAGGACATTGCTCTATTGCAAATCGACGGCGCAACTTTTATTGCTCGACAAGTTGATACCCGTGTCTAACTACGCGATTCAACCTTCAATTGTATTGCGAGTTGAATCGCGTGTTGAATCGCGCAGATGTGACCCGGGCTTAAGGGTTGGGAGTTGCTTCAATGTAATCCAATTGCCGACCCGCATCTGGGTGACCTTTGACCTCAATTTGACCTCTGGTGACCTTTACGTATTTTGGGGATTTTTACAGTTTCGATGCTATTTTCAGATGTCAAAGGTACCTTCTGATCATAAATGTCAATGGGTTGACCCCTGTGTGACCTTCGTGTGCAAAGTTATACAAGGTCAAAGTTAATTTTCAGACATTTAATGCAATAACTCCCAGTTCCAAGGTGTGACATGGTTGATATTTTTGGACAAGTTGCAAATGGTAGAGGGGAATATTTTAAAACTTAACGGTCATGTGATCCGAGGTCACCAAAGGTCAATTAATGATAAAAAACTAGTATTTTGGGGGGAGAAAATGGGCAAAGAAGAAAATTTTTGAATTTTTATAGTTTGATGCTATATTCACTTCTCACCGATCAAAAACTTCCAATGAGTTGACCCAAGGTGACCTTTGTGAGTTCAGTTATATGAGGTCAAAGTTAATCTTCAGACATTTAGTGCAATAACTCCCAGTGCCAAGGTGTGACACGGTTGATATTTTGGGACAAGTTGCGAATGGTATAGGGGAATATTTTCAAACTTAACAGTCATGTGATCCAAGGTCACCAAAGGTCAACTAATGTTAAAAAATAGGATTTTGGGGGGGAAAATGGGCACAGAAAAAGTGTTTGAATTTTTATAGTTTTGATGCTCTATTTAGGTCTCACCGATCAAAAATGTCAATTGGTTGACCTCCGGTGACCTTTGTGTGTGAAGTTATGTATACAAGTTCAAATTTAATTTTTAGACATTTAATGCAATTAAATCCCAATGCCAAGATGTGACACGGTTGATATTTTGGGACAAGTTGTGAATGGGGTGGTGGAACATTTTCAAACTTAACTTAACCAATGTTATCATATCTGTTGACCCGCTTGTAGGTGATTTTATATTTCTTACATTTTCGACGCCATATTCAGATCTCAAAAGTGCATTTTGATCAAAAATACGATCACAATTTGTGATCACAAAAGTGTTGGATATAGTGTTGGTTACTTTATGGGTACATGTAGGACCACAATTACTTGACTATTTGAGCCCAAGCTGGCTTGATAATATTATGTGTATGGTCATATACCCCTACGCAAGGAACCACAGTGCCCTTGGGCTCTTGTTCACATTTGTTACCTATTAGCCATGGAATCATGGCTTCTCTCAAACTCTGGATGCTTCTATAACAGCCACTACTTGTACAGTAGGAGGCCACAGGGGAGATGGCAACATTTCTGCCATGAGCGATGTCAGAGTTTTATAGTTAACTCACTACCTTAACCCCAACTCATTTCTTTGTAAAAAAGAGGGGTACACATTTTCCAATCTGATGAAGTCATGAAGTCAAAAATTATTATCTGAGTTTTGGATTATTTTAATATATATTTTTTTCTATAAAGGTACCCATCGTGAAACTGACAGATGCCTTCACTCAGATTCGGGTTGATATCAGCTTTAATAAAACCACCACAGAATGTGCCGAGCTTATTGAGGTGAGCTATATGAAACAGTTGAATGTAGTTTGCTGTGTCACATTTGTTAAAACTTGTTCCAAAAAGAAGAGAATTACAAAGTAGGTTTTGTTAAATTGACCAGTGACCAAAAAGTTGTGGAATTGATAGGAAATGGAGTGACTTTGGTGTAATTTGGAGAGTAGAGGTAAGTAATTATTTACTTCACTCCTCTCTTACCTGTCTCCAACTACATTAACGCATTTTCCTAGTCTTTCAGACGCCACTGGTAAATTGCGTTAGTGTAGTTGGAGACAGGTAAGTATCGTCGTTAGTAAATACCCAAACCAGTAAGTTTTGGATTTTTTATCCTATTTAGGTCTGAGAACAGCAATCTGATCTGAACCGCTTGCAGAAGGCAGTCTATTTGTGCACAGATTCAAAGACATAAAGATCAATGTTATTGTTACCCTCATTCACAAGTTCTTCCTACTTTTCCATATTTATAATAGTAAGAAGGAAATAATAATCAAAGCTGAAATTCTTCTTTATCTCTTAGTTTCCCACCCTCCCACAATTGGTGTTTGTCTTGAAGCAGTTTCTACTTCAGACAGACTTAAACGAAGTCTGGACTGGTGGCATCAGTTCCTATGGCCTCATCCTGATGATTGTCAGCTTCCTACAGGTAACATTTCTAGCAGATTATAGTGAGTATACTATAGTCACAACTGTAGCACCATCACTTTAGCCATTTTCTTGAGTAATGTGATTACCTTCTTAGCTCTGTCCTTCCACAGTTGAGGAAGCTCTTCTAGTTTATGACAATCACATTACTGCACCTCTAATGAGGAAAGAATTCCACCTCTGTTTGTGGTTATAGACATCAGAAAGCTGCCTTTTCTAATTTGGGTGGGATTTTTTTGTTTAGCTCAGACTTGTTCCAATAATCTCTTGTATTTAATTGTGAAGTTTTCTCCTCTTTCTCTACAGTTACATGTTCCCCCAGAACCAATCAATTATGGCGTTCTTTTGATTGAATTCTTTGAGCTGTATGGCGTCAACTTCAACTATTTCAAAACAGGAATTACCGTCGAAAATGGCGGTAGCTACTTTCCCAAAGAGGAAGCCTCTTTTATGACCGACCGCTTTAGCCTACTCTGTTTAAGGGATCCACTCAATAACGGTAAGTCCAATTTACACTCCCCTATTTTTTCACTAAAAGTGCAAATTTTATGGTATCAAAGTAGAAATATTCAGAATATTGTCAACTTCTCAGGCAATTTGGGATATGTCATAAATATTCCTTTGCATTATAAAATGAAATGTTTTGTAGTTTAAGGCTTCTGAGTTTTGCTATTTTACTTTGTGTTATCAAATACTGTATGTACACATGTGATGGGGGAGGGGGGTGGTTGGGGTGAAGGGGGTGGTTGGGGTGGAGGGGGCAGTGCGAGGGGAGATGTTTCAGCGATTAAAAGAACAGTATAAAACACAAACATCTCTTTACCTTTAATACATGGCAGAGAATATAATGAAGATATGCTCCCCAACAAAAAATCACAACTGAGGGTAAAGATAATGGTTGTATTCATTTCTGCATTAAGAAATAAATAAACATGATGTTAATTGGCCAGGAAGAAGCTTACTCTACTTTCATGTCAGTTTAAACTATTATTCCATTTTAACATTTCTCGATTGTCGACAGGAGTTGATGTTGGCAGGAACTCTTTTGGATTCATGGAAGTGAGGAAAGCATTCCATTATGCCTACCAAGTGCTCACCCAAGCTGTTGTACCTCACATAGACCAAGAAAGTAATGGTCATAGGTCAGTGAAATGCCAGAATTTTGTCTCCTTGTTTCTTTTGCTTTTCCTATATATTTCATATCATATTTTACCTATCAGGGTATATTTCTTTTGTCAGTCAGGCCCAAATGAGGCTGGAAAAAAGACTTTCTTTATAACCTTACCAAAGTATAGCGGTACACAATTTTGAAAGTTACATATAATCGTTGCTTTGAAAATTTACTGTCAAAAGGTATCGTACCAACAAAGGGAAACCAATACTGATTGTCATATTCAGTAAGAAAAAATCGTTGATTGAGAAATGTTTTACATCTAAACAAAAAAGTGTTGATCCTTAACCTAGATCACACTAGGTTGGCTCCAGAGGTACAGTGTAAATATTTCATTAAGCAACATTACAGTCATTTCCACTCAGATTGTCCCCTAGATTTATTTGTTCCTATTTCTTCTGGTTTTGCTCCACACAGCATCCTCGGTCGCATTATAAGGGTAACAGACGAAGTGATGGACCATAGGTTATGGGTCCAGCAAAATTGGGCCCGGAAAGCAATGGCTATGTATCCACACAAGTTTTCCATACATTGTAATATACCTCAACCAGATGCCTTCTGTTTACCTGACACAGCCTTGAGGATAGCACAGCCAATCCGCCCTGTGAATGCTACAACCATCATCCTTGCTGACAGTTCTCAGAGAAATAGCCAAGAGACAGGATCTTGCCAAGAGGTCAACAAAAAAAGTGCAATGAACCCCACTGCTGCCACCAGTATGTCCAACTCCAAGGATGTCATCAACAACAAAGTCATGTCTATATCTTCTTCTTCCTCTGGTGAAATTGTGTCTAGTTCCAGTGATTCTGTAAGTTGTCTGCTCAATATTGCAATTTAATCCACTCCTTTCAAATACTGAAAAGAAAAAAAGACAGGTCCAAAAACATCTGGAAACATTTTATATGATATTATAATAGTCCTTGATACAGGTGATGTTATCTTGAACTTTCAGGTCCTTGCTGTTTTCATTAACTTCACCAAACATTAAAACCAACAAGATTCCAGAAGATTACAAATTACCCTGGAATTAAAGTGGTAAAGCTTTCAGAAAGGTAGATTTTTGAAGTGAGAGGAAGTGGACATTGAAGTAGATCCAGGGGGTGAGGGGTGGGGAGCACGGTGATAAAATTCCAAAGACTTTTGTAAGCTATGATGATTCAAGTGCATATTTTAGAACAGAGACAGGTAAGTATCGTTGTTCATAAAAGCAGTAATTTATAGGGTGTTTGAGGAGGGTGTAAAGTCACATAACATTTAGTAGTAAAATAGTTGTTCTTAGCTTTCACAGCGGTGTGGTTTTGTCTCCTCAACCATTTGCAGAGTAACAACAAATGTGAATTTTCATTCTCATCCAATAACAAGTCTGAAATTCAAACGTCTCTGCCGAAGGGAAACTCCCGAAATTCTCCAGGAGGGACCTCATCGTCGTTACAGCCAGTGGTATCAAAGACTTATAGAAGCAAGAATTATACCAACCACCTGGCAAATTCCGCCACAATAGCGGTGGCAACTCAACCCAGAGTGGCAGCAGTGGCGGAGACAATAATAACAATGTCAGTCAAAATAGTAACTCTGTTAACAAAAGGTTTTAAAGAAGAAGCATAAAAAGGATAACTCTAAGAGAGGGGCAAAGAACTGAGTCAAAAGAAGAGACAAAAAAGTGCCTGTATTATCTCGGTTTTATTTATGAAAGCGACAAGATTGGTTGGAGGACAAGAAAACCAACAGAGAAGACTATGAAATTGGTAAACAGACAAGACTGAAAAATAATCTAGAAAATCAGCCCTGCTTTGATTAAGGAGGGATAAATAAAGAGTAATGCTGTTAGTTCGGTTTCATGATTTGTGATGTGTATGGATGTACTGAAATGAGCAAAATAAGGAGTTTGGAGTCAATTAAAAGTGTTTACCGTGATTCCAATCTGAAATTCACTCAAAGAGAGTCTGTTTATTCAGTATTAATGTGTTTCTAATCTCAAAGTGAAGCGGATAGTAATCAAACACGTCTACTTTCACACTGTCAGCCTTGTCAACAATGCAATTATTGTTTATATCAAATTTTCCTCTCAATAATTTTTTTTTTTAACTATTCGGTAATGATTTTTGTTTGGAGAAAGGAGGCGTAGGAAGGGGTGGATGGGTTTGTTTGGTAAGGGAGTAACCCAGAAATAATTGGTGTTTTCTTAGCAGTGACATAATGTCAGTGAAAAATGGAAAATAGTATACCATTTAATGACGATATCAGTGACAAAGAAGCCATATTTTGTTGGTTTCTTCTCACCTAGGGAGAGAATATAAAGCATAGTGAAAAGCCAACAATTTTTTATTAATGTTGTCATACTGTGACAGGAGAAGAAGCGAAAACAACTAAAAAAGATAACAAATGAAAACAAAACTTAGACACCCCACCGCCCCCACCCAAAAAAAAAATGCTAGAAAAAAAGAAGAAAAAAAACAATTTGACAGCAAACGACGTGAACAGGATGATCACAGAGAAGTAGGAAAGATATTATATTATTATTATACAGGAGTTCACTTTTGTTTTAGTAAAGATTTGGTTTTGACAAGATTAGTGGAAGTTAGTTCTAACAGTTTATTTTTGTGACATTTTTTATGGCTTTGAGAAGAAAGTTTTATCTGTTACCTAGAGCAATAATTGTGAAGTAACCAAGGAAGATGGGCAAGAGGTACATATTGTTTCTGAAATTGTAAAGCAGAGTTGGTCTCCATATCTTCAAACTGTTCTTGTATTCGCCATTTCGACGAAGGTGAATTTGATAGGAGGGTCATTGTGTGATTATCTGTTGCAGGTTGGATTTTGGTGCATTAATCAGTTGTTAGGTAGTGAAGGTGCCAAGCTATAATTTTTTCCTTCATTTTTATAGGACTTTCTTACTTTGGGAGTTACGCTGATTTGTGTCTGGTGTTTAAGAAAGGACTGATAAACATTTTAAAATTGTTACTATTGGCCCAAAAAATATATAAATAAAATAGCCAAAAAAGTGAAGGGATATCAAATATACAAAGGTTAAATTGAGAAGATGTGGTAATGGTTGGAAACACATTGGTTTACTATTGTAAGCAGTGGCGGCGCCAAGGGGGGACTTGGGGGGGGGGGGCTTTAGCCCCCCCCCCCCCCCACTGAAGTAGTCAGCCCCCCATTAGCCCCCCCAACTGAAATAGGCCCCAAAAAAACCTCATTGAAACAATATAGCCTACCCAAATTTTGTCAGCCATAACGCAGTGCTACAATGGTCAATGGAAATTTTGATGAATTTTTCACATGATAATAGTCACTGACTCAGTTGTGGTGCAGGAAGCCTTGTTTTGGTGACTGATAAAAACAATTCACCGACAGGTGTTCTCATACGGCAATGTCGTGTGCGTTTCACAAACAGCGTGTATACAGACTAAAACAGGAGTTGTGTCAGAGAGCGCGATATAATAATTGAGCAAAGGAATTGGATCTTTCACAGCAGGTAATATTTTAGTGATACGAAAACTGAATTGGTATCTTCCATTCTAATTTGACTAAAGTTACTCACAAAAAAATGCATATTTTTGGCGAAATTTTCAGGTGACAAAAGCCTCGCTAAATACCACCATTTTGCATGTAGGCCTTTCCAGGATTGGGAAAAATTTCAAAAGGGGAGGGGGGCACCCCCTCCCCTTATACCCCTCCCCCAGGACGGCGATCACTCAATCTTGTAAGCCACCCAAAAAAATGGCTCAGCCCCCCCTTAGCCTCCCCAACTAAAAATTCCTGGCGCCGCCACTGATAGTAAGGTTAGTTTGAGTGCTATGAGAAAGGGTAGGTGGGTGGCAAAGAGGTCCTTTAATCTGTCGTTAGCAGTTACAACGAGCTATCTTCTTGGTCACAACTAATTATTGCTGGGCAAGTCATTACAGGTAATCAAGATTCTCCCTCGCTGCCCTATACTTTTCATGAATTTCAAAACCCATGAAACATAAATATTGTTTCTTATTTGTTTCACGATGTACAGGACGTGGTCTTGTGCAGTGGATATGTGTGTTTTGGGGATATGTGTGTCTTTGGGAGACGTGGGGAGTGGGAGAAGGGGGGTGGGTAGACATGGGTGGAGGTTGGAGGAAATTAGTGATCAAATTAATCCATTAACAGCAGCAAACTTTATAGACCAACTCAAAAAGGGTAGTACTTAAATAACTTGTAAAATGAAAATTCATTGTAACAACAGGGTCATATTAGATCATGATATTGACTTCAGAAAGATAAAAAAAATAAATAAACAGAATAATTGGAAGAGCTTGTGTAGGAGAAACTCATAATATAATTGTTATATTGTTGAGAGAAAAAAATGTATTTTGTTTGTTACTATTTGATATAAGTAACATCAACCAGAAGTATAGAAGATTTGGCGGGGGAGGGGGGTCGGGGGTAGGCATTCAGGAGCATCTTATTGCATTAGGACTCATGTGATTATTCTCCAGTGATCAAATTTAAAAAAAAGTATAAGGAATTGAGGCAATGCCATGGCATTCATAGAGAGAATTTGGGATGGCAAAGATTAAAATATAGTAGTTGCTAAAACCTATGACATAAAATGCAGTATAACATTTAATTTTTGTTCTTTATATTATTATGAAAACATAAAAAGAGAAAATACCAGTTGTAACTGTGAAGTAAAAACTAAAAAAAATGTCAGTTTTATTTGGTTTTGCCTGGCAGCATTAGACTGTATATAATGACAGAAAAAAATGACTAAAAAATACAAAAATTCCCACCGGACATTAGGAATTGTTGCATCTTAAGTGAGTTACCCCTTTTAGTATCCTTTTGTTTATAATTGACTATAACCATTATTGTCTCCATTTTTAGATATTAATAGTGAATTCAATTAAAACCTTTGAGGTATTTTGAATATTCATGAAGCACAATGATCAGAAATGCATCCAATTATAGATTTTATGTTTGGGGAGGGGGGGGGGGACACACTAAAAACAAGTGTGTATCATTTTCTTATAATACAGAACTATTTTTTTTCTCACATTATTATTTTCATTATCATATCTTTGGATGACTTTAAGAAGGACAGTGTACATTCAAATTGGTATCATTGACACAGTTTACCCTTTGTCGCTCCTTACTGTCACTGCCATGGAATTTAGCACTAAAAATTTAACGTTAATACGAAAATTAATTATATAAAATAAAATAAAAATCAAAAACTATTCCAGTATATTTAGGGTACTGGGGAAAAAAAGAACAAAATATTATTTGAGTTAACAGAGAGAAAGAATGTAGAAAATGTAGTGACAGAAAAAAATACAAAAGAAGCCAAATGATGTATATTTTAATTTCAGTTAAAACAGCCACCTTTTGTTAAGATACGAGAAAGTTTATACAAGATCAATTGACATGTGTTAAACAAACGGATGCCACTCTTCAAAAACATGTTATGTGAGTGTGCAGTATGGTAAGGGACGATAATGATTGTGTGCACTGCCCGGTGTATAAACTATTCAAGAATATTGTTTGGTCTTGTTGTGGCTGTGCTAAACCTCGTGCAGTGATCACATTGCCATTGTTAGTAACACAGTGTATCAACATTTTTAATCTGTTGAAATCCTAATCAAAGAATACAGATTCATGATATGTTGAGAGATGATTGGTTAATTTTTAGATGGGAATCTTTATCAACTCAGCGTACAAGTTATGTTTTACTTTGTTATGCAACTTCCTTCATTTTGGTAAATCAATGCTCTATAAAGATTCACATTATTCACTGTATAATTACCAGCATGTACTACAATGTAGTAAAATAAAATAATTATTCTCATGTTACCATGGCAATGCAAATGGCAAACCATGGGAAAGGCTTGGTAATAGCATTTTCTTCAAAGTAACCAAAGATATGGACATCAATTTTGTTTTCATTTTGTTATAATGGTGACCTATGTTGAGAACCTCTTATTACAAGTTCTTGGGGAAGGATTGAGGTTCGTATAAAGTTAACACGTCTACTGTGAAAATGTGAGAAAGTATTTGACACCTGGCTGTGATGTCATCCAATTTAATTAAATATTTTTAATTTGACTGTTTCATGTGATGTTTCTACTGAATCAGATGTCACAAATGAATCATGGAAGTAAAGAAACTGTAGATAGTTTTATGTGAGAGTTTGAAAAATTTGTGATTATCAGAAATTCCATTCTCCAAATTGGACATCTTGACAAGGTATACTGTTATATATCTATCCAATAAAGGGATATGTGATGTAAGCTTGCAATATGTGTAAAGAAAGGTCAGTTTGATTGATATAGGGGGGGGGGATAGTTGGGAAGGATAGCTGGGGTGAAGGAAATCTGGGGGAGGATGGGGGTACATGTTTGAGTAATTGTGAGGGAGTAGGTTGGGAGGGAGGGAGGGTTAATGATGTGCTGCAAGATAATATGAAACAACCAAGAAATGTGATAACTATTTCTTTTCAATAAACAGTGGCACTTGTTGTATCCTCTTGTGAGAAAGGCATTGACCAAATTGATTCTATGTCAGTGTTGAGGTGGAGCGTAGGCAAATGGGAACAGCAAGGCTGTTTGAGACTTTTTAATTTTTTTTAAATCTTATGCATCAGTTCTCTAGTGTAAAGGACAATTTTTTTACTCTCAGGAAAAATGCATTACAGGAAAAAGGCAAAAAAAAAGGATTACAAAAAAAGAAAAATATTGTAGAAACAAAAATAAAAATAAACAAAAAAGCAGTATATTATATCATTTGTTGTGTTTATTTGATCTTGTTTTCTATTGTCCAGATTTGGACTCCAATTTTGTTACTTTTTTCAGAAAGATATCAATGATAGAACCTGAGCACAAAAAAATGAAATCGAAGTTGATCCAGCTCGCATCTCTGTCCACGTACATTGTAACCACGGTAACCATGTGATCATGACTATTTGTAAAGTGAAGAAGAATCAGTAGTCTCTTGGAAAGTAAACATTACTGTGGAAGGGAGGAACAGTGTGTGGGGTGGGGTTACAGGGAGGATTACAGACCTAAGTCAAAAGTCAAATTAAGGTCATGCTAAGGAGCATCATATATTTTCAGCTCTTATTTGTAGCACTCCCTTGTAAGGAGTTTACAAGGAAGAATTTTTATTCTAAAAGATATCAATGTCCAGAAAAACCAGTCTTCCCTATGTGAAATAAAGACATATATGTATTTTCTTTTACCAATTTCAGGCTAGCAAATCAGTTCTGCCACCAACTTGCCCCCCCCCCCCTCCCAAGGCACATTTTAAATAGGAAAATCCACCCTTCACACAGCCTATGATATCTTTATCCCACAGCACAGGTGTCAAATTCTTACGTTATTTGTCAGTGTTAGTGAAAGTTGACAAAATGTCACTCTTATCAACGTTGAAGTAATTTCTACCAAAATCGTAGGATTATTCTCAAACTTTGCAGTAGCTGTCAAACGCTTTTCTGTTTATCCGTTTTAAGATCGTTCCGAGTTGCTTTCCTGGACCGACTTCGAATGTGTGAGGAAAGGGCACTCCTTTAGCCCTCTCATATATATGGTGCATGGTTTGTTCCCACTTCACTGGTTGAGTTAGATGTTTCTTCAGGGACCTTTTGACGGTTTTGGATTCTGGGACACTTTACCGTCAATGTTTGAATACACATCCTCTTGACCTTGAAGGGTATCGGGCGAACTTTAGCTGAAGTGTTAAGGAAGGATTTTGCCTCTACCAATTTAGATTATCATCGGTCTCGGTTGTTAAATACACTGTCACATTTTAAGTGGGAAGGTTGTCAGGCGAGCTCCGCAACAGAAGTCAAGTGTACTCAAAACGCCAGTGTAAAGAGCCGCTTTTGTTGATCTAGTTTGTTTTTATAACAAAATAAGAATGTGTTGTTTGGGTTCTCTGTGACGTACCGTAATTTGTGTTTTAGCGCAGGAAACAGGAGTAAAATCTAATCATATCGGTGTAATGTAGTATATGATGTAGTGGAAGTTCCACTTGCTAAATTAGTGGTTGACGTGTGCTCATGTTTTATTTTTGCAGTCACTTTTTATACCGGCCGTTACGGCGAGGATCTCTGTTTTTACCTTTGTCTATTGCAGCGATGACCCTTTTCTCTTATTTGGATCCATATACACAGTCACCTGTGGCACATATATGTTAAAACTGAAAATTTGTTAGAGTGGTTCGACCACAACTTCGTCATAGCTTCACGCTGACTTACAAAAATAAATTAAAGATATGGGTAGCTGTTTGTCTCGACGGTTCAATTCTATTCCTCCAGCTGGTAAGTCAGATTTACATCAGAACTTTCGTGTTTTATTCTTCTCTTTTCTTTCAATAACTTTTCAATTTCTGGAAATTCCATCACTGTATGTTTAGAGAGTTGACGTACTAACATGAGAAAGATAAATGACTATTACAATTATAGGCCTCTACGATTCTACTTTTTTGAAAGTTTTTCCAATCCTCTCACTCAGCCAGCAGCCTCAAAATTCGTAAAACATAAGATATCTTACAATATTAAAAGTTATACTCACATCAGGATCTAAGCGCTGAGGCCGGTGTCAAGTGGTCGGCATTAAAGTGATGTAAATTCCAAATTCTTAGTCCCAGTGCTCCTTCGTTCCACAAACATGGATTTAAGATAAACTTTGGATGATGAAAACTTTTTAGTAAGAATGGGGGAAAGAAGGAGGTACCGTAAAGGGTGGTACGAGCCATGATTATTACTATGAAGAGACGTAAATAGTTCTGATATGAAGGCCATGAAAAGCATGGACTCAAATTTATGTGTGCTATTACAGTATTTATCTCTCTGTCTAAAGAAATAAAACCATCTATCTCACAATCAAGTTTTGAAATCACGTAGTCTAGTGTACGTACAATTCACTGCACCAGACAATGACAGAAATGGGGATGAGATTCCCATAAAGTGTTTCAAATTCTTTAATTCGATGAGATGATCTAATGTTAATAGGTGAGATAATTCACTGCCCGTGGATCGATAAATTGGCCACCTCTACTCACTTTCAGGACTGGCGTTAGAACCAGTGTCGTAGGAAGGTACTTTTGAGTGGGGGGGGGGGCTGAAGACTGATGGCCGGCCTGGGGGAGGGGTCAAGGGGAGGGGTCTCCCCCTCCCCTTTGGAATTTTTTGCATTTCCAGGTGGCCTCTGATGCAATTTGGTGAAATATAGCACACGTCTACACCCACTCCATTTTGTAAACTTAATTTTGTATTTTCACCTGACCTTAGATGCCCCCCAGCCCCCCGGTTCCTACGCCCTTGGCTAGAACGGTTGGTTCTGATTCTGTACCCCTTTCTCAATCTCAATTCCTACTCAGAGAAATACATCTCTTTGCCAAAACTTCACTTTTCATGTTGCTGAAATCTGTCCTTAAAAAAGCCATCTCGATTTTCGCCCCCAATCACTGATCCATTTCCCCGTTTTTACTTCACAACTGTCACATATAAGCGCTACTGTACTACTCTATATATCAAACATACGGAAAATCATTGTCATGTTCACGTCAAAACAAACATACAGTATAAATATTATCCATGCGTTATATTGCTGTGTTGCTAACCATCTTTTCCAATGAAGAATTACGTTACGTAAAGAGGCGAACTGGTGATTGGTCAATGTTCAGTGTACCCTCTGCGCTCGCGAATCCCATGGAGCGCCAAAAGTGAAACATGCATCAGCAGCAATGATCGCAGTATCTAAATCAGTGTGGCTGACAAAAGCCGAAAAAGGAGGATAAGGTTACCTCACGCACTGAAGAACGAGAAAAGACAAAGGTGTTGGTTTACGATAGGAAACTATGTGTTTGAAAAAGTTACCATTAAAACAAATTGTATGAAGACAACGTTTTACTTCTTTGAGGACACGGTTTTGTGAAACAAAGTATTCGAATTTTTAAAGCAGAAGATTTTATCAATACGTTTGTGACATACAACAAATTTAAAACTAGGTTTATAGTTTCGAAATTTAATAGTGAAATAAACTAGTTTCAATAAGTTACACTCTCTAATGTTCTTTCTAGGCCAATATAAAATTCGTGCGGGAGAAGCTCGTAGAACCGCGCCAGTTTCTGCCCACTTTTTCCACATTTTGATAGCTTATACTGTACTCTGTATACTCTTGAAAATTGTTCTTCAAATAAAGCAAGACATAAGGTTATTCTGTAGAATAAAGGGAACATGGCAACCATAAGCGTACGGGACCATTTCAGTTTGGGGGGCAGAACTTTTGTGCCCGAAAGTTCCCGTGACACTATTTAAGCGGAGCGCCACCATCGGTTGGCGCGTAGCGTACAAGAACATTTTTTGGCAAATAATGCCTTTCAGATTGCCGGAAACGGCAATTCTGAGGCCTTGCAAGTTGCATCTAGACATTCTTTATTTTATAATCTCACGTTTTAGAAATTTACACTTCCCCAAAAATTTGGTAAATTAGAAGAAGACAAAATGGTAACATCACTTTGAAGGGGAAAAATGGGACAGTATATTTTTTAAGCTCCTCTTTAGTTACCTTATTTATTATTCACAGTACTCAGCTACCCCCAGAAAAACATACATTGTTCAACGACACGTAGCCGGGATAATGTCGCTGTGTCGGGTGAGACTGCAATTTGTCTCCCAAAAAAGTATAAAATATAACTAAGAATATGATAAACCTGTACTTCTAGGCTTGTAGGCACACCCCCCCCCCACCATCCATGAAAAATATATACACTCATGTCAGTCTTTGATCCTTAGTGACTCCCTTACAGTGAAGTATTGGGTGTTCACAATTATAAGTAACTGACTGTATAGTGTTTCCTCTTTACTTATAGCTTATCTTAGCATGAAAACCTGTCTTTGAGTAATTGTGACATCTCAATTACACTCGTGAGATTAGACGTGTTTGCTATAACGCCCTTTATCTTTGTGCCACATCATTGATATTTCTGATCTGGTCGTCACATTCTCTGGTTTTCAGATACTTTACCAGTGCAGTGTACTGATGATAATAATATCCAGGATGTCCGTCATGACAGGAGTCTACTTGGTCTTCAGATCCATCCTCCCAGGGTTCAATCAGTTCCTACAGAGTTTGGTACGCCGTCATGTTTGTTAAATGTTCATCTTATTGGAGGATATGTAAAGCATTAAAAGATTGATCTTACCAGGATTTAAGTATCTCCATATATCATATTCCAATCAATTAGAAACTTCACTTTATATCCCTTCTTTCTCTTCCTAAATATTGGCTTCATTACAGTATAAGATTACGCTAAATATCAAGTTGTTAAAGTAAACTTACTTATTAGAATTGTGTATAAGGATGAAGAACCATGACGCACTGCAATAGAAAGTTCCACGATCCATGGCTATAGTTACTACGTATTATTATCATGCATATTCATTAACTGCAATATATTGAATAGCCAGTTGGTACAAATTTCCAATGCTTCACAACGCTATTGTCTTATATTGAACAGCCGTGTTTAAAATTTATCAAGTACAAGCGAGGTGGTCATAGTGCTCCCACCGTCAATGCGATTGCTTTGAAGCGGGATATGAAAGTACATCAATACCAAATATTGTCCCAGCTGAGTGACATTGAATAATATGCAGATATTCAGAATTGTCCATGTTCAGAAAGACTCAGCCTTCAGCTCATCAATGTAATAGTTTTAATAGAAAGAAAGCTTCAATTCAAGCCAGCAGTGCTCTAGTCGAGTACATGTAATTCAAGTACTTCCGGGTACTTCGGGTTTCGAGTACCAAGTTTCTAGTCCGATTATTGTTTTTAATAATCCGAGTACCGAAATGGAGTACTTGTTCATCCGGCTTCTTTTTCGAATTCCATACACAAAGGCCGTTATGTTAATGTCCAAGATTAGTATTGTAAGCAAACGAATATTATTAACCCGACACCGTTCTCTTTGATTTGTTGTAGATGAATTAAGTCCACCAATTTCTACTGACCGTTGTTTATCTGAACATGGACGCTTGGTCACCCATCCCACCGACAACCATTGAATCATTTAAAGTGGATTTTAGATTTTCTGAAATGAACCGGATGGAGGACGACATCACGTCAACAACATGTTGCAGTTTTTCTTTCATTTTTTTTTGTGTGATACTGTTCATGAGGGTGACGTCATCTTGCCTCGTTTCTGTTATAGTATTTTAATGTATTGTTATAAAAGAGCGCGTTTGTCTGTAATATATTTTTCCATCGGTGTGTGCACAGGATGTATTGTTTACATTTACTTCTTTACAGTACATAGACTGTACCCATGCATCATGCATTTATTATGCCTATATGAGCCATGAACACCAGTGGTACTTCAAAACGACGTCAGTTTGACTTATCTATAACAGAAGCTTGCCTCACCGCCTCCCCGTCCTCGCTTGAAGGGCCTCTCCGACCCACATGCGAGTTTCTAAAGTAGTCCAAAAAGAATGGTTGCCTAGGACCAAGTCCACCAACTATAGTCCACTTAGAGACCCTGGCGAGATATGAGCAATGCTTACTTGCATTTTCAAACACTTATATCTAATAGCATTATAGCTGCTAAATTATATCCCCAAGTCACTGCTTACAATGGTTTGAACTTTTTCAAATTTCCTCCAATAGAGCGATTTTTTAGATAATTTTAATGTTCTGAAATCTTGTCATAATAGGGGAAGGTAGTCCTCTACTTTGTTAAGCCATCTGAAGGTTTTTTAGAGGATTTCCTATCACATTGTCTATATTCATGTGATGAAACAAAAAAAAATCAGTCAATCAATGTGTGTATGTACTGACGACTATGAAATAGTACTTAAATGTTTGTTTGCTACTCACCCCCCCCCCCCCCCCCGCCATGGAGGCTTATAGACTCGCAAGCTGACCGTAGCCAATCTCTCGGCACACATCCATTTAACGTCCATGTCGGAAAGTTGTTATTGAACAACACCCTTGCCAGACGACACACATTGCTGTCGGCGGGGAATCGAACCGGCTATCTCATGACTGGGAGACGCCGGCGTTAACCACTAGGCTATAGACTCCGCCTATAGACTCCGCCTATAGACTCCGCCTATAGACTCCGGCTATAGACTCCGTTATGATGTAATCGTAACAATTTCCAAACAGTGGTGGAGAACTGACAAATAACCTTGTAGCCCTTCCAATCTAAACACAAATCGTCAACAAACTGGATACAGACCGTTTCTTCCATCCCTAGAGTGAACCTTTTAAATCATGAGTGGAGTTATTCGTTTAATTTCAACCAAAAGAGAGTGGTCGAAGAAATTGGGAGGAAAAATAATCGTTAGAGAAAACCGTAAGAAAGTTTCTGCTCGAAAGAAATCAACGTGTACTAGTTTAGCGAAACCTGTGAGAACCGCGCATAACGTATGGAATGAAAGGTCTAGTGCAAGTTGTGCAAATAACCAGTACAAAGTATCGCAACTTAATAATTCAAAGTACAACACAAATTGTCATCACTTGCAATCATCGGTGTTCAGCACATGTTCGGCAAGACAAGGCAGAGCAAGGAACCAAGTCAGAAGATATGTGTGTCAGAAGATATTCAACTTGGCAACGGTATGCATTAAGTCGCACACTCCTGCAGTTTATAACTACTGTAGTCGTAATGTTGTTTCATCATTTTTATGCATGCAAATGGTTCACAGTATGCATTCATGTATGTAAAATTTTGTTGTGGTGGCAACTGTGGCATTCACAGTATCATAGGCTAACACTTGCACAAGCAAATGTACGTATTGTCTGTAATTTGAAAAATTAAAAACAAAAATGATGACGGATACACAGTGAACACTAAATACGGTCAGACATTCAACTGCCAGGGAAGAGCTCACAAGTCAAGACTATTTATAAATGTGTCATTCTAATGGCTACTGTATATCTGCTACAGAAAACTGTGAGAGAGAGCCAGATAGAATTTATGGTACTAAGCATAGAGTAGTGGTTACACACAACACATGTACAGTTAAGAACGAAACCTCAAAGCTCCTGCCCAGTACCCACACATACACATGATTAATGTTGTGCATATTTAACAATTTTCTTGTCTGAAATTTGCATTTCTTTGAACTGTGTAAATAAGCCAAAATTCTGACAAAAGTACATTGTCATAAAGTTAGTTACCATGAAAAGATTGTTTAGTAGAAGTGGAGTTTGTATGTACAGTATAAAGAGGCTTTAAAGTTTGATAACCATAAACTTATATGCAGGTCACTTCAAAGATCTTTCAATAACTATTTGACACAGGATGAAATGAGATCTTATATGAGAGTCATTGGGAAAGTTTCCAGTTGAAAGTTTCAGAAATTTATGTTATATAAAACATGCTCAACTTGCATTAATGCTGGTTAACTCCAGCAGTAATTTGTGCAAGTGGTTCATGTATCAGAATGGATTACGAAAATGTACACTCTAATGTACATAGCAAACTTAGAGAATGCTTTTAATCTTATAGATACCAAGCCTAATTCTTTAAATAGGGGGTTGCTAGTTCCCATCTTCAAGAACATTTCACTTGGGTTTAGAAATGAGATTTAGCCTCTAAAGCTTAAGAAAAAAAAACAAGGAGCATGTTGAACAGTTGAGTATTCATAGAGTTGAGTCCACATTGAAATTGTTCATTTGATTGTGTTCTGGTATCATTTTAGCCATGCCATTTAATATTAATGTGTGGTTGAATACATTTCTCAATCTTTCTACTGTACGTACAATCAGGTATTTAAATTTTAATTGCGTTTTGTACAGGAACATACCAAACATGTGCATGTGTATTATGGTATTTTTTGCAGCAAAGAAACCAAGACCCAAATTTAGTATGGTATTTACTTAGCCCCCTGATACAACCATGACATTGTCTACTGTTATGATGTGTAAAGTCAATATACCATTTTGGCAGCATTAATGAAAGCCATTTGAGAAGCTACACACAGTACTGTAAACCAATGCTTTCTTTTTTTTCCAGATCACCTTAACTGAAACACTGTTTTTCATTCTTTTTTCCTATAAATATCCCTTCTCAGGTTTCATCACAATGGAGTACCCAAAGAAGGAGAGTGTTCAATGCTTTACTAAGCATAATACAAAGATCTAATTTGAGCAATACCAGTTTGAAAAATATTCTGGGCATAAATGGTAAGCTCCAGGTCTGATTTTGTGTTTCCATAATGTCTTGATCAAAAAGAACTTGGTAAAATATAGAAATGAGAATACTATTTGAAATAAAATCTTGTAAACTAAGCCAACAATTGTTTATGTTGGTCATTTCAGTTTCAAAAAGAAATCAGGCGATAGGGGTCATTCGTTAACATTTTTAAATATGCATGATGTTACGTTAGGATGGCTGACTTAAGATTGAAAGAGCTGAGGAAGAACAGTGATGTCATACCTTTTGTTTAGGACCCTTCATTAAATCATTATTTAAAACAAAATTGAGATTCTTGATTTTATAATTAAATATTTAATCGCTACTATTTCAAAGCTTGTGAATTACTGTACTTTGTTTATTTGTAAAGCAAAATGTGTAACATTAGTCTGCCTTGCCTTTTGTTTTAATAATGCTAGTGTATGGAATTAATACTCATTTGACCTAGCTATAAATTTGTAAATTCATGTTGTTGACTAAAAGCATTGTTAATTGGGTACACTGAGCCTAAGTAATCTTAAACCAAAGTGTGTTACCTTTTGTGATGAGAATGTTAGCTGTGTGTAATTATTTTGTGATCTTCTTTCTTCAGAAACTTTACAATTTTCCAGCTCTCCCAGACAATCCAACAGACAAAATCAAAATGATGAGAAACAGGAACAAAAAGATGAAGAAGGTACAGTATGGTGTCTCTCTGAATATTGAGTCTAAAACAAAATGTATTTATTTTGTTGGGAAGATACATTGATGAACACAATGATTCAGTTTTCATAATTAGCATGTCTAGGATTAATGTTTTCTAAATTTGCATTAAACTTTTACAAACAGTTTTAAAGATATTTGGCCAAACATACATTTGTGATGAAATCAAGATAGCTGACAGACTCGAAAATAGTTGGTTATAATTTTGAACAGACAAAATGAATGTTTGTGAAAGTGTATCTAGGACATGTCACCTGTCTGCTACAAGTTCACTCTTGGTACAACAATGGACCAACTTCAGCTGTTTTTATAATATCAAAAATTACTCGTAGGAATTGCATTCATGTTTCTTGGGATGCTTTGAAATTTGTTTTGCCTTTGTTATTTCAAGATAAGGTATAAAAGTACTCCCTGGAATCGTCTTCCAATTTTTGTTTGTTTTGATTATACAGATCCTCAGAAGGGAGGCTTGGACAATGATAATATCCGAATGTTGCTAATGCTTCTCCTTATAATCACGTTGCTAAACATGCTCTCGAAAAGAGATGATGCCCAGAACATCTCCTGGCAGACATTTATTAATGACATGTTATCCAAAGGAGAGGTGAAATATTTTATATTCGAATTCATCATTTTCACATTTTTGGATTGAAAAGTAAAACCTCCAAGCATTCCTTACCATAATTTCCAGTACAGTCTGTGAATGTAACTGTACAATTGTTACAAAGTTACAACTGTACAAAGTTATAATTTTATTTCATTTATTTTCTCAACAAATTGGTCACTTTCTTATATACAAAAATAGAAAAGAGTAACATTTTTTTTTATTACTAATCAGTTTTTCACAAAGTGGAGTAGTGAGAGGAGTCACATGCCAGTTATACCACCCATCTCCACCGTCCCAATTTGATAGTTATTTCTAAACAAGATAAGGTTAAGAACTCCATTAAATATGTCAAGGTGCTGGTTTACTCTGTTCAATTAACACTGTGGGTTGTAAACTCCTGTAACTTGTGATATAGTCAGATTAAAACAAAACAGAACCAGATACATCAGTTAGGTAAGAACTTTGCATCCTTGAGATTATAAAACTTTATAAGAGAAGTCAGTGTCCTCTGGTATTTGTCTCTCCAGAAACCATTATTAAAAGTATTATTGAAAGTAAAAGAAGTTTGATGAAGCCCTTTTGTACAAAATGTTGAAAGCACACGTTTGCATGTTAACAATTTTCCATTTTCCCTGCCGCATCTTTAACTTGGAAAAGGTCAAAGGTCTGTCTGTCACATACTACGATTCTGATGGAAGTGGTGAGGCATCCAATCCAGAATCTGACGTTGACCATGTGTTCTTGCATGATGGTGCCATCATGTTTGGTAGAGAGGTAAGAACTTAACAGGTTATGAGGCATGCAGTAGGGTATTGACTGTTGAGTATACTTCGTGGAACAGGGCATATTATGGGAGACAGGCAATGATATGAGAAACTGATAATGCTATGGGGAATAGAGCATATTATTGGGAGTGAGTCATAGATTGATGGATGGACCATGCTATGGGGAATAAAGCATTATATGAGTATGGACCATGCTATCGGGAATGGTGCATACTATTGAGATGGACCATGCTATAGGGAATTCTGGAGCATAATATGAGTATGGACCATGCTATGGGGAATGGAACAAACTATTGGGATGGACCATGCTATAGGGAATGGAGCATGATATGAGTATGGACCATGTTATGGGGAATAGCATTATATGAGTATGGACCATGCTATAGATCTTTACACACCGTTGCGTTCCTCGTCCCGTCTGCTTTTAACTGTTCCTAACATAAGAACTGCAAAATTTGGACCGAGATCTTTTAGCTATGCTTCGCCAGTTTTATGGAATTCACTCCCTGAGGTTTTAAGAAAAATTGAAAGTTTTACCCTGTTTAAATCCAAACTTAAGACTCATTTATACTGCAATGCTTATAATATCTGAATTCATTTTATGTATTATTATTTCGTTAATTTTTTTCTTGTTATATATTTGTTTTACTGTTTATCATGTAATTATTATATTCTTTTATCCACTTTTTTTATTAACTTAATTTAACTTGATTTGTTTTTTTTTTTTAATTCTACTTATTTTTGTTTTATTCTTCATCATGTAAAGCGCATTTGAATATACATATGTTATAGTATTTGCGCTATATAAGGATCCATAATAATAATAATAATAGGGAATGTAGCATACTATTGAGATGGACCATGCTATGGGGAATGGAGCATTATATGGTGTTGGAACATGCTATAAGGAATGTAGCATACTATTGAGATGGACCATGCTATGGGGAATGGAGCATTATATGAGCATGGACCATGCTATAGGGAATGGAACAAACTATTGGGATGGACCATGCTATAGGGAACGGAGCATTATATGAGTATGGACCATGCTATGGGGAATGTAGCATACTATTGAGATGGACCATGCTATGGGGAATGGAGCATTATATGGTGTTGGAACATGCTATAAGGAATGTAGCATACTATTGAGATGGACCATGCTGTTGGGAATGGAGCATTATATGAGCATGGACCATGCTATGGGGAATGGAAGAAACTATTAGGATAAACCATGCTATAGGGAATGGAGCATTATATGAGTATGGACCATGCTATGGGGAATGGAGCATTATATGTGTATGGACCATGCTATGGGGAATGGAGCCTACTATTGAGATGGACCATGCTATGGGGAATGGAGCATTATATGAGTATTGACCATGCTATAGGGAATGGAGCATTATATGAGTATGGACCATGCTATGGGGAATGGAGCATTATATGTGTATGGACCATGCTATGGGGAATGGAGCCTACTATTGAGATGGACCATGCTATGGGGAATGGAGCATTATATGAGTATTGACCATGCTATAGGGAATGGAGCATTATATGAGTTTGGACTATGCTATGGGAATGGAGCATTATATGGGGATGGACCATGCTATAGGGAATGGAGCATTATATGAGTTTGGACCATGCTAAGGGGAATGGAGCATTATATGGGGATGGACCATGCTATAGGGAATGGAGCATTATAAATTTAAAAAAAAATAATGAAAAGGTGCACCTTTTCACAAAAAGGGCAGTTTTTCACAAAAGTGGAAGGGCATATGCCCCGCCCCCCAACCCCCTCCTCTTCATTGCTTCTAGTTTTACCATCCCGGTCTATGTGGTAAACTCTTTAAAAATAACACTCAAACTTTCAGTACTGACACTTTGAACTTTGGGTGGGTAGACTTATTAATATTCATTATTAATATGATTCTTTATTCCTTCTTTGCAGTGATATCGATCTTGTCTTTCTCGGAGATCTAGGAGACAATCCCTGCCGTCGCCTCGGAGAGGAGCTAAAGAACTGTGCACTCCCTTCACAAGGGACCATTAAAGTACTGGATAAAGCCACTGTAAGTCCAATTATTGTCAGGAAATATCTTCTTCTGGTCATATATGTCTGTGTTTGTTGAAATGTGCACAAATCTGAAGGGAAAGAAAACTGTATTAAACAGATAGTGAGAGTAAATGTTGTTTGCAATCAACAAACCCCGTTTAGTCATCTGTCTAGTATTTCTATAGACTATCCAAGTTTATCTAAGTCCATTAGAAGCCTTCCACTCTGCTAGTGGGTCACACTATTTGGTAAGAAACAATCACCAAAGGGCAACGTGGAAAGAAAAATAAATTTCACATAGTTGCTTCTTTGAATGGTTGATCTATAAGGAAGGGAACGTAGGTAAAGTACCAGAAGTGGAGGAGGGGGAGGGGGGGGGGGGATGGTGATAAAATGTTCTGACCATGTAGTCTAGATATATACAGTAGGAAAGTGCATATGCAGGCTGGGCAGACAGGTTGGTATTGTCATGCATAAATCCACATGTAATCTGGTCAAGTGATAAGAAACAGAGTAGTGTATTGTACAGTGATTAGTGTATAAGTTGACTTATATAAGCCTTTCTGGTAAGAGTGAAGTATGAACATAGTGTCCAAAGGTTTTGGATCCCAGGGTGTGCACTGAGCTACTTGTTAAAGTTGTCATAATGGCCACTGCCTAGCTAGCTTGCACCATCAGGACAAGGAACATATGAATACAGTGATACTTCAGTTTTGGATTTTGTTAAAGAATGTTTAAGGATGCCTGAAATTCATCCCTTAATATTTAAAAATATTGTCCAGAAGTTTTCATATTAGTTATTGATAGATAACCTAAAAATACAAAACAACACTTCACCATAGCGTATTCGTATCTGCTTTATAGGTCTACTATTCAAGTGTCAAACATGCATATTTGTGACATGGAACTTGTTTATCCAGTTTTTCACATTTATTACCTATTAGCCATGGAATCATGGCTTCTCATAAACTCTGGAAGCTTCTATAACAGCCACGACTTGTACAGTAGGAGGCCACAGGAGAGATGGCAACATTTCTGCCATGAGCAGTGTCCTAGCTGTATAGTTAACTCACTACCTTCAGCCCAACTCATTTCTTTGTAAAAAAGAGGGGTACACATTTCCCAATCTGATGAAGTGATAAAGTCATAAATTATTATCTGAGTTTGGATTATTTTAATATATTTTTTTGTCTATAAAGGTGCCCATCGTGAAACTGACAGATGCCTTCACTCAGATTCGGGTTGATATCAGCTTTAATGTAAAAACCACCACAGAATGTGCCAAGTTTATTGAGGTGAACTATTTGAAACAGATGAATGTAGTTTGCTGTGTCACATTTTAAAAATTGTTCCAAAAAGAAGAGAATACAAAGTAGGTTTTTTTTAATTAACCAGCGACCTTATTGATTTTGGTGCTCATCTCAAGAATATTAATGAGGTCACAGGGTCAAATGAAAACATTTTTCAGAATTGATAAACTTTGTGTGAAGGTGTTGGTAGATAGCGGGTATATACATGATAATGTATGTTCAATGTGATATTATGCACGATTTTATTATGGGGCAGGGCTTGAGTTGAATTTTGCTAAAAATAATCAACAATGACGAAAGCATGGGATTATAATCTCAATTGGCAAGGAATCTCAATAAGCCCACTGGCTTTCTGGTCTAAGTTGGGTGGGATTTTTTTTGTTTAGCCCAGACTTGATCCAATAATCTCTTGTATTTAATTGTGTAGTTTTTTTCTCTCTCTCTACAGTTACATGTTTCCCCAGAACCAATCAATTATGGTGTTCTTTTAATTGGATTCTTTGAGCTGTATGGAGTCAACTTCAACTATTTCAAAACAGGAATTACTGTCGAAAATGGCGGTAGCTACTTTCCCAAAGAGGATGCCTCTTTTATGACCGACCGCTTTAGCCTACTCTGTTAAAAGGATCCACTCAATAATGGTAAGTCCAATTTACACTGCCCCTTTTTTTCACTAAAAGTTCAACTTTTATGATATCAAAGTAGAAATATTCAGAATATTGTCAACTTCTCATTCAATTTGGGATATGTCATAAATATTCCTTTGCATTATAAAATGAAATATTTCCTAGTTTAAGGCTTCTGAGTTTTGCTATTTTTCTTTGTGTTATCAAATACTGTATATTCACATGTGATGGGAGGGGGTGAGTGGAGGGGAGATGAGAAAAAAACAGTATAAACACTAACATCTCTTTACCTTTAATACATGGCAGAGAATATAAGGAAGATCTGCTACCAAACAAAAGAACACAACTGAGGGGAAAGATAAGGGTTGTATTCATTTCTGCATTAAGAAATAAATAAACATGATGTTAATTGCCCAGGAAGAAGCTTTCTCTACTTTCATGTCAGATTAAGCTATTATTCCATTTTAACATTTCTCGATTGTCGACTGGAGTTAAATCTTGGCAGGAACTCTTTTGGATTCATGGAAGTGAGGAAAACATTCCATTATGCCTACCAAGTGCTCACCCAAGCTGTTATACCTCATGTAGACCAAGAAAGTAATGGTCATAGGTCAGTGAAATGCTTTTTCTTCACAAAACTTCTAGAAAATATCGGGTAAAGCTTCCATGTATTTCAGCCCTCGCCCCTTCCTCCCCCTACATTACTTTTGATCAATCTGTCAAGTTGTAGCATATTTTACCTATCAGGGTATATTTCTTTTGTCAAACAGTCAGGCCCAAATGAGGCTGGTAAAAAGACTTTCTTTATAACCTTACCAAAGTATAGCGGTACACAATTTTGACTGAAAGTTACATATACTCGTTGTTTTGAAAATTTACTGTCAAAGGTACTGTCAAATTTACTGTCAAAGGTATCGTACCAACAAAGGGTAACCATTACTGCTTGTCATATTCAGTAAGAAAATATTGTTGATTGAGAAATGTTTAAATCTAAACAAAAAAGTGTTGATCCTCAACCTAGATCACACTAGGTTGCCTCCAGAGGTACAGTGTAAATATTTCATTAAGCAACATTACAGTCATTTCCACTCAGATTGTCCCCTAGATTTATTTGTTCCTTTTTCTTTTGGTTTTGCTCCACACAGCATCCTCGGTCGCATTATAAGGGTAACAGACAAAGTGATGGACCATAGGTTATGGGTCCAGCAAAATTGGGCCCGGAAAGCAATGGCTATGTATCCACACAAGTTTTCCATACATTGTAATATACCTCAACCAGATGCCTTCTGTTTACCGGACACAGCCTTGAGGATAGCACAGCCGATCCACCCTGTGAATGCTACAACCATCATCCTTGCTGACAGTTCTCAGAGAAATAGCCAAGAGACAGGATCTTGCCAAGAGGTCAACAAAAAAAGTGCAATGAACCCCACTGCTGCCACCAATATGTCCAACTCCAACGATGTCATCAACAACAAAATCACGTCTATATCTTCTTCTTCCTCTGGTGAAATTGTGTCTAGTTCCAGTGATTCTGTAAGTTGTCTGCTCAATATAGCAATTTAATCCACTCCTCTCAAATACTGAAAAGAAAAAAAGACAGGTCCAAAAACATTTGGAAACATTTTACAGGATATTATAATATTTCTTCTTACACTCTGGTGTCCTTTTTTGTCTGTCCTTGCATCCATAATGAATGATTATTTGTTAAAAAATTAAGTGATTCTGATTTGCGATGGGGGAAGGGTGGGGTGGGGGTACTGTCTTGCACTTTTGGCACTTTTTGCCTGTCATATAATGTGCCTTCAAATCTGAATCAGATAAAAATCATTTTGTTTTCCCTTTTGTAATTTTCTAGGAATCAGAAATGTCTTCACAAACTTCTGGTTCTTCCAAGGACACCATCGACTCTGTCCAAGGACCCTCTAAAAGGGAGACTGTCCCTAGTGTTGAACCTGAAACTAGTACTGACAAAGCCTGGACACAGGAACTTAAGAAACCAGTCTCCCATGGGCAGATATATCACAAACAATCAAAATTCGGCAAACGGTGCAATCATACTTCTAACTCTGTTCGTGGTAACGCAGAGAACTCGCTGAGCAAGCAGACCGCCAAGGAGCGGCAAGTAGTCACGCCTCATATTGAGGTCACCGTCTCATCCAATAACAAGTCTGAAATTCAAACGTCTCTGCCGAAGGGAAACTCCCGAAATTCTCCAGGAGGGACCTCTTCGTCTTTACAGCCAGTGGTATCAAAGACTTATAGAAGCAAGAATTATACCAACCAGCATGGCAAATTCCGCCACAATAGCGGTGGCAACTCAACCCAGAGTGGCAGCAGTGGCGGAGACAATAATAACAATGGCAGTCAAAATAGTAACTCTGTGAACAAAAGATTAAAGAAGAAGCATAAAAAGGATAACTCTAAGAGAGGGGCAAAGAACTGAGTCAAAAGATGAGACAAAAAGTGCCTGTATTATCTCGGTTTAATTTATGAAAGCGACAAGATTGATTGGGGGACAAGAAAACCAACAAAGAAGACTGTGAAATTGGTAAACAGACAAGACTTTAGAAGTAATCTAGAAAATCAGCTGTGCTTTGATTAAGGAGAGAGAAAAAAAGTATTGCTGTTAGTTCGGTTTCATGATTTGTGATGTAAGTGGATGTACTGAAATGAGCAATTAAAAGTGTCTACCGTGACTCCAATCTGAAATTCACTCAAAGAGAGTCCGTTTATTCAGTGTTAATGTGTTGCTAATCTCAAAGTGAAGCGGATAGTAATCAAACACGTCTACTTTCACATTGTCAGCCTTGTCAACAATGCAATTATTGTTTATATCAAATCTTTTTCTCTTGATGATTATTTTTTAACTATTCAGTGACAAAGAAACCATATTTTGTTGGTTTTTTGCTCACCTAGGAAGAGAATATAAAGCATAGTAAAAAGCTTAAAAGAATATTATTAATGTTGTCATACTGTGACAGGAGAAGAAGCAAGATGATGGAAAGTTTGTAGTGTTGATATCAAAGCAAAAACAACTAAAAAAGATAAAAATGAATACAAAACTTAAAGACACCCCACCTCCCCCACCCAAAAAAAAAAAATGTTAGAAAAAAAGAAAAGAAAAAACAATTTGACAGCAAACGACTTGTACAGGAAGATCACAGAGAAGTAGGAAAGATATTATATTATTATTATGCAGGATTTCACTTTTCTTTTAGTAAAGACTTGGTTTTGACAAGCTTAGTGGATGTTAGTTCTAACAGTTTATTTTTGTGACATTTTTTATGGCTTTGAGAAGAAATTTTTATCTGTTACCTAGAGCAATAATTGTGAAGTAACCAAGGAAGTGGGCAAGAGGTACATATTGTTTCTGAAATTGTAAAGCAGAGTTGGTCACCATATCTTCAAACTGTTCTTGTATCCGCCATTTCGACGAAGGTGAATTTGAAGTGGGTCGTTGTGTGATTATCTGTTGCAGGTTGGATTTTGGTGCATTAATCAGTTGTTAGGTAGTGAAGGTGCCAAGCTATAATTTTTTTCTTCATTTTTATAGGACTTTCTTACTTCGGGAGTTATGCTGATTTGTGTCTGGTGTTTAAGAAAGGACTGATAAACATTTTAAAATTGTTGCTATTGGCCCAAAAAATATATAAATAAAATAGCCAAAAAAGTGAAGGGTTATAAGATATCCAAAGGTTAAATTGAGAAGATGTGGTAATGGTTGGAAACACATTAGTGTACTATAGTAAGGTTAGTTTGAGTGATATGGGAAAGGGTAGGTGGGTGGCAAAGAGGTCCTTTAATCTGTCGTTAGCAGTTACAACGAGATATCTTCTTGGTCACAACTAATTATTGCTGGGCAAGTCGTTACAGGTAATCAAGATTCTCCCTCGCTGCCCTATACTTTTCATTAATTCAAAACCCATGAAACATAAATACTGTTTCTTATTAATTTCACAATGTACAGGACAAGTTCTTGTGTTGTGGATATGTGTGTGTTTGGGAGATGTGGGGTGTGGGAGAAGGGGTATGGGTAGGCATGGGTGGAGGGAATTAGTGATCAAATTAATCCATTAAAGGCATAAAACTTTATAGACCAATTCAAAAGGGTAGTACTTAAATAACTTGTAAAATAGAAATTCATTGCAACAGGGTCATATTAGATCATGCAATTGACTTGAATTGATAAAAAAAAATGATACAGAATAATTGGAAGAGCTTGAGCAGGAGAAACTAATAATATAGTTGATATATTGTTGAGACAAAAAATGTATTTTGTTTATTACTATCTGATATAAGTTAGATCAACCAGAAAAATAGAAGGTTTTTTTTTGGGGGGGGGGGGTTCTTATTGCATTACGACTCATGTGATTATTCTCCACTGATCAAATTAAAAAAAAAAGTATAAGGAATTGAGGCAATGCCATGGCATTCATAGAGAGAATTTGGGATGGCAAAGATTAGAAGATAGTAGTTGCTAAAACCTATGACATATAATGCAGTATAACATTTGGTATTTGTTCTTTATATTATTATGAAAACTTAAAAAGAGAAAAATACCAGTTGTAACTGTGAAGTTAAAACTCAAAAAAAGTCAGTTTTATTTGGATTTGCCTCACAGCATTAGACTGTATAAAATGACAGAACAAAAAGTGACTCAAATATAAAATACAAAAATTCCCACCTGACATTATTTGTTGCATATTAGTGAGTTACCCCTTTTGGTATCCTTTTGTTTATAATTGACTGTAACCATTATTGTTTCCATTTTGAGATATTAATAGTGGATTCAATTAAAACTTTTGATTTATTTTTATATTCCTGAAGCACAATGATCAGAAATGCATCCAATTATAGGTTTCATGGGGAAAACACACTTATAAAACTGGTCTGGATCATTTTTTTTATAACACAGACCTTTTTTATCTCACATTATTATTATCATATTATTGGATGACTTTAAGAAGGACAGTGTACATTCAAATTGGTATCAATTGACACAGTTTACCCTTTGTTGCTCATGCTGTCACTGTCATGGAATTTAGCACTAGAAATTTAACATCAATAGGAAAATTAATTAACATATAACACGATTCGGGTTTTATCCAGATAATAAACCAAACCACAGAATAGACAAATAAAAACAAAATTGTTTTACAAGTATTGCTTTTTGTTTTAGTTGTAACGGTATTCCCCTGGCATATCGTCAGACTTTGTAAGTTTGGAATCCTCTAAATTGATTCAAAATCCATGAGTTCAATTAGTACACTGTCAGTGAGTTTAAAGTTCAAACTGACATTATTATATGGATATAGATAGGATAGTTCGATGTCATGTGGACTTCGGTAAATAATTTACATGACAGTAATCTTAAAGTGCAACCAAACTCAATAAAACTACGGATTACAAAATCTCATCTGGTAGAACAAAGTTAATTTCTTCATCAAACTGGTACACCTGCCGCTGAGCATCTAGTGTCAATTGTCAGTTCAGGCAGTTACCGTACGGTGTTGTTCTACTGGCCCACAGAAAGTCTGATTACAGGCAGCAATGGGACGAGAGTTGGAATGAGGGGGGGGGGGGGGTGGGAGAGAGACTAGCTTTATCCAGTGGCATAAGCAGAATTTGAGTGTTCAATACGAGTGCAGCATACGGAAGCTGGTCTCTTCGCCCAACTGCCATTTCGCCCAACCTTACCGTTTCGCCCAACCTTGTTGGTCATTTCGCCCAAGCAGCATGGTCAATTCGCCCAACCTTGTTGGTCATTTCGCCCAACCTTGTTGGTCATTTCGACCAACATGGATTAAATATTATACTTCAATATTGGTCAATTTAATAAGGAAACGTTCTGGAATTGCTAACGTTACGGGATATGAACCGAATATTAAAGAAACTTGAAGTCGTGGTTACATTGATTAAATATTATACTTCAATATTTATGGACGAGTTTTATATTTAAATTTGTTTAAATTTTAAAGAAACGTTCGGGAATTGTTAGTCGGTAGGATGGATCAGTGTTTTAGGGGTTAGGTTTGATCTTTATTAGGTTTAGGGTTAGGTTTTTATGGACACCGATTCCCCTTTGTTTGTATAACATTAGATTAACACGATGTAGAACTAGATAAACACCTAACTGCTGTGAACAATACCCGTGATTAATGCCTGGCGGACTTAAATAAACGCTTGACCGAAGTCATCAAGCAGGACAATAGCTGTGGATTAATAAAATCAAAGAAAAATCGTATTGAACCAGTGAAATAGAAAAAGTGTTATTATTCTGACTGAATATGAGTAAAAAAATGGTTGGGCGAAATGATCATGCTGGTTGGGCGAAATGACCATGCTGGTTGGGCGAAATGACCATGCTAGTTGGGCGAAATGGCAATTGGGCGAAATGGCTGTTGGGCGAATTGACCAGAAAGGCAGCATACATTGGCCTACATAATCAGGCTACTATCACCTGATTACCGTCGTGTACATCGCCTTGTTTTCAACAGGCCATACGTATGAATGAACCACGGCGTTTTCTGGGGATGTGGAGGATGTGGAAGATAAATTATATTAGACACATATATTTAGTGGGTTGTCTCATAATATGGGTCAAAACTCATATGATGATTATCGAGACTCCATCCTGAGCGATATCAAAGGTACTGATCACTGTTACGGTATATTCGGTTTGAAAAAAAGTGGACACCCATTCGGCCCTTATCCCTGAGACATGGCAAACCACGTTAATCTGACCAGTTTATTTCGATACAGTATATGTCACTGCTCCTCCCCTGTATCCAGTATATCTCGTTTATGGAGAGAAGCTACCCGTACTACTGCAGATTTTCAGTAGCATCATCAGAAAAGGTACTATATAAATGGAAGCTCAGCTTGTGCAGTGTACTTAAGTCACAACAGCTGGTTCAGAATGGATCCGCAGAACTTAGGCCATATATAAATTTAACTAGGCCCTATATGTACATGGGCGTCAATCCAGGGGGCGGGGGGGGGGGCACGCCCCCACCACATTTCGATGGGTGGTGGGAACAATATCAAAGCAGCAGTCGGAATTTTCTGGCTTCAAAACCCATCCAGTTGAATTTTCAGCCACTACACGCTCCCCCCCCCCCACCCCTCTCTCAATCATCAGGCCTTAGCTACGTTCCTGGGTACACGGTGGTTACATATACGCGCCGACCAGAATTCACCCGATTACCAGATGCAGATCCACCTAGCAACCGAGGTAACTTGCGTGAGTACTCCAACGAACAACTAATGATTTATTTGAATGCATTCATCACTTTAGCCACCACTCACATGGGACCTATTCTAAGTCTGACGATACATGCGCATGTGTGAGGTCCTGAAAACATAATAAAAGTGGTTTGTCTTGTTATCCTTGTTTCAAATTTCATAGAAATGTATTCTCGTAGACCTAGCAAAACATTTAAACTGACCCAGTCCCGTTGGAAGTGTGTCACGGGTGGTATTAAAAATCATTGGTGGTTTAACATGCTGGCGTATGACGACCATGGCTACATTTGCGCTAAGCTCAATATAGGAACTCGGATCTGGGCTGTGCCTAATTAGTTAGTTATTTAAATTATTAATAATGGCGTATGAAGAAATGCACCAATTTTGTGGTACGGCTCCCAGGACGGCAAGTCGAGAAACTCACATGCAGTCGCGGCGGATAGCTTCTTTCGCCTATATGTCCGGGGACATTTTGGGACATCGATCCTACAGGCCAGGGGTGGGCAACTACGGCCCGCGGGCCACATGCGGCCTGCCAGTGATTTTTTACATCATCACAAAAAAGGAACTAGCTGCCTATAATTGATCTGCACTTATGATGCTGTCAGGTAGGTCTATTATCACCATTTATTTTCAATTGGACTGTATTGACATTATGTTTTTATGAATACAATTTGTACACACACCGATTTCTTGAACGTTCTCGGAGGCAAAGGTTTGAAATCAACAGCAGGTCGTTGGTTAGGTGCGGCCCTGTCAATCTTTCGCTTCTAAAATCTGGCCCATTCATTCAAAGAGGTAGCCCACCCCTGCTATAGGCCTATATCTGAGGCCCTGGGGTCATTCCTTGACCGACTTGGTGCAATATAATGTGCCCATTTCGAAGTAAATTTATTCACAGATTGTTAGTTGTCATGGGTTCGAACAATTGAGGGGTATTCTATCCTGAAACATATGGCAAAATGGGGCTGCGGTTCCATTTGTCAACTTGCACTGGGTTCTAATGTTCATGTCAATTGGAATCACTAATAAAAGAATAAATCCACCAAATATGAAGGTCGCATGAATTTTATTGCAGATTTCCTGAGTGACGAATTTGTAATTTTCACCCGAAATCACGCAACTAGATGGCTGCTATCCAAACCTGGCAAGTGCCATCTCCAGCGATCTGGCAGGTATTGAAATCTGAAATTTTCTTGGTACGCTGCGCGCCAACCGATGGTGGCGCTCCGCTTAGATAGTACTTACGGCCGGAATACTCGAATAGATTACCTCCCCCCCCCACGTTTCAAATCGGGTTGACGCCCCTGTATATGTAAAACTAATTAGGCAACGGACAGTGAGCATGGTCATGCCCGGCCACGCATTACTACAAAATATAGTACATTATTGTTCCATGTTGCCCTCCAGTCCATGGCGCATTTATGGTGGTAGAGGCCTGCGATGAATTAACGTTATTAACATGACATAAATGTTCTTTTAAAGGATATCGGTGATGACGATCTCGTTGATTTTGTTCAGTGGTTTAGTTTAATCCTTCAACTATGTAATTTCATCGATTGTTTGAACAGATTCGGTCAAACATAGAAAGAACTGTACTTTTCAGTTTTATTGATTCACTGTGGCAATTTTGGCCGTTTCGTTAAGGCTTTGCAATTGACAAATTGATTACAATTTGACTAACGAACACAGGAACTACAGAGTCTATCAGTTGACATTTTTCAGTCAATTGTTAAGATAACAAGATAATATACTATCAAACTCTTATCAACTACAGTGTCTATCAGTGCAGCTGTACATACATAACACAGTACGCGAATTTTGGGGACACGCAAAGTTACAGTAACGTGACCCCCGGACATATACCCCGGACTTATACCCCCGGGACAAGTACCCCCCTGACAATCACCTCCGAACAAAAACCGCGAGGACGAATACCTCCTAGGACAACTACCACCGAGACAACTACCCCCCGGACATACAACCCCCGAGGACAAATACCCCCGAGGATAAGTACCACCCAGACAATTATCCCCGGACAAACACCCCCTTGAATTTTACCCACGAGGAAAATAACCCCCACCGCCCGGCATTTACCTCCGGGAAAACTTCACCCGCCAAATACACCGGCACAGATACCTCAACAGGTGACTACCAGAACTAACCCAGAATACGCCCCAGTCCCCCCCCCCCCTCCACCCGAGCCCGTGAACCAAGCTGACCTTAAGCTGGTGAACCCCGTGGTACGAATATATATGTCCATATGTGACATGACTCCGGCCTCATTACTATTTATAGGGGCGGGCTTAAACACTATTTTAAATTAAATGTACTTTTAATGAGACAAACTCAGAATTGGTAAGTGGGATCATTCTCAGACTTAGTAGTAGGTAGATTCCACATAGTGAATTGATGAATCCTAGTGTGTAGCAACCTGTCCGTCGCCACTGCAGGAGAGCATTGTCGAATTATCATCATTCTTTTTGCATAAAGAATGACCAGAGAATAGTTTTTTTTTTTTTCAAATGGTAGTGACATCGTGGTCTCAAGTTTCTTTCTTTTCTTATTTTTCATACAATCGTACAAACTATTATGCATGCATGCATGCATGCATTACATGTAATTCTGCTGGTATAACGGGTTACACCGTAACCGGTTTTGACTAATAGCCCAGCGGAAAATGAAACAATGCATGGGATGTTGGTATGGATTATGATCATGCACACCAAACTAGAGGGGTGGACCGTGGTTGTGCTTGCCCCGCCCCTCCTCTCTGCTCCTCCCATCTTAAACTGGTGAACACTCCAGAGGACAAAAATTGCTTAGAATAAGCAAAACAAGAGGAGCGTGGTGGCCGAGTGGCTCATGCATTGGTTTTATATATGATCTCAGTATTGTGGGTTCGTTTCCAGCTATTACCATTATGTTGTTGCCCTATTTTCCGAACACATATCTAGTGTATTAACATCTATGAATAAACATTCAACTCGGGCACAGATTCGTATTCCCTGCATGGGCTAAGCTAACAAGAAACAACGGTTTTTGAGTCGTGTCTACTTTGTTCCGGAAAACTGACACTGAACATGCGCTGAAACGTTGACTAAGAATGGAAATGACGTAAATAATTGTAGACAAACGTACGGAAGCTTAAAACTGCCATCAACATAAGAAAAACTTTGCCCCATAAATTGACATTTTTTTCAGTCAATTGTTTAGATAACAAGATAATATACTATCAAACTATTTTCAACTTCAGAGTCTATCCGTGCAGCTACACATGCATAACACAGTACGCGAATTTTGGGGACACACCAAGTTACAGTACCGTTACCAGTGGCGTATCCAGGATTTTCTAACCCGGAGGCGCGAATTACTATCTAAGCGGAGCGCCACCATCAGTTGGCGCGCAGCGTACAAGAAAATTTCCGGTTTTGATACCACTTAGATCACCGGAAATGGCACTTCTCGGGCTTGAAAATAACCAACCAGATGTACACTTTTTGCCTGAGAAATTAAGTATTTCCCAGTAGTTTTTTTTCATCCATAACCTTTTTGAAGATTGCCACCAGTCACAAACCATGTTCGACCTCATCGCATCTCCCGTGGATCATTGCTTTTGTAGGTGATTCTACGTCGTGGCACAAAATATCCGTCAGCCCCACTTTTCAAGTTTTTAAGCCTATTATTTGTTCAGAATTTGAAAATTCACGTTTCTCGTGAATAAACTCACCTCAAAACATACCCATAACGTTGCACAAAATTCCATCTATAGACAAACAATTATAGAAAAACCTCCTTCAACCCCTGACAGACCGGTCAAAATTGCGCTGGTAGAGGGAAGTGTGATGAAGAATGTTGGGCAGAAATTTTCGAAAATTCAGACACAGTAAATTTATTGGTGTACAAATATTAAAACCTCTTATAACGGCTATTATAAAACTTCGTTGAAGGAAATGAAAAAATAGCAGATATTTCCGAAACCGAACACTACACACATAGGCGTATAGGAGGCGGGGGGGGGGGGGGGGTTGCAGCCCCTATATCGCCATTACTAATGTAATAGAGGGTTATGACATAATTGGACCTCCATGCTTTTTCTCCATCTACATAAGACATTTCGTCGTTTACATTAGCATCCCGCGGTATACTGCGCAACTTTCACGGACCGTACGGTACACGATGGCATGCTTAGTAGTAGTAAGTTGAGTCTCGTCTATCCGACACATGCTCAGTGATTAACCTCCGCCACGTATCACGATCTTGCGAAAGGTTTATTGCTTCCTCGAAATTGTTAATATTAATGTCCTTCAACTTTAACCGGTGCTTGCTTATATGATATTGACATTAACATGTTGAACGCGCACTAAGCGCGCGAAAATTTTTGGCTATTTTACGGGCAAGTCGGACAATTTTGAGGCTCTTCATCCTGGAACGCCACTTTCATGCTGACTGATATGATGTGATATCTACTGTTTGCTTTACAAATTCGAACAGGCTCGTAGCGAGAAATTTGCCAAGGGAGGGGCCAAGCGTACAAGAAAATTTTGCCCGAAAATGCCTCCTAGATCGCTGGAAATGACACTTCCCATGCCTTGTAAGTTGCATCTTAGCACTTTCCATTTTGAAATTACTAGCGATATCATAAAAAATAATGCTGAAGGGGGGGGGGGGCGGTCGCCCCCTTCCCGAAATGCGTCGTGTTTCCCGACGACACGGTCGAGTTCGAGACCAGCCACAGTTGGTTTCATAGCACAATTGTACAATTGTTTAAGGCGTCCATACACACACACGCGTTATGATAGACCATATATAGTATATATATATAGATCATGAGTGAGAGAGGAAAAAGGGAAACGTCAAAATGGAGTTTTCGGTGTAAGGGGTAGGGTGAGGCACACGCCCCTTCCGAAATCCTCGATCCGTCACTGGCTACCCTGTGTATATAATAGGGATCAGCGCTGTAATGATGTCACTGTTCCTCTTTCTCTTCCCGGTGTCTTGGCGTTTTCCTTCTACTCTCTCCTTTTCTTCTTTTTCTCTCTTTCTTCTTTTTCTTTTCCCTTCCTTCCTCTCCTCCTCCACTTTTTTATCCCTCTTTTTTCCCTTTTTTCCTCTCTTTTTTTCTCTCCTTTTTTTCTTACCCGGGGGGCGCGCGCCCCCAACGCCCCCCTGGATACGCGCCTGGTTACCGTGCTATCAGTATTCATATAAGCGTATGTTTCCATGTTAAAGACAGGAGACAACAGGCTAGTTTCCGAAAAACAAATTTAGTAAATTAACATCTATGAATAAACATTCAATTTGGACGCAGATTCGTATTGCATTAACAAGAGAATTCCCTGCATGGGCTAAGCTAACAAGAAACAACGGTTTTTGAGTCGTGTCTACTTTGTTCCGGAAAAAATGACACTGAACATGCGCAGAAACGTTGACTAAGAATGGAAATGACGTAAATAATTGTAGACAAACGTACGGAAGCTTAAAACTGCCATCAACATAAGAAAAACTTTGCCCCATAAGTTGACATTTTTCAGTCAATTGTTTAGATAACAAGATAATATACTATCAAACTATTATCAACTTCAGAGTCTATCTGTGCAGCTATACTTGCATAACACAGTACGCGATATTTTGGCCTGGGAACACACCAAGTTACAGTACCGTTACCGTGCTATCAGTATTCATATAAGCGCATGTTTTCATGTTAAAGACAGGAGACAACAGGCTCGTTTCCGAAAAACAAATTTAGTGACTTAAAATCTATGAATAAACATTCAATTTGGGCGCAGATTCGTATTGCATTAACAAGGGAATTCCCTGCATGGGCTAAGCTAACAAGAAACAACGGTTTTTGAGTCGTGTCTACTTTGTTCCGGAAAAATGACACTGAACATGCGCAGAAACGTTGACTAAGAATGGAAATGACGTAAATAATTGTAGACAAACGTACGGAAGCTTAAAACTGCCATCAACATAAGAAAAACTTTGCCCCATAAGTTGACATTTGTCAGTTAATTGTTTAGATAACAAGATAATATCTCGTGTAAAAGTAACTTGGCCTCAGACAGGTGTCTGTTTTCTGTGCGTGTTTAAGTCCCTTCTGTTACTGTAGTTGTCATTTAGTCTCTGAGGAAGATCCTGCTAGGATCGAAACGTCAGGCCAACTTACTTTTACACATTCTATTAGTATTACCCAGGCTCTCTAGTGGATAAGCAGTTTGCTAACAGTTTTATTTATTAAGACTGTATCTCCAAAAAAATCAGAAAATGTTGGATTGCTCAGCTGATTTTAACTGAGCAATTATACTATTTTTGCAAAATGTTTAATTGACAAATTATCAGAGCTCGTCAATTCGACATTTTTCTGAAAAGTAAAAAATAATGCACAAACTATTCCAGTATATTTAGAGAACTTGGAAATAAAAAACGGAATATTATTTGAGTTAACAGAGAGACAAAATGTAGAAAATTAGTGACAGAAAAAAGGCCAAACGATGTATCTTTTAATTTCAGTTGATGGGAATAACAGCCACCTTTACGAGAATGACATGTGTTAAACAAACGGATGCCGCTCTTCAAAAACATGTTATATTTTGTGAGTGTGCAGTATGGTAAGGGACGAGAATGATTCTGTGCCCAGTGTATAAACTATTCAAGAATATTTTGGTCTTGTGGCTGTGCTAAACCCCATGCAGTGATCATATTGACATTGTTAGTAATTAACACCAATGGCGGAGAAACAGGGGGGTTGGGGGGGGGGTTTACCCCTCCCCCCACACTTTTTGAAGAAGGGGGTTGGCCCACACAATCAACCCCCCTAGTTTTTGACAGTAATGTTCTGTTATAGCCTATGTTATGTGCTCCAAATGGCATAATAAATCAAATTATTAAATTTGAAATTGTTAAAGTCATTTCAACCTTTTACCTACATCAACAATTAACGACCGAAAACCGAGTTAGAATTGACCCACACATTATTTCTAGCCCCTTTCCCCTACCTTGCGCATTGGAACTTGTAGCTCATATCGCTAACTTCACCCCACAACAGACATACACAAAATAACGTTTTGTTGCTGTTTAATAGCTTTGGAACTGTATACACTTGCCAACTTCAACGAGGTGAAGGAAGGAAAAGAAAAGGAAGAAAGAGAGAAAAGGAGAATAGGATGGAGTAGAAAATACGGCAAGAAAACGGGAAGAGAAAGAGGAACAGTGACAAATTCGAATTTGTAAAGCAAACAGCAGATATCACATCATATCAGTGAGCATAAAAATGGCGTTCCACGATAAACAGCCTCCAAACCATGGGCGCAGATCCTGGTGAGGACAGCGGGACGCGTCCCCGCCAACTTTTTCAGTAGTGGGGACATGATATACCGTGTCCCCACCAATTTGTCTTGACGAATAGCTGCATTTCAAGTTCCCCTGTATTGAACTTTGGGGCAGTTTTATCCAGCATTGTGCAAATGACATGCAGCAGTTCTCATTTTATTGTATTTTATCCACAGTCATAGGCGGCGATCCTGGGGGGAGGGGAGGGGGGATATATCCCCCATGAAAATGGGTGGAGGGGATGTAATACACCATATCCCCCCCCCCCCCACCAAATGCCAGTGATAAGAATTTTTTCATGCCTACATTTATGCATCATCGTGAATGTACGGCTTTTTTTTAGCTTCATTTCTCGCCTACCATAAACGCAATGTGATCTTTTCAAATTAAGCGTCTTTATAAAGCAAGAATAGTTGATTGTAGGCTTCATTGGCCCTATAACAACACAGGGTATTATTAACGTAGCGCCTGAAACGAAATTGACAGGGGCAATTTTCCCAAAATAACACCCGAAATTAAAAAAAAAAGTATTTTGGATCCTGATTATGAGATATTTCGGACATGATATCCCTATTTTAAAGTTGGATATATGCCACTTGGAAACCTCGGGAAGTGCCGTTTCCGGCCATCTAGAGGGTTTGTAAATCCCAAAATTTTCTTGTACGCTTCGAGCCAAGTCATGGTGGCTCTACGCTTAGATAGTCAACAAGGTCATACCCCCCCCCCCCTTTCGGAAGTACGGATCGCCGCCCATGATTAACACAGTGTATTAAATTTTTAATATGTTGAAATCCTAATCAAAGAATACAGATTCATGATATGTTGAGAGATGATGGGTTAAGTTTTAGATGGGAATCTTTATCAACTCAGCTTACAAGTTATGTTTTACTTTGTTATGAGAGTTCCTTCATCTTGGTAAATCAATGCTCTATATAGATTCATACTATTCACTGTATAATTACCATCATGTACTACAATGTAGTATGTTATACAATACAACCTTCAAATAATTATTCTCATGTTACCATGGCGATGCAACTGGCAAAACATGGGTAAGGCTTGGTAATAGCATTTTCTTTAAAGTAACCAAAGATATGAACATCAACTTTTTTTTTCATTTTGTTATGATGTTGAGACCCTCGTATTACAAGTTTTTGGGGAAGGATTGAGGTTCGTATGAAGTTAACACGTCTACTGTGAAAATGTGAGAAATTAGTTGTCACCTGGCCGTGATGTCATCCAATTTAATTAACTATTTTTAATTTGACTGTTTCATGTGATGTGTTGTAGTGATGATGTTTCTACTGAATCAGATGTCACAAATGAATCATGGAAGTAAAGAACCTGTAGATACAAGTTTTATGTGAGAGTTTGACAAATTTGTGATTATCAAAAATTCCATTCTCCAAATTGGACAGCTTGACAAGAAATACTGTTATATATCCCTCCAAGAAGGGATATGTGATGGAAGCTTGCAATATGTGTAAAGAAAGCTCAGCTTGATTTGTATGGGGGGGGGGGGATAGTTGGGAGGATAACTGGGGTGAAGGAAAGCTGGGGGAGGAGGGGGTATGTGTTTGAGTGATGTGAGTGAGGGTAAGTGGGGAGGGAGGGTTAATGATGTGCTGCAAGAGAAAATATGAAAGAAATAAGAAATCTGATAACTACTTCTTTTCAATAAACAGTGTTTGGGAAACTTGTTGTATCCTCTTGTGAGAAAGGCATTGACCAAATTGATTCTATGTCAGTGTCGAGGTGGAGCGTAGGCAAATAGGGAACAGCAAAGCTGTTTGAGACTTTAGGACTTTTTAATTTTTTTAAATCTTATGCATCAGTTCTCCAGTGTAAAGGACATGTTTTACTCTCAGGAAGAATGGAAAAAGGCCAAAAAAAGTAATAAAAAAATTGTAAAAACGAAAATAATATTAAAAATAAACAAAAAGCAGTATATTATATCATTTGTTGTGTTTATTTGATGGTCTGGTTTTCTATTGTCCAGTTTTGGGCACCAAATTTGTTACTTTTTGAGAAGGATACCAGGGATACAATTTGGGCTTAAAAAAATGAAATCTGCCCAATACATTGTAACCACGGTAACCACGTGATCATGACTATTTGGAAAGTGAAGAAGAATCAGGAGTCTCTTTGAGAGCAAACATTACTAGTCTGTTTCACATAGGCGTACGAGGCGGGGGCAGGGGGGCAGACTGCCCCCCCCCCCCCCAAATTTCCAGAGGACAAGAAAGTGGGGCAAAAGTCCTGAGAATTCGGGCAGCCTAAGAGGAGAAAAAAAATATATATATATATATTTAGCAGCTTGACCGAATCTTTTTCATATTTTTGCCCGAAAATTCCGTGGAGAGCGTTCTGCGTTATTTGTTTTTTGACATTAGCATCGATATAGGCCTAATGATTTTCTTTATTTAGCATCATGATGCCCCAATATTTCTGTGTACCACCACCGTAAGCGCAGCTCATCTGGGCTACCACGTTTTTTGCACTATCGCCCAAAATTATTAACAGGGAACGCCGCTCACAATCGTGGTGACAAGCATGCATGGAGATTAGCAGTCTCTAAAGTGGAAAAACCGCAGTAAACAAGCCTAAAAGTACATGTTTATCATATTCTGTTTTTTATACTTTTTTTGTGAGACAAATTGCATTCTCACTTGACACAGTGACATTTTCCCGCCTACGTGTCGTTGAACAATGTATGATTTTCTGGAGGTAGCTGAGTACAGTCTTAGAACAACATATACAGCAACTAAATAGCAGCTCTGAAAATGTACTGTCCTAGTTTTCCCCTACAAAGTAATGTTAACATTTCTTCTTCTTCTAATTTACCAAGTTTTTGGGGAAGTGTAAATTTTTAAACGTGAGATTATAAAGTAAAGAATGTTTAGATGCAACTTGCAAGGCCTCAGAAGTGCCATTTCCGGCAATCTGAGAGGCATACTTCGTCAAAAGAATTCTTGTACGCTACGCGCCAACCGATGGTGGCGCACCGCTTCGGTTGTCTGACGGGAAATTTCAGGCAAAGATGGTCTTCAACCCCCCCCCCCCCCCAAACTGAAATGGTCCCGTACGCCTATGTCTGTTTATGCTTGTAAGTGGAATGGAGGCACAGTGTGTGGGGTGGTCCTACAGGAAGAATTACAGACGTAAGATACAATCAAAGTTGAGGTTATTCTTAAGAGATATGTCCGTATTGTTTTGGCACACATGAGTTCATATTTTAAAGCAGAAACTTCCGATCTTCATCATACTTTTGATACATTTGACTGGACCGTTTGTCATTTTCTCTCCTAATCGGATGGTCCTTTACTCTGAACGTTACTTACAGGAGACACAAACCCAACCATCAGTACTGTGATAGAGGTGATGATCATTAGTAAAGCAGGTTATTAACCCCCCCCCCCCCCCCAAGTCCCCATAACACCACCACCACAACCAGCGGATTCAAACGAAACCATCATTCTTTCCGTTGTGTTCATTATGATCAGGGGCGGGATTTGAGTTGTGAAAGTGGGGGGTGCAAACCTGCCAGCAAGACTATCTAAGCGGAGCGCCACCATCGGTTGGCGCGGAGCGTACAAGAAATTTTTGGGCTTTACAAACCCTCCAGATGGCCGGAAACGGCACTTCCCGAGTGCTCTAAGCTGCATGTACCGATCCTTGAAATATGGATCTCATGTCTGCAATTGTATCTAGATAGTTAATTATCGTTTAAAAATTTTAAGAGGATTGATAGTAGAACATATGGTCAGATGGTGATGTACAACTTTTGTTATACGTCACTATCTAAGCGTCGAAATTTTCGATGAAATTTACCCTTAGATCGGTAAAATTAACACCCATATAGGCTTTAAATTGCATTTAAACAATTAATGAACGTGTGTTAATTTAGGGAGGACGGATAGAAGAACTTATATGGGGATGTACAACTGAAGCTTATACGTCACTATTTAGGCGGTGCACCACCATCAGTTGGCGCGGTGCGTCGAAATTTAAGCAAAAAGGAAATCCTAGATCAGCAAAAATGACACCTCTGGTAACAATAAATCGCATCTAGACAGTTCTTTCCCCCTAAAATTATTAGTATATTGTGCATTGGACCGATCAAGAATATGTTCAGCACCCACTTCGAAATTCTCCCCGCGGTCCCCACTTCTTGGAGCACTTGGCAAATATTGGGGGCTGAACATACCCAGGTGCGTATCCAGGGGGGGGCGTTGGGGGCGCGCGCCCCCCGGGTAAGAAAAAGAGGAGAGAAAAAAAAGAGAAGAAAAAAGGAAAAAAGAGGGGGAAAAGAGGAGGAGGAGGAGAGGAAGGAAGGGAAAAGAAAAAGATGAAAGAGAGAAAAAGGAGAAAAGGAGGGAGTAAAAGAAAAACGCGAAGACACCGGGAGGAGAAAGAGGAACAGTGACATGATTACAGCGCTGAAGGGTAGCCAGTGACGGATCAATGATTTCGTAAAAGTGTGCCTCACCCTACCCCTTACACCGACAACTCCATTTTTTTGAAGTTTCCATTTTCCTCTCTCACTAATGATCTATATATATACTATATATGGTCTATCATAACGCGTGTGTAGAATTGTGCTATGAAACCAACTGTGGCTGGTCTCGAACTCGACCGTGTCGTCGGGGAACATGACGCATTTTGGGATGGGGGCGACCGCCCCCCCCCAATCAGCATTTGTTTTAATTGATATCGCTAAGTAATTTCAAAATAGAAAGTGCTTAGATGCAACTTATAAGGCCTGGGAAGTGTCATTTCCAGCGATCTGGGAGACATTTTCGGCCAAAATTTGCTTGTACGTTTGGCGCTAACAAATGGTCCTGGGTAATAATAATAATAATAACAGAGATTTATAGTGCGCACATATCCACCCTGCAGGGTGCTCAAGGCGCAATGATTATTATTAACCCCTGGTCATTGGTAACTTGTCACACCCACACACCAAAGTGTGCACAATTCAATCAATCTCTCCTGGGGCACCACAGTGCACCACAGCCACGTGTCCCCCGGGGGACTTCCCATAGGGTGCAGCCACAAACCGGCGCAAACAACTATATTTACAAGTTACCTCGCAGGTCCCCATTTACACCTGGGTGAAGAGAGGCAATGGAGATAAAGCGCCTTGCCCAAGGACACAACGCAATGATCTGGCCAGGGCTCGAACCTGTAATCCTTAGATCACAAGTCCACTGCCTTAACCACTTGACCACAACGCCCTCACAGTGCCGTTTCCAGCGATCTGGGAGGCATTTTCGGCCAAAATTTTCTTGTACGCTTCGCGCCAACCTATGGTGGCGGTACGCTTAGATAATTTGCCTACAGGCTTCGCCCCTCCCTTGGCAAACTCCTCGCTACACGCCTGTTCGAATTTGTAACGCAAACAGCAGATATCACATCATATCAGTGAGCATGAAAATGGCGCTCCAGCATGAAAATCCTCAAAACTGTCCGACTTGCCTGAAAAAATAACCAAAAATTTTCGCGCGCGATGCGCGCGTTCAACGTGTCAATGTCAACATCATATAAGCAAGCATCGGTTATTACATCGCATGCCATCATGTACCGTACGGTCCGTTCAAATTGCGCAGTATACCGCGGGATGCTAATGTAAACAACGACATGTCTCATGTAGATGGAGAAAAAGCATGGAGGTCCAATTATGTCAAAACTCTCTTTTAAATTAGTAATGGCGAATTAGGGCCTGCACCCCCGCCGCGCAGTGGCGGAGCGTCCATATGGTCAGGGGGACGGATACCCCCCCCCCCCTGACGGACTCAAATGGACTGCTGGCGCCTTTTTCAGCTCTTTACCACTTTTTAATTATTCTAGATTATTGACTTTTTTATTGCGCTCTCATCTACTTATTGACATTTGTCACATTTTGTTGCTGTAATTTGGCGATGACACCTTATTCTTCGTTTATCTGCAAATTAGCCAGGCCCGGAAAGGGTCATTTCCTGCGATCTAGGGAGTATCTTTACTCAAAAATTTGTCTGTGCGCTACGAGCCAACCAGTGGTGGCGCTCCGCTTAGATTGTGTCGAAAGCGCCCCTTCAGACCATTCTCGCCACTCCTGACCAATACCCCTAGCTAGGCCACTGCCGCCGCGCCTCCTACGCCTATGTGTGTAGTGTTCGCTTTCGGAAATATCTGCTATTTTTTTCATTTCCTTCAACCAAGTTTTATAATAGCCGTTATAAGAGGTTTAATATTTCTACACCAATAAATTAACTGTGTCTGAATTTTCGAAAATTTCTGACCAACATTCTGCATCACACTTCCCTCTACTCGTGCAATTTTGACCGGTCTGTTAGGGGTTGAAGGTAGTTTTTCTATATTGGTTGTCCATAGATGAAATTTTGTACAACATTATGGGTATGTTTTCAAGTGAGTTTATTCACGAGAAATGTGAATTTTCAAATTCTGAACAAATTTGGGGCTTAAAACCTTGAAAAGTGGGGCTGACGGGTATTGTGGGCCGCGACGTAGAATCACCTACAAAAGCAAAGACCCACAGGACATGCGATCAGGTCGAACATGACGTGTGCCGGGTTGACAATCTTCAAAAAGGTTATGGATGGAAAAAAAAAACTATTAGGATATACTTGGTTCTCAGGCCAAAAGTGTACATCTGGTTGGTCATTTCAAGCCCGAGAAGTGCCGTTTCCGGTGATCTGGGGGGGTATCAAAACCTGAAATTTTCTTGTACGCTGCGCGCCAACCGATGGTGGCGCTCCGCTTAGATAGTAATTCGCGCCCCCCGGGTTACAAAATCCTGGATACGCGCCTGATACCTAACCCCCCCCCCCCACTCTTTTCATGGGGGATAAGCCCCTCAAGTCCACCGGTTCCGTCGCCACTGAAGTCGAGGCGGGGTGACTTTTTGGATTTTACAATGCGACTAGGTGCAACATGGAGCAATATCGGTTACGAGTCATTTCATAGTACTGGCTGAGATTTTAAAAATGAAATTATTACCTGGCAGTAAACAATGGACTTAATGTGTTACTGTGTTAGTGCCAATTTGTAATTCACATTATTCGATTTGCATGCATCATTCCAGGATTTCGAGCAGTAAAGATACTACATCGGCATTGCCATTGCATATTGTTGAATGACACGGGGGGGGGGGGTGTCATGTGTCAGTGTATTGAATTTAATTATTGATATACCCAATATGCAAATCTGGCTTTCGTAAATCGTTTCTCTGGATTAAGTTATTCAACGCATTCAGTAGAGCAGCAACGTTGAAAATCAATTCCTGAAGCTAGAACTGTAGCACATGCCGCGGATTCATCACATGCAGAATTGAATCGCTAGTGTGTTAGCTCCAGGATTCGTAACCTGTGCTGCGAACCATGTGCTAGCTCCAGCTCCAGTTATTCTGCATGCTACATGTTACGATGTTAAAAACAAATTCGACTTAGATTCGAAACAAATAGGCCTATTTGATAGAGCTGTTGTGGCGGAATAACTTCGATTAGGGTTGTGCACATTTGTCTGCAAAAACGACAAAAAAGTGAACTAAGGTCTGGGAAAAAGTGGGGGGGCAAATGCCCCCTCTTGCCCCCCCCCCCCGTAATCCCGCCCATGATTATGATCATGCTATATCGTTTGTGTAGCGTTGCGGAACCGGTGAGATAACAAATTATCTGACATACTACGTGGAATATGTAAATGCATTACCTGGTACTGCCGTTTGTATATATTTTTTCATAACTGCCAATTGTGCTCTTGAACAGAATGATATCACTAGTATTGACATTACGAAACGTACGATAGATTAATCAGCATTTCCTGTTGTTTAGGTTTCGTCACATTTGCAAGTGTACTGTTTAAAAATGTTGTGTGGTCACATTTTAACGGGCTGTTGGGTAGTGAGAGTTTTATCACCTGTCTTTGGGTTTTGGCATATTTGCAATCGTGCTGTGCAAAGCACGCGTATAGTAATAGTACTTTGTTTACTACAGTGGAGCATACGTTCCCTCTATACTGACTGTCATAGCAGGATGTTTTCTTTTGTTTACTGTACCTTAGTGAAGCGATGACCCCTTTCTTCTGCAGTGAGATATATATTGCATTGGTGGTTCTTTGAGTTCGTGGTGGATAAGAAAATACGACAGAAACGCAAATAAATCAGCAGGGTACCACATATACGTAGTATGTTAGTAATGAAAATTGACAGCTCATTAGAAACGTCAAGTCTGAATGACAATTGCCAAAATGTTGTGAGTAATTCAGATCCCCTTCTAAAGGGTTACACAATTTCGGAAAATAACGTCCTATTTCATTGGGGTTACGTTACGATTGGTCAGAATAATTAAGGTGTGTCGTGGGCTGTGTGTCATGGGCATAGGTTTCTTTAAAACAGTTCACCCAAATATTTATATTTTGCAAAGTCCGACTCGCAAAGATATGAAATATTACGTGAAGCAGAAAAAAATAGAGATTGTGGAAAATTCCGTCTAACTTTTATAGTTCATGAAACATGCATAGCGCCAAAAGGGAAAGAAAGAATTCTTGCTTTTACCGTGGGAAGGCTAAATTCAGTAAGTTACAGCAGAATTCTATTGGGCTGGGGTAGGAGGAGGCCGGGAGGGTGGTCCATCGTCTCACCTAAGCAAGAGTAGGACTATTGGGTGATGGCCTTATTAAATCAAACATTTTCATTTTTCATTTTTTACGTCTTTCTTCGTTGTAGTGTTTCATTTGACTTTGATTTAACGTTTGAACCTTGAGTCGAAATTCCGTGGGTCGTATGGCCTTGAGTGTTGTCTTTAATTAAAACATAACATTAGTTCAGACCTGCTCTTTTGTAAACAGGCACGTAGCCAGCTTTCGTGGTGTGATGGTTGTGGGGGAGGGGCACATTTTCGTCACCATTTTGAGAGTCAGTGAGAATGGGATTTGATTGCCACCTCTCTTGATACGACTTTTCACGACACCATTATAGACTCTACCCTGTGTTACGAAATCGAATTATAGAGAGAGAAGCGTAATAACTCCAAAGTTCATTCTGTTCGTGGAGGGTCTAGGGGGACAGTCAGGGGGGCGGCTGCCCCTCCCTTCTTTGAGAAAACTTTGTTTCAGTAAAGGGGAATTAGATGCAAAATGGTATTTATGTATTTCCAGTACCTTTTTGAATAGGATCTGCGTTTGGAATAAACTTAGGGGACAGCTCAGAGCCACACGTGCTTGAATCTTTAACGTTCTTCTTTCCTTCATTAATGTACTCTCTTCTCTTCTTCTTATATGCAATTGTTGCACAGGTTCTTATTGAAATTGTCAGTATAATTCCGATGATTTATGGCCGTACACGGATCCTCGCCTTGCCAGGAATTAATGACACAGAAAAGCATACGAAACAACGGAGATTTTCTTGATTTCTTCTCACCGAAATGGTACTCCATTTATCTTAAACTATTAAAATTTTTCTTAGTTAGATTTGGATTCTCCCACACCAACGTTCCTCCTGGGAAGTACGCGGTTGAACATTTACGTAACTTCTGTTTACGAGTTGATCACTTGTGGCTTCCGTACAATTCTCAGCTGGTACCGTATAGCTTTTTAGTGTCACTGTGTATAGTTTATCATTCACAAATGCAAGCTGACTTAGTGAACATGGGGTGTTTTCTGTTGCGACTTAAACCCATTCTCCCAGCTGGTAAGTTAACTTAACAACACAGCTTTCTTTTATTTCAATAACTTTTCAACATCTGGAAATTTCATCACTGTATATGTTAAGAGAATGTTTAAATTACTTACATGTAAAAGATATATGATTATTATAGTTATAGGCCTCTACATTTTAGAAAGTTTATCCAATCCTATCACTTAGCCAGTAGCCTCGCGAATTGTAAATTATAAGATATCTTACGGTACAATATTAAATATTAAAAGTTAAGGAAATATTAAAAGTTATATTCACATCAGGACCTAAGCTCTGAGGCCGGTGTCACGTGGTCGGCATTCAAGTGATGTAAATTCACAATTCTCAGTCCCAGTGCTCCTTCGTTTCACAACTTTGAATTAAAGAAAACTTTTGATGATAGAACGTGTTTTCTTTTTTTAAGAAAGAAAGAAAGGAAGGGAAAGGAGGGACTAAATAGGTGATACGAGCCATAATTATAACTTTCAAGAGACGTACAAAATTGTGATATTTCTGATATGATAGACATGTCTGTCATAAGAAATAAAACCCTCCGTCATACAATAAATCGTAGGCTGGTAAACAATTCCCTGCACCAGACAATGACACCAATGGGGTTTGATTCCCATAAAGTGTTTCAAATTCTTTTCTTACTTGATATGATCTAATGTTAATACGGTGAGATAATTCACTGCCTGTGGATCGATAAATTGGCCACCTCTACTCACGGTCAGGACTGGCGTTAGAACGTTTGGTACTGATTGTGTACCCCCGTCCCCAATCTCAATTCCTACACAGAGAAATACATTTCTTTGTTAAAACTTCACTTTTGATGTTGCTGAAATTTGTCCTTAATTAAGCCATCTCGATTTTCGCCCACAATCCCTGATCCATTTGCCCGGTTTTACCCCTTCACATTCCTTAAACTCCGCGACTATCACATTAAAGCCCTACTTTTTTTAAAAAAGGTGGCACGAAAACCAAACTACCGAACGACTGATCCGCTCTCAGCCCCAATCCCCTTGCATCGGTACTGTGACTGTGTGATCATCGTCAGGTGTGCATCACCATTCCCCTCAAAAGGGAACAGATACTACACATGATATAAGCCAGAAGGCCGAGAAGCCCTACTACTCTATATTTCAAACCTATTTAACACATCGCTTTATGACACAATTGACGTCAAAACTAATGTAAATTGTGAATAGCTTCAGTATCGTGCTGATTACGATTATAGCTTAAATCCCCTAATTGGTAGAGTTTGATGACAAATTGACAATATTTAATCAAAAGCGCATGCACAAGGTTACAAAACAGACGTTAATAATCTAGCAATGAAAATACTTTGAGAAATTGTGACAAAAAAAAAAATCAAATGAAGTTTTTGTGAGAGCAGCGAATTATTTGTACTGGTTACGTTACAGGTCGATAAAGAAATGAACATTCATTTTCTCGAAAAATGCATAACGTATTGTTAAGCGTTATCCATGCTCTATGTTGCTGTACTGTGTTGCGAACCAACTTTTTTAATGAAGAATTACGTTACGTAAAGAGGCGAACTGGGTGATTGGTCAATGTTCAGTGTACCCTCTGCGCTTGCGCGAATCCCATGGAGCGCCAAAATGTGTATGGCTGCATGTTTTTACCTCCATGGGCTGACAAAGCCGAAAAAGAAGGATAAGGTTACCTCACACACTGAAGTACGAGCATAAACAAAGGTGGTGGGAAAGTATGTGTTTGAGAAAGGTTAAATCAAAAAATGTACGAAGACAAGAATTCACTACTTTATGGACTCGTTTTTGAGTAGTCGAATTTTCAAAACAAATATGTAAATGTAGAGTAAAACAGTTTACATTTGAGAAATCGTTTGAGACATATACAGCAAAAACAATCGGTATATATAGTTTCGAAATTTAAAGGGAAAAATTCTAGATTCAATTATTTACAATTTCTTACGTTCTATCTGGGCTACTATAAAATTCGTATGGAGAAGCTCGTAAAACCGCGCCCATTTCTGCCCACCTTTCCCACTATTTGTTAGCTTATCATAACCACGCCTCTTATTATAATTTGGAAAGATATTCTTCAAATATTTCAAGGTATAAGGTATTCTGTAACACAAAGAGAGCATGGCAATATATGGGGAAGAGGACCCAAACATTCCTGTCATTGAAAGTTGGCATAGACTTTGGATTTTCAAAATTCTTTTTTAATTCAGATTTAACTTAAGTTCGTTCTCATTGTTTATTCGATTATGTTGTTAGGTTTGCTACAATGCAGCTTGATGCAGCCCTGCCCCCCCCCCCCCCCCCAATCCCTTCGAACATGTCCACCATAGGACCTACAAATACGTTCCACAGAAATTGAATTCTTCTCTTCACATATATTTTTATGTTTTAAACAAGAAACAAAGATAAAGAAGAAAGACGTCAAATTCAAAATTTACCGGGGACTTCGCCGTCTGTAACCTCACCATGCACGAACTAGCCCAAGCTTTCAAAACCTAATAAGCTGAAAGCCAGTGGTTGGGCCGTTCAACAGAATAATTTCATATTTGTAGATGTTAAAAAGTGCATGCGATATCTCCAAACTACGTCGCTCGTTTTTTCTCCAAATTCGGCTTTAACCTCAAAATATTGATGGTTTATGTCAAGCAATTGGTGTTTACCCTTAAAAACTGCGTTTTACGTGGAATCCACCAATTTCAATGTTTAATCATTATGGCATCAGAGGAAAATGCATATAGAGTTATTCATGGACAGGTCCCACCTGCTTTCGACAATTTCCTTGTTCACAACCCTGACATTCACAATTATAACACACGCCACATACAAATTGTACGCCCTAATCGCAATCACACCAATGTAGGAAAATATAGTCTTCGTCCTCGTACAAGCATCACATGGAACTCTCTGTTGCTTAATATCAGGTCACAAACTTCCCTTAATTCGTTTAAATACAAATTTATCTTCAACTTATACTGAGATTGATGTTCCTCTTTCTTTCTTTTATATTTTTCTTCTTTTTGAAAGTGATATGTGTACTCTATGTACAGGGAGTGTCTCACTAGATAAGCCCACACTGTTTTTTTTTTTATACACGTGCTTTCACACTGTATTCGCTACAAAAATGTATACATGTTGTGAAAAAAAACAAATAAATAAACAAAACGAAACGAAACGAAACGAAACGATAATGTGGTCGTTTTATGGCGTAATTATGATGTTTTATGTCAAATCGAGATGTCCTAATTTCAACTTTCATCTAAAACATATGATATTTTGCTATTAAATGGTGACGTTTTACTATGAAGTTATAGATATGTTTTTCCTTATTTATAGCTTATTTCAGCATGAACACCTATTTGTGAGTACTTGTGACATCTCAATTACACTCGTGAGATTAGACGTGTTTGCTATATCATCCTTTCTCTTTGAGTCACTTCATTGATATTTCTGATCTGGTCTTCACTTTCTCTGTTTTTCAGATACTTTACCAGTACAGTGTACTGAGGATAATAATATACAGGATGTCCGTCATGACAGAGGTCTACTTGGTCTACGTGGTACGCCGTCATGTTTGTTAAATGTTCATCTTATTGGAGGATATGTAAAGCATTAAAAGATTGATCTTACCAGGATTTAAGTATCTCCATATATAATATTCCAATCAATTAGAAACTTCACTTTATATCCCTTCTTTCTTTTCCTAAATATTGGCTTCATTACAGTATAAGATTACGCTAAATATCAAGTTGTTAAAGTAAACTTTCTTATTAGAATTGTGTAAGGATGAAGAACAATGACGCACTGCAATAGAAAGTTCCACGATCCATGGATATAGTTACTACGTATTTTTATCATACATATTCATTAACTGCAATATATTGAACAGCCAGTTGGTACAAATTTCCAACGTTTGCTTCACAACGCTATTGTCTTATATTGAACAGCCGTTTTTAAAATTTATCAAGTATAAGCAAGGTGTTCATAATGCTCTCAACGTCAATGCGATTGCTTTGAAGCGGGAACTGAAGGTACATCAATACCAAATATTGTCCCAGCTGAGTGATATTAAATAAAATGCAGCACTTCTCTTACACTCTGTACAGAAGTTATCTGTACACAGAAGACTGGTCACTCATCCTTCTCTTTAAAAACATTAACGAGGTAGTTAGATATTTTACTTAAAAAAAGGAAGGTCACCTGGCATTTACTTTTATCTGGTCGTGATAATTTCTGTTTTAAATCCGTTTCTGGTTCAAAGTTCTGGTCGTCAAGATTTGATCCCACTTGGTATTCAGAATTGTCTATGGTCAGAAAGGCTCAGCCTTCAGCTCATCAATGTAATAGTTGTAATAGAAAGAAAGCTTCAATTCAAGCCAGCAGTGCTCTAGTGGAGTACATGTAATTCAAGTACTTCCGGGTACTTCGGGTTTCGAGTACCAAGTTCTAGTCCGATTACTGTTTTTAATGATCCGAGTACCGAAATGGAGTACTTTTGCACTCGGCTTCTTTTTCGAGTTCAATATACAAAGGCCGTTATGTTAATGTTCCAAGATTAGTATTGTAAGCAAACGAATATTAATAACCCGACATCGTTCTCTTTGATTTGTTATAGATGAGTTAAGTCCACCAATTTCTACTGACAGTTGTTCATCTGAAAATGGACGCTGGGTCACCCATCCCACCGGCCATTGAATCATTTAAAGTGGATTTTAGATTTCTGCAATGAACCGGATGGAGGACGACGTCACGTTAACAACATGTTGCAGTTTTTCTTTCATTATTTTTTGTAGTACTGTTCATGAGGGTGATGTCATCTTGCCTCGTTTCCGTTATAGTATTGTATAGTATTGTAGTAAAATGCACGTTTGTCTGTAATATATTTTCCAATCTGTATGTGCACAGGATGTATTGTTTACATTTATATTTGTTCAGTTCATAGACTATATCCATGCATCATGCATTTACGATGCCTATATGAGCCATGAACACCAGTGGTACTTCACAACAACGTCAGTTTGTCTTATTATCTATAACAGAATACTTCTCCACCCCCCCCCCACGTCCCCGCTTGAAGGGCCTCACCAACCCACATGCGAGTTTCTAAAGTAGTCCAAAAAGAATGGTTGCCTGAGGACCAAGTTTTATAATCTATTTCTACAAACTTATATTGTTGTTATTGATTACAAATTTGAAACTGTTTTGTTATTTACGGTGGTGTCTGCAAACCATAGTCCACTTAGAGACCCTGGCGAGATATGAGCAATGCTTACTGGCATTTTCAAACACTTATATCTAATAGCATTATACAGTAGCTGCTTAATCATATTCCCAAAGTCACTGCTTACAATGGTTTGAACTTTTTTCAAATTTCCTCCAAAACAGCGATTTTTAGATAACTTTAATGTTCTGAAATCTTGTCATAATAGGGGAACTTGTTCTTTTTTAATTGTAAGTTTTTGCTTTTGCTTTGTATAATAAGATATATTTCTTCAAATTCTGTGTAATCAACAAAGTTTGTTGTGACATTTGAAGGTCATCATTCAGTTAACTAAATTAATATCCTGGTACATGGCTGGTTCAGACCGTAATTATGGATTTCCCGAGTAGAAAAGGCTGGGTCAGAAAAAACTGCTTTAAGTTGGAAAATGAGTGACCATTATTTACTTAACTATTTAGTGACAATGCAGATTACCAGTGTAAGTTTTTATCTCAAGTAAACTGCCGTGTCAGTCTTAACTGAAATATGTATATAGTTCTAACATTACATTTTCGTTTACGGTATATAAGCCTTATATGCAGCTGAAATGATTTATGGTGAACTGTCATGATTTATGGTGTCTGCTATGTTGTTTGTACTCCTGAGTCCTTAATTTTTCTTGTAATGTGAATTTGTGATATTTCAAATAACAATCGGTCAAGTAGGTCCCAGGAAAGAGTAATCCACAGCACAAAGAAATGTAGACATATATGGCCTTGAGGCGTAGAGGTATTGTCTGCTATTTGTAACCGAATAATTGGGACTACTTTCTTCTTTGGAAATGCAGACAAGGGGGGGGGGGCACCATTCAGTAACTACGGTCATGTTTGTATGTACTGACGACTAAGAAATAGTACTTAAATGTTTGTTTGCTACCTCACCCCCCCCCCCCCCCCCATCCCCCCCCCCCCCCCGCCACCCACCCCATTTTCCACTCCCTTCGCTCTCCATCCCATCTCATTCTGTTATCCCTCTAATGGAGTATTCGGTCGCCAGTATAGTCCCGAATTGAACCTAAGTCATGTTCGTGAAGTTGCAAAATCTGCAGGAATGTGTCAGTGTGCCTGTGCCTGGCATATTTGAAGTGACCAATTTGGGGAGTTCCTGATAAGCATTATGCAGTTTGTCATGATGTAATCGTAACAATTTCCAAACAGGCGGAGAACTGACAAACCCTGTAGCCCTTCCGATCTAAAAACAAAATCGTCAACAAACTGGATGCAGACCGTTTCTTCCATCGCTACTGTGAACCTTTTAAATCATGAGTGGAGTTGTTCGTTTAATTTCAACCAAAAGAGAGTGGTCGAAGAAATTGGGAGGAAAAATAATCGTTAGAGAAAACCGTAAGAAAGTTTCTGCTCGAAAGAAATCTTCGTGTACTAATTTAGCGAAACCTGTGAGAACCGCGCATAACGTATGTAATGAAAGGTCCACACTCCACACCAAGTGCAAGTTGTGCAAATAACCAGTACAAAGTATCGCAACTTAATAATTCAAAGTATAATGCAAACTGTCATCACTTGCAGTCATCGGTGCTCAGCACATGTTCGGCAATACTAGGCAGAGCAACAAACCAAGTCAGAAGATATGTGTGTCAGAAGATATTCAACTTGGCAACGGTATGCATTAAGTCGCACACTCCTGCAGTTTATAACTACTGTAGTCGTAATGTTGTTTCATCATTTTCATGCATGCAAATGGTTCACAGTATGCATTCATGTGTGTTAATATTGTTGTAGTGGCAACTGTGTATCATAGGCTAACACTTGCACAAGCAAATGTACGTATTGTCTGTAATTTGAAAAATTAAAAACAAAAATGATGAAGGATACACAGTGAACACTAAATACGGTTGGACATTCAACTGCCAGGGAAGAACTAATGAGTCAAGACTATTTATAAATGTGTCATTCTAATGGCTAAATCTGCTACAGAAAACTGTGAGAGAGATATATCGTGTAATGCTATCATTTACTGTGCATACAGTAGTGGTTACACACAACACATACATACAGTTATGAACGAAAGCTCAAAGCTCCTGCCCAGTACCCACACATACGCATGATTAATGTTTTGGATATTAAACAATTTTCTTGTCTGAAATTTTCATTTCTTTGAACTGTAAATAAGCCAAAATTCTGACAAAAGTACATTGTCATAAAGTTAGTTACCATGGAAAGATTGTTTAGTGGAAGTAGAAGTGGAGTTTGTATGTATAATGAGGCTTTAAAGTTTGATTACCATAAAGTTATGCAGGTCAAATCAAAGAACTTTCACTAACTATTTTGACACAGGATGAAATTAGATCTTATATAAGAGTCATTGGGAAAGTTTCCAGTTGAAAGTTTCAGAAATTTATGTTATATAGAACATGCTCAACTTGCATTAATGCTGGTTAACTCCAGCAGTAATTTGTGCAAGTGGTTCATGTATCAGAATGGATTATGAAAATATACACTCTAATGTACATAGCAAACTTAGAGTATGTTTTTATTCTTATAGATACAAACCCTAATACTTCAAATAGGAGGTTGCTACTGTAGTTCCCATCTTCAAGAACATTTCACTCAGGTTTATAAATGAGATTTAGCCTCTAAAGCTTAAGAAAAAAAAAAACAAAGAGCATGTTGAACAGTTGAGTATTCATAGAGTTGAGTCCACTTTCAAATTCTTCATTTGGTTATATTCTGGCATCATTTCAACCTTGCCATATAATATTAATGTGTGGTTGAGTACATTTCTCAATCTTTCTACGTACAATCAGGTATTTATTCAATGTAAACAAAATTTTAATTCCGTTAATAGCATGGAACAGAATTGTACAGGAATATACCAAAAATGTGCATGTGTATTATGGTGTTTTTGCAGCAAAGAATCCAAGACCCAAATTTAGTATGGTACTTAGCCCCCTGATACAACCATGACATTGTCTACTGTTATGATGTGTAAAGTCAATATACCATTTTGGCAGCATTAATGAAAGCCATTTGAGAAGTTGCAAACTGTAAACCAATCCTTTCTTTGTTTTCCAGATCACCTTAACTGAGACCATGTTTTTCATTCTTTTTTCCTTATATTCCTTCTCAGGTTTCATCACATTGGAGTACCCAAAGAAGGAGAGTGTTCAATGCTTTACAAAGCATAATACAAAGATCTAATTTGAGCAATACCAGTTTGAAAAATATTCTGGGCATAAATGGTAAGTTCAAGGTCTGATGGTGAGTTTCCATAATGTCTTGATCAAAAAGAACTTGGTAAAATATAGAAATGAGAATACTATTGGAAATAAAATCTTGTAAACTAAGCCAACAATTGTTTATGTTGGTCATTACAGTGTCAAAAACAGAATCAGGTGATATGGGTCATTCGTTAACATTTTTAAATATGCATGATGTTACGTTAGGATGGCTGACTTAAGATTGGAAGAGCTGAGGAAGAACAGTGATGTCATCCTTTTATTTAGGACCCTTCATGAAATCATGAATTAAAACAAACTTGAGATTCTTGATTTTATAAACAAATATTTAATCGCTACTATTTAAAAGAGTGAATTACTGTACTTTGTTTATTTGTAAAGCAATATGTGTAACATTAGTCTGCCTTGCCTTTTGTTTTAATAATGTTAACGTTTGGAATTAATATTCATTTGACCTAGCTTTAAATTTGTAAATTCATATTGTTGACTAAAAGCATTGTTTATTGGGTACACTGAGCCTAAGTAATCTTAAACCAAAATTTTGTTACCTTTTGTCATGAGAATGTTAGCTGTGTGTAATTATTGTGTGATCTTTTTTCTTCAGAAACTTTACAATTTTCCAGTTCTCCCAGACAATCCAACAGACAAAATCAAAATGATGAGAAACAGGAACAAAAAGATGAAGAAGGTACAGTATGGCATCTCTCTGAATGTTGAGTCTAAAACAAAATGTATTTATTTTGTTGGGAAGATACATTGATGAACACAATGATTCAGTTTTCATAATTAGCATGTCTAGGATTAATGTGTTCTAAATTTGCATTTAAAATTTTACAAACAGTTTTAAAGATATTTGGCCTAATAGTTGCAATTACCAAACAGACAGTGATTAAATCAAGATAGCTGACAGACACGAAAATAGTTGGTTATAATTAGTGTTGCTACGATAATCGTTTTCAATATCGGTATCGGCCGATATTTGCAATATCGGCAGCATATCGGTATCGGTAAAATTTTGCCTAATTGCCGATAACAGCAAACCGATATTGAACTTTTCTTTTTAACAGCAGAGCTACTTCTTTATACTTGCAATGATTTGTTAATCTGTCCAAGACGATCCATTTCTTTAGCGTCAGTTAAACTCAGATTCATTTTCGATTAATATCCATGTAGACCTGACCCTCCGTAACCTCTAAAAACACGTCTACGGCGCGCGAATATAACCAATGACCTTCGTTCGTGAACCTTGGCCTACACACAGCATTAGTGTAGCATACATACACTGTACTAACCATTCATTTTCCCAAAGGCCTCCGTGAAAACCTTGAACATGATGCATAACTGCACAGTTCAGCAGTGTTGGAAAACCTTGTTCAATTTTCGCGAACACACTGCCGATTTCCCGCCTGTGTTCGCCCAGCGAACACGCCGAGCATGCGTAGCGTGCGAGCATAAAGGCGTGGTGTCCAGGGGCCCGCCGTAGGGCCTTGGTGGGGTCATGGGGTAAAACCCCTCATGGGAAAATTTTGGCATTTTTTGCGTGTCTGGCGATGAGAAAATTCGCAGTTGCGGATGCAAAATACTGACAACTTTTTTTATTTAAATTGTCACGAAACTGATGAAAATTTTAAAATGACAAGTTAGAGTAGCTATATTATGTTATAAAATGAAACGAGATTTAATCTGTGTTTCAATCTTTAAAAAGTGCACCTTACAAAACCTCCGATGTTATGAAACAAACAACGTTCAGCAAAGCCCTGTTTCTAAACTGCCTAACAATGAATAGCGTGCACTATGCGTATATTTTTACAACTGCAATGTTTAACCCTATAGCCAACTACCACGGTACATGTGCTGTGAATTTTCCCAGGTACCTTCCCACACAACTGTGAGCTCATCCCCCCCGTGTAACACCTGTTTGTTAACATTTTTTGGCACGTTGCCAGGGAACTTTTTAGTTACGTGAGATCCGTAACCGCCGAGGTGGTTAGGCTATTTGCTATACACTTAAGTATGGTCGGATATATTTTTTCCGTATTTTTGGAAATTCTAGAAAATACTTTCTTTTCCCCCTGCTTAACAACAGATTTGGTCTTACGGTATATTCATAAATGGATGCACTAGAGCCTTGTTTACATGACATCAGTTGCATTTAGTACGATATGCCAGTTTTGCGTCAATTTTTCGAAAGTGTTTTGCTCGATCTTTCGTAATATTTGAAAGGTGTACCACCTTACTTTCCGTACACAATTGGTCATTTCTCTACAGATTTTCAGTTTTTTTCTCTATTCGGTCAAGTGAATAAGTTGTACATTGAGTATAAACTCAATAAATTTTAACTTTTACATTGTGATCGACAGTTCGAACCTAATTAATATGCAATTTTGCAAGCATACGTTAACACTGTAGCTACTTGTAAGTCTTTACGATGTTAAGGCTCACATTTACTGCGTCCATTTTATTATCGTGTGCAGCAAAGATTCCGGTTGGATTTCAATTACCATTTTCTTTTTCAAAATCAGGAAAAAAGTCATTCTTTTCAACTTAGGACAAAAGGAAAACAAAACACCATATTTTGTTGTTTACTTGAAGATTTATTTGTGAATGTATGCATGACTAAAAAGTACGATTTTGCCTTTATTTTGTCTGTTAAAAAATATCGGTATCGTATCGGTATCGGACCGATATTGGGATGATAATATCGGATATCGGCCAAAACCGATATTGGTAATATCGGCGCAACACTAGTTATAATTTTATGTTTTCTTTTATTGTTTTGATTTTTGATTCAGAACTATAGGGTATTGTGCTATGATTTGACAATAAAAGTTTTCAATGAATGTGTAGTAATGGTGCTCATTGCTCAACCCATTTTAGAGGAAGACAACTGGATTCAACAGACAAAATGAACGTTTGTCATAGTGTATCTAGGACATCTCACCTGTCTGCTACAAGTTCACTCTTGGTACAACAATGGACCAACTTCAGCTGTTGTTATATCAAAAATTACTTGTAGAAATTACATTCATGTTTCTTGGGATGCTTAGAAATTTGTTTGCCTTTGTTATTTCACGATAAAGTATAAAAGTTCTCCCTGGAATCGTCTTCCAATTTTTGTTTGTTTCGATTATACAGATCCTCAGAAGGGAGGCTTGGACAATGATAATATCCGAATGTTGCTAATGCTTCTCCTTATAATCACGTTGCTAAACATGCTCTCGAAGGGAGATGATGCCCAGAACATCTCCTGGCAGACATTTATTAATGACATGTTAGCCAAAGGAGAGGTGAAATATTTTAAATTTGAAGTCATCATTTTCACATTTTTGGATTAAAAGTAAACCCTCCAAGCATTCCTTACCATAATTTCCAGTACAGTCTGTGAATGTAACTGTACAATTGTTAAGTTATAAACTTGTTTATTTTCTCAACAAATTGGTCACTTTCTTATATACAAAAATAGAAAAGAGTAACATTTTTCTTTATTACTAATCAGTTTTTCATAAGTAGAGTAGTGGGAGGAGTCACATGCCAGTTATGCCACCCATCTCCACCGTCCCAATTTGATAGTTATTTTTAAACAAGATCATTTTAAGAGCTTCATTGAATATGTTAAGGTGTTGGTTTGCTCTGTTTAAAATTAATAATGTGGGTTGTAAACTCCTGTAATAAATGTGATATAGTCAGATTAAAACAAAACAGAACCAGATACATCAGTTAGGTAAGAACTTTGCATCCTTGAGATCATAAAACTTTAAGAGAAGTCAGTGTCCTCTGGTATTTGTCTTTCCAGAAACCATTATTAAAAGTATCATTGGATGTAAAAGAAGTTTAATGAAGCCCTTTTGTACAAAATGTTGAAAGCACACGTTTGCATGTTAACAACTTTCCATTCTCCCTGCCGCATCTTTAACTTGGAAAAGGTCAAAGGTCTGTCTGTCACATACTACGATTCTGATGGAAGTGGTGAGGCATCCAATCCAGAATCTTGAGTTGTCCATGTGTTCTTGCATGATGGTGCCATCGTGTTTGGTAGAGAGGTAAGAACTTAACAGGTTATGAGGCATGCAATAGGTTATGGACCATGCTATAGAGAATAGAGCATACTTTTGAGATGGACCATGCTATGAGGAATGGAGCATACTATTGAGATGGACCATGCTATGGGGAATGGAGCATTATATGAGTATGGACAATGCTATGGGGAATGGAGCATTATATGAGTATGGACCATGCTATGGGGAATGGAGGATTATATGAGTTTGGACCATGCTATGAGGAATGGAGTATTATATGAGTATGGACCATGCTATGGGGAATGGAGCATGTACTATTGAGATGGATCATGCTATGGGGAATGGAGGATTATATGAGTATGGACCATGCTATGGGGAATGGAGCATACTATTGAGATGGACCATGCTATGGGGAATGGAGCATTATATGAGTATGGACAATGCTATGGGGAATGGAGCATGTACTATTGAGATGGATCATGCTATGGGGAATGGAGCATTATATGAGTATGGACCATGCTATGGGGAATGGAGCATACTATTGAGATGGACCATGCTATGGGGAATGGAGCATTATATGAGTATGACAATGCTATGGGGAATGGAGCATGTACTATTGAGATGGATCATGCTATGGGGAATGGAGCATTATATGAGTATGGACCATGCTATGGGGAATGGAGGATTATATGAGTTTGGACCATGCTATGAGGAATGGAGCATTATATGAGTATGGACCATGCTATGGGGAATGGAGCATTATATGAGTATGGACCATGCTATGGGGAATGGAGCATACTATTGAGATGGACCATGCTATGGGGAATGGAGCATTATATGAGTATGACAATGCTATGGGGAATGGAGCATACTATTGAGATGGATCATGCTATGGGGAATGGAGCATTATATGAGTATGGACCATGCTATGGGGAATGGAGCATTATATGAGTATGGACCATGCTATGGGGAATGGAGCATACTATTGAGATGGACCATGCTATGGGGAATGGAGCATTCTATGAGTATGACAATGCTATGGGGAATGGAGCATACTATTGAGATGGACCATGCTATGAAGAATGGAGCATTATATGGGTATGGACCATGCTATGGGTAATGGAGGATTATATGAGTTTGGACCATGCTATAGGGAATGGAGCATGCTTTTGAGATGGACCATGGTATGAGGAATGGAGCATTTTATGAGTATGGACCATGCTATGGGGAATGGAGCATACTATTGAGATGTACCATGCTATGGGGAATGGAGCATTCTATGAGTATGACAATGCTATGGGGAATGGAGCATACTATTGAGATGGACCATGCTATGAAGAATGGAGCATTATATGGGTATGGACCATGCTATGGGTAATGGAGGATTATATGAGTTTGGACCATGCTATTGGGAATGGAGCATGCTTTTGAGATGGACCATGGTATGAGGAATGGAGCATTTTATGAGTATGGACCATGCTATGGGGAATGGAGCATACTATTGAGATGGGCCATGCTATGGGGAATGGAGCATTATATGAGTATGGACCATGCTATAGGGAATGGAGCATACTTTTGAGATGGACCATGCTATGAGGAATGGAGCATGTACTATTGAGATGGACCATGCTATGGGGAATGGAGCATTATATGAGTATGGACCATGCTATGGGGAATGGAGGATTATATGAGTTTGGACCATGTGATAGGGAGTGGAGCATACTTTTGAGATGGACCATGCTATGGGGAATGGAGCATTATATGAGTATGGACCATGCTATAGGGAATGGAGCATACTTTTGAGATGGACCATGCTATGAGGAATGGAGCATGTACTATTGAGATGGACCATGCTATGGGGAATGGAGCATTCTGTGAGTATGACAATGCTATGGGGAATGGAGCATACTATTGAGATGGACCATGCTATGAAGAATGGAGCATTATATGGGTATGGACCATGCTATGGGTAATGGAGGATTATATGAGTTTGGACCATGCTATAGGGAATGGAGCATGCTTTTGAGATGGACCATGGTATGAGGAATGGAGCATTTTATGAGTATGGACCATGCTATGGGGAATGGAGCATACTATTGAGATGGACCATGCTATGGGGAATGGAGCATTATATGAGTATGGACCATGCTATAGGGAATGGAGCATACTTTTGAGATGGACCATGCTATGAGGAATGGAGCATGTACTATTGAGATGGACCATGCTATGGGGAATGGAGCATTATATGAGTATGGACCATGCTATGGGGAATGGAGGATTATATGAGTTTGGACCATGTGATAGGGAGTGGAGCATACTTTTGAGATGGACCATGCTATGGGGAATGGAGCATTATATGAGTATGGACCATGCTATAGGGAATGGAGCATACTTTTGAGATGGACCATGCTATGAGGAATGGAGCATGTACTATTGAGATGGACCATGCTATGGGGAATGGAGCATTATATGAGTATGGACCATGCTATGGGGAATGGAGGATTATATGAGTTTGGACCATGTGATAGGGAATGGAGCATACTATTGAGATGGACCATGCTATGGGGAATGGAGCATTTTATGGGCATTGACCATGTTATAGGGAATGGATCATACTATTGGGATGGACCATACTATAGATGAATGGAGCATACTATTGGGATGGACCATGCTATGGGGAATGGAGCATACTATTGGGATGGACCATGCTATGGAGAATAGAGCATTATATGGGGATGGACCATGCTATAGGGTATGGAGCATACTATTGAGATGGACCATGCTATGGGGAATGAAGCATACTATTGGGATGGACCATGCTATGGGGAATGAAGCATACTATTGGGATGGACCATGCTATGGGGAATGGAGCATATTATTGGGATGTACCATACTATAGGGAATGGAGCATTATATGAGTTTGGACCATGCTATAGAGAATTGGGCAATATGTGGGGATGGACCATGTTATAGCTTTGTTTACAACTATTGTATATTATGCTGTGCAGGCTTCAGCGTTTGAGCTATTAACGCTAAATGCCTGTCAAAGAGTCATGATTCTGTGCTCAACATAAACCTGCTGAATCATCAGTAAATATTATTCTGCTGTTCTGGTACTGTAAGCCTGTAAGTAACAGGTGTGTGCTGTAAGATATCTCAGAGCAGAAAGATATCTCATACATTTTCTAACAAAATGGAACCTATGTGCATTCCATACAACAAATCTAGTCTTGGAATGATTTGTTACATATTTTTCAACAAGAAGGCACAATTGTAGTTACAATTTTATAATTATAAAATCATAAGAAGGTTACTTTTTGTTACTGCAAAGGAGCACTTGCAATAAATTAAAAGGTGCTCCTTTTCACAAAAGGGTCAGTTTTTAACAAAAGTGGAAAGGCATATGCCCACCCCCCCCCCCCAACCCCCTCCTCTTCATTCCTTCTAGTTCTACCATCCCAGTCTATGTGGTAAACTCTTTAAAATAACACTCAAACTTTCAATACTGGCACCTTTAACTTTTGGGTGGGTAGACTTATTAATATTCATTATTGATATTATTCTTTATTCCTTCTTTGCAGTGATATCAATCTTGTCGTTCTCGGACATCTAGGAGACAATCCCTGCTGTCGCCTCGGAGAGGAGCTAAAGAACAGTGCACTCCCTTCACAAGGGACCATTAAAGTACTGGATAAAGCCACTGTAAGTCCAATTATTGTCAGGAAATATCTTCATCTGGTCATATGTCTGTGTTTATTGAAATGTGCACACCTCTGAAAGGGAAAGAAAACTGTATTAAATAGATAGTGAGAGTAAATTATGTTTGCAATCAACAAACCCTGTTTAGTCATCTGTCTAGTATTTCTATAGACTATCCAAGTTCATCTAAGTCCCTTAGAAGCCGTCCACTCTGCTAGTGGGTCACACTATTTGGTAAGGGCAACGTGGAGAGAAAAATTAATTTCATGTCGTTGCTTCTTTGAATGGTTGATCTATAAGGAAGTGAATGTGGGTAGTGTACCAGAAGTGGAGGGGGGGGGAGGGGGGAGGGGAGTGATAAAATGTTCCGACCATGTAGTCTAGGTAGATAGGAAAGTGCATATATGCAGGCTGGGGAGACAGCTTAGTATTGTCATGCATAAATCCACATGTTATCTAGTCAAGTGATAAGAAACAGTGTAGTGTATTGTAATAATAGTGTATAAGCTGACTTCATAAGCCTTTCTGGAATGAGTGAAGTATGGACATAGTGTCCAAATGTTTTGGATCCCAGGGTGTGCACTGAGCTACTAGTTAAAGTTGTCATAATGGCCACTGCCTAGCTAGCTTGCACCACCAGGACAAGGAACATATGAATACAGTGATACTTCAGTTTGGGATTTTGTTACAGAATGTTTAAGAATGCCTGAAATTCATCCCTTAATATTTAAAAGTGTTGTCCAGAAGTTTTCATATTAGTTATTGATAGAAAACCTTAAAATACGAAACAACACTTCACCAAAGCATATTCATATCTGCTTTATAGGTACGAAGAGAATGACATTTGATACTAACCACATGCCCTCCAGAAGTTCGTAACAGTACGAACATGTGAGGTCCTGCAAAGGCAATTTTATAATATGAGGAATTAGGTAGCATAGAGTTCTGTGGACACTCCTCTCAACCACAGCCCTCCCACCCCCCCCCCCACAACCACAGCCATCTCATCCCCCTCCTCACAACCACAGCTGCCTCACCCCCCCACCCCCCCCCACACCCCTTCCTTTATGTAGACTGATCTGGTAACCTGTTAACAGCCTTGTCCTCCTCATTCTCTCTTCAAGTGTCAAACATGTATATTTGTGACATGGATTTTGTTTATCCAGTTTTTCACATTTATTACCTATTAGCCATGGAATCATGGCTTCTCACAAACTCTGGATGCTTCTATAACAGCCACTACTCGTACAGTAGGAGGCCACAGGAGAGATGCCAACATTTCTGCCATGAGCAATGTCATAGCTGTATAGTTAACTCACTACCTTAAACCCAACTCATTTCTTTGTAAAAAAAAAGGGGTACACATATCCTGATCTGATGAAGTGATGAAGTCATAATTATTATGTGAGTTTGGATTATTTTAATATATTTTTTTGTCTATAAAGGTGCCCATCATGAAACTGACAGATGCCTTCTCTCAGATTCGGGTTGATATCAGCTTTAATGTAAAAACCACCACAGAATGTGCCAAGCTTATTGAGGTGAGCTATTTGAAACAGTTGAATGTAGTTTGCTGTGTCACATTTTAAAAATTGTTCCAAAGAGAAGAGAATTACAAAGTAGGTTTGTTAAATTGACCAGTGACCAAAAAGTTGTGGAATTGATGGGAAATGGAGTGACTTTGGTGTAATTTAGAGATTAGAGGTAAGTAATTATTTACTTCACTCCTCTCTTACCTATCTTCAACTACACTAAAGCATTTTCCTAGTCTACCTAGACGCCACTGGTCAAGTGCGTTAGTGTAGTTGGAGACAGGTAAATATCGTCGTTCGTAAATACCCAAACCACTAAGTTTTGGGTTTTTATCCTTTTTAGGTCTGAGAACAGCAATCTGATCTGAACCGCTTGCAGAAGGCAGTCTAGGTGGACACAGATTCGAAGACATAAAGATCAATGTTATTGTTACCCTTATTCACAAGTTCTTCCTACTTTTCCATATTTATAATAGTAAGAAGGAAGTAATAATCAAAGCTGAAATTCTTCTTTATCTCTTAGTTTCCCACCCTCCCACAATTGGTGTTTGTCTTGAAGCAGTTTCTACTTCAGAGAGACTTAAACGAAGTCTGGACTGGTGGCATCAGTTCCTATGGCCTCATCCTGATGATTGTCAGCTTCCTACAGGTAACATTTCTAGCAGATTATAGTGAGTATACTATAGTCACAACCGTAGCACCATCACTTTAGCCATTTTCTTGAGTAATGTGATTACCTTCTTAGCTCTGCCCTGCCACAGTTGAGGAAGTTCTTCTAGTTTATGACAACCACATTACTGCACCTCTAATGAGGAAAGAATTCCACCTCTGTTTGTGGTTTTAGACATCAGAAAGCTGCCTTTTCTAATTTGGGTGGGATTTTTTTGTTTAGCCCAGACTTGATCCAATAATCTCTTGTTATCTCAATACATTACATGTATAGAGATATTGTAACAGTAAGTGGGACTCTCTCCTCTCTTAAAAATTTTTCAGCGTCTTCATATAAAGTTCTTTTTCTCTGGAATTTTCAGAGCAAGCATATATCATATAGGCCAACAAAAGTTACTATTTTTTATTCGAGAATTTTATCTCATTCTATGACTTTTTCACCGATTTATGTCCAAATCGGGCCAATTTGGTCTGAAATACAGTTTAAACAACCCATTTTTGCACACGCTCTAAAACTTATGTTTTATGAAAGAGAATAGAATAGAATTGTCTGTCAACAGAGGTATCGTCTAAGATAGGGTCCTATGTATCATATATTTTATTAACATTTTAAACTTTCATTTGTTGTTTACAGGTAGGTATTAATAAGAATTTTACCAGCTGTATATGACATTTTATGGCTTTTATTTGCTTTATTTGATGTTTAAATGATTTTTCTTTCTTAAAACAACACTGAGCTGCCGCCCCTACTTTTAGTAAAAAGGTCTGTTTTTGATGATTAAGCCCCGCCCCCAAGTCTGTTTTGTAGCAGATTGGCTATGACTCATGGCAGCTACATATTAGATATACGAAAATGGCTACCCTCGCGACCAATTTTCTCTACTGTAGTTAGGTACGCCAGGTGTAGTGTATTGCATGCTAATTACATATACAAATTCTGTACTGCTGAATTCTACGTACAGTAGTGCATTTAATTTATATTAGGCCTTCGTTTTTGTAACATCCATTTAAGGATAGTATTGGTGTTCAGGTAGCTTTTCAGAGCAAGGGCCATGATAAGTTTGTTTGATTGCCCTTCATGTATTTTGTATAATTACGTATACACATTCTTGTATTTCTGAAGGCTACTTACTGTAGGCCTAGTGCATTTAAAAAAATATATATATAGGCCTACGCCCCCTAGGTCTATGAGGCTTTCAGTGATAGCCACATTAGCATTGTACTGGTGTTCAGACAGCTTTTCCTAGGAAGGACCAGGGTAAGTTTGTTGATGGGTACGTATAAAAGAGGAGACGGCCATAGCATCACAACTTTTATAAGACTATAAAAATTGTATAAGGTTATGTTTTATTTATAAGGATATAAGATGTATAAGGTTATAAGAAGTATGTTTAGCTTTCTTTTGAACCTGTAATGTTTGACATCAAATGTACAAAGAATTAAAATAAAATAACAAAATGGAGAGGAACTGAGGTGGCTATTAGGGGAGGAGGAGGCCACCCATCACTTGCATATAAAAACTTGTAATCTTCTTTTACATTATTTTTTCCAAGTCATAAATCCATGAAATCTTCATGTCAGAAAAATTGAGATGGAAAAACGTGGGTTGTTTTGATATCTAGAAGTGGACAGAGTTTTGATGGTAGTCACCACTACAGTCTACAGTAACATACAGTAGGTCAATAGGCCTAGCTCTCAAGGCAGGCATCAAGAATATGGTCGAGTTGTTCGCCTCTTCTAATTTGGCCGTTGTCATTGACGTCAAACTATATGACCAAAAAGTCCAACAGAGACTGACCCAAGATGAAGGATACCACATAAAAAACAAGTTCTTAAATATTCTATGACATTACTAAACCTTGCAACATCGTTCTTTCGACTAACAGGCAAGACTAGCAGGATAAAGTGTAACCTGCAGAGACTATTCGTGGCAAAAATGCAAGTTATATATTTGTTGTACCATGATTGATATCGATAATTGTAGAGACAGAGCAAAGATTTGAAATTAGGAATCAAAATTAAAACTTCCAGTATTGAGATACTGCGTCATTGATGCTCTTGTATTTAATTGTGAAGTTTTCTCCTCTTTCTCTACAGTTACATGTTCCCCCAGAACCAATCAATTATGGCGTTCGTTTGATTGAGTTCTTTTAGCTGTATGGCGTCAACTTCAACTATTTCAAAACAGGAATTACCGTCGAAAATGGCGGTAGCTACTTTCCCAAAGAGGAAGCCTCTTTTATGACCGACCGCTTTAGCCTGCTCTGTTTAAAGGATCCTTTCAATAATGGTAAGTCCAATTAACACTCCCCTATTTTTTCACTAAAAGTGCTACTTTTATGGTATCAAAGTAGAAATATTCAGAATATTGTCAACTTCTCAGGTAATTTGGGATATGTCATAAATATTCCTTTGCATTATAAAATGAAATGTTTTGTAGTTTAAGGCTTCTGAGTTTTGCTATTTTACTTTGTGTTATCAAATACTGTATGAACACATGTGATGGGAGAGGGGGGTGGTTGGGGTGGAGGGGAAAGTGGGGACATGTTTCAGCGATTAAAAGAACAGTATAAACACAAACATCTCTTTACCTTTACATGGCAGAGAATATAATGGAGATCTGCAACTGAGGTTTAAGATAAGGGTTGTATTCATTTCTGCATTAAGAAATAAATAAACATGATGTTAATTGCCCAGGAAGAAGCTTTCTCTACTTTCATGTCAGATTAAGCTATTATTCCATTTTAACATTTCTCGATTGTCGACAGGAGATGATCTTGGCAGGAACTCTTTTGGATTCATGGAAGTGAGGAAAGCATTCCATTATGCCTACCAAGTGCTCACCCAAGCTGTTGTACCTCACATAGACCAAGAAAGTAAATGGTCATAGGTCAGTGAAATGCCAGAATTCTGTCTCCTTTTTTGCTTTTGCTTTTTCTTCACAAAACTTCTAGAAAATATTGGTTAAAGCTTCCATGTATTTCAGCCCCCCCCTCCTCCCCCTATATTATTCTTGATCAATCTGTCAAGTTTTAGCATATTATACCTATCAGGGTATATTTCTTTTGTCAAACAGTCAGGCCCAAACGAAGCTGGAAAAGACTTTATAACCTTACCAAAGTATAGCGGTACACAATTTTGACTGAAAGTTACATATACTCGTTGTTTGAAAATTTACTGTCAAAAGGTATTCTACCAACAAAGGGAAACCAATACTGATTGTCATATGCAGTAAGAAAAGATCGTCGATTGAGATATGTTTACATCTAAACAAAAAAGTGTTGATCCTCAACCTTGATCACACTAGGTTGCTTTCAGAGGTACAGTGTAAATATTTCATTAAGTAACATTACAGTCATTTCCACTCAGATTGTCCCCTAGATTTATTTGTTCCTTTTCCTTTTGGTTTTGCTCCACACAGCATCCTCGGTCGCATTAGAAGGGTAACAGACGAAGTGATGGACCATAGGTTATGGGTCCAGCAAAATTGGGCCCGGAAAGCAATGGCTATGTATCCACACAAGTTTTCCATACATTGTAATATACCTCAACCAGATGCCTTCCGTTTACCGGACACAGCCTTGAGGATAGCACAGCCAATCCGCCCTGTGAATGCTACAACCATCATCCTTGCTGACAGTTCTCAGAGAAATAGCCAAGAGACAGGATCTTGCCAAGAGGTCAACAAAAAAAGTGCAATGAACCCCACTGCTGCCACCAGTATGTCCAACTCCAACGATGTCATTAACAACAAAATCACGTCTATATCTTCTTCTTCCTCTGGTGAAATTGTGTCTAGTTCCAGTGATTCTGTAAGTTGTCTGCTCAATATAGCAATTTAATCCACTCCTCTCAAATACTGAAAAGAAAAAAAGACAGGTCCAAAAACATTTGGAAACATTTTACAGGATATTATAATATTTCTTCTTACACTCTGGTGTCCTTTTTTGTCTGTCCTTGCATCCATAATGAATGATTATTTGTTACAAAATTAAGTGATTCTCTTTGAAATACCTATTTGCGATGGGGGAAGGGTGGGGTGGGGGTACTGTCTTGCACTTTTGGTACTTTTTGCCTGTCATATAATGTGCCTTCAAATCTGAATCAGATAAAAATCATTTTGTTTTCCCTTTTGTAACTTTCTAGGAATCGGAAATGTCTTCACAAACTTCTGGTTCTTCCAAGGACACCATCGACTCAGTCCAAGGACCCTCTAAAAGGGAGACTGTCCCTAGTGTTGAACCTGAAACTAGTACTGACAAAGCCTGGACACAGGAAATTAAGAAACCAGTCTCCCATGGGCAGACGTATCACAAACAATCAAAATTCGGCAAACGGTGCAATCATACTTCTAACTCTGTCCGTGGTAATGCAGGGAACTCGCTGAGCAAGCAGACCGCCAAGGAGCGGCAAGTAGTCACGCCTCATATTGAGGTCACCGTCTCATCCAATAACAAGTCTGAAATTCAAACGTCTCTGCCAAAGGGAAACTCCCGAAATTCTCCAGGAGGGACCTCTTCGTCGTTACAGCCAGTGGTATCAAAGACTTATAGAAGCAAGAATTATACCAACCAGCATGGCAAATTCCGCCACAATAGCGGTGGCAACTCAACCCAGAGTGGCAGCAGTGGCGGAGACAATAATAACAATGGCAGTCAAAATAGTAACTCTGTGAACAAAAGATTAAAGAAGAAGCATAAAAAGGATAATTCTAAGAGAGGGGCAAAGAACTGAGTCAAAAGATGAGACAAAAAGTGCCTGTATTATCTCGGTTTAATTTATGAAAGCGACAAGATTGATTGGGGGACAAGAAAACCAACAAAGAAGACTGAAATTGGTAAACAGACAAGACTTTAGAAGTAATCTAGAAAATCAGCTGTGCTTTGATTAAGGAGAGAGATAAAAAAGTATTGCTGTTAGTTCGGTTTCATGATTTGTGATGTAAGTGGATGTACTGAAATGAGCAATTAAAAGTGTTTACCGTGACTCCAATCTGAAATTCACTCAAAGAGAGTCCGTTTATTCAGTGTTAATGTGTTGCTAATCTCAAAGTGAAGCGGATAGTAATCAAACACATCTACTTTCACACTGTCAGCCTTGTCAACAATGCAATTATTGTTTATATCAAATCTTTTTCTCTTGATGATTTTTTTTTTAACTATTCAGTGACAAAGAAACCATATTTTGTTGGTTTTTTGCTCACCTAGGAAGAGAATATAAAGCATAGTAAAAAGCTTAAAGAAATATTATTAACGTTGTCATATTGTGACAGGAGAAGCAAGATGATGGAAAGGTTGTAGTGTTGATATCAAAGCAAAAACAACTAAAAAAGAAAAAAATGAATACAAAACTTAAAGACACCCCACCGCCCCCACCCAAAAAAAATGCTAGAAAAAAAAAAGAAAAAACAATTTGACAGCAAACGACTTGTACAGGAAGATCACAGAGAAGTAGGAAAGATATTATATTATTATTATGCAGGAGTTCACTTTGCTTTTAGTAAAGACTTGGTTTTGACAAGATTAGTGGAAGTTAGTCCTAACAGTTTATTTTTGTGACATTTTTTATGGCTTTGAGAAGAAAATTTTATCTGTTACCTAGAGCAATAATTGTGAAGTAACCAAGGAAGTGGGCAAGAGGTACATATTGTTTCTGAAATTGTAAAGCAGAGTTGGTCACCATATCTTCAAACTGTTCTTGTATTCGCCATTTTGACGAAGGTGAATTTGATAGGAGAGTCGTTGTGTGATTATCTGTTGCAGGTTGTATTTTGGTGCATTTATCAGTTGTTAGGTAGTGAAGGTGCCAAGCTATAATTTTTTTCTTCATTTTTATAGGACTTTCTTACTTTGGGAGTTAGGCTGATTTGTGTCTGGTGTTTAAGAAAGGACTGATAAACATTTTAAAATTGTGGCTATTGGCCCAAAAACTATATACATAAAATAGCCAAAAAAGTGAAGGGATATAAAATATACAAAGATTAAATTGAGAAGATGTGGTAATGGTTGGAAACACATTGGTTTACTATAGTAAGGTTAGTTTGAGTGATATGGGAAAGGGTAGGTGGGTGGCAAAGAGGTCCTTTAATCTGTCGTTAGCAGTTGCAACTAGATATCTTCTTGGTAGCATGTTGCTGGTCAAGTCGTTACAGGTAATCAAGATTCTCCCTCGCTGCCCTATACTTTTCATGAATTTCAAAACCCATGAAACATAAATATTGTTTCTTATTTGTTTCACGATGTACAGGACGTGGTCTTGTGCTGTGGATATGTGTGTTTTGGGGATATGTGTGTCTTTGGGAGACGTGGGGAGTGGGAAAGGGGGGTGGGTAGACATGGGTGGAGGTTGGAGGAAATTAGTGATCAAATTAATCCATTAACAGCAGCAAACTTTATAGACCAATTCAAAAAGGGTAGTACTTAAATAACTTGTGAAATGGAAATTCATAGTAACAGGGTCATATTAGATCATGTAATTGACTTCAGAAAGATAAAAAAAAAATTAAACAGAATAATTGGAAGAGCTTGAGTAGGAGAAACTCATAATATAATTGTTATATTGTTGAGAAAAAAAATGTATTTTGTTTGTTACTATTTGATATAAGTAAGATCAACCAGAAGTATAGAAGGGGGGGGGGTAGGCATTCAGGAGCATCTTATTGCATTAGGACTCATGTGATTATTCTCCAGTGATCAAATTTAAAAAAAAGTATAAGGAATTGAGGCAATGCCATGGCATTCATAGAGAGAATTTGGGATGGCAAAGATTAAAATATAGTAGTTGCTAAAACCTATGACATATAATGCAGTATAACATTTAATTTTTGTTTTTTATATTATTATGAAATCATAAAAAGAGAAAATACCAGTTGTAACTGTGAAGTAAAAACTAAAAAAAAGTCAGTGTTAATTGGTTTTGCCTGACAGCATTAGACTGTATAAAATGAAAGAACAAAAAGTGGCTCAAATAAAAACAAAAAAAAATACAAAAATTCCCACCGGACATTAGGAATTGTTGCATCTTAGTGAGTTACCCCTTTTGGTATTTTTTTTTTGGGGGGGGGGGGGGATTGACTGTAACCATTATTGTTTCTATTTTGAGATATTAATAGTGAATTCAATTAAAACCTTTGAGTTATTTTTGAATATTCATGAATCACAATGATCAGAAATGCATTCAATTATAGGTTTTTATGGGGGGGGGGGGGGACACACTAAACAAACAAGTGTGTATCATTTTCTTATAATACAGAACTTTGTTTGCTCACATTTTTATTTTCATTATCATATCTTTGGATGACTTTAAGAAGGACAGTGTACATTCAAATTGGTATCATTGACAGTTTACCCTTTGTCGCTCCTTGTTGTCACTGCCATGGAATTGAGCACTAGAAATTTAACATTAATAGGAAAATTAATTATTTAAAAAAAAAAAATCACAAACTATTCCAGTATATTTAGGGAACTGGGAAATAAAAAGAACAGAATATTATTTGAGTTAACAGAGAGAAAGAATGGAGAAAATGTAGTGACAGAAAAAAATACAAAAGAAGCCAAACTATGTATTTTTTAATTTCAGTTGATGGGAATAACAGCCACCTTTTGTTAAGATACGAGAAAGTTTATACAAGATCAATTGACATGTGTTAAACAAACGGATGCCGCTCTTCAAAAACATGTTATGTGAGTGTGCAGTATGGTAAGGGACGATAATGATTGTGTGCACTGCCCAGTGTATAAACTAGTCAAGAATATTGTTTGGTCTTGTTGTGGCTGTGCTAAACCTCATGCAGTGATCACATTGCCATTGTTAGTAACAGTGTATCAACATTTTAAATCTCTTGAAATCCTAATCAAAGAATACAGATTCATGATATGTTGAGAGATGATTGGTTAAGTTTTAGATGGGAATCTTTATCAACTCAGCTTACAAGTTATGTTTTACTTTGTTGTGTAAATTCCTTCATTTTGGTAAATCAATGCTCTATATACATTCATATTATTCACTGTATAATTACCAGCATGTACTACAATGTTATATGTTATACAGTACAACCTTCAAATAATTATTCTCATGTTACCATGGCGATGCAACTGGCAAACCATGGGAATTGCTTGGTAATAGCATTTTCTTTAAAGTAACCAAAGATATGAACATCAATTTTTTTTTGTTCATTTTGTTATGATGGTGACCTATGTTGAGACCCTCTTATTACAAGTTCTTGGGGAAGGATTGAGGTTCGTATAAAGTTAACACGTCTACTGTGAAAATGTGAGAAAGTATTTGACACCTGGCTGTGATGTCATCCAATTTAATTAAATATTTTAATTTGACTGTTTCATGTGATGTTTCTACTGAATCAGATGTCACAAATGAATCATGGAAGTAAAGAAACTGTAGATACAAGTTTTATGTGAGTTTGAAAAATTTGTGATTATCAGAAATTCCATTCTCCAAATTGGACATCTTGACAAGAAATACTGTTATATATCTATCCAATAAAGGGATATGTGATGTAAGCTTGCAATATGTGTAAAGAAAGGTCAGTTTGATTGATATAGGGGGGGGGGGGATAGTTGGGAAGGCTAGCTGGGGTGAAGGAAATCTGGGGGAGGATGGGGGTACATGTTTGAGTAATTGTGAGGGAGGGTAGGTTGGGAGGGAGGGAGGGTTAATGATGTGCTGCAAGATAATATGAAACAACCAAGAAATTTGATAACTACTTCTTTTTAATAAACAGTGGCACTTGTTGTATCCTCTTGTGAGAAAGGCATTGACCAAATTGATTCTTTGTCATCAGTGTCGAGGTGAAGCGTAGGCAAATGGGAACAGCAAGGCTGTTTGAGACTTTTTAATTTTTTTTAAATCTTATGCATAAGTTCTCTAGTGTAAAGGACAATTTTTTTACTCTCAGGAAAAATGCATTACAGGAAAAAGGCAAAAAAAAAAGGATTACAAAAAAAAGAAAAATATTGTAGAAACAAAAATAAAAATAAACAAAAAAGCAGTATATTATATCATTTATTGTGTTTATTTGATCTGGTTTTCTGTTGTCCAGATTTGGACTCCAATCTTGTTACTTTCTTCAGAAAGATATCAAAGACATACCCTGGGCACAAAAAAGAAAAATCGAAGTTGATCCAGCTCGCATCTCTGTTCACGTACATTGTAACCACGGTAACCATGTGATCATGACTATTTGTAAAGTGAAGAAGAATCAGTAGTCTCTTGGAAAGTAAACATTACTGTGGAAGGGAGGAACAGCGTGTGGGGTGGGGTTACAGGGAGGATTACAGACCTAAGTCAAAAGTCAAATTAAGGTCATGCTAAGGAGCATCATATATTTTCAGCTCTTATTTGTAGCACTCCCTTGTATGCATCAGCCATATTATTCACTGGTAAGGAGTTTACAAGGAAGAATTTTTATTCTAAAAGATATCAATGTCCAGAAAAACCAGTCTTCCCTATGTGAAATAAAGACATATATGTATTTTCTTTTAACAATTTCAGGCTAGCAAATCAGCTCTGCCACCAACTTGCCCCCCCCCCCTCCCAAGGCACATTTTAAACAGTAGGCAAATCCACCCTTCACACAGCCTATGATATCTTTATCCCACAGCGCAGAGTGTCGTCAGCTTCTGATCTGGTGTCAAATTATTCTGTTACTTTATATTTCTCAGTATTAGTGAAAGTTGACAAAATGTCACTCTTATCAACGTTGAAGTAATTTCTACCTAAATCGTAGGATTATTCTCAAACTTTGCAGTAGCTGTCAAACGCTTTTCTGTTTATCCGTTTTAAGATTGTTCCGAGTTGCTTTCCTGGACCGACTTCGAATGTGTGAGGAAAGGGCACTCCTTTAGCCCTCTCATATATATGGTGCATGGTTTGTTCCCACTTCACTGGTAGAGTTAGTTGTTTCTTCAGTGAACTTTTGACGTGTTTTGGATTCTGGTACACTTTACCGTCAATGTTTGAATAAACCTGAATTAATGGTTCTTCTAATGTCACTTCCTCCAGAGCTTTACCAAACTTTTCCTCTGCTGGTTCCATGAATGACGTATGAAACGCTCCGCTCACAGGTAGACGACGAGTTAGTTTAAGAGAAAAGCCTTTCGCTCTCTCTTGAATAAAGTCCAAGGCCTTTAAACAAGAAAAGAAGAGCCAAGATAATGGAATTAAAATATATGAAATAATTCGTTCTAAACATTTGTTTTAAAATAATTATACATCCATTCTATACACGAACAAAATGGAAATATTAGCTTCAGATAAATGTGAGGATATATAATAAGGCCAGTTTAAAACCAAATGAGTTACAGTAGTCGGTCCAGACTGCAGCTGATATTACTACAATTACCTTACAATGGACACTCCTAAGAAGTTACAGTACCCTATACACTGTTCGCATATAGATCAATATGTTATTCAGTGCAACACCAAGACACATTGAAGTCATTTCTGGAAGAAATTGATGAATTATCTAGTAAGATTCACTAGATTGAATGATTCAATTCTAGGAGATCAGTAGAGAACTGGTTTCACACCAGCTAGAGTTGGTTCTGAAGCAGTAAAATGGATAGTCCAGAGAAAAGTTATTTTTTTGACTAATCATATCTGGTCATGTTTGCATTCATTGCCAAAAACACATTTAAAGTTGATGTTCTGTAAACAGAATGGGAACATGAAGTAAACAGGTGTGTTGTTTTAAGTGCACACTGATGAATTTGGTGTACATCTGTGTTTTACATTCTTCACTCAATTTTCTTATCAAAATGGGAATCATTAACAACAGGATATATGGATATATATATGGATATATGTATAACTCACATCCTTTAAAGTTAGTTTGATTCCAAAAGAATTCATGAAATTGTCAAGAATTGTAAACAAAAAACAATCACAATTTGTTCATCACATTAACATCATAAACTGTTCATTACTTATGTAAATTCTCTCTCTAAATTAAAAAAATTGTTGCCAAATGCAATTTATGCAAACTATTTCAAACATGTTTAACCTCAACATTGCCAGCTAGTACCCTGGCATCTGGATACAAGTAGTTAGCTACGGAGCACATGGCGCCCTCTATCCCATGGTTCTGGCAGTATGTGGCCGCCTCCTTGCAGATGTAATTGTATCGTGCCTGGTCTCTGCCGACAACAGATAGCATTCCCGTCTTTACCATTTCTGATGCTCTTTGCATCGCTTCTGCCCGAACTTGAATGAGAAAGACAGCTGTGGATGGAAATGTAATAAATTGAAATGAAAGTTTAATTTTTCAATTGGTGGTCCTTGGTTCTCAAGGAATATCTCTGTAATTAGCCCAGTTTTTTATAGCGACAGTCCAGAAACTATATCTATGGCCCAACCCAACAGTGGGTTGCCAAGAAATTTCCTGTGCATAATGGGCTTTTTTCCTGACAGCCGAAAGTATGTCTACCTCTCGGAGCTTGCTGTCCGACATTGATGAAATAATATTTTGTAATGTTCATCAAATCGTTAATCCAAGCAAGCATTCATACATATCCTGAGTGTCGATTCTGAGAGTGCAGTGATCTGATGGGTCATGGCTCAGTCCTCGACTCCTCATGGAAGATCCTGGGTCGTGGGCCTAATACAGTTGTAGATTTCAGATTGCTGTTAGATATTAGTTGGTTATGGTTAATAATAAAAAAGTACTTAGGACAGTACTAAAGGAGAGGACATATATGATGAAAGGGCCTACAAAGCTATCAGATGCCAAACACATCATGACTTTTCTTTTTTAATTTCTAAATAATCGAGCAGTCATTTAATAGTATGAAGTTAATCCACTTTTTACTTTAAAGTCATTGTGCTGGCAATTTTTTTTGCGACTGTGAACTCCACTGACCTAAGCTGATCTATGACCTCAACATTAAAGAAAAGGATTCATGTACACACCCAATTGAATCAAAGTATGAGGTTCATTCAACTTTTGATTGTGGAGTTAATACTGTATCTTTTATAAGCTAGTCCAAAAAACAATAAGAGTCTTGTACACACCAATGTGCATATATATATGTATGATGTCAATCCTACTTTTACAAGATTGGGGCAAATTTTAGTCAAAATACAGTTTTTAATAATGTCCACACCTCTAGATCTGTGAAACTGAAAGTTACCACTCACCATCTTCAAATGACAAGGCACCAGCAAATACCAGAGCAGCAAACTCTCCCACGCTAAACCCAGCAGCTGCTACACAATTCTCAATGGCCTGTATTTAGAAAAGAGAGAAAGTCATTTGTTGTCTGGTAATTAACTAAGTGTATCATAAACATCATAAACTTGGTAATAACGGACAGCTTATGAGACACTTACAAAACACTTCATTTGATCTACCTGAATTACTAAGTGCACTAAACTCCTACGTAATTTTCGACACAGACTTTCAAGAAAGTTATCCTAAATGTAATGTAAGTTACATTGCACAGCACAGAATATTATTCAATATTGTTAGGAATCTCTGGAAATTTAAACATCCATAGGTGTATCTATGTCCTTGCCAATTTCAAGATAGACTTGATTATTAGATCACTTAAAATACTGTTTACCTGTCACATACACTATTAGACATAAATGTAATGCGAAAGGTGTGCTCCATAAGTCAAACCAAACCCTTTTGTATTGAGTCTGTTGATCAAATATTCTATTAACGTTTCTGCATAGTGTACGTAAATGACATTTTGCACAGTACTGTGAAAGAAGGCAGAACAGTGTTTTGGGAAATAAAGAAAATACAGTAAATCCTGATTTGATTCATTTCTTGATTAGAAGAGTTTTATATTTAATAGCTGTCCTCTTCCTACAAAAGAGGAAAGGGAGAGGAAAGAGGAAAGGAAGAGGTCCCGGGGTGGGTGTGAGAGAAGAGCAAGGGATGGAAATGTACAGTACAAGTCTACAGCATGAGGTGTAAATGGCATGTGAGGTTAAAATATGCCTTTTGTACACAGTTTTGTCCACTTTTCAGAATTCTGCATTCCCAATTTTATCAATAGTCACACTCAAAATTTGACAGAGCAATGATTCAGATGTTAGGAGATTTCTATTAATGATATCAGAATCAAAACATTGGTCCATAGTGTACCAATACTGTGTGACTAACATAATGAAAACTACTTACAAGTCCTATGGTTTATAACAATTAGGGTACCCCTAGTGGTATTACAGATAAATCAAAACCAAAGGGTCAATAGAACTTTTCAAACACATCTCTGAACATTGTCTGTGACTGTTCCCAAGATTTTGGAGGTCAATTCCACAAAATGTTAAGACTACTTTTCACGTAGAATAATCTTTAGAAATAAGAAGATATACTGTAAGTAGATTGAGGATACAAAACGTGACTGGTGGTTTGACTGAGAAACCAATTCATTGTACAGATACACAGCAAAGTTGATACCAACCCAAAAGTCTCAGGTCAACACAAGTTACAAGTTTCTCAGTCACAGGTCAATTCATGTGACACGTCACACTCTATCTGAGCTGATTAAGTCACTTACAGTTAGAATGCTAACGTGAAGCATATTCTAGTTTGTGTTGACATATATTGTTCACTGACGATGTTGTTATAATGACGTCACGCATGGCTCATGTTTTGGTGGTTATGTAGGCTATGGTTCAAAGCTAATAGAAGCGTGTACAGATGTGGGGATGGCAGACAGCCAAACCGGTTCAAACTGGTTGAGTGCTCATTTGCATGTGCTCATCTGCATATCGGGTTGGCAGTAACCTTGAATCAAGAGTTGGGTGAGAGGTCAGAGCTAGTTTAGACCAATCAGGTCCAAGAGCTAAGCGTGTGCCCTGTGCTTGACGTCATAAGTTGTTAATTTAGAGTCAGGGGTTTAAGTTTGTCTCCCAAAGCCACAAACATATTGGGGAGTTTAAGTTTGTCTCCCGATGGGTACAGACGAATAACAGAGGGCTTCTTATTTATATTTATACTCAGCATTTATGCTAGTGTATTTTAACCCTCCAAAGTTACTGTTGTATTAATCGTTGAGTTTATATATAAAAATATCCACTTTTGTAAACTATTTAGGAAAACTTTCATGTTTACGCTTGGTTAACATTACTAGTTTAAGGCCCGGCTTACCGTTACCAACTTATACCTGGAACTATCAAAAATATGCCTTCCACTAATTCCAATTTTTCTTCCCTCTCCAGGTCAATCAAAAAGTAACAATGAATCTGCAGTACACGCAGTACAGTAAACGGTGGACTATCTCTGCTGTATATGACTAAAACTTTATGCTAAACAATACTAATAGGCACTTACTACAGACCTTTGGATTTTCTTCTCTTAGCTTCTCAACCGCAGCCAGTGATGTCAAGAAGACAGCAGATTGGCAGAAAATAGTCTGATCCAGGTCTTCTTTGGGTCCAGTGGTACAAAGTCGTTTCAAATCATACTGTAATATCTCTGAGGCAACTTCAAACATATCCTGCACATTAGGGTACTTCAAGAACGCCTCACACATACCAACATATTGGCTCCCCTGTCCTGGAAAGAGAAGGACCGAAGTAAGAGAGGGATTGATTTTCTCACGTCTCGGTTTCTCCGTAGTAAATTCTGCGATACTTGCTTTAGACAATCCATCAAACTCCAAGATTTCTTTCTCAAGTTGCAATGCTGATTTATCTGTCTCCTCCATCAGAGCAAGTAGTTTTGTTCTACTCTTTTTCTGTCCTCTATAAAAGAAGTCTCCTCCTTCTCCTTGCTGACCTGAATAACATCTCCATTGTAGAAGCATTCTACTCAAAGGTGGACATTGTTTAAACTGATTTATGCTGTTTGATGATGGAACCAGTTGTCCCTCTAAAGTTGTTGATAAGGATTTCACCAGACTTATACCAAGTCTGTATCTCTTTAGCTTTATGTGACAGTTCCTGCATATAGCTAGAGCCATTGTCACACCTCAGCAGTAGGAATAAGATTTCTTTGTATGAACTGTGTCGATAGCGGCTAGCAATTCCTACAAATATAAATTGAGAAAGATATCAATGATATGAGAAAAAGAAGGGGACCTTTCAGGTCATCATCATTCCCTAAAATGGGCTTTTGTTAAACAAGTTAGAAATTTGAAAAAACATTATCGGTTTTAGTTGATTTTAGGCTGTATTGTAAAATCTACAGGTTTCTCATAGCAACCTCCTTGTTAATAATTACACTGTTAAAGGTGACCGTAGCTCCGGGTACCGTCCCCATATTAGAAGTTTACCTGCAAATGTCCCGTAATTTTGAACAGACTTGAAGGGTGTGAAGACTTGCGCAAAAAGAAACGTCTTATGCCAGTAGTTTGACCTAGTTTCGAATGAGGTGTAACAGAAGTGTTAAACACTACCATCGATTCCAGAAAATACACACACAGCTTGCTACCGTCGTTAATTAGACACTAGTGTACAGTCAGTATATACAGCTGCGATCAATACCCACAGCACAGTATACAAACGATAAAGCGATGGAAATCTCAAGTCGAGCTAAAGATAACAAGGTATCACGTTTCATTACTGTCTGCATTTTGTAGCAACACGAACAAGATGCCACTTGCAAGCAACAAAAAGTTAACTTTTTCAGATGGTCCCACGCGGTTTGGGGCGGGTCTCCAATGCCTTTAAATATTTATTCTACTTATTAGCTTTAGTTATGTACAGTATCATTCCAATTTATCACTAAAAAATTGTTAGGGCTAGGCCTAGTATCAGCTGCCAACACATTTCGTATGTTAGTAATAGTAGTAGTATCGTAAAGCCTTCATAATTGACGCACAACCGTAATTGACGCACCTTCAATTATTACTAGTAATGATACAGCAGGCCACCTAAACAGTGAAGCAGAATTACAAATTTCATGAGCTTGAATCCATTTCAGCTATTTGCCGACCAAATTGTTACATTTTTTTGGGCTTTAACACCCTCCCCACAGTTTTGCATGTTTTTTGGGCATTTGAAAATCGTACACCCTAAAATTAACCAACAATAACATTACCTCATAATAGGTATCGCTACTCTCCAAGTCAATGGATGTTTACTAAGGCCTACACTACAGTTAGCTTATCGACGAATGTGTCAATTTGGGGGTATGAAAGAACTTGACATGGCAGACATTTTGTGGTCAAATTCTGCTCACTTGTAAGGTTCATAAGCCCAGAACCTTGAATATTTTGAGATCATACATTTTGGAGGAACTACACATATGAAAAACACATACAGTTGAGTGATTTGGATTTTTCCTTGATAGACATCGTTGATCAAATCCTTTACTTAAGTGCGTCAATTATGAGCCCACCATGCTACTTAATACTAGGCCTAGGACCTAGCTTAGGCTACAACGCTGCAAATGTGGCCAATGTAGACCAGCGCGAAAGTTTGTGTTACTGTAGGTCAACCAAAATGTTACTTACGGACTAATTATTACCGCTGTCCCCTCTTGTCGCAGTCCAATTTTCATGGCTAGCCCGGCTTTATGTATTGTAACTGTAAGTACCGAGTACCTACTACCTGTTGTACAAGGTGATTATGATTAGTAGTACTGCATGCTGTTACCCGCCTATCGATATTTTGTGATCAGATTACATAGGCGCATAGTACCAGATTCTGGATTGTTACACTTAACACGATCAAGTAACCAGTCCCCGAGACAGGTTGTGTCCCGAGGGCACAATATCACAACTTTTATGAAATTGAGCATAGATTTTTCTTGACACTTATTTTCCCGGGCCCACCACCTCAACAGTCCTAAATCAGGAGAGAGCACGTAATTGAAATTATGGCCACAATGACATTTTCCCCCGATCCCGGTGGCCTACGTACAGTATACCTCTGTTTTTACCTCCATGGTCCTAACTAGTCAAAAGAAACTGCTTTGGGCATATTGAAAGAGTGATCGCATTACATTGCATTACCTTGGAGGGGGGGGGGGCACTATTATTGCCTGGCAGTGCAGTACGTGGTTCGGCCGGGCAAGCTTAGGCCCGGTCGGTCCATGGGGCGGACCCTCGGAATATTGTAGCATACTCAGAAATTCCTTGACACCTCACATAGGATTTTTAAGGACAAATATACACATGTTACTAAATGAAATCACTCTAGAATTCCTTTTCAATGCATCCCGAGGGTTGAATTGGTCAGTGCGGGCTGCCATTATCATCACCAAAATTAATATACATAGGCTATGTCATATAAAAAAGATAACTCTGAAATTTCTTTCTTTGTGTGTGCTTGTATGTATTTTTTGTCAATGGGTGCGTAGTGTATCTCTTTTACCTCCATGCGGTTAGAGTACCAGCTCTCGGCAGCATGGAGAGGGAAAGCTGATATACAACAACGTAACGCAGTTTACACTGTTGCAGGAAGGAAATTTCCCCCTCCGTAGAAACCCAGGAGGATTGATTTTAGTTCAAAGCTTAATTCCTAGGTATCTATCCACCCAGGAAGGAAGTAACGTAAGTAATACCAAAACATTGTTTAAAATGATACTTTTTAAAAAAAAGTCACCCAGGAAAGAACCTGGGCACGAAAACCAAACTACCAAACGACTGATCCGCTCTCAGCCCCAGTCCCCTTGCATCGGGACTGTGACTGTGTGATCATCGTCAGGTGTGTATCACCATTCCCTAAGGGAACAGATACTACACATGATCTTAGCCAAAAGGCCGAGAAGCGATCATTGTTTAAAATGAAGTCGTAGTAAGCACAACTTTACTTTGATTATTTCCTTTAAATTCATGAGTAAAGGTCTAGATGATTTGAGTTTACCGTGGCTCTTTAGTACCGTCGTGAACAAGAAAATATGTTAGAGCACTTATTTCAAACAGTTTGATGCCAATATTCGAACTGAAAATTTGACAAAATGTTACAAAATATACCTTTTAATTCAAATTATTTAAGTTTGTAGAGAAGCTGTGAAAATGTGGGAAGAATTCAAGTTTTTGGGAAAGCAGCGTCCCATTTCATTGGATAACGTTATGATTGGTCAATAATTAAGGTGTGTCGTAGGCCGTGAGCCATAGGCACAATTAGTTCGTTTACTCTTATATTCAACTGAATAGGACTACATAGTTCATACATAAAGCTTCTTTAGTACCTATATCATTGTGCAAGTAAAGGGTTTGTCTCTATTTTCTGTTGCAGAGTCCGACTCTTAAAGAGATACAATTTTATGCAAAACAGAAATGAATAACCATTATTCAAAATTATGTGTACTTTTTGTAGTGCATGAAACATATGGAGCGCCAAAAGGGAAAGAAAAAATCGTCGCTTCATGAAGTAGCCAAATTCAAAATTTCCCCTGACTGATTAAGATAGAAGCCTGAACTTTTGTGGTAGGGGCGAAGGAAGGAATTTATTAAAGGAGGAGGAGGACTACACTGAGTACGTTAAACCATAATTCTATGAAGCTGGGGAGGTTGTCTGAGCTTTCTCCCCACTCCTCAAAAAAGTAAACTTTTAAAAGTTAAATTATGCATTCTTTTGTGACCCACTCGCCTATCTCATTTTCTCCTCTCATTCACTCCGTCGTAGTCTACATAAAAATCTATCGAGTACGCGTTTTGGAAATTAACTCTGGTGTAACGTTTGTTTACGGGGTGCTCACTTAAAGGCCTCCGTATACAATTTCAGTCTATTTCTGATGTTCATAGGTTAGCACTTAGCCGGCGAATATACTACCGTCATAAGTCGCATTTACTGCTTAATCATAACTTCGCGCTGATTTAAAAACAACATGGGTTGCTGTCCGGTTCGATTTTTTAATCCCATTCCTCCAACTGGTAAGTTATCTTTACAACACAGCTTTCATGATTTTCATTCAATAACATTCTAATATTTCCTAATCCATTACTGTATCATAAGAGAATGTTAAAGTACTAACATGTAAAAGATAAATGATTATTATAATTATAGGCCTTTACTTTTCAGAAAGTTTATCCAATCCTATCACTCAGCCAGCAGCCTCAAAACTTGTAAATTATAAGATATCTTACAATATTAAAAGTTATTATTACATCAGGACCTTAGCGCTGAGGCCGGTGTCACGTGGTCGGCATTCCATGTTAATTCACAATTCACAGTCCCAGTGCTGCTGGATTAAAGAAACTCTTGATGATGGAACGCTTAATCTTTGTTTTAAGAAAGAAAGAAAGGGGAAGGAGGGAGGAAATAGGTGATACGGGCCATAATCAAAACTATGAAGAGACGTAGAAAATTGTGATATTTCTGGTATGAAAGACATGGAAGCATTGACTCAAATTTATGTCCTTGCTGTATATCCCTCTGTCTGTCTGAAGAAATGAAACCCTCTGTCTCACAATAAATGTTTGAAATCACGTAGGCTGGTCAACAATTCACTGCGCCAGACAACGACACCAATTGGGACGGTAGTCCCATACAGTGCTTCAAATTCTTCGCTTTCTTGATATGATCTAATGTGAATATGGTGAGATACTTCCTCACTGCCAGTGGATGCGTAAACTGGCCACCTCTACTCACTTTCAGTTCTGGCTTTGGGTTGTTTTCTACTGATGCATCCCGTCACCAATCTTAATTCCTACACAGAGAAATACATCTTTTGCCCAAACTTCACTTTTGATGTTGCTGAAATCCAAGGGCGTAGGAACCGAGGGGCTGGGGCGCCAGCCCCCCCCCCCCCAGTGAAAAATATGGGGGCGGAAGTATCATTCCGCCCCCCCCCCCCCCCCGCTCCGCAAGTTAGAAACCCATTTTACATTTCCAAATGAGAAAATATCTCATTTGGAGCACCAAATTACGTCTAAGGCCAGGTGAAAATGCAAAATTATTTACAAAACTGGAGTGGGTGTTAAAGTGTGCTATATTGCACCAAATTGCATCTGAGGCCACCTAGAAATGCAAACAAAAAAAATCCAAAGGGGAGGGGGACACCCTTATACCCCTCCCCAGGCCAACCATCAGTCTTCAGCCCCCACCCCCACTCAAAAGTACCTTCCTACGCCTCTGCTGAAATCGGTCTTCAATAGGCAATATCGATACTTGGCCTGATGCCAAATCGGGTAAAGTTCATCGGATAAAGCACAGGCAAAAACAGGGAAGATATTTAAGTGAGATATATTGGGTGCGGGGACAGTTGACTGAACAAATAAACAAAGGTGGTGTTTAACAATAGGAAAGTATGTGATTGAAAAAGGTAAAATCAAACATTGCACGAAGACATGTTTTCACTACTTCACGGACTCCTTTTTTTGAGAAACAAAGTAGTCGAATTTTCAAAACAAATATGTAAATGTAAAGTAAAGCAGTACACATTTGAGAAATCGTTTGAGACAAAAAAAAAAAAAAAATCGGTATATGTAGTTTCGAAAGTTAAAGGGGGAAAAGTACTAGTCTCAATTATTTACAATTTCTTATGTTCTATCTAGGCCACTATAAAATTCGTATGGAGAGGCTCGTAAAACCGCGCCCATTTCTACAAACTATTTGTTAGCCTATCACATTGGCGTATCCAGGATTTTCTATTCCGGGGGGGGGGGGGGGCGCGAATTACTATCTAAGCGGAGCGCTACCATTGGTTGGCGCGCAGATTACAAGAAAATTTTGGGTTTTTATACCCCTAGATCACCGGAAATGGCACTTCTCGGGCTTGAAAATGACCAACCAGATTTACACTTTTGCCTGAGAACCAAGTATTTCCCAATAGTTTTTTTTCCATTCATAACCTTTTTGAAGATTTTCACCAGTCACACATCATGTTCGACCTCATCGCATCTCCTGTGGATCATTGCTTTTGTAGGTGGTTCTACGTCGCGGCCCACAATACCTGACAGCCCCACTTTTGAAGGTTTAAGCCCATTATTTGTTCAGAATTTGAAAATTCACATATCTCGTGAATAAACTCACTTCAAAACATACCCATAATGTTGCACAAAATGTCATCTATGGACAACCAATATAGAAAAACCTCCTTCAACCCCTAACAGACCGGTAAAAATTACATGAGTAGAGGGTAGTATGATGAAGAATGTTGGTAAGGAAACTTTCGAAAATTCAGACACAGTTAATTTATTGGTGTACAAATATTAAACCCTCTTATATCGGCTATTATAAAACTTGGATGAAGGAAATGAAAAAATACCAGATATTTCCGAAACCGAACACTACACACCTAGGCCTAGGAGGCGGGGGGGGGGGGGCTCATACTGAAAGAAATATAATTTGCAATGATGTAGCTAAAGGAAATGAATAGTTTAAAAAATATCTCCTTGATAATTAAAGTAAAGTTCTACTAAGCCGACTAATAATGTAAAAAAGAATTTGACATAATTGGACCTCCATGCTTTTTCTCCACCTACATAAGACATTCCGTTGTTAACATTAGCATCCCGCGGTATACTGCACAATTTCCACGGACCGTACGGTATACACGATGGCATGCGATTCAATAACCGATGCTTGCTTATGATATTGACATTAACATGTTCAATGCGCGGGGAGAGCGCGAAAAATTTAGGTTATATTTTCCGGGCAAGTCGTTACAGCCTCCCAAATCAAATGACTACACACATCGACAGTTTTGAGGCTGTTCATCCTGGAACCGCCATTTTCATGCTCACTGGTATGATGTGATATCTGCTGTTTGCTACAGGCGCGTAGCGAATAATTTGCCAAGGGAGGGGCGAAGCCTGTAGGCCAACTATCTAAGCGTAGCGCCACCACGAGTTGGCGCGAAGCGTACAAGAAAATGTTGGCCGCAAATGCCTCCCAGATCGCTGGAAATGACACTTTCCATGGCTTGTAAGTTGCATCTAAGCATTTTCTATTTCGAAATTACTAGCGATATCATAAAAAAAATATGCTCGGGGGGGGGGGGCGGTCGCCCCCTTCCCGAAATGCGTCATGTTCCCCGACAACTCGGTCGAGTTCGAGACCAGCCACAGTTGGTTTCATAGCACAATTTTTCAAGGCGTCCATACACATACACGCGTTATATGATATACCATATATAGTATATATATAGATACATTAGTGAGAGAGGAAAAATGAAAACGTCAAAAATGTATTTGTCGGTGTAAGGGGTAGGGTGAGGCGCAAGCCCCTTCCGAAATCCTCGATCCGTCACTAGCTACCCGGCCATGTGTATATAATAGGGATAGGCGCTGTAATGATGTCACTGTTCCTTGTTCTCTTCCCGGTGTCTTGGCGTTTTTCTTTTACTCTCTCCTTTTCTCTTTTTCCTCTCCTTCTTCTTTTTCTTTTCCCTTCCTCCCTCTCCTCCTCCTCCTCCTCCTCCTCCTCCTCCTCTTTTTCCCCTCTTTTTTCTTTTCTTTTTTTCTCTCCTCTTTTTCTTACCCGGGGGGCGCGCGCCCCCAACACCCCCCCTGGATACGCGCCTGTATCATAACCACGCCTCTTATGATAATTTGGAAAGATATTCTCCAAATATTTCAAGGTATAAGTTATTCTGTAACACAAAGAGAGCATGGCAATATATGGGGAAGAGGACCCAAACATTCCCGTCATTGATGGTTGGCATATAGACTTTGGATGTTCATAATTTTTTTATAATTTAGATTTAAGTTAAGTTCGTTCTCATCAAGGGCGGCGGAACCGGGGGCACAGGGGGCACGTGCCCCCCACTTTTCCTCAGGTTAAAAATGTGCCCTTTTTCTACATAAAAATTGAGGTGTCTCAAGTTAGCAAGAGGCCAGGGAACCAGAATGAAAACTCGGGAAGGGCCGTTTCCGGCCATCTGAGGGGTTTGTAAAACCAAAAATTTTCTTGTACGCTCCGCGCCAACCGATGGTGGCGCTCCGCTCAGATAGTCGTGCATACAACATTGCAAATCCTGGCTACGCCCCTGACTTTTAACGAATTTCTGTGGGTCAAACTCAACGCTATTTCGAATGGAAAAAAATTGGTTAAGATATTAACAAGAAATAAGCTCTAGTTCGGAAGATTCCTACATTAGCAACTAGCATGATTTCACTTCATTTTGTTTCAAAAGAAAACTTGTTCCTTATTTCCCAATTTGCACATTGGATATTGCAGTGCTAGTATGCATATTTTCCTTGAAGGGGGGTGGGGGCGGGACGTTGATGGAGTGATGTGTATACGCAAATAAGTTAATACAATAAGAGTTATCAAGGGTACTAAATATAAGGCTGCATCAGTCCAATCGAATTTCTGCAAAGTGCCCTTTGATGTCGGTGCCCCCCCCCACCCCAGATTAAAAGTGCTTCCGCCGCCCTTGGTTCTCATTGTTTATTCGATTATGTTTTACGTGGAATCCACCAATTTCAATGTTTAATCATTATGGCATCAGAGGAAAATGCATATAGAGTTATTCATGGACAGGTCCCACCTGCTTTCGACAATTTACTTGTTCACAACCATGACATTCACAATTATAACACACGACACATACTAATTGTACGACCTAATCGCATTCACACCAATATAGGGAAACTGTAGCCTTCGTCCAGCTCGTATACAAGCATCACATGGAATTCACTGCTGCTTAATATCAGGTCACAACCTTCCCGAAATTCGTTTAAATACAAATTTTACTTCAACTTATACTGAGATTGATGTTCCTCTTTCTCTCTTTTCTTTTTCTTCCTTTTCTCCATTTTGTCTTAGTTATTTTCATAATTCGTTTCTTTATGTTAGTTATTTGTGTACTCTATGTACAGCAGGGAGTGTCTCACTAGATAAGCCCACAATGTTTTGTTTTTTTATACTTTTTTTATACACTTGCTTTCACACTGTATTCGCTACAAAAAAATGTGTACATGTTGTGAAAAAAAAACAAAGAAATAAACAAAACGAAACGAAACGAAACGATAATGTGGTCGTTTTATGGCGTAATTATGATGTTTTATGTCAAATCGAAATGTCCTAATTTCAACTTTCATCTAAAACATATGATATCTTGCTATTAAATGGTGACGTTTTACTTTGAAGATATAGATATGTTTTTCCTTATTTATATAGCTTATTTCAGCATGAACACCTATTTGTGAGCACTTGTCACATCTCAATTACACTCGTGAGATTAGACGTGTTTGCTATATCATCCTTTCTCTTTGAGTCACTTCATTGGTATTTCTGATCTGGACTTCACTTTCTCTGTTTTTCAGATACTTTACCAGTACAGTGTACTGAGGATAATGATGTCCAGGATGTCCGTCATGATAGGAGTCTACTTGGTCATCAAATCGGTACTCCCAGGGTTCGATCAGTTCCTACAGAGTTTGGTACGCCGTCATGTTTGTTAAATGTTCATCTTATTGGAGGATATGTAAAGCATTAAAAGATTGATCTTACCAGGATTTAAGTATCTCCATATATCATATTCCAATCAATTAGAAACTTCACTTTATATCCCTTCTTTCTCTTCCTAAATATTGGCTTCATTACAGTATAACATTACGCTAAATATCAAGTTGTTAAAGCAAACTTACTTATTAGAATTGTGTAAGGATGAAGAACCATGACGCACTGCAATAGAAAGTTCCACGATCCATGGTTATAATTACTACGTATTATTATCATGCATATTCATTAACTGCAATATATTGAACAGCCAGTTGGCACAATTTTCCAATGCTTCACCACGTTATTGTCTTATATTGAACAGCCGATTTTAAAATTTATCAAATATAAGCGAGGTGTCCATAATGCTCACAACGTCAATGCGATTGCTTTGAAACGGGAACTGAAAGTACATCAATACTAAATATTGTCCCAGCTGAGTGATATTAAATAAAATGCAGCACTTCTCTTACACTCTGTACAGAAGTTATCTGTACACAGAAGACTGGTCACTCATCCTTCTCTTTAAATACATTAACGAGGTAGTTAGATATTTTACTTAAAAAAAGGAAGGTCACCTGGCATTTATTTTTATCTGGTCGTGATAATTTCTGTTTTAAATCCGTTTCTGGCTGGTCGTCAAGATTTGGTCCCACTTGATATTCAGAATTGTCTATGGTCAGAAAGGTTCAGCCTTCAGCTTATCAATGTAACAGTTGTAATAGAAAGAAAGCTTCAATTCAAGCCAGTGGTGCTCTAGTCTAGTATATTTAATTCAAGTACTTCCGGGTACTTCGGGTTTCGAGTACCAAGTGGCTAGTCAGATTACTGTTTTTAATAATCCGAGTACCGAAATGGAGTACTTTTTCATCCGGCTTCTTTTTCGAATTCCATATACAAAGGCCGTTATGTTCATGTTCAAAGATCGTTATTGTAAGCAAACGAATATTAATAACCCGACATCGTTGTCTTTGATTTGTTGTAGATGAGTTAAGTCCACCAATTTCTACTGACCGTTGTTTATCTGAAAATGGAGGCTTGGTCACCCATCCCACCGACAACCATTGCATCAATTAAAGTGGATTTTGGATTTTCTGAAATTTACAAAAAGGAATGAACCAGATGGAGAGGAACATAAAGCCTACAACATGTTACAGTTTAATCATTTTATTTTGTAGTACTGTTCATGAGGGAGACGTCATCTTGCCTCGTTTCCGTTAAAGTATTGTGTAGTATTGTAGTGAAATGCACGTTTGTCTGTAATATATTTTCCCATCTGTGTGTGCACAGGATGTATTGTTTACATTTATATTTGTTCAGTACATAGACTATACCCATGCATGCATTTATGATGCCTATGTGAGCCTTAAACACCAGTGGTACTTCAAAACAAAGTCAGTTTGTCTTATCTATAACAGAAGGCTCCCCCCACTCCCACGTACGTCCCCACATGAAGGGCCTCTCCAACCCACATGCGAGTTTCTAAAGTAGTCCAAAAAGAATGGTTGCCTAGGACCAAGTTTTATAATCGATTTCTACAAACTTACATTGTTGTTATTGATTACAAATTTTGACAGTGTTTTGTTATTTACGGTGGTGTCTGCAAACTATGGTCCACTTAGAGACCCTGGCGAGATATGAGCAATGCTTACTGGCATTTTCAAACACTTATATCTAATAGCATTATAGCTGCTAAATTATATCCCCAAGTCACTGCTTACAATGGTTTGAACTTTTTCAAATTTCCTCCAAAACAGCGATTTTTAGATAATTTTAATGTTCTGAAATCTTGTCATAATAGGGGAACTTGTTCTTTTTAATTGTAAGTTTTTGCTTTTGCTTTGTATAATAAGATATTTTTCTTCAAATTCTGTGTAATCAACAAAGTTTGTTTTGACATTTCAAGGTCATCATTCAGTACGTATTTGCCTACAAACGTAAAAGTTAACTATATAAATTAATATCCTGGTACATGGCTGGTTCAGACAATTATGGATTTCCCGAGTAGAAAAGACTGGGTCAGAATAAACCGCTTTAAGTTGGAAAATGAGTGACCATTATTTACTAAACTATTTAGTGAAAATGCAGATTACCAGTGCAGGGGCGTATCCAGGGGGGGGCGCAGCAGGCGCGCGCCCCCCCCCCCCTATTGGCCGTCACCAAAAAAAAAAACTTTAGCAAAAAAAAAAAAAAAAAAAAAAAAAAATGATGACGCCCTTTATGTGAGATGTCGGTGATCGCTCAACCCCCCCCCCCCCTCCCGTATGCTTTATTTTTTGTTTGCCAAAAAAAGGTTCTGGCGAAGTTCGGCGGCATAATAGTTTTAGAAACATAGATGGTAATTGTGTTTGTATTATCACTATAAACACTAAATGACATGCCAGCCATACTAAATTGTGCATTTTGTGTCCATATTTACTGGAAATGTTGCTTATTATTAAGGTCGAAAAATGGATCACATATGGCCATGGGCGGCGATCCTGGGTGGAGGGGGGATATATCCCCCCATGAAAATGGGTGGAGGGGATGTAATGCACCATACCCCCCCCCCCCCACCAAATGCCAGGGATAAGAATATTTTCATGCCTACATTTATGCATCTTCGTTAATGTACGGCTCTTTTTTAGCTTCATTTCTCGCCTACCATAAACGCAGTGCGATCTTTTCAAATAAAGCGTCTTTATAAAACAAAAATAGTTGACTGTAGGCTTCATTGGCCCTATAACAACAAAATGTATTATTGCGCCCACGGTATTGATATAGTACATATATGCACCCTCATAGTATTCATATAGGCCCTATAGTAGGCCTACACACGTACATGTTCCCTCGAACAGCTGAGAATCTCATGTAACCAGGGTAATGCTTAATACACGTTTCACCTGGATGCCCTAGCAATCGGTACCTAGGAATGTAACTATGTGTAATTGTGTATTGCATGTATATAGGCCTATAATAGCCTGCATGAGGCCATTTTCTTCATCGAATAATATAACAGAGCTCTCGAACATTCTAACGTTGCGCCTGAAACAAGATTGACAGGGGCAATTTTCCCAAAATAACACCCGAAATTAAAATAAAAAGTATTTTGGATCCTGATTATGAGATATTTCGGACATGACATCCCTATTTTAAAGTTGGGTATATGCCGCTTGGAAACCTCGGGAAGTGCCGTTTCCGGCCATCTAGAGGGTTTGTTAATCCCAAAATTTTCTTGTACGCTTCGCGCCTTCCTCATGGTGGCGCTACGCTTAGATAGTCAACAAGGTCATATCCCCCCCCCCCCCCCAATCGGAATTACGGATCGCCGCCCATGCATATGACACCATTTTGCATTTCAGCCCTTCTTTGAAAGCAAACATTGTACACCCCCTCCCCTTAGACCCATCCCCCAGGACGGCGATCATTCATGCCTGGCGCCCCCCCCCCCTATTGGAAAATCCTGGATACGCCCCTGCCAGTGTAAGTTTTTATCTCAAGTAAACTGCTGCGTGAGTCTTAACTAAATATGTATATTAGTTCTAACATTACATTTTCGTTTACTGTATATAAGCCAAATATGCAGCTGAATAACAGACACGATGCATGATGATGTGTGGTGTCTGCTATGTTGTTTGAACTCCTGAGTCCTTAATTTTTCTTGTAATGTGAATTTGTGATATTTCTAGTTACGATGACCACTAGTAGGTCTCAGGAAAGAGTAATCCACAGCACAAATGTGTAGACATATATGGCCTTGAGGCGTCGAGGTATTGGCTGCTATTTGTAACCGAATAATTGGGACTACTATCTTCTTTGGAAATGCAGACAACAAGGCGGAGGGGGGGGGGGGGGGTGGGGAGGGGGAGACACCATTAACTTGAGTAACTACGCTCATGTGTTTTCTTTTTTCTTTTCTTTTTTTGTTTTCTTTTTCCTTTTCTTTACATAGAGTCCTCTACTTTGTTAAGCCATCTGAAGGTTTTTTAGAGGATTCCTATCACATTGTATATATTCATGTGATGAAACAAAAAAAATCAGTCAATCAATGTGTGTATGTACTGACGACTATGAAATAGTACTTAAATGTTTGTTTGCTACTCAACCCCCCCCCCCCGCCACCCCCGCCACCTCCCCCAATCCTAACACTCCCTTCGCTCTCCATCCCATGTCGTTCTGTTCGCCAGTATAGTCCCCACCCTGAACAAATTAAGCTAAAGCATGTTCGTGAAGTTACAAAATCTGCAGGAATGTGTCAGTGTGCCTGGCATATTTGAAGTGACCAATTTGGTGAGTTCCTTATAAGCACTGGGCAATTTGTTATGGTGTAATCGTAACAATTTCCAAACAGTGGTGGAGAACTGACAAATATCCTTGTAGCCCTTCCAATCTAAAAACAAATCGTCAACAAACTGGATACAGACCGTTTCTTCCATCCCTAGAGTGAACCTTTTAAATCATGAGTGGAGTTATTCGTTTATTTTCAACCAAAAGAGAGTGGGCGAAGAAATTGGGAGGAAAAATAATCGTTAGAGAAAACCGTAAGAAAGTTTCTGCTCGAAAGAAATCTACGTGTACTAGTTTAGCGAAACCTGTGAGAACCGCGCATAACGTATGGAATGAAAGGTCTACACCAAGTTTAAGTTGTGCAAATAACCAGTACAAAGTATCGCAACTTAATAATTCAAAGTACAATACAAATTTTCATCACTTGTGGCGCACGGAGCAAAGAAACAGTCTAACTGGTAAATTCCGCTTTTTGTATAATTATATTTATTCAATCTGTATCAAAGAAAATAAAGAAAAATAATCAAGAAAATCATTTAAGAAGAGCGCCATCACTTTGAAAACTTGCCCAGCCGTAAATGTATCATTGCGCTTGTACCACTACCTATACACTAAGCCTAGCTTCACACAATCCAGTTAACTCTAAATCCATAAAAAATGACTTATCTAACCTTCACAGGGCTCGCCAAACCATAGAATAATGATTAAAAACAATACACAAACATACACGCACGACCCCCGGTCGGAACAGTAAAAGTAAACACCTGCCCACCCCCATAAATACGGCAAAGTTGTCGAGTATACTCAAAATAAATCAGTAAGTAGTCTATACACCGCTTACGGTTAGGCCCGCAAAACATAAACCTTCAACTAAAGACATTGTAGAACTTAAGAAATTATACATGAACATTAGATAAGAATACCTACTTCTTTGGCGGAATCACCGGTATCTCTCACAAAACTTGAACACTTCTATTCAACGTAAAAACATGTAAAATGATCACAAACTGGTTAGCAGAATATGATATCGAACAGGTTAGCTTTACGGTATGACTATACTTCTCGTTTTCCAGGAAAAACGCGACAGAGCGCTCCCTTGGAACGCCGATTGATACAACGAAACACCCTCCCCCCGCCAATGAGAGCGGTGATCTCATTACAACTCATTATCAAAACCCTCTGCTGGATAAATAATTACTATCTTAGTTATTGGTCTTGAATACACTCCCTTTGCAGTTTTCACTTTTACATTTCTGATTTTGTTGTCTGAGCCTGGGTACACATGAATAACTCTGCCTAGAGTCCAGTTACCGCGGACAGTATTTGGATCAGATAACATGACTATATCATCAACCCGAACGTTTCGTCTCTCGACGTTCCATTTCTTGCGAGGAACCAGCAGTGGAAATACGTCACGATTCCAACATTTCCAGAACGCATCAACGATTCTTTGTACAAATTCCACTCTATGCTTCGGGTTCTTGGTTTCTCTGAAAGGACCTTGTGGAACTGTTGTTGACGCTCGTCCCAATAACATATCGTTAGGACAAAGATATGATCCGTCGTCAGGGTCATTAGGCAATCTTCCAATTGGACGCTGATTAACCAAATTGGAAACTTCCACCAAACAGGTGTAGAGCTCAAAAGGTGTTAAAGTTTGACCACCGATAGCTTTCTTTAATGCAAACTTACAACTTTTGACAAGCGATTCAGCGCAGCCGTTCTGATGGGGTGCTAATGGCGTAGTGAATTTCCATTCCACTCCTTTGTCAGCACAAAATTCTTGAAGTTGTTTTTGATCATATCCTTTGATCATTTCCTGCAGTTCTTTCTGTGCCCCAACAAACTGTTTTCCATTGTCACTTGTAATAACTTTCGGGCATCCTCGAAATGCCAAGAATCTTCTGAGAACTTGGATGAACTCCATGGTTGAAGCGTCGGTTGCAAGATCTAGGTGTACTGCTCTTGTGTTCAGGCAAGTGAATATTACTCCATAATGCTTGCTAGTTTTGTTGCGACCAACTTTAACGCTGAATGGTCCAAAATAGTCACAAGCTGTATAGTAGAATGGAGGAGTCTCGGGCATCAAGCGGTATTTTGGCAAATCAGCCATAAACTGTGACTCAGTTTTATGCTCCATCTTCTTACATAGCACGCACCTATGTTTCACTGTTTTCGCAAGCTTGTGCACTCCTATTATCCAATATTTTCTCCGTACTTTGGCAGCGGTAGTTGCCACGCCATCATGACCAATTTCATGAGTTTGCCTTGTAATTAGCATTGATATTGGATGTTGTCGTGGTAGAAGTATGGGATGACGGCAATTGTAAGAAACCAGTCTCTTCTCAACTCGCCCACCAACATGGATGATTCCTTTCTCTTCAAATGGACTGAGTGTTTTGTATTCTCCCTTTTTAATCTGGTCATGTAAGGGTTTCTGAGCTTCTTGAACCCAATACATTTCTGCCCTTTCTAACTCTGAAGGGGTGAGTGTTACAGTCTCAGGTCGGCTAGCATTATCATCCTTGTGGCATCTAAGTTTTAGGTGGCTGAGAAATCTTTGTACATAAGCGGTTACCCTGATCAACTTTCTCCAGCTTGAAAACCTTTTGCAATCAATGACATCTGACTTTGATGTCACCGTGGCAATCTGAAAAATTTTGCGTTTTTCATCAACTCCTGTTTGAGTTTGAACTTCTTGGTGTGGCCATTCTGTCTGTGGTTGGCATAAGAATGAAGGTCCTGTTATCCATCTATCAGATAACTTCTCTACAGGAACACCTCGAGAGATATCATCTGCCGGATTTATGTCTCCCGGCACGTGCTTCCATTGTGTAGGATCTGATCTACTTTGTATCTCTCCGATTCGAGCAGAAACAAAAGGTTTGAATGTCCTTGCCTCGCTGTGAATCCATCCTAGGACAATCATACTGTCGGTCATGTAGACAGTTTCACTGATCTCTAAGGTGGTTTCTTCCTTGAAAGTTGAACTCAGTCGAGCTGCCATAACTGCTGCTTGCAGCTCAAGTCTTGGAACAGTGAGTTTCTTTAACGGAGCCACTCTTGATTTGGCTGTTATGAAACGTGTCTCATACTTGTCGTTGTCCACTTCCCATCGAATGTAAACGCATACACCGAAGGCCATTTCAGATGCATCACAAAATATGCATATCATAGGCTGTCCCATTACATTTGGTGGTGTAAGACATCTTGGAAAAGATGTGTAGTTCAAAGCTTCCATTTCCTTGAACAATTTAACCCATTCCTTTTGCTCAGTAGGTGGGACTTCTTCATCCCAATCTAGGCCCAACCGCCACAAAGTTTGCATACCTATTTTTGCTCGCACCAGAAATGCAGCGGCAAAGCCAATGGGATCGAAAATTCTTGCAATCTGACTCAGAATTTGTCTCTTGGTAAGTTTGATCTCTCCTTCTTCAGACCCATTTAAAGCATGAATTGGTTTTACTTTGTAGGAAAACTCATCTTTCTCTTGATTCCAGGCGATACCTAGAATCTTTTCCTCTGTTAAGGTTTCCAAATGGTTCAAATCTTTAGGACTCTGGGAAACTTCTGATGCCTCCAGAGGCATATTAGATGACCAGCCTTTAACTTTAAATCCACCTTCTGATAATACTGTATCTATATCTTTGGTTAATTTCTGTGCCTCTTCCACGTCCTGAACAGATGTGCACATGTCATCCATGTAGGTGTCTCGATCTATCACCTCAGCTGCCCGTGGAAAATTCTCCCTGCATTCTTCGGCCGTTCTTTTCAAAGCAATCTGTGCCATCGCAGGTGCTGGTCTGTCTCCAAATGTGAGGACAGTTTTGACATGCACCTCAGGATCTTGATCTCCCTTCATGTCCCTCCACAAATATCGGTGGACATGTTGATCTACTTCTGATATCAAGACACGATGGTACATCTTGGAGATGTCCCCACATACCGCAACTGGATGTTCCCTGAAGCGAAGCAGAACTCCGAATAAGTCGTTCAGTAGGTCTGGTCCCTTTGCCCAATAGCTGTTTAAACAGTGCCCTTGAAATGACGCCGAGGCATTGAAAACAATTCGCACTGGAGTACTTTTCTTTTCTGGTCTGACAATGGCGTGATGAGATATGTAGTGGATTGGGCCATCATAATTTTGGGTCTCATCCTTTGCCAACTTCTTTGCAAAGCCCATTTCTAACATTTCTTCCATCTGTTGTTGATAGGCTGCAGCATACACTGGACTTTTGGCAAGCTTTTTTTCGGTAGCGTATAACAACTTTTCGGCATGACATCGGTTATCGGGAAGCAAACTTGGATTCTTTATCCATGGGTAGGGCACCAACCACTGTTTGCCTACCTTTTTACATGAGTTCCATATGGCTTGGTACTCCTCTCTTTCTACTTTGGACATCTTTCCTGGCTTACACTGGCAGTCTGCTTGAATGCCCATGGACTCTGTGCTCCAAAACTCAGACAGATCGATTGGAGCAGCCATTTTTACATGCAAAACTCGATTTACTCCTTGCTGACGAGAGCTCCCTCTTCCGAAAACTAACCAACCCAAGGGCGACTTTCTGGCTACATAGTTGTAGCCACGTCCCACTTGTCTGGTGTCTCCTGTATGCATTTTTGGGTGGTCTATTCCGATTAGCAGATCAACAGAACCTGCGTTCGGTCTATGCAGCTTAGAAACTTCTAGTCTAAGGGCCTTGGCTATTTCAGTCAATGATACCTCTTTAATATCACTGATGTACGGTAACCCAACAGCCTGAACTATATGAGTGCGGTTACTATCCAGTGATGCTATTGGAAACTTGTAAATCTTGGTTTGCAGCTCCTCTATCTCTCCACCCACCTTAGTTATCTCAATGGTGGTGTTCTTTCCCTGCAGTTTGAGTTCAACGGCAAAGGCTTCTCTTATCAGGGTGACTTCTGCCCCTGTGTCCAACAGCACATTTCCTACCCGTTTTTCATTCTGGCGTCCAAAAAACTCTGCTTTGATGACTGGTAGTAATGCATCTTTGCTGCTGACCAGTGCCACACCTACACTGTTTGTTTCTGGTTCACTGTGCAGTAATGGGTGGTGGTAGTACTGACACGGTTGCCCTTTATACTTTTCTGTGCACAGTCGTCGCCTTCTACAGTTTGACATCCTATGGTTACGTCCTGCCTGTTTCAAGCAGCTGTAGCACGCATGGTTTTCCTTTACCAACTTGAACCTTTCTGAAGGCTGTTTTGAAAGCAGGTCTTTGCACTGGTCCGTCCAATGGTCCTGACACTTACATACCCAACACTTATATGTGCCCTGGATTTCTGATTGGGACAACTGGTTTACTGATATTTTATACTTGGTGTCACTTCTCACTGGTGCAGATGATCTCATTCGTGCCTTTAATTCTGTCTCCATCCATGTCAGAAGAGACTCGAGTGAAGCTGGTGTCTCACCCTCTGTTCGGAACCACATTCTTCGGTCCTCGGGGCTCATCTTCCGTTCTATCATAGCCAGCATATGGCTGTTATTCATATCGCTGGTCCTTCCAACCTCATTTAAGGTGTTGAAACTTCTTTGTACGAGGTTGACAAATTCACAAAACCTCTCATCTTCTCCAAGTTTCAAGGGCCGAAACTTAGAAAGATCATCAATAATGGCATCTGCCACCATACGAGGGTCACCATACAGGAGATCTAATTGGTCCCATGCTGCTTTGTAGTTATGCCCAATGCCTTTAATATACTGTAGAGGCTTACCTGTGAGACATGACCGTAGAATCATCAAAGCATCTCTATCACCATATCGATCATGCACGATGTGTTTAAAGTCGGCCTTGAATATGTTGTATTCTCTTATGTCACCATGGAACTTGGGCATTTTGGGCTTTTCCATCTGAAATGTGGTGGATACCGAGGGCGCTATTGGTGGATATGACTCTCCTGGTGTTACGCCTGGGTTGTCTGGTCTATCAATCTGTGTTTCCACAATTCTTTCTGGGTTTGGAGGAGGTCTGTCAACTTGTGAATCTTTCTGTAGGATCTGTAATTTGAGGAAAGTATTCTGACATTCTTCCATCCATTTCTCTTCATTCTGGAATTCTTCCTCATTTTCGACTTTTTCTGCATACTCTTCATGTTTAGTCTGGAGCACCTTATATGCACTTCGCACTTCGCAAAATGCTTCATCTATTTCGGATCTGGATCGGTTTCCTTCTATTAGATAGGTCAAGGCATTACCCAGTCTTGTGAACTTGGCTTTTGCCCCCCTTCGTTGGTTCTTCAAATGTTTAGTATCTTCTGACATGACTGTTCTTGAATCTCCGAGTCCCTGGGCAGCTTTAGAAATTGAATTTTATGGCGCACGGAGCAAAGAAACAGTCTAACTGGTAAATTCCGCTTTTTGTATAATTATATTTATTCAATCTGTATCAAAGAAAATAAAGAAAAATAATCAAGAAAATCATTTAAGAAGAGCGCCATCACTTTGAAAACTTGCCCAGCCGTAAATGTATCATTGCGCTTGTACCACTACCTATACACTAAGCCTAGCTTCACACAATCCAGTTAACTCTAAATCCATAAAAAATGACTTATCTAACCTTCACAGGGCTCGCCAAACCATAGAATAATGATTAAAAACAATACACAAACATACACGCACGACCCCCGGTCGGAACAGTAAAAGTAAACACCTGCCCACCCCCATAAATACGGCAAAGTTGTCGAGTATACTCAAAATAAATCAGTAAGTAGTCTATACACCGCTTACGGTTAGGCCCGCAAAACATAAACCTTCAACTAAAGACATTGTAGAACTTAAGAAATTATACATGAACATTAGATAAGAATACCTACTTCTTTGGCGGAATCACCGGTATCTCTCACAAAACTTGAACACTTCTATTCAACGTAAAAACATGTAAAATGATCACAAACTGGTTAGCAGAATATGATATCGAACAGGTTAGCTTTACGGTATGACTATACTTCTCGTTTTCCAGGAAAAACGCGACAGAGCGCTCCCTTGGAACGCCGATTGATACAACGAAACAACTTGCAATCATCGGTGTTCAGCACATGTTCGGCAATTCAAGGCAGAGCAAGGAACCAAGTCAGAAGATATGTAGACCAATTTAACAACTTCACTTCAACTTGGCAATGGTATGCATTAAGCTTAGGCACACACTCATGCAGTTTATAACTACTGTAGTCTCATACTGTAGTATCATGCATGCAAATGGTTCACAGTATGCATTCATGTGTGTAAATATTGTAGTGGCATTCACGGTATCCTAGGCTAACACTTGCACAAGCAAATGTAAAAATTAAAAACAAAAATGATGATGGATACACAGTGAAAACAAAATAGCTAGTTCGGTCAGACATTCCACTGCCAGGGAAGAGCTAATGATTCAAGGCTATTTATAAATGTGTCATTCTAATGACTATATCTGCTACAGAACACTGTGAGAGAGACAGCCAGATATATTATGGAATGCCATCATTTATGGTACTATGCACACAGTAGTGGTTACACACAACACATGTTCAGTTATGAACGAAAGCTCAATGCTCCTGCCCAGTACCCACACATAGGCATGATTAATGTTATGGATATTAAATAGTAATTTGTGCAAGTGGTTCATGTATCAGAATGGATTATAAAAATATACATTCTCATATATATACATAGCAAACTAAGAGTATGCTTTTAATCTTATAGATACCAAGCCTAATCCTTGAAATAGGAGGTTGCTAGTTCCCATCTTCAAGAACATTTATAGATGAGATTTAGCCTCTATAGCTTAATAAAAAAAACAAAGAGCATGTTGAACAGTTGAGTATTCATAGAGTTGAGTCCACATTCAAATCGTTCATTTGATTGTGTTCTGGTATCATTTTAGCCATGCCATTTAATATTAATGTGTGGTTGAATACATTTTCTCAATCTTTCTACGTACAATCAGATATTTATTCAATGGAAACAAAATTTTAATTCCGTTTTTAGCATGGAACAGGAACATACCAAAAATGTGCATGTGTATTATGGTATTTTTGCAGCAAAGAAACCAACACCCAACTTTAGTATGGTACTGTATTTAGTCCCCTGATACAACCATGATATATCTTTGTCTACTGTTATGCTGTGTTAAGCCAATATACCATTTGGCAGCATTTATGAAAGCCATTTGAGAAGTTACATACTGTAAACCAATCCTTTCTTTGTTTTCCAGATCACCTTAACTGAGACCCTGTTTTTTATTATTTTTTCCTTATATTCCTTCTCAGGTTTCATCACATTGGAGTACCCAAAGAAGGAGAGTGTTCAATGCTTTACAAAGAATAATAAAAAGATCTAATTTGAGCAATACCAGTTTGAAAAATATTCTGGGCATAAATGGTAAGCTCCAGGTCTGATTGTGAGTTTCAATAATGTCTTGATCAAAAAGAACTTGGTAAAATATAGAAATGATAATACCATTTGAATTAAAAACTTGTAAACCCAGCAAAAATTGTTTTATGTTGGTCATTTCAGTTACACAACTTAGGTACACTGAGCCTAAGTAATCTTAAACCAAAGTTTGTTACCTTTTGTGATGTAAATGTTAGCTGCGTGTAATTATTTTGTGATCTTTTTTTCTTTCAGAAACTTTACAATTTTCCAGTTCTCCCAGACAATCCAACAGACAAAATCAAAATGATGAGAAACAGGAACAAAAAGATGAAGAAGGTACAGTATGGTGTCTCTCTGAATGTTGAGTCTAAAACAAAATGTATTTATTTTGTTGGGAAGATACATTGATGAACACAATGATTCAGTTTTCATAATTATTATAGGATTAATGTGTTCTAAATTTGCATTAAAATTTTACAAACACTTTTAAGATAAGCATTAGTCATAGTGTATCTAGGACATCTCACCTGTCTGCTACAAGTTCACTCTTGGTACAACAATGGACCAACTTCAGCTGTTGTTATAATATCAAAAATTACTTGTAGGAATTACATGCTTGCTTCTTGAGATGCTTGGAAATATGTTTGCCTTAAATATTTCATGATAAAGTAATAAAATACTCCCTGGACTCGTCTTTTAAGTTAGCTCAACTAGTTGAACTTTTGTAATGACAAAGCATCTGTCAGTCTGTCTGTCAACAGTTGTTGAAAGGCCATGCGCAAGCTGTTTCTTGTCGAACTTGGTGAGTTAATAACGCATATCAACAGGTTGATACTCATGCTAGCAAAAAGGAGGTCAAGATCATTATGATCATTTGGGGTCAAAGAGAGGTAAAACAGTGAAATCACGCCAAAGGCTACTCCTCCTTGGGTTAATGTTTAATTTTAATCAAACTTGGTCAAAGTGTACAGTTACTGATTGGTCATTAAAGGTGTTCTTACTTAAGATGTCAAATAAAGGTTAGCTGAGGTCACATGAAGTCAAAATGTGAAATTCATATCAAAGCCTACTCCTCTGACAGCTTTTGTGTTATTGTGACTTTAGTTGGCCAGGCATGGGGATCATCAGTTAATGGGCCACAAAAGTGATTCATTTGTAATATGGTCAAAGGCCATCTGAGTGATATCAAATACTGCCTCAGAAACATAGCCAAAATGTGTTTTGGAGCATCACCAGCTGGGTTTCTTAACTAGGTTTCCTTCTCAACTGGGCCCAACTAGGTTCTCATCTGAGACTCCTCTCAACTAGGTCTTATTGGGTTCCTGTCATTGTAACTGAACTGAGCTTTTCAAATAGGATTTCTATCAACACAATGCCTGAGCTGAGTCTGGATTTTACTGTAAAGCAGGTTCAACTGCACCTCAACAACATGATGTTCAGTTACTAAATCTAACAGTAGTTAGCCATCTTGAGATAATGTTGTTACAAGTCAGCATGTCACCTACTTACACTCCCACTCACAACATACACGTACATACCAGCTTCACTGCAGTACATTAGAAACCAGTAAAAGATAAACAGTATTCTTGCAATCAACATTATTTGTGAATTCTTGGAGTACAACTAACCATTACATACCTTGTTCAATGTCTCAAAGACATCAGGTAGTTTGCAGTTGAGCTATAGTGTCATTGGAGCTCTAGTTGTGAACTGAAATGAATAATTAATATATCTCTTCTTTTTCTTCCTTCTAATGATTAAACAGATCCTCAGAGGGGGAAGTTTGGACAATGATAATATCCGAACGTTGCTAATGCTCCTCCTTACAATCATGTTGCTAAACATGCTCTCGAAGGGAGATGATGCCCAGAACTTCTCCTGGCAGACATTTATTAATGACATGTTAGCTAAAGGAGAGGTGAAATATTTTAATTTTTGATTTCATTGTTTTCACATTTTTAATATGAAAAATAAATCCTCCAAGCATAAATTCCAGTACAGTCTGTTTATGTAACTGCAATTTTTAAGTTATTATTTCTTTTAAGTTTTCGAAAAATTTGTCACTATTTTATATACAAAAATAGAAAAGAGTTACTTTTTTCTTTATTGCTAATCAATTTTGAGGTTTTCAACAAAAGTGGAGTAGTGGGAGGAGTCACATGCCAGTTATGCCACCCATCTGCACCGTCCCAATTTGATAGTTATTTCTCAAAAAGATGGTTTAGGAGCTTCATTAAATATGTCGAAGTGTTGCCTTGTTCAAATAATCATTTGGCTTGTAAAATCCTGTAACTTGTGATATAGTCAGATTAAAGACCAAACAGAACCAGATACATCAATTAGTTAAGAACTTTGCATCCTTGAGATTATAAAAACTTGAAGAGAAATCAGTGTCCTCTGGTATTTGTCTATCCAGAAACCATTGTTAAAAGTATTATTGAAAGTAAAAGAAGTTTTATGAAGCCCTTTTGTACAAAATGTTGAAAGCACACGTTTGCATGTTAACAATTTTCTACTCTCCCTGCCGTATCTTTAACTTGGAAAAGGTCAAAGATCTGTCTGTCACATACTACGATTCTGATTGAAGTGGTGAAGCATCCAATCCAGAATCTGAAGATGTCCATGTGTTCTTGCATGATGGTGCCATCATGTTTGGTAGAGAGGTAAGAACTTAACAGGTTATGAGGTATGCCATAGGGTATTGACTGTTGAGTATACTTTGGGGAACAGGGTATATTATGGGAGACGGGCAATGGAATGAGAAATTGATACTGCTAAGGGGAATGGATCATACTATAGGGAGTGAGCCATAGCTTGAGAGATGGACCATGCTATGGGGGAATAGAGCATTATATGAGTATGGACCATGCTATGGGGAATGGAGCATACTATCGAGGTAGACCATGCTATGGGGAATGGAGCATACTATTGAGATGGACCATGCTATAGGGAATGGAGCATACTATTGGGAGTGAGTCATAGATTGAGAGATGGACCATGCTATGGGGGAATAGAGCATTATATGAGTATGGACCATGCTATGGGGAATGGAGCATACTATTGGGCCGGACCATGATATGGGGAATGGAGCATACTATCGAGGTGGACCATGCTATGGGGAATGGAGCATACTATTGAGATGGACCATGCTATAGGGAATGGAGCATACTATTGGGAGTGAGTCATAGATTGAGAGATGGACCATGCTATGGGGGAATAGAGCATTATATGAGTATGGACCATGGGGAATGGAGCATACTATCGAGGTGGACCATGCTATCGGGAATGGAGCATACTATTGAGATGGACCATGCTATAGGGAATGGAGCATACTATTTGGAGTGAGTCATAGATTGAGAGATGGACCATGCTATGGGGGAATAGAGCATTATATGAGTATGGACCATGCTATGGGGAATGGAGCATACTATCGAGGTGGACCATGCTATGGGGAATGGAGCATACTATTGAGATGGACCATGCTATAGGGAATGGAGCATACTATTTGGAGTGAGTCATAGATTGAGAGATGGACCATGCTATGGGGGAATAGAGCATTATATGAGTATGGACCATGCTATTAGGAATGGAGCATACTATCGAGGTGGACCATGCTATCGGGAATGGAGCATACTATTGAGATGGACCATGCTATAGGGAATGGAGCATACTATTGGGAGTGAGTCATAGATTGAGAGATGGACCATGCTATGGGGGAATAGAGCATTATATGAGTATGGACCATGCTATGAGGAATGGAGCATACTATCGAGGTGGACCATGCTATGGGGAATGGAGCATACTATTGAGATGGACCATTCTATAGGGAATGGAGCATACTATTTGGATGAACCATGCTACAGGGAATGGAGCATACTATCGGGCCGGACCATGATATAGGGAATGGAGCATACTATTTGGATGGACCATGCTACAGGGAATGGAGCATACTATTGGGCCGGACCATGCTTTAGGGAATGGAGTATACTTATGAGATTGACAATGCTACAGGGAATGGAGCATTATATGAGTTTTGACCATGCTATGGGGAATGGAGCATACTATTGGGTGGACCATGCTATGGGGAATGGAGCATGATATGGTGATTGACCATGCTTTAGGGTATGGGTCATACTTTGGGTGAAAGAAGCATAATATTGAAGGGAAGCTTTGTTTACAACTATTGTATATAATGCTGCCCAGGCTACAGCGTTTGGGCTACTAACGCTAAATGCCTGTGGATTTTGCTGTTTGCGGGTGGAGAGAAGAAGCAAGGGGCCACTGGCAGTTTCTGCCAGTATCTGACATTAAAGCACATGGTTAGTCGATTTAGAACCGTCAGTTAAAGAATAATGATTCTGTACTCAACATAAACCTGCTGAATTACTGCTCATTTATCAGTAAATATTATTCTGCTGTTCTGTTACTGTAAGCATGAACAGTAACAAGTGTGTGCTGTAAAATTCAGGAAAATGTCTCTAGTAGATTATTTGAAGTTTTTATTAGCAAGTGCCACAAATTGAACAAGTTACTCTTGTCAGGATTTCAAGAGTCTTGTCAGGATTTTAATATCACCTGTTTGATCTGTCCTGCTCGTTATGGATCTTCTCAGATCTACTATGAGCCTTGCTTTATTTACAGGGAGGGGGTTGGAGGAGGGTGGGTACAATATGGAGGGACATAAACATCAAAGGGCAGTGTAACATGTGACTGTTACTTGTGGGGGCAGAGCAGAAAGATATCTCAGACATTTTCCAACAAAATGGAACCTCTGTTCATTCCATACAACAAATTCAAGTCTTTGAATGATTTGTTACATATTTTTCAACAAGAAGGCACTTTTGTAGTTACAATTTTATAATTATAAAATTTTAAGAAGGTTACTTTTTGTTACTACAAAGGAGCACTTGTAATTAATGAAAAGGTGACCTTTTCACAAAAGGGGCAGTTTTTCACAAAATTGGAAGGGCATATGCCCTCCCCTTCATTACTTCTAGTTCTGCCATCCCAGTCTATGTGGTAAACTCTTTAAAAATAACACTCAAACTTTCAATACTGGCACTTTGAACTTTGGGTGGGTAGACTTCTTAATATTCATTATTGATATTATTCTTGATTCCTTCTTTGCAGTGATATCGATCTTGTCGTTCTCGGAGATCTAGGAGACAATCCCTGCTGTCGCCTCGGAGAGGAGCTAAAGAACAGTGCACTCCCTTCACGAGGGACCATTAAAGTACTGGATAAAGCCACTGTAAGTCCAATTATTGTCAGGAAATATCTTCATCTGGTCATATATGTCTGTGTTTGTTGAAATGTGCACACCTCTGAAGGGAAAGAAAACTGTATTAAATAGATAGTGAGAGTAAATGTTGTTTGCAATCAACAAACCCTGTTTAGTCATCTGTCTAGTATTTCTATAGACTATCCAAGTTTATCTAAGTCCCTTATAAGCCGTCCACTCTGCTAGTGGGTCACACTACTTGGTAAGAAACAATCACCAAAGGGCAGCGTGGAGAGAAAAACAAATTTAACGTTGTTGCTTCTTTAAAATCGTTGATCTAGAAGGGAGTGAACGTGGGTAGTGTACCAGAAGTGGAGGGGGGGGGGGTGAGGGGAGTGATAAAATATTCTGACCATGTAGTCTAGGTAGATAGGAAAGTGCATATGCAGGCTGGGGAGACAGGTTAGTATTGTCATGCATAAATCCACATGTTATCTAGTCAAGTGATAAGAAACAGTGTAGTGTATTGTACAGTGATTAGTGTATAAGCTGACTTACGCCTTTCTGGTATGAGTGAAGTATGAACATAGTGTCCAAAGGTTTTGGATCCCAGGGTCTGCACTGAGCTACTTGTTAAAGTTGTCATAATGGCCACTGCATAGCTAGCTTTCACCACCAGGACAAGGAACATATGAATACAGTGATACTTCAGTTTGTGATTTTGTTACAGAATGTTTAAGGATGCCTGAAATTCATCCCTTAATATTTAAAAGTATTGTCCAGAAGTTTTCATATTGGTTATTGATAGATAACCTAAAAATACAAAACAACACTTCACCAAAGCATATTCATATCTGCTTTATAGGTTGGACGAAAATGACATTTGATACTTACCACATGCCCTCCAGAAGTTTGTAACAGTACGAACATGTGGGGTCCTGCACAGGCAATTTTATAATATGAGGAATTAGGCAGCATAGAGTTCTGTGGACACTCCTCACAACCACAGCCTTCTCACCCCCCCCACCTCACAACCACAGCCCTCTCGCCCCCCTCCTCACAACCACAGTGGCTTGACCCCCCCACCCCTTCCTTTATGTAGACTGATCTGGTAACCTGTTAACAGCCTTGTCCTCCTCATTCTCTCTTCAAGTGTCAAACATGTATATTTGTGACATGGATTTTGTTTATCCAGTTTTTCACATTTGTTACCTATTAGCCATGGAATCATGGCTTCTCACAAACTCTGGATGCTTCTATAACAGCCACTACTCGTACAGTAGGAGGCCACAGGAGAGATGCCAACATTTCTGCCATGAGCAATGTCATAGCTGTATAGTTAACTCACTACCTTAAACCCAACTCATTTCTTTGTAAAAAAAAAGGGGTACACATTTCCCAATCTGATGAAGTGATGAAGTCATAATTATTATGTGAGTTTGGATTATTTTAATATATTTTTTTGTCTATAAAGGTGCCCATCATGAAACTGACAGATGCCTTCTCTCAGATTCGGGTTGATATCAGCTTTAATGTAAAAACCACCACAGAATGTGCCAAGCTTATTGAGGTGAGCTATTTGAAACAGTTGAATGTAGTTTGCTGTGTCACATTTTAAAAATTGTTCCAAAGAGAAGAGAATTACAAAGTAGGTTTGTTAAATTGACCAGTGACCAAAAAGTTGTGGAATTGATGGGAAATGGAGTGACTTTGGTGTAATTTGGAGAGTGGAGGAAAGTAATTATTTACTTCACTCCTCTCTTTCCTGTCTCCAACTACACTAACGCACTTTCCTAGTCTACCTAGACGCCACTGGTAAAGTGCGTTAGTGTAGTTTGAGACAGGTAAATATCGTCGTTCGTAAATACCCAAACCAGTAAGTTTTGGGTTTTTATCCTTTTTAGGTCTGAGAACAGCAATCTGATCTGAACCGCTTGCAGAAGGCAGTCTATTTGTGCACAGATTCGAAGACATAAATATCAATGTTATTGTTACCCTCATTCACAAGTTCTTCCTACTTTTCCATATTTATAATAGTAAGAAGGAAGTAATAATCAAAGCTGAAATTCTTCTTTATCTCTTAGTTTCCCACCCTCCCACAATTGGTGTTTGTCTTGAAGCAGTTTCTACTTCAGAGAGACTTAAACGAAGCCTGGACCGGTGGCATCAGTTCCCATGGCCTCATCCTGATAATTGTCAGCTTCCTACAGGTAACATTTCTAGCAGATTATAGTTAGTATGCTATAGTCACAACCGTAACACCATCACTTAAGCCATTTTCTTGAGTGATGTAATTACCTTCTTAGCTCTGTCCTGCCACAGTGAGGAAGCTCTTCTAGTTTATGACAACCACATTACTGCACCTCTAATGAGGAAAGAATTCCACCTCTGTTTGTGGTTATAGACATCAGAAAGCTGCCTTTTCTAATTTGGGTGGGATTTTTTTGTATAGCCCAGACTTGATGCAATAATCTCTTGTATTTAATTGAGAAGATTTCTCCTCTTTCTCTACAGTTGCATGTTCCCCCAGAACCAGTCAATTATGGCGTTCTTTTGATTGAATTCTTTGAGCTGTATGGCGTCAACTTCAACTATTTCAAAACAGGAATTACTTTCGAAAATGGCGGTAGCTACTTTCCCAAAGAGGATGCCTCTTTTATGACCGACCGCTTTAGCCTACTCTGTTTAAAGGATCCACTCAATAATGGTAAGTCCAATTTACACTCCCCCTTTTTTTTCACTGAAAGTGCAACTTTTATGTTATCAAAGTAGAAATATTCAGAATATTGTCAACTTCTCATTCAATTTGGGATATGTCATAAATATTCCTTTGCATAATAAAATGAAATGTTTTGTAGTTTAAAGCTTGTGAGTTTTGCTATTTTACTTTGTGTTATCAAATACTGTATGTACAAATGTGATGGGGAGGGGGGTGGAGGGGGCAGTGGGAGGGGAGATGTTTCAGGGATGAAAAGAACAGTATAAACACAAACATCTCTTTACCTTTAATACATGGCAGAGAATATAATGAAGATCTAGCGCTGCTCCCAAACTAAAAAACACAACTGAGGGTAAAGATAAGGGTTGTATTCATTTCTGCATTAAGAAATAAATAAACATGATGTTAATTGCCCAGGAAGAAGCTTTCTCTACTTTCATGTCAGTTTAAACTATTATTCATTCATACTTAGTAAAGATTCATAAATCCTATTGGTCCATTCAGGTCAGCTGACCGTGGTTAATCCTGTGAGTAACACACGGTAAAATTACGGGGCATCACTTTAATAAATCTTTGGTTATATGTAACCAAAAATGTTTTGTTTTATGATATTTCCCCGACACGAATGGTAGTATATGAATGAACGGGTGTTAATGCTATCGCTGGATGCACTCGGGCTCCGCCCTCGTGCATCGCTTGCATTATCCCCTGATCGTGCATTAATCCTGTGAGTAACGCACGCTAGACCGTTGATTAACCCCTTATTCCATTTTAACATTTCTCTATTGTTGACAGGAGTTGATCTTGGCAGGAACTCTTTTGTTTTCATGGAAGTGAGGAAAGCATTCCATTATGCCTACCAAGTGCTCACCCAAGCTGTTGTACCTCACATAGACCAAGAAAGTAATGGTCATAGGTCAGTGAAATGCCAGAATTTTGTCTCCTTTTTTCTTTTGCTTTTCCTGTATATTTCATATCATAATTTTATTTTACCTATCAGGGTATATTTCTTTTGTCAAACAGTCAGGCCCAAATGAGGCTTTAAAAAAGACTTTCTTTAGAAACTTACCAAACCAAAGTATAGCAGTACACAATTATGACTGAAAGTTACATATACTCGTTGTTTTGAAAATTTACTGTCAAATGGTATCCTACCAACAAAGGGAAACCAATACTGATTGTCATATGCAGTAAGGAAAGATCGTCGATTGACATATGTTTACATCTAAACCAAAAAGTGTTGATCCTCAACCTAGATCACACTAGGTGGCCTCCAGAGGTACAGTGTAAATATTTCATTAAGCAACATTACAGTCATTTCCACTCAGATTGTCCCCTAGATTTATTTGTTCCTTTTTTCTTTTGGTTTTGCTCCACACAGCATCCTCGGTCGCATTAGAAGGGTAACAGACGAAGTGATGGACCATAGGTTATGGGTCCAGCAAAATTGGGCCTGGAAAGCAATGGCTATGTATCCACACAAGTTTTCCATACATTGTAATATACCTTAACCAGATGCCTTCTGTTTACCGGACACAGCCTTGAGGATAGCACAGCCAATCCGCCCTGTGAATGCTACAACCATCATCCTTGCTGACAGTTCTCAGAGAAATAGCCAAGAGACAGGATCTTGCCAAGAGGTCAACAAAAAAAGTGCAATGAACCCCACTGCTGCCACCAATATGTCCAACTCCAACGATGTCATCAAAATCACGTCTATATCTTCTTCTTCCTCTGGTGAAATTGTGTCTAGTTCCAGTGATTCTGTAAGTTGTCTGCTCAATATAGCAATTTAATCCACTCCTCTCAAATACTGAAAAGAAAAAAAGACAGGTCCAAAAACATTTGGAAACATTTTACAGGATATTATAATAGTCCTTGATACAGGTGATATTATCTTGAATTCAGGTCCTTTTCATTAACTTCACCAAACATTAAAACCAACAAGATTCGAGAAGATTACAAACTACCCTGGAATTAAAGTGGTAAATCTTTCAGAATGGTAGATTTGGAAGTGAGAGGAAGTGGACGTTGAAGTCAGGGTGAGGGGGGGTGGTGGGGGGGGGGGGCTCGGTGCGAAAATGTCACAGACTTTGGTAAGCTATGATGATTCAAGTGCATATTTAGAACAGAGACAGGTAAGTATCGTTGTTCATAAAAGCCCTCAGCAGTAATTTTTAGGGTGTTTGAGGAGGATGTAAAGTCACATAATATTTAGTAGTAAAATAGTTGTTCTTAGCTTTCACAGCCGTGCAGTTTTGTCAACCATTTGCAGAGTAACAACAGATGTAAATTTTGTGTATTCGATCAGGAAGGTAACAGTAACGACAGGAGTGTAATTGGGTTACAATCTTCAATTAGCAAAAAATACAGTAACTGCATGCCGTTTGCAGCCTTCAAATGAAGTATTGGACAAGCAAAAGTAAATTTGGCTTTTGCGTGAATTCAATGAAATTGCTAGTGGGAATTATGAATTTAGTAAATAGAGTTTCTATGCATTTTCTTAGCTAAAAATGGGAATTTGTAGGTCTGTATTTGATTAACAAACATATATTTCATATTTCATACTAGAACATTTTAGCATCACACCCTCACTTCTGAGGCACCGCCCACTAACTCTCTTCAACACCTACTATTCAGAAGAGATGCTTTGTAGTTTTGCAGACTTTTTCTTCTTACACTTTAGTGTCCTTTTATGTCTGTCCTTGCATCCATAATGAATTATTATTTGTTAAAAAATTAAGTGATTCTCTTTGAAATACCTATTTGCGATAAGGGGAAGGGTGGGGTGGGGTTATTTTTTGCCTGTCATATGATGTGCCTTCAAATCTGAATCAGATAAAAATCATTTTGTTTTCCCTTTGTAATTTTCTAGGAATCGGAAATGTCTTCACAAACTTCTGGTTCTTCCAAGGACACCATCGACTCTGTCCAAGGACCCTCTAAAAGGGAGGCTGTTCCTAGTGTTGGACCTGAAACTAGTACTGACCAAGCCTGGACACAGGAAATTAAGAAACCAGTCTCACATGGGCAGACGTATCACAAACAATCAAAATTCGGCAAACTGTGCAATCATACTTCTAACTCTGTCCGTGGTAACGCAGGGAACTCGCTTAGCAAGCAGACTGCCAAGGAGCGGCAAGTAGTCACGCCTCATATTGAGGTCACTGTTTCATCCAATAACAAGTCTGAAATTCAAACGTCTCTGCCGAAGGGAAACTCCCGAAATTTTCCAGGAGGGACCTCATCGTCGTTACAGCCAGGGTATCAAAGACTTATAGAAGCAAGAATTATACCAACCACCTGGCAAATTCCGCCACAATAGCGGTAAGCTTGCACGGTTTCGAGAAAACTTAAAACCGGTTTTTCTCTAGCAAAAAACCGAATCTGGCTCAAAAATCGGGTTTTTTTCCCTCCCGAATTGTATTGAAAACATCCAAATCTCGATCGCTAAGATGCGTATTTTTGAAGCTTTACCAACAGCGGGTTCAAGTCTGTTCATTCGCAGTGAAGGGTTAAAAATAAGGAGAATACATTCAAGAAATGTTACTGCCTTCATGACTCTCATTTTATAACCCACGTTAACTAAACTGAAGTAAATATGTCGAAAAGAAATGTTAGTCAATTTTTTTCTTAAAGTTTAAACATCACGTAAACGTATCGTTTGTCTTGTGTTTACTGTACTTCACGAAGTTCAAATTCGTGTTCAGAAAAAAATATCACGGTCATGTTATATTATATTATATTATATGTTATATTTTCGGAGATGAGGGCCGAGCGTAAACCCCATTATGACCATTGACCAATTGGAGATCGTAAAAAAAAACTTTACAATGTGATTGGTCCAATATATTCATTCAGTAGTGGCTGACAAAGTGTTCGAAGGTACCAAATTGCACGAGGCTCTAGCCATGTTCGCGGGTGGTATCTTGGCGGTAAAATAAATTTCTCTTCAAGGAGTGAAGAGAATTTACCGTCTACACTTTCAAGTACAAGTTGAAAAATATCGCTGGCGAGAGCGGGATTAGATCGGTAAAGAAAATAAATTGTTAACGTTTAAGTTGGAAACATGTGTTCATCAACGTAAACGAAAAACCAACTGAGAGACGCCTTGTCTGAAAACTGATAAGAAGAAATGTTTAAAGGAAACTTACAAAGAAAATTAAATCTATTAGCGTACAAGAAGAATTGTCCCAACAGCAACATCTGTAATTTCCACCAATGTATGCAACATTTTTACTCCTTTAATTTTCCTTGCTCAAGCCTGACGCCAGGTGTCTCTTGTGAACAATGGACTGTGATTGTTCTGATGTTACTTGTTGCATCTTAGTTGTTAAACTCAGAGCCCCCCCCCCCCGTGATTGTTCTAATGTTACTTGTTGCGTCTTAGTTGTTAAACTCAGAGCCCCCCCCCCCGTGATTGATCTAATGTTACTTGTTGCATCTTAGTTGTTAAACTCAGAGCCCCCCCCCCCTGCGACTGTACATGTCGTATGGTATTTTGGATTGCGCAATGTACCTTTCAAGTTTTAACGTTCAGTTTTTGAACACGAACTGTGATCATTGTGTTTGAAAAGATTTTCTCCATAACCTCTACTGTTAAATTGAGGTTAAATAATAAGAACAACACAAAGAGGACAAACACGTTGGATAAAACAATTTATTTTGAACTGCATCTCGTCGTTTGAGTGTGTACTTCTCACAACTACTAACGTTGGCCACCAAGGTCAGTTCAATACTACAAGGTCACCTAACTGATGCACGCATATTAGGGCTGCATAGCCTAATGTTAGGCCTAGCTATCCACCCTCAAGCACTGGTTATGGCGTGTGCCTATCGTAGCTGACAATGTCGTCTATCAGAAAAGCTTTCTCTTGTTGCAATTTACTTTCATATCGCAAAAAGAACAGTAAATAGGAGAAACCAAAGGCAACAAACTTTGATTTTTTTCCAGTATTGGCAATTCACATTTCGGTTTTTCCGGTTTTTTCGGTTTTTCGGTTTTCTTAAAATAAAAAATAGTACCGAAATTCGGTCGGAAAAAACCGGTTTCGGTACTAAAACCGGTTTACCGTGCAAGCCTAAATAGCGGTGGCAACTCAACCCAGAGTGGCAGCAGTGGTGGAGACAATAATAACAATGGCAGTCAAAATAGTAACTCTGTTAACAAAAGGTTAAAGAAGAAGCATAAAAAGGATAACTCTAAGAGAGGGGAAAAGAACTGAGTCAAAAGAAGAGACAAAAAGTGCCTGTATTATCTCGGTTTAATTTATGAAAGCGACAAGATTGGTTGGGGGACAAGAAAACCAACAAAGAAGACTGTGAAATTGGTAAACAGACAAGACTTTAGAAGTAATCTAGAAAATCAGCTGTTCTTTGATTAAGGAGAGAGAAAAAAAGTATTGCTGTTAGTTCGGTTTCATGATTTGTGATGTGTATGGATGTACTGAAATGAGCAAAATAAGGAGATTTGAGTCGATTAAAAGTGTTTACCGTGATTCCAATCTGAAATTCACTCAAAGAGAGTCTGTTTATTCAGTGTTAATGTGTTTCTAATCTCAAAGTGAAGCGGATAGTAATCAAACACGTCTACTTTCACACTGTCAGCCTTGTCAACAATGCAATTATTGTTTATATCAAATCTTTTTCTCTCGATGATTTTTTTTTAACTATTCGGTAAAGATTTTTGTTTTGGAAGAAAGGAGGCGTAGGAAGGGGTGGATGGGTTTGTTTGGTAAGGAAGTAAACCAGGAATGATTGGTTTTTTCTTAGCATAGTAAAAAGCTTAAAAAAATGTTATTGATGTTGTCATACTGTGACAGGAGAAAAAGCAAGACGATGGAAAATTTGTAGTGTCGATATCAAAGCGAAAACAACTAAAAAAGATAAAAATGAAAACAAAACTTAAAGACACCCCATCGACCCCCACCCCAAAAACAAAATCCTAGAAAAAAAGAAAAGAAAAAACAATTTGACAGCAAACAACTTGTACAGGAAGATCACAGAGAAGTAGGAAAAATATTATATTATTATTATTATGCAGGAGTTCACTTTTCTTTTAGTAAAGACTTGGTTTTGACAAGATTAGTGGATGTTAGTTCTAACAGTTTATTTTTGTGACATTTTTTATGGCTTTGAGAAGAAAATTTTATCTGTTACCTAGAGCAATAATTGTGAAGTAACCAAGGAAGTGGGCAAGAGGTACATATTGTTTCTGAAATTGTAAAGCAGAGTTGGTCTCCATTTCTTCAAAATGTTCTTGTATTCGCCATTTCGACGAAGGTGAATTTGATAGGAGGGTCGTTGTGTGATTATCTGTTGCAGGTTGGATTTTGGTGCATTATTCCGTTGTTAGGTAGTGAAGGTGCCAAGCTATTATTTTTTTCTTCATTTATATAGGACTTTCTTCCCTTGGCAGCTATGCACATTTGTGTCTGGTTTTATGAAGGGACTGATAAACATTTCAAAATTGTTGCTATTGGCACAAAAACTTTATACATAAAATAGCCAAAAAAGTGAAGGGATATAAAATATACAAAGGTTAAATTGAGAAGATGTGGTAATGGTTGGAAACACATTGGTGTACTATAGTAAGGTTAGTTTGAGTGATATGGGAAAGGGTAGGTGGGTGGGCAAAGAGGTCCTTTAATCTGTCGTTAGCAGTTACAACGAGATATCTTCTTGGTCACAACTAATTATTGCTGGGCAAGTCGTTACAGGTAATCAAGATTCTCCCTCGCTGCCCTATACTTTTCATGAATTTCAAAACCCATGAAACATAAATACTGTTTTTTATTTTATTTCATGATGTACAGGACGTGGTCTTGTGCTGTGGATATGTGTGTTTTGGGGATATGTGGGGTGTGGGAGAAGGGGGGTGGGTAGACATGGGTGGAGGTTGGAGAAAATTAGTGATCAAATTAATCCATTAACAGCAGCAAACTTTATAGACTAATTCAAAAAGGGTAGTACTTAAATAACTTGTGAAATGGAAATTCATAGTAACAGGGTCATATTAGATCATGTAATTGACTTCAGAAAGATAAAAAAAAAATTAAACAGAATAATTGGAAGAGCTTGAGTAGGAGAAACTCATAATTATATTGTTATATTGTTGAGGAAAAAAATGTATTTTGTTTGTTACTATTTGATATAAGTAAGATCAACCAGAAGTATAGAAGATTTGGGGGGGGGGGGTAGGCATTCAGGAGCATCTTATTGCATTAGGACTCATGTGATTATTCTCAAGTGATCAAATTTAAAAAACAGTATAAGGAATTGAGGCAATGCCATGGCATTCATAGAGAGAATTTGGGATGGCAAAGATTAAAATATAGTAGTTGCTAAAACCTATGACATAAAATGCAGTATAACATTTAATTTTTGTTCTTTATATTATTATGAAAACATAAAAAGAGAAAATACCAGTTGTAACTGTGAAGTAAAAACTAAAAAAAAAGTCAGTTTTATTTGGTTTTGCCTGACAGCATTAGACTGTATATAATGACAGAACAAAAAAATGACTAAAAAATACAAAAATTCCCACCGGACATTAGGAATTGTTACATCTTAAGTGAGTTACCCCTTTTGGTATCTTTTTGTTTATAATTGACTGTAACCATTATTGTCTCCATTTTTAGATATTAATAGTGAATTCAATTAAAACCTTTGAGGTATTTTGGATATTCATGAAGCACAATGATCAGAAATGCATCCAATTATAGGTTTTATGGTTGGGGGGGGGGGGGGGGGGACACACTAAAAACAAGTGTGTAACATTTTCTTATAATACAGATTTTTTTTTTTTTTTCACATTATTATTTTCATTATCATATCTTTGGATGACTTTAAGAAGGACAGTGTACATTCAAATTGGTATCATTGACACAGTTTACCCTTTGTCGCTCCTTACTGTCACTGCCATGGAATTTAGCACTAAAAATTTAACGTTAATACGAAAATTAATTATATAAAATAAATTAAAAAATTCACAAACTATTCCAGTATGTTTAGGGAACTGGGAAATAAAAAGAACAGAATATTATTTGAGTTAACAGAGAGAAAGAATGTAGAAAATGTAGTGACATAAAAAATTACAAAAGAAGCCAAACAATGTATTTTTTAATTTCAGTTAATGGGAATAACAGCCACCTTTTGTTAAGATACGAGAAAGTTTATACAAGATCAATTGACATGTGTTAAACAAACGGATGCCACTCTTCAAAAACATGTTATGTGAGTGTGCAGTATGGTAAGGGACGATAATGATTGTGTGCACTGCCCAGTGTATAAACTATTCAAGAATATTGTTTGGTCTTGTTGTGGCTGTGCTAAACCTTGTGCAGTGATCACATTGCCATTGCTAGTAGCACAGTGTATCAACATTTTTAATCTGTTGAAATCCTAATCAAAGAATACAGATTCATGATATGTTGAGAGATGATTAGTTAATTTTCAGATGGGAATCTTTATCAACACAGCTTACAAGTTATGTTTTACTTTGTTACGCAACTTCCTTCATTTTGGTAAATCAATGCTCTATAAAGATTCACATTATTCACTGTATAATTACCAGCATGTACTACAATGTAGTAAAATAAAATAATTATTCTCATGTTACCATGGCAATGCAAATGGCAAACCATGGGAAAGGCTTGGTAATAGCATTTTCTTTAAAGTAACCAAAGATATGGACATCAATTTTGTTTTCATTTTGTTATAATGGTGACCTATGTTGAGAACCTCTTATTACAAGTTGTTGGGGAAGGATTGAGGTTCGTATAAAGTTAACACGTTTACTGTGAAAATGTGAGAAAGTATTTGACACCTGGCTGTGATGTCATCCAATTTAATGAAATATTTTTAATTTGACTGTTTCATGTGATGTTTCTACTGAATCAGATGTCACAAATGAATCATGGAAGTAAAGAAACTGTAGATAGTTTTATGTGAGAGTTTGAAAAATTTGTGATTATCAGAAATTCCATTCTCCAAATTGGACATCTTGACAAGATATACTGTTATATATTTATCCAATAAAGGGATATGTGATGTAAGCTTGCAATATGTGTAAAGAAAGCTCAGTTTGATTGATATAGGGGGGGGGGGGGATAGTTGGGAAGGATAGCTGGGGTGAAGGAAATCTGGGGGAGGATGGGGGTACATGTTTGAGTAATTGTGAGGGAGTAGGTTGGGAGGGAGGGAGGGTTAATGATGTGCTGCAAGATAATATGGAACAACCAAGAAATGTGATAACCATTTCTTTTCAATAAACAGTGGCACTTGTTGTATCCTCTTGTGAGAAAGTCAGTGTCAGTGTCGAGGTGGAGCGTAGGCAAATGGGAACAGCAAGGCTGTTTGAGACTTTTTAATTTTTTTTAAATCTTATGCATCAGTTCTCTAGTGTAAAGGACAATTTTTTTACTCTCAGGAAAAATGCATTACAGGAAAAAGGCAAAAAAAAAAGGATTACAAAAAAAAGAAAAATATTGTAGAAACAAAAATAAAAATAAACAAAAAAGCAGTATATTATATCATCTATTGTGTTATTTGATCTTGTTTTCTATTGTCCAGATTTGGACTCCAATTTTGTTACTTTTTTTCAGAAAGATATCAATGATAGAACCTGGGCACAAAAAAATGAAATCGAAGTTGATCCAACTCGCATCTCTGTCCACGTACATTGTAACCACGGTAACCATGTGATCATGACTATTTGTAACGTGAAGAAGAATCAGTAGTCTCTTGGAAAGTAAACATTACTGTGGAAGGGAGGAACAGTGTGTGGGGTGGGGTTACAGGGAGGATTACAGACCTAAGTCAAAAGTCAAATTAAGGTCATGCTAAGGAGCATCATATATTTTCAGCTCTTATTTGTAGCACTCCCTTGTATGCATCAGCCATATTATTCACTGGTAAGGAGTTTACAAGGAAGAATTTTTATTCTAAAAGATATCAATGTCCAGAAAAACCAGTCTTCCCTATGTGAAATAAAGACATATATGTATCTTCTTTTACCAATTTTAGGCTAGCAAATCAGCTCTGCCACCAACTTGCCCCCCCCCCCTCCCAAGGCACATTTTAAATAGTAGGCAAATCCACCCTTCACACAGCCTATGATATCTTTATCCCACAGCGCAGTGTCGTCAGCTTCTGATCTGGTGTCAAATTATTCTGTTACTTTATATTTCTCAGTGTTAGTGAAAGTTGACAAAATGTCACTCTTATCAACGTCACTCTTATCAAGTAATTTCTACCTAAATCGTAGGATTATTCTCAAACTTTGCAGTAGCTGTCAAACGCTTTTCTGTTTATCCGTTTTAAGATTGTTCCGAGTTGCTTTCCTGGACCGACTTCGAATGTGTGAGGAAAGGGCACTCCTTTAGCCCTCTCATATATATGGTGCATGGTTTGTTCCCACTTCACTGGTAGAGTTAGTTGTTTCTTCAGTGAACTTTTGATGTGTTTTGGATTCTGGTACATTTTACCGTCAATGTTTGAATAAACCTGAATTAATGGTTCTTCTAATGTCACTTCCTCCAGAGCTTTACCAAACTTTTCCTCTGCTGGTTCCATGAATGACGTATGAAACGCTCCGCTCACAGGTAGACGACGAGTTAGTTTAAGAGAAAAGTCTTTCGCTCTCTCTTGAATAAAGTCCAAGGCCTTTAAACAAGAAAAGAAGAGCCAAGATAATGGAATTCAAATATATGAAATAATTCGTTCTAAACATTTGTTTTAAAATAATTATACATCGATTCTATACACGAACAAAATGGAAATATTAGCTTCAGATAAATGTGAGGATATATAATAAGGCCAGTTTAAAACCAAATGAGTTACAGTAGTCGGTCCAGACTGCAGCTGATATTACTACAATTACCTTACAATGGACACTCCTAAGAAGTTACAGTACCCTATACACTGTTCGCATATAGATCAATATGTTATTCAGTGCAACACCAAGACACATTGAAGTCATTTCTGGAAGAAATTGATGAATTATCTAGTAAGATTCACTAGATTGAATGATTCAATTCTAGGAGATCAGTAGAGAACTGGTTTCACACCAGCTAGAGTTGGTTCTGAAGCAGTAAAATGGATAGTCCAGAGAAAAGTTATTTTTTTGACTAATCATATCTGGTCATGTTTGCATTCATTGCCAAAAACACATTTAAAGTTGATGTTCTGTAAACAGAATGGGAACATGAAGTAAACAGGTGTGTTGTTTTAAGTGCACACTGATGAATTTGGTTTACATCTTTGTTTTTCTTTCTTCACTCAATTTTCTTATCAAAATGGGAATCATTAACAACAGGATATATGGATATATATATGGATATATGGATAACTCACATCCTATAAAGTTAGTTTGATTCCAAAAGCATTCATGAAATTGTCAAGAATTGTGAACAAAAAACAATCACAATTTGTTCATCACATCAACATCATAAATTGTTCAATACTTATGTAAATTCTCTCTCTGAATACAAATTGTTGCCAAATGCAATTTATGCAAACTATTTCAAACATGTTTAACCTCAACATTGCCAGCTAGTACCCTGGCATCTGGATACAAGTAGTTAGCTACAGAGCACATGGTGCCCTCTATCCCATGGTTTTGGCAGTATGTGGCCGCCTCCTTGCAGATGTAATTGTATCGTGCCTGGTCTCTGCCGACAACAGAGAGCATTCCCGTCTTTACCATTTCTGATGCTCTTTGCATCGCTTCTGCCCGAACTTGAATGAGAAAGACAGCTGTGGATGGAAATGTAATAAATTGAAATCAAAGTTTCATTTTTCCCTTGGTGGTCCTTGGTTCTCAAGGAATATCTCTGTAATTAGCCCAGTTTTTTATAGCGACAGTCCAGAAACTATATCTATGGCCCAACCCAACAGTGGGTTGCCAAGAAATTTCCTGTGCGTAATGGGCTTTTTTCCTGACAGCCGAAAGTATGTCTACCTCCCGGAGCTTGCTGTCCGACATTGATGAATAATATTTTGTAATGTTCATCAAATCGTTAATACAAGCTAGCATTCATACATATCCTGAGTGTCGATTCTGAGAGTGCAGTGATCTGATGGGTCATGGCTCAGTCCTTGACTCCTCATGGAAGATCCTGGGTCGTGGGCCTAATACAGTTGTAGATTTCAGATTGCTGTTAGATATTAGTTGGTTATGGTTAATAATAAAAAAGTACTTAGGACAGTACTAAAGGAGAGGACATATGATGAAAGGGCCTACAAAGCTATCAGATGCCAAACACATCATGACTTTTCTTTTTTAATGTCTAAACAATCGAGCAGTCATTTAATAGTATGAAGTTAATCCACTTTTTACTTTAAAGTCATCGTGCTGGCAATTTTTTTTGCGACTGTGAACTCCACTGACCTAAGCTGATCTATGACCTCAACATTAAAGAAAAGGATTCATGTACACACCCAATTGAATCAAAGTATGAGGTTCATTCAACTTTGATTGTGGAGTTAATACTGTATCTTTTATAAGCTAGTCCAAAAAACAATAAGAGTCTTGTACACACCAATGTGCATATACATATGTATAATGTCAATCCTACTTTTACAAGATTGGGGCAAATTTTAGTCAAAATACAGTTTTTAATAATGTCCACACCTCTAGACCTGTGAACTGAAAGTTACCACTCACCATCTTCAAATGACAAGGCACCAGCAAATACCAGAGCAGCAAACTCTCCCACGCTAAACCCAGCAGCTGCTACACAATTCTCAATGGCCTGTATTTAGAAAAGAGAGAAAGTCATTTGTTGTCTGGTAATTAACTAAGTGTATCATAAACATCATAAACTTGGTAATAACGGACAGCTTATGAGACACTTACAAAACACTTCATTTGATCTACCTGAATTACTAGGTGCACTAAACTCCTACGTAATTTTCGACACAGACAAGAAAGTTATCCTAAATGTAGTGTAAGTTACATTGCACAGCACAGAATATTATTCAATATTGTTAGGAATCTCTGGAAATTTAAACATCCATAGGTGTATCTAGATGTCCTTGCCAATTTCAAGATAGACTTGATTATTAGATCACGTAAAATACTGTTTACCTGTCACATACACTATTAGACATAAATGTGATGCGAAAGGTGTGCTCCATAAGTCAAACCAAACCCTTTTGTATTGAGTCTGTTGATCAAATAATCTATTAACGTTTCTGCATAGTGTACGTAAATGACATTTTGCACAGTACTGTGAAAGAATGCAGAACAGTGTTTTGGGAAATGAAGAAAATACAGTAAATCCTGATTTGATTCATTTCTTGATTAGAAGAGTTTTATATTTAATAGCTGTCCTCGTCCTACAAAAGAGGAAAGGGAGAGGAAAGAGGAAAGGAAGAGGTCCCGGGGTGGGTGTGAGAGAAGAGCAAGGGATGGAAATGTACAGTACAAGTCTACAGCATGAGGTGTAAATGGCATGTGAGGTTAAAATATGCCTTTTGTACACAGTTTTGTCCACTTTTCGGAATTCTGCATTCCCAATTTTATCAATAGTCACACTCAAAATTTGACAGAGCAATGATTCAGATGTTAGGAGATTTCTATTAATGATATCAGAATCAAAACATTGGTCCATAGTGTACCAATACTGTGTGACTAACATAGTGAAAACTACTTACAAGTCCTATGGTTTATAACAATTAGGGTACCCCTAGTGGTATTACAGATAAATCAAAACCAAAGGGTCAATAGAACTTTTCAAACACATCTCTGAACATTGTCTGTGACTGTTCCCAAGATTTTGGAGGTCAATTCCACAAAATGTTAAGACTACTTTTCACGTAGCATAATCTTTAGAAATAAGAAGATATACTGTAAGTAGATTGAGGATACAAAACGTGACTGGTGGTTTGACTGAGACACCAATTCATTGTACAGATACACAGCAAAGTTGATACCAACACAAAAGTCTCAGGTCAACGCAAGTTATAAGTTTCTCAGTCACAGGTCAATTCATGTGACAAGTCACACTCTATCTGAGCTGATTAAGTCTATTACAGTGAGAATGCTAACGTGAAGCATATTCTAGTTTGTGTTGACATATATTGTTCACTGACGATGTTGTTATAATGACGTCACACATGGCTCATGTTTTGGTGGTTATGTGGGCTATGTATCAAAGCTAATAGAAGCGTGTACAGATGTGGGGATGGAAGACAGCCAAACCGGTTCAAACTGGTTGAGTGCTCATTTGCATGTGCCCATCTGCATATCGGGTTGGCAGTCACCTTGAATCAAGAGTTGGGGTGAGAGGTCAGAGCTAGTTTAGACCAATCAGGTCCAAGTGCAAAGCGTGTGCCCTGTGCTTGACGTTGTAAGTTGTTATTTTGGAGTCAGGGGTTTAAGTTTGTCTCCCAAAGCCACAGACTTATCAGGGAGTACAGTTTGTCTTCCAAAGGGTACAGACGTACAACAGAGGGCTCCGTAAGTTATATTTATACTCAGCATTTATGCTAGTGTATTTAAACCCTCCAAAGTTACTGTTGTATTAATCGTTGAGTTTATATATACTGTACCAAGAGTTAATAAAGAGGAATTTATAATCAAATATCCGCTTTTGTAAACTATTTAGAAAGACTTTCATGTTTACGCTTGGTTAACATTACTAGTGTAAGGCCCGGCTTAGCCTACCATTACCAACTTATACCTAGAACTATCAAAAATATGCCTTACACTCATTCCAATTTTGCTTCCCTCTCCAGGTCAATCAAAAAGTAACAAAGAATGTGCAGTACAAGCAGTACAGTAAACGGGGGACTATCACTGCAGTATATGACTAAAACCTTATGCTAAACAATATTAATAGGCACTTACTACAGACCTTTGGATTTTCTTCTCTTAGCTTCTCAACCGCAGCCAATGATGTCAAGAAGACAGCAGATTGGCAGAAAATAGTCTGATCCAGGTCTTCTTTGGGTCCATTGGTACAAAGTCGTTTCAAATCATACTGTAATATCTCTGAGGCAACTTCAAACATATCCTGCACATTAGGGTACTTCAAGAACCCCTCACACATACCAACATATTGGCTCCCCTGTCCTGGAGAGAGAAGGACCGAAGTAAGAGAGGGATCGATTTTCTCACGTCTCGGTTTCTCCGTAGTCAATTCTGCGATACTCGCTTTAGACAATCCATCAACTCCAAGATTTCTTTCTCAAGTTGCAATGCTGATTTATCTGTCTCCTCCATCAGAGCAAGTAGTTTTGTTCTACTCTTTTTCTGTCCTCTATACAAGAAGTAGATTTCACCAGACTTTATACCAAGTCTGTATCTCTCTAGCTTTAGGTGACAGTTCCTGCATACAGGTAGAGCCATTGTCACAACTCAGCAGTAGGAATAACATTTCTTTGTACGGACTGTGTCGATAGCGGCTAGCAATTCCTACAAATATAAATTGAAATAAAAATAGAATAAAACTGACATTAATTAGAAAACTGCTTATCCACTAGAGAGCCCATTATTTTAGGTGGGGGGATGTAGTACCTAATATCCCCCCCCCCCAATATTTGGAGGCATAGTTTTTTGTGTGGCTATTAATAGAAGACGAGAGATAATAATCGCCGCCCCTGATTACAGTGTTAAAGCTGACCATAGGTCCAGGTACCGTGCCCACATTAGAAGTGTACTTGCAAGTTTCCCTGGATTTTGAACAGAAATAAATATCTAATATACTTATTAGCCCTAGGTATGTACAGTATGATTCCAATTTATCACTAAAAAAATTTAGGGCCTAGACCCAGTACGTATCAGTTGCCAACGTTGTTTTATGTTTGTGTCCAAAATAAATAACCAAGGAATGTTGCCAAGATATTCTTTCTAGAACATTCCTAATGTGCTTTGTCATTAAAACAAAGGGCAATATGCTACATCATAATTGTACCCACCATGCAACCTATGCTCTACCTGAAGTAAATAAATGTAATTATTTTCGTACAACGTTAGTTAGTTTCCCTAATACCATTATTATTACCACTACTAGGACCTAACTTAGGCCTACTTCTCTTGGACTTCAGCCAGTGGTAACACGCCGCATGTGTGGCCTATGTAGACTGGCACGAAAGTTTGTTACTGTAGGTTGGCGACATTGAAAATGTCGCAAACGGACTCATTCTTCCGTTGTCCTTAGTGTCCCGTTGTCCTTAGTGTCCGCACTTCATTTTTCTTGAATAACCCGGCTTTATTTAAGCACCGAATACCGACCACCAATGTAATAAATGCGCTGTTATACGAAGTGATCATGAGTAACTGGTTTGAAGTTGGATGCTTATTCCCCGTTCCTCGTTCGATATTCGCGAATGAGTAACTGAGCTACATATTCAGTTACGTATTCGACAATGGTATCGACGTAACACCTCTGGCAAGACGAAAGCTTTCTTACAAGATGTTCAACATTTGGTCGTGGAAAGAGCTTTATCTATGGCCCGTGGGTCATATGAACTCTAGTGACTATGTAAAAGGGTACCATAGTGCATCTTGCCCGGTCCAAATAGTTTGACCAACTTAAATGACTAGTACTTCATCAGTTTTTAAATTAATGCAAAAAAAAATACTTTAGGCCCTAATCAAGACTAGCACGCCTTGGACCACCTTACCAATGGGTCATATGAAATCTTAACACATTGTAGAAGTGTACCATAATGCGTCTTGCCCGGTCCAAAGAGTATTTGACCAGTTAAAATGACGAACAAATCATTACTTCTTGAATGAGTAAAATGGGACAACGAAAAAGCTTTGGGCCCTAATCAAAACCAGCACGCCTTGGATCACCAAACCGGTAGTTAAAATGAACTCTGCGGACATTGTAGAACAGTACCAGTAATGCGTCTTGCCCGGTCCAAAGAGTGCCTGACAAATTAAAATGACCTTAAAATGACCATGAAATCATTACTTCTTGAATGAGTTAAAATGTCACAATGAAAAAGCTTTGGGCCCTAATCCATGCAGCACGCCTTGGATCACCAAACCGTTGGTTAACTCTAAGGACTTTGTGCAATAGTGTCGTAATCCGTATTGCCCGGTCCAAAGAGTGCTTGACCAATTTAAACGACCATTAAATCATTACTTCTGTAGTGAGTGTAACAATGCAAAATTAAAAAGCCTTAGGCTCTAATCCATGCAGCACGCCTTGGAACCGTCACGTCAAGTCCAAGATATTTTCCATTTTCAAGTATATGATTTCTAAATCTCCGTCAACAGGGGGAGACACCTGCAAGCCGTTCTGCGCTCTTTGTCGTTTGGTCTTTCTTTAGATTGTTGCCGTGCGATGAGCAGTCTCCGTCTTCCTTAGCACTTAAATATCATTTCATTAGATTAACTTCTCCTGCCGTGCGATGGGCAGGCTCGAAGGCCATATAAAGTCCGCCTCCTAAGATTTAATTATTGTCACCCTAAAGCTCCGTCACCGTACAACTCATTCAGTTACACTTAGTTCTATTGCCGTGCGATGGGCAGGGCTCGAAAGTGCGCGCCATAGAAAAACAGCGTCTTCAGGGATAAGTCTTGTCAAGGTAAAGCTCCGTCACCGTAAAACTCATTCAGTTACAATTAGTTCTATTGCCGTGCGATGGGCAGGCTCGAAAGCCATCTCGTGAGATTACAATCAGGTACCCTGGAATGACTAGTCTCGATATTAGCTGGAACCAAACAATTTCATCAGTTTAACTTGTATTGCCGTGCGATGAGCAGGCTCGAAAGTACGCACCGTATACATTTGATTTGGACAGGTTATATTTTATTACCTTGCGATGAAGCAGGTTAGGTCTCAGTTCTACTGCACACCTCATGTCTTCTTACTGCAAAAACACGTAATTGTTGTTGGAGTAATGGTCAGCGCTTGCTACCCCGGTTATTATAACTGATTGCCTTTGGAAGAACCCTCTGAAATAGGCTGTGTGTTTTGTTGTTGTTTTATTGCGGCGATGACCCATTTTTCCTATGCGTGGATATGTACCTTACCGTGTTTGTTTAGGTTCGTGGTGAATAAGAAAACAGAACAAATCGGGCAGAAATATAACACTAACCAACTGAAAATTTGTTAGCCTATTACAAACGGTGGGTTTACATGAAGAATAGCAAAAATTTTGGCGGAGATTCCCACAATGTCTTGAAAGTGTAAACAATTTCGTACATCAGCGTCCTACTCCACTGGGGTAACGTTACCATTGGTCAATATAATTGAGACGTGTCGTGGGCCGTGTATCGTAGGCACGAATTCGCTTCTTCTTATATGCGATAGTTGCACATGTTCTTATACAAGCTAGCGATAACATGCCCAAGATTTATGGCCGTACACGGATCCTCGCCTTGCCAGGAATTAATGACACAGAAAAGCACACGAAAAGAGGGAGACTTTGTTGATTTCTTCTCACCGAAATGTTATTCCATTTAACTGGGACTATTAATACTTTTGTTATCTAGATTTGGATTCTCCCACACCAACGTTCCTCCTGGGAAGTACGCGTTTGGACATTTACGTAACGTCTGTTTACGAGAAGATCATTTGTAGCCTCCATACAATTCTCAGCTGGTACCTTTAATCATTTTAGTTTGACTGTCTATAGTGTATCATTCACAAATTCAAGCTGACTTAGTGAACATGGGGTGTTTTCCGGCGAGATTTAAGCCCGTTCCCCCAGCTGGTAAGTTGACTTTACAACACAGCTTTCTTTTCTTTCAATAACTTTCCAATATTTTGAAATTCCATCACTGTATATGTTAAGAGAACGTTTAATGTACTATCATGTTAAAGATATATGATTATTATACTTATAGGCCTTTACACTTTAGAAGCTTATCCAGTCCTATCACTTAGCCAGTAGCCTCGCGATTTGTTAATTATAAGATATCTTACGGTACAATATTAAATATTAAAAGTTAAAGAAATATTAGAAGTAATGTTCACATCACGACCTAAGCTCTGAGGCCGGTGTCACGTGGTCGACACTCAATTGATGTAAATTCACAATTCTCAGTCCCAGTCCTCCTTCGTTTCACAACTTTGAATTAAAGAAAACTTTTCATGATGGAACGTTTTATTTTTGTTTTAAGAAAGAAAGGAAGGGAAAGGAGGGACTAAATAGGTGATACGAGCCATAACTATAACTTTGAAGAGACGTACAAAATTATGATATTTCTGATATGATAGACATGGAAGCTTTGACTCAAATTTATGTCCTTATGTTATATCTCTCTGTCTGTCATAAGAAATAAAACCCTCCGTCATAGGCGTAGGAGCCTCATTTGATTGGGGGGGGGGGGGGGCTGTAACGACTTGCCCGAAAATATAACCAAAATTTTTCGCGCGCTCCGCGCGCGCTCCACATGTTAATGTGCCTATCATATAGGCATTTTTCGCTTATTACATCACATGTCAATAACATACAATCGTTTTCCGTGTTTTAACCCTTCCAATTATTGGGGAAGTCGTTACAACAATAATGATAATAATATAACCATTGAGATACACATTGCAAGTTCTTCTTCTCTCAGAAGGTGTCAGTGGCGGAGCTATAGGGGTATTGGTCAGGGGGGAGAGAATGCTCTGTAGGGGCGCTTTCGACACTATCTAAGCGGAGCGCCACCACAGGTTGGCGCGGAGCGTACAGAAAATTTTTGAGTAGAGATACTCCCTAGATTGCCGGGAATGACCCTTTCGGGGCCTTTCTAATTTGCAGATAAACGAAGAATAAATAGGTGTCATCGCTATTTGTCAGAAAGTTGTACCAACAAAATGTGACAAATGTCAATAGGTATTTCAGAGCGCAATAAAAAAGTCAATAATCGCGAATAAGTAGAGAGTGGTAAAAAGCTGAAAAGGGCGCCAGTAGTCCATTTGAGTCCGTCAGGGGGGCATCCGCCCACTCTGACTGTATGCACGCTCGGCCACTGGTAGGTGCCCGAAAAATTCTCAGCATATTGTCCGAATTCCCCCCCCCCCCCAAAAAAAAAAATTGAAAAACACATTGCAAATTGTTTTCTTTCAGTAGGTGCTCGAAAAATTATCAGCATATTGCCAGAATTTTCACAAAAAATTTGAATAACACATTGCAAATTATTATTCTTTCAGTAGATGCCCGAAAAATTCTCAGCATATTGCCGAAGTTCCCCCCCCCCCCCCCAAAAAAAATGAAAAACACACTGCAAATTATTTTCTCTCAGTGGGTGCTCGAAAAATTCTCAGCATTTTGCCCGAATTTTCACCAAAAAATATGGTTGGGGGCTGCAGCCCAGCCAGCCCCCCCCCCCGCCTCCTACGCCTGTGCCCTCCGTCATACAATAAATCGTAGGCTGGTGTACAATTCCCTGCACCAGACAATGACACCAATGGGGATGAGATTCCCATAAAGTGTTTCAAATTTTTTTCTTCCTTAATTGAGATGATCTAATTTTAATATGGTGAGATAATTCACTGCCTTTGGATCGATAAATTGGCCACCTCTACTCACCTTCAGTACTGGCGTTAGAACGTTTGGTACTGATTGTGTACCCCCGTCCCCAATCTCAATTCCTACACAGAGAAATACATTTCTTTGTTAAAACTTCACTTTTGATGTTGCTGAAATTTGTCCTTAATTAAGCCATCTCGATTTTTGCCCACAATCCCTGATCCATTTGCCCGGTTTTACCCCTTCACATTCCTTAAACTCCGCGACTATCACATTAAAGCCCTAGTTTTTTAAAAAAAAGGTGGCACGAAAACCAAACTACCGAACGATTGATCCGCTCTCAGCCCCATTCCCCTTGCATCGGGACTGTGACTATGTGATCATCGAGAAGCCCTATACTTTTTAAGAAAAAGTCGCCCAGGAAAGAACCTGGGCACGAAAACCAAACTACTGAACGACTGATCCGCTTCTAACCCCCAGTCCCCTTGCATCGGTACTGTGACTGTGTGATCATCGTCAGGTGTGCATTACCATTCCCCTCAAAAGGGAACAGATACTACACATGATCTTAGACAGAAGGCCGAGAAGCCCTACTACTATATATTTCAAACTTATTTAACACATCGTTGTACGACTCAATTGACGTCAAAACTAATATAAATTGTGAATAGCTTCAGTATCGTGCTGATCACGATAATGGCTTAAATCCCCTAATTGGTAGAGTTTGATGACAAATTGACAATATTTAATCAAAAAGCGCATGCACAAGGTTACAAAACAGACGTTAATAATCTAGAAATGAAAATACTTTGAGAAATTGTGACAAAAAATAAATTCAAATGAAGTTTTTGTGAGAACAGCGAATTATTTGTACTGGTTACGTTACAGGTCGATAAAGAAATGAATATTCATTTTCTCGAAAAATGTATAAGATATTGTTAAGCGTTATCCATGCTCTATGTTGCTGTACTGTGTTGCGAACCAACTTTTTTAATTTTAGAATTACGTTACGTAAAGAGGCGAACTGGGTGATTGGTCAATGTTCAGTGTACCCTCTGCGCTTGCGCGAATCCCATGGAGCTCCAAATTGTGTATGGCTGCATGTTTTTACCTCCATGGGCTGACAAAGCCGAAAAAGAAGGATAAGGTTACCCCACACACTGAAGTACGAGTATAAACAAAGGTGGTGGGAAAGTATGTGTTTGAGAAAGGTTAAATCAAAAACTGTACGAAGACAAGAATTCACTACTTTATGTACTCGTTTTTGAGTAGTCGAATTTTCAAAACAAATATGTAAATGTAGAGTAAAGCAGTTCACGCTTGAGAAATCGTTTGAGACATACAGCAAAAAAATTGGTATATATAGTTTCGAAATTTAAAGGGAAAAATTCTAGTTTCAATTATTTACAATTTCTTACGTTCTACGTAAAATTCGTATGGAGAGGCTCGTAAAACCGCGCCCATTTCTGCCCACCTCTCCCAGTATTTGTTAGCTTATCACACCACGCTATTTATTATAATTTGGAAAGATATTCTTCAAATATTTCAAGGTATAAGGTATTCTGTAACACAAAGAGAGCATGGCAATATATGGGGAAGAGGACCCAAACATTCCTGTCATTGAAAGTTGGCATAGACTTTGGATTTTCAAAATTCTTTTTGAATTCAGATTTAACTTCGTTCTCAGTGTTTATTCGATAATGTTGCTAGGTTTGCTACAATGCAGCTTGATGCAGCCCCTGTCCCCCCCCCCCACATCCCTTCGGACCTGCCCATTGTGGGATCTAGAGATACGTTCCACATAAATTGAATTCTCCTCTTCAGATATATTTTGTGCTTTAAACGAGATACGAAGATAAAATGAAAGACGTCAAATTCAAAATTTACCGGGGGCTTCGCCGCCTGTAACCTCACCATGCACGAACCAGCCCAAGCTTTCAAACCTAATGAGCTGAAAGCCAGTGGTGGGGCCGTTGCACAGAATAATTTCATATTTGTAGATGTCGAAAAGTGCATGCGATATTTTCAAATTACGACGCTCGTTTTTTCTCCAAATTCGACTTCCACCTCAAAATATTGATGGTTTATGTCAAGCAATTGGTGTTTATACCCTTAAAAACTGCGTTTTACGTGGAATCCACCAATTTCAATGTTTAATCATTATGGCATCAGAGGAAAATGCTTATAGAGTTTCTCATGGACAGATCCCACCTGCTTTCGACAATTTACTTGTTCACAACCATGACATTCACAATTATCACACACGACACATACTAATTGTACGCCCTAATCGCATTCACACCAATGTAGGAAACTGTAGCCTTCGTCCAGCTCGTATAGAAGCATCACATGGAATTCACTGCTGCTTAATATCAGGTCACAACCTTCCCGAAATTCGTTTAAATACAAATTTTACTTCAACTCATACTGAGATTGATGTTCCTCTTTCTCTCTTTTCTTTTTCTTCCTTTTCTCCATTTTGTCTTAGTTATTTTCATAATTCGTTTCTTTATGTTAGTTATTTGTGTACTCTATGTACAGCAGGCAGGGACGTAGCTAAGGCCTGATGATTGGGGGGGTGTAGTGGCTGAAATTCCAACTGGATGGGTTTTGGAGCCAGAAAATTCCGACTGCTGCCTTGTACCCCCCCCCCCCCCGCACTAATCGTCAACGATACGGTCAGTGTCAGTCAGACACCCTATCTCTCGCTACTGCACTTATGTTCCGAACTTTTTTCGATACATTTGTACCTTATGGGGCAAAGTTTTTGCTTATGTTGATGGCACTTTTAAGCTTCCGTAGATTAGCATTGGTGTTTTAATTGTATACCGTAGAGACAATGTATACCCCAACGACGTAGCCAAGAGTTTGAAAGAGGGAGCACCTTTTGCGATTGATATGGGGGAGGGGTCTAAGGGGAGGGGTCTCCCCCTCCCCTTTGAGATATTTTTGAACAATTGAAGGTCCTTAGATGCGATCTGGTGCAATTTGTTGCCAGTTTCATCATTATCATATGATATCATATTATCAGCAGATTTTGTTTCCTGTTCGAATTCTTTTACATGTTCTTTTACATAATATACCAGAAATACATTTGACGAACTTAACTGATGGACAATATAAACTTTCATATTTTTTAAGACAGCCAGATGTGCAGTGGCGTAAAAACAAATATTGTTATCGCCGTGTATTAGCAGTGTAATAACAACAGTTTTTAAACATATTTTGCGACACTGAAAGGGGGGAGCAGTCGCTCCCCTGCTCTCCCTGGCTACGTCCCTGTATATCCTGAACTTACTTGAAGCTAGCGAACAGGGTCGACCCACCCAATAGCAAAATGAATACATAAATTATCCGAATTGAAGCTGGCGAACGTTGTATTTTTTTTAGAGTATTCAAAATCATAAAAAGTTTTGTATGGTGGAGTATAAGGATCGCGAGATACAATTTCTCAATGTGACGAGGAAATCGTGGTAAATATGACTGATTAAAGGTCAATTTTGATCGAAAATTTTATGCCACTCACAAATTAAAAGAACATATGAAAATAAGAGTGCGACAGTCAGAAAAATTAGAGTGCGACAGTCGGAAATTCCGAATTGAAGCTGTCGACAGTCGGAAATTCCGACAGTCGGAAATTCCGACTGTCGCACTCAAATTTTCCAACTATCGTCATTTTTACCAAGATTGGGGGGGTGAGACACCCCCCCACACCCCCCCTCTAGCGACGTCCCTGACAGCAGGGAGTGTCTCACTAGATAAGCCCACAATGTTTTTTTTTTTATACACGTGCTTTCACACTGTATTCGCTACAACAAAATGTGTACATGTTGTGAAAAAAAAACAAATAAATAAACAAAACGAAACGAAACGAAACGATAATGTGGTCGTTTTATGGCGTAATTATGATGTTTTATGTCAAATCGAAATGTCCTAATTTCAACTTTCATCTAAAACATATGATATCTTGCTATTAAATGGTGACGTTTTACTTTGAAGATATAGATATGTTTTTCCTTATTTATATAGCTTATTTCAGCATGAACACCTATTTGTGAGCACTTGTCACATCTCAATTACACTCGTGAGATTAGACGTGTTTGCTATATCATCCTTTCTCTTTGAGTCACTTCATTGGTATTTCTGATCTGGACTTCACTTTCTCTGTTTTTCAGATACTTTACCAGTACAGTGTACTGAGGATAATGATGTCCAGGATGTCCGTCATGATAGGAGTCTACTTGGTCATCAAATCGGTACTCCCAGGGTTCGATCAGTTCCTACAGAGTTTGGTACGCCGTCATGTTTGTTAAATGTTCATCTTATTTGCAGGATATGTAAAGCATTAAAAGATTGATCTTACCAGGATTTAAGTATCTCCATATATCATATTCCAATCAATTAGAAACTTCACTTTATATCCCTTCCTTCTCTTCCTAAATATTGGCTTCATTACAGTATAACATTACGCTAAATATCAAGTTGTTAAAGCAAACCTACTTATTAGAATTGTGTAAGGATGAAGAACCATGTCGCACTGCAATAGAAAGTTCCACGATCCATGGTTATAATTACTACGTATTATTATCATGCATATTCATTAACTGCAATATATTGAACAGCCAGTTGGCACAATTTTCCAATGCTTCACCACGTTGTTGTCTTATATTGAACAGCCGTTTTTAAAATTTATCAAATATAAGCGAGGTGTCCATAATGCTCACAACGTCAATGCGATTGCTTTGAAGCGGGAACTGAAAGTACATCAATACTAAATATTGTCCCAGCTGAGTGATATTAAATAAAATGCAGCACTTCTCTTACACTCTGTACAGAAGTTATCTGTACACAGAAGACTGGTCACTCATCCTTCTCTTTAAATACATTAACGAGGTAGTTAGATATTTTACTTAAAAGAAGGAAGGTCACCTGGCATTTATTTTTATCTGGTCGTGATAATTTCTGTTTTAAATCCGTTTCTGGCTGGTCGTCAAGATTTGGTCCCACTTGATATTCAGAATTGTCTATGGTCAGAAAGGTTCAGCCTTCAGCCCATCAATGTAACAGTTTTAATAGAAAGAAAGCTTCAATTCAAGCCAGTGGTAGTATATTTAATTCAAGTACTTCCGGGTACTTCGGGTTTCGAGTACCAAGTGGCTAGTCAGATTACTGTTTTTAATAATCCGAGTACCGAAATGGAGTACTTTTTCATCCGGCTTCTTTTTCGAATTCCATATACAAAGGCCGTTATGTTCATGTTCAAAGATCGTTATTGTAAGCAAACGAATATTAATAACCCGACATCGTTGTCTTTGATTTGTTGTAGATGAGTTAATTTCAACTAACCGTTGTTTATCTGAAAATGGAGGCTTGGTCACCCATCCCGCCGACAACCATTGCATCAATTAAAGTGGATTTTGGATTTTCTGAAATTTACAAAAAGGAATGAACCAGATGGAGAGGAACATAAAGCCTACAACATGTTACAGTTTAATCATTTTATTTTGTAGTACTGTTCATGAGGGTGACGTCATCTTGCCTCGTTTCCGTTATAGTATTGTGTAGTATTGTAGTGAAATGCACGTTTGTCTGTAATATATTTCCTATCTGTGTGTGCACAGGATGTATTGTTTACATTTATATTTGTTCAGTACATAGACTATACCCATGCATGCATTTATGATGCCTATGTGAGCCTTGAACACCAGTGGTACTTCAAAACAAAGTCAGTTTGTCTGATCTATAACAGAAGGCTCCCCCACCCCCACGTACGTCCCCACATGAAGGGCCTCTCCAACCCACATGCGAGTTTCTAAAGTAGTCCAAAAAGAATGGTTGCCTAGGACCAAGTTTTATAATCGATTTCTACAAACTTACATTGTTGTTATTGATTACAAATTTTGACAGTGTTTTGTTATTTACGGTGGTGTCTGCAAACTATCGTCCACTTAGAGACCCTGGCGAGATATGAGCAATGCTTACAGGCATTTTCAAACACTTATATCTAATAGCATTATAGCTGCTAAATTATATCCCCAAGTCACTGCTTACAATGGTTTGAACTTTTTCAAATTTCCTCCAAAACAGTGATTTTTAGATAATTTTAATGTTCTGAAATCTTGTCATAATAGGGGAACTTGTTCTTTTTTAATTGTAAGTTTTTGCTTTGCTTTGTATAATAAGATATTTTTCTTCAAATTCTGTGTAATCAACAAAGTTTGTTGTGACATTTCAAGGTCATCATTCAGTACGTATTTGTCTACAAGCGTAAAAGTTAACTATATAAATTAATATCCTGGTACATGGCTGGTTCAGACAATTATGGATTTCCGAGTAGAAAAGACTGGGTCAGAATAAACTGATTTAAGTTGGAAAATGAGTGACCATTATTTACTAAACTATTTAGTGAAAATTCAGATCACCAGTGTAAGTTTTTATCTCAAGTAATCTGCCGTGTCAGTCTTAACTGAAGTATGTATATTATAGTCCTAACATTACATTTTGGTTTACTGTATATACGCCAAATATGCAGCTGAAATATAGACAATGGTGATGATGTGTGGTGTCTGCTATGTTGTTTGTACTCCTGAGTCCTTAATTTTTCTTGTAATGTGAATTTGTGATATTTCTAGTTACGATGACCACTAGTAGGTCTCAGGAATGAGTAATCCACAGCACAAATGTGTAGACATATATGGCCTTGAGGCGTCGAGGTATTGGCTGCTATTTGCAACCGAATAATTGGGACTACTATCTTCTTTGGAAATGCAGACAACAAGGCGGAGGGGGGGGGGGGGGGGGTGGGGAGGGGGAGACACCATTAACTTGAGTAACTACGCTCATGTGTTTTCTTTTTTCTTTTTCTTTTTGTTTTCTTTTTCCTTTTCTTTACATAGAGTCCTCTACTTTGTTAAGCCATCTGAAGGTTTTTTAGAGGATTCCTATCACATTGTATATATTTATGTGATGAAACAAAAAAAATCAGTCAATCAATGTGCGTATGTACTGACGACTATGAAATAGTACTTAAATGTTTGTTTGCTACTCACCCCCCCGCCACCCCACCGCCACCCCCCGCCACCCCCCCCCCCCCAATCCTACCACTCCCTTCGCTCTCCATCCCATGTCGTTCTGTTCGCCAGTATAGTCCCCACCCTGAACCAATTAAGCTAAAGCATGTTCGTGAAGTTACGAAATCTGCAGGAATGTGTCATCTGGCTGAAGTTGGCGAACAATAAGAGCGACCAATAGTAGCGAACAATAAGAGCGACCAATAAGGGCGACCAAAAAATGCTAGAAAGTGCAAATGATACTACGGAGTTGTGTAGTGGCCTTCGTAATGGGCCATGTGGCAAAAATGATGTGTTTAAAGCAAATTGAATGATCGAATGCTTTCAATCGATTGCAATTAGGAGGGAAAGACAGGCTTTTGGACGTTCCATGCATTAAATAATTAATTATAAGAGATTCAAACCCGACAAACTCGTAATTATGGAACGGGGTATAAAATATCCCCAAAGTCAGGGAATGGCCTAACTCATTATCGTGGTAAAGCAAAATTTTAGCTCTTAAAATATCAGACCTGCCCCGAATATCAGCGAAAAGCGTAAGTTTAGGGTAAAAGATCATATATTTGGAAACAAAGCTTAATGGGAAACATGAAGAAGGGTGGGGTGAACGTTAAAGCTGACATTACACTCTACCAAAGTATGTCAACAACCGTGAGGGACGATGTCGGGCAGGGGGTTATTAACAATTAACTCGGCAACTGAAAGTAAAACATAGCATATATATATACTGTTATTTAAAACCACATCTGGCAAACAAATAAAATCTGTAACTCAGTATCATTGGGGAGCAAAAACGTAGCTGACGTCACCAGCTATCACCCTATACCAACAAACCTCGGGGGACGGTATCATTTAGGGTGTTATTAACACCCAAACTCGACGTAAAGTCGCATTTACAGTTTAAATACGGTTTTTCAACACGATTTTTGGCTAACAAATCAAATCTGTAACTCAGTATCATTGGGGTCCCCATGGTAGCTGACGTCACCCTCTATCACCCCATACCAACAAACCTCGGGGGACGGTATCATTTATGGTGTTATTAGCACCCAAACTCGACGCAAAGTCGCATTTACAGTTTATATACGGTTTTTCAACACAATTTTTGGCTAACAAATCAAATCTGTAACTCAGTATCATTGGGGTCCCCAAAGTAGCTGACGTCACCCTCTATCACCCTATACCAACAAACCTCGGGGGACGGTATCATTTATGGTGTTATTAACACCCAAACTCGACGCAAAGTCGCATTTACAGATTATATACGGTTTTTCAACACGATTTTTGGCTAACAAATCAAATCTGTAACTCAGTATCATTGGGGTCCCCATGGTAGCTGACGTCACCCTCTACACCCCATACCAACAAACCTCGGGGACGGTATCATTTAGGGTGTTATTAACACCCAAACTCGACGCAAAGTCGCATTTACAGTTTAAATACGGATTTTCAACACGATTTTTGGCTAACAAATCAAATCTGTAACTCAGTATCATTTGGGTCCCCATGGTAGCTGACGTCACCCTCTATCACCCCATACCAACAAACCTCGGGGGACGGTATCATTTAGGGTGTTATTAACACCCAAACTCGACGAAAAGTATCATCTACAGTTTAAATACGGTTTTTCAACACGATTTTTGGCTAACAAATCAAATCTGTAACTCAGTATCATTGGGGTCCCCATGGTAGCTGACGTCACCCTCTATCACCCCATACCAACAAACCTCGGGGTACGGTATCATTTATGGTGTTATTAACACCCAAACTCGACGCAAAGTCGCATTTACAGTTTAAATACGGTTTTTCAACACAATTTTTGGCTAACAAATCAAATCTGTAACTCAGTATCATTGGGGTCCCCAAAGTAGCTGACGTCACCCTCTACACCCTATACCAACAAACCTCGGGGGACGGTATCATTTAGGGTGTTATTAACACCCAAACTCGACGCAAAGTCGCATTTACAGTTTAAATACGGATTTTCAACACGATTTTTGGCTAACAAATCAAATCTGTAACTCAGTATCATTGGGGTCCCCATGGTAGCTGATGTCACCAGCGATCACCCCATGCCAACAAACCTCGGGGGACGGTATCATTAATGGTGTTATTAACACCCAAACTCGACGCAAAGTCGCATTTACAGTTTATATACGGTTTTTCAACACGATTTTTGGCTAACAAATCAAATCTGTAACTCAGTATCATTGGGGTCCCCATGGTAGCTGACGTCACCAGCTATCACCCCATACCAACAAACCTCGGGGGACGGTATCATTTAGGGTGTTATTAACACCCAAACTCGACGAAAATTTTCATCTACAGTTTAAATACGGTTTTTCAACACGATTTTTGGCTAACAAATCAAATCTGTAACTCAGTATCATTGGGGTCCCCATGGTAGCTGACGTCACCCTCTATCACCCCATACCAACAAACCTCGAGGGACGGTATCATTTATGGTGTTATTAACACCCAAACTCGACGAAAAGTATCATCTACAGTTTAAATACGGTTTTTCAACACGATTTTTGGCTAACAAATCAAATCTGTAACTCAGTATCATTGGGGTCCCCAAAGTAGCTGACGTCACCCTCTATCACCCCATACCAACAAACCTCGGGGGACGGTATCATTTATGGTGTTATTAACACCCAAACTCGACGAAAAGTATCATTTACAGATTATATACGGTTTTTCAACACGATTTTTGGCTAATTAATCAAATCTGTAACTCAGTATCATTGGGGAGAAAAAACGTAGCTGACGTCACCCTCTACCACCCCTTCCCAACAAACCACGGGGGACGGTATCATTTAGGGTGTTATTGACACCTAAACTCGACGCAAGCTATCCGATTTATATTCAGTGTAGAGAGAATGTGTCTCACATTATAGAAAGAAGAGAAATTAATTGAGAAAGCCGTAAATTAAAATGAAGTTAGGAAAGCTATGATTTTTTTACGGAATACCGTTTATTATATACAAAGATACATAAGTATAACTTAAAATGGCCCTACTCATATAGTATCGTTGAAATGAAGTAACAAGAAACTTCCCCGATCAGTATATCCGGACCAATTCGGAATAGATTGTAGTGTCAGTGTACAGTCACATTTCACCGTATTACAAGAGTTAGTCAAAATATAGTTAATATGTCTCCAAACTTCATTCAGTATGTGTGTAGAAGTTTATCGATATGCAACCGCAATGGAGAATAGAAGGCTTAGCGATGTTGTATTCCTTTTAAATACCAAAGGAATTAATCGCCGTGAACTAAAGATGGATTTATTTGACAGACAACAAAATCAAGTCGACAGTATAAGCAAATTGTGAAAGTTCAGGCCCGATTTTCCTAAAATGGGATCCATAGAACCAATTTGAGATAACATGTGATGGGTAGTCTAATGACAATGATCCAACTGTAAATTTGGTTTAGACAAAATATCATATAAATTGGTTAGCGATAAATGTTATCATGGCATTTTTCTCGAATTGTCTTCAATCAACCTAATTGCATATAAGCATGTGAATTGTTTTAAGACGTTGGACCACCGAGTTGCAAACACGATGATCAAATCCATGGTTTTTGGTTTTTCTCTCAAATACGTTTGCGTTAAAGCATCAATTCCGTCACAGGATATGACGTATCTGACTCCCTTGTTCAAATTGTGCCGAAAAAAATTATTTTATAAATGACTGGTTAAAGTGCAAAAAAAAAGAATAAACGGCTCATGATTCGAAATACATAAATTAACCTAATATATTGACTCGATATCTGGCATTTAACATTGACAGCATATATACAATATGTTTCTTGTATATAATAAGGGGAATGTATATATCAAGTATGGCTTTCAATCAAGGTTTACTTACTGTATAAGTAGTTGAGATATTTTCATATTTTCAACAATGTTAAGATGATGATTTGATTGTGTACCAGTTTTTGCAATCAACGCATAACGGCCAAAACTACGTGAAAAGCAGCTGGGCTGATATCTTTTCAAGTTATACGTACATTTCATGAAGTTTTAAGTTGCATTGACTTTTTTAGTTACACATACACACAACAAATAAACAACAAACAAACGAAGACAAACTCCACATGAATCTTCATAGATCTTCCGGCATTCAGCAGTAAGCTGATAAGAACCTAATTCTTCAATAGACATGCAACAAACGACAAGTAATGAAATTAATATCTAAGTAGAAGAGAAGAGAAAAGACCATGACTTTTTAAGCAAATTACAGGGTATACTAATTATGGATTACCTTCTTGAGCTATAAAAAAATTGAAAGTTTATTGAAATATTTAGTCATATTTCTTTTAAAAACAACTTTTATTGCTGAAGAAAATCACAGTGTTGTACACAAAATCGCAAATTTGGGCCCCGGATGACCGTTGGCCCCAAATTCTTACCACTACTGTTCAAGTAACACTATGACCAACATTCTTCATAATCCAATGCAAACTGCACGAAAAGAACCTTCGGTAGTTACATACAACTTACTGCAAAAGATAAGTAGATGATCTTTGACATCCATATTTTAAACTCACCATAATTATGTCTCCATATTAAGTGAACACTATGACCCAGCATGGTGATCACCAGGGTTGTCACCACGCCGGGCGGCGCCGGACGGTGCTACCCAGCTCTCAAAATTTCCGCCCAGTACTCAAGGTCAATTTCAGCCTTACCGCCCGGCACAAATTAGCCTACAGTACCGCCAATAAGCAACTTGGTAAAGATTGGCGCGATTCAGTGCAAAACGCAGCTTATCTGTAATTAACCATGCTCCAAATAAAGGAACGCTTCTTTCCCCGCACTCCAAATAAAGGAACGCAAATTCCCCTCGCTCGCTATTCACCACCGACACAATGGGAGTGAACCGATCGATACAACGCTATTCATAGCGTGGAGGTAGCGTAAACCGATCGCTTGTAACCAACACACGTTATATGCAATTGTTTATTGTAAACATCCAGAGTAGGCCTACGAGCACGAGTACGAAGTTTACGAACTTTGACTGAAAGAAAGTTTTAAACGAGAATAGTTTCATGTTGAAGGGCAAAACCTTTTTATACATGTTTATTTTATTCCCCGATATGTTCTGGTTACCAGAAGTAATAAAAAGCAAGAAGGAAACTTCGTGCCTTATCCTTTCGGGGTTACATATCATTTTTAGTAGTAACATTAGGCCTCGCGTTTTGTGTGGACTTTAGGCACATTAGGCTAGGAAACGTTGCACTGAGTACTGTTCAAAAAACATGTCGAGACAAGACTCGGTGCATTGGATACTGTTCGCTGTTTAGCTATGTAGAGACGTTCCACTGCCAATCGTTTCTTGGCGATTTGCCAAGTTTAACTATAAGAACAAGTGTTTCACGCACATTGTAAGAATGTTGTACAGTACTGTAGCATGCAAATCATCAGACGACAGCCTGCTGTACCAATGATTTCCCGCGTACACTGCCGTGCAGGTAAAATGTGAATTCCTTTTTGGGGGGATTTAATGGTCATGCATACTAAATGAGAACAATGTGCATTTGGAACAATAACACTGGGGTGAGTGATGAGGGGCTCAAAAAGATCCCAGGAAAATTCAGTGATCCACATGAAAAAACAAAGGTATCTCAGAAGAATTTTGAGGATCAAAACCCTTTCTAAATGCCACCATTTTGCATGTAGGCACCATCAGGATTTGAAAATTTTTCAAAAGGGGAGGGGGACACCCCCTCCCTTTATACCCCTCTCCCAGGGCGCGGATCACTGTCACAAATTACCCGGCTCTAAAAATGGTCTGGTACGTGACAACCCTGGTGATCACCCATATACGAGAAGCATTTTGAGTGTGTTCACACAATTAACTCAGATGACCTCTGTATAACCTTTGGCATAAACTTACTAAACACCCATATGACCCACTACTCAAGGACACTATGATCAAGTTTGGTCATCTTTCATTGATGTGTACACATGCTCTAACTTCACTGGAATGAAAATTTAAAAAATAGCTCTTTCGACTTTTAACTATTGGTGTATCATTTAGAGAGACCTGAATCCAGGTCAACAAAACGTACCTACACAAGTCTGTGTAATCAACAACCGATGAAACCTCAAGTTTTTTGTTTCAGTCACTATCGGTTTAATCCGTACTATACCGTTAACCAACTCCTTTAAAGGGCATAATCAACAGGCATGCAGTTACCTAAATCTTGTTTTCTATCGTCGGCTAAATTCTTCAATCTCCTTTTATGTTCCAACAAAGGTACCCTCGTGATGTTTCAGAAGACATATATTGGATATAAAGGGATCAACTTGTATTTTATAAGTTACAAACGTCATATAATGAACAAAGGGTGTATGCGTGTTCCCTTTAAAGTGCACTCAACCAATGATAATGTTTCTCTACCACTGATCTAACAACTGCTGAATACAGATCTGATAAGATACACTCACCATCAAAAATACAAAAGCAGGAGCACTAATTCAATTAGTACATTTGTATCCATGCATGATAAGGTTATTTATCCCAGGTTGTGATGATCACTCTTGTTCCATGTTCTGAAGTTGCCCTTCATGAATTTTGAATATGTATTAACCAGGTAATAACGCCAGGGTTCTCGCCAGTCCGATTTAACCGGGCGGGGCTCCAGGTTTGAATTTGATTTTGGCTCTCGCCGATCGGTTCGAAAGTTGTGCGCCCTAGCTGTTTGAAAGTTGGGTGCCTGGTTTTATAGCTGTTATAAATAATCAACGTTAGCAAGTACTACTGAAACATTTTGACATTTTTAATGTGAATAAAACCATCGACTAAATATTCACACTTTTCAGTTCACTCTTCCTATTCCCAACTGCAACCACGGCAAATAACACATTCCAGGTATCACGTAAGCGCTTCAGTATAGTGATATCGCGACACAAACGATCCCTGCTTTTACACAGCAAAAGGTTGCGAACGAAGTTTGTGTTTTCTGGGTACTGAGAGATGCCAGAATGTTTGTATTTAAACATCGTACATAACCTAAACCAGGGCAGGAAAAAAATGAAGTCACAACTGAATCACCGTGACACACACAAAAAAAATAGTCATTCAGTTTATGTAGCAGTTTATGTAATGTTGACTCTAGTCAATGGTCAGTTGACTATCTTTCTTTATACTGTAGAGTATAACTAACAGCAATGTCCAGGTTATTGCCATACATTTGAAAAGTTAAGAAATCATAGCTTTGTAAAGTAGCGCGAATTTCAAGTGGCTTGGCTGCTGGAAGAATCACCAAGACCAGTTTATTTTGTCTTTATTATTCGGCAGTCATGTATAACTCTAAGTTATTGAAAAATATTTGAGCATTTATAAATCATAGCTCGAAAAAAGTCAATTTCAAGCAGTTTGCCTACTTAAAAAAGACGAAAATCGCGGAGCTTCCGGGGGCTTAGCCCCTTGGACCCACACAACGAACTTTGCCCCTTGACCACACGCCGAGAGTGCGATCGCTACGCTACGCGATCGCGCGGATACCTTTGGCATCCGAATTGATCATCGGCACTTGAGACCACCCGGTTTGACAAAAAAGCGGGCGAGAACCCTGCAGGTTTTAAGTTTAATGACAAATTCAAAAAGTAAGATTGATTTGTAAGCCAAAAACTGTGTTGAAAAACCGTATACTAACGGTTGATGAGACTCTGCCTCGAGTTTGGGTGTTAACACCCTAAATGATACCGTCCCCCGATTTTTGTTGGCATGGGGTAATAGAGGGTGACGTCAGCTACCATGGGGACCCCAATGATACTGAGTTACAGATTTGATTTGTTAGCCAAAAATCGTGTTGAAAAACTGTATATAAACTGTAGATGATACTTTTCGTCGAGTTTGGGTGTTAATAACACCATAAATGATACCGTCCCCCGAGGTTTGTTGGTATGGGGTGATAGCTGGTGACGTCAGCTACTTTGGGGACCCCAATGATACTGAGTTACAGATTTGATTTGTAAGCCAAAAATCGTGTTGAAAAACCGTATATAAACTGTAAATGAGACTTTGCGTCGAGTTTGGGTGTTAATAACACCCTAAAAGATACCGTCCCCCGAGGTTTGTTGGCATGGGGTGCTAGTGGGTAACGTCAGCTACTTTGGGGACCCCAATGATACTGAGTTACAGATTTGATTTGTTAGCCAAAAATCGTGTTGAAAAACCGTATATAAACTGTAGATGATACTTTTCGTCGAGTTTGGGTGTTAATAACACCCTAAATGATACCGTCCCCCGAGGTTTGTTGGTATGGGGTGATAGCTGGTGACGTCAGCTACTTTGGGGACCCAAATGATACTGAGTTACAGATTTGATTTGTTAGCCAAAAATCGTGTTGAAAAACCGTATTTAAACTGTAGATGAGACTTTGCGTCGAGTTTGGGTGTTAATAACACCTTAAATGATACCGTACCCCGAGGTTTGTTGGCATGGGGTGCTAGTGGGTAACGTCAGCTACTTTGGGGACCCCAATGATACTGAGTTACAGATTTGATTTGTTAGCCAAAAATCGTGTTGAAAAACCGTATTTAAACTGTAGATGATACTTTGCGTCGAGTTTGGGTGTTAATAACACCTTAAATGATACCGTCCCCCGAGGTTTGTTGGTATGGGGTGATAGCTGGTGACGTCAGCTACCATGGGGACCCCAATGATACTGAGTTACAGATTTGATTTGTTAGCCAAAAATCGTGTTGAAAAACCGTATTTAAACTGTAGATGATACTTTGCGTCGAGTTTGGGTGTTAATAACACCTTAAATGATACCGTCCCCCGAGGTTTGTTGGTATGGGGTGATAGAGGGTGACGTCAGCTTCTTTGGGGACCCCAATGATACTGAGTTACAGATTTGATTTGTTAGCCAAAAATCGTGTTGAAAAACCATATATAAACTGTAAATGAGACTTGGCGTCGAGTTTGGGTGTTAATAACACCTTAAATGATACCGTCCCCCGAGGTTTGTTGGTATGGGTTGATAGCTGGTGACGTCAGCTACCATGGGGACCCCAATGATACTGAGTTACAGATTTGATTTGTTAGCCAAAAATCGTGTTGAAAAACCGTATATAAACTGTGAATGAGACTTTGCGTCGAGTCTGGGTGTTAATAACACCTTAAATGATACCGTCCCCCGAGGTTTGTTGGTATGGGGTGATAGCTGGTGACGTCAGCTACGTTTTTGCTCCCCAATGATACTGAGTTACAGATTTGATTTGTTAGCCAACAGTATATATATGCTACGTTTTACTTTCAGTTGCCGAGTTAATTGTTAATAACCCCCTGCCCGACATCGTCCCTCACGGTTGTTGGCATACTTTGGTAGAGTGTAATGTCAGCTTTAACGTTCACCCCACCCTTCTGCATGTTTCGCATTAAGCTTTGTTTCCAAATATGTTATCTTTTACCCCAAACTTACGCTTTTCGCTGATATTCGGGGCAGGTCTGATATTTTAAGAGCTATAATTTTGCTTTACCACGATAATGAGTTAGGCCATACCCTGACTTTGGGGATATTTTATACCCCGTTCCATAATTACGAGTTTGTCGGGTGTGAATCTCTTATAATAAATTAGTTAATGCATGGAACGTCCAAAAGCCTGTCTTTCCCTCCTAATTGCAATCGATTGAAAGCATTCGATCATTCAATTTGCTTTAAACACATCATTTTTGCCACATGGCCCATTACGAAGGCCACTACACAACTCCGTAGTATCATTTGCACTTTCTAGCATTTTTTGGTCGCCCTTATTGGTCGCTCTTATTGTTCGCTACTATTGGTCGCTCTTATTGTTCGCCAACTTCAGCCAGATGAATGTGTCAGTGTGCCTGGCATATTTGAAGTGACCAATTTGGTGAGTTCCTTATAAGCACTGGGCAATTTGTTATGATGTAATCGTAACAATTCCCAAACAGTGGTGGAGAACTGACAAATATCCTTGTAGCCCTTCCAATCTAAAAACAAATTGTCAACAAACTGGATACAGACCGTTTCTTCCATCCCTAGAGTGAACCTTTTAAATCATGAGTGGAGTTATTCGTTTAATTTCAACCAAAAGAGAGTGGTCGAAGAAATTGAGAGGAAAAATAATCGTTAGAGAAAACCGTAAGAAAGTTTATGCTCGTAAGAAATCTACGTGTACTAGTTTAGCGAAACCTGTTAGAACCGGCGCATAACGTATGGAATGAAAGGTCTAGTGCAAGTTGTGCAAATAACCAGTACAAAGTATCTCAACTTAATAATTCAAGGTACAATACAAACTGTCATCACTTGCAATCATCGGTTTTCAGCACATGTTCGGCAATACAAGGCAGAGCAAGGAACCAAGTCAGAAGATATGAAGGCCAACTTTACCACTTCAACATCAACTTGGTATGCAATGTTATGCATTAAGTCTCACACTCCTGCAGTTTGTAAATACTGTAGTTGTAATGTAGTTTCATCATTTTCATGCATGCAAAATTGCCAATGGTTTACAGTATGCATTCATGTGTGTAAATACAGTATTGTTGTAGTGGCATTCACGGTATCATAGGCTAACACTGGCACAAGCAAATGTACGTATTGTCTGTAATTTGAAAAATTAGAAACAGAAATGATGACGGATACACAGTGAACACTAAATATGGTCAGACATTCCACTGCCAGGGAAGAGCTAACGAGTCAAGACTATTTATAAATGTGTCATTCTAATGGCTATATCAGCTACAGAAAACTGTGTGAGAGAGAGCCAGCTATATTATGTAATGCTATCATTTATAATACTATGCATACAGTAGTGGTTACACACAACACATGTACAGTTATGAACGAAAGCTCAATGCTCTTGCCCAGTACCCACACATACTCATGATAAATGTTGTGGATATTAAACAATTTTCTTGTCTGAAATTTTCATTTCTTTGAACTGTGTAAATAAGCCAAAATTCTGACAATATTGTCATAAAGTTATAGTTATCATGAAAAGATTGTTTAGTGAAAGTAGAAGTGGAGTTTGTATGTATAATGAGGCTTTAAAGTTTGATTACCATAAACTTATGCAGGTCACATCAAAGATCTTTCAAGAACTATTTGACACAGGATGCAATTAGATCTTATATAAGAGTCATTGGGAAAGTTTCCAGTTGAAAGTTTCAGAAATTTATGTATATAAGCATATATTTGATACTGGAGAGATTTTATGTCCCTTTTTTCATTTTGCTGAAATTTCCATTCATCATACCCCTTTGCTTGTATTTCCCTTTTCAATGGCTGTGTCAATATACCATCAGATATCATTGATAGTTTATATTCATCCATAAATTGTGGGGATGCGAAATTATGAGGGTTTTACTGCAAAAATTGGCCTAATTTTGGACACCAAAGTGTGACATTATGAAAATGGCTGTAATTGAGATGCACTTTTCTTAGTTTTTCCCATATTATTATGCCTTGAGTTTGCATTTTCTATTCAAGTGAAAGCAGAGCTTCAATTACACTTGCAAATTTCAGTCACCCATGCTCATCAACTGCTGAAAAATAAAGATCTTCATCTTTGTTAACGTACATATTTTTGGTGTCCTCCTGCATCACATACGTTAACTGGTGGCAACTTTTCATGATCATAACCTAATCACACACTGCACAGTAGTGTACTAGGGATTGCAAGTCCCAGAAACTCACTACTCATGCTGAGAATAGGTCTAATGGCATCTCAGAGGACAAATTCATTCAAAAATACATGCGAAAAAAACTTGTTATTGGTTGTTAAACTGTACAAATTGTTCGGTGTCCTCAACATAACGTACGTTAAATGGGCATTATTTCACTATCAACTGATAGTTTTGAATATCAAAACATTTTTAACTGATCAACACCCCACATACACTGATAGTAAACAATTCTTTCACTGCTAGTAGTTCAATTCCTCTGTATCAGTCACAATTTGTGTGTGGTGTCCTCATTTCTAGCCTGCATAACATACGTTAACTGTGAAAATCTATTTTAGGCCCATGTCAGGAATTCTCACAGAATATTCAACTCACTTAATTTTCACCATGTTTGAAATAGAATTAAACTATTTCCATCATCCAATGAGTCTAAAACATGGTTTTGGAACATCTGTTAACGTATGTGATGGTGTCTCAATTTTTGGTGTCTTCATAACATACGTTAACAATATGCACTTTGAATGTAAATTATTGAGAAGACTGAGAACTTCCATGCTAAGAAACACATCATTCCATGTAGTTCTAAGGTACTCTATCTAACTAGTTGATGAAATTTGTCATTGAGCCAGTGGCTAAGTTCTATAACTCCAAATTCCTGTTGTGTTGTTAACGTATGTTATGGTGTCCTAAATGATCAGCCTCATTAACTTACAATGGAATGTGATAAGAACTTCAATTTTTTTTTTGTGTCATAAGATATCATTTAACATTGCTCATATATATTCCCCTTCACTTTAATTGAGAAGGGGCTATGTTTATAGACAACTGTAGGACACCGAGTAACATACGTTAACATCATCACTTGTCCTTTTTATTTGCCTCACATCCACCTTTCTTAATACTGTATTATCTTTTAACATTACTAATTGTGTTCGACATTCACCGGAGAACCAGAATCAGCACTCAAATAGATACCTTTGTGTAATTCATTTTTGAACATGCATGTCACACTTTAGTAACCCAGTATCAAATAATGACTTATATATAGAACATGCTCAACTTGCATTAATGCTGGTTTACTCCAGCAGTAATTTGTGCAAGTGGTTTATGTATCAGAATGGATTATGAAAATATACACTCTAATGTACATAGCAAACTTAGAGTATGCTTTTAATCTTATAGATACCAAGCCTAATCCTTTAAATAGGAGGTTGCTAGTTCCCATCTTCAAGAACATTTCACTTGGGTTTATAAATGAGATTTAGCCTCTAAAACTTAAGAAAAAAAAAACAAGGAGCATGTTGAACAGTTAAGTATTCATCTAGTTGAGTCCACATTTAAATTGTTCATTTTATCGTGTTCTGGTATCATTTTAGCCATGCCATTTAATATTAGAGTGTGGTTGAATACATTTCTCAAACTTTCTACGTACAATCAGGCATTTAAATTTTAATTCCGTTTTTAGCATGGAACAGAATTGTACAGGAACATACCAAAAATGTGCATGTGTATTATTGTATGGTATTTAGTAGTATTTACACGGGTCCAAAAATCGGGAACCGGGTACCCGAGGGCCGTTACTCGTCGGGTACCCGGGTACCCGGGAAGATCACTATACATACATACATACCCGGAAAAAATTGTTTACCCTCGTGTATCACGATTTTCAAGAAATTACATATCGGATGATGTAATAAATGCATTATATTCTCTACTGACAATGTTTTCATGTTCAAATACGTAGACCTGTGTAAGATAAGGTGTAAAACCTTCCTCAATAATTTTTTTTTTTTTTTCTTTCATTAACTTGTTAATAAATTAATTATTTAATTATAATTAGCATTACTACTAACATCGCACTGCCGCCGCTGCTTTTGCTTGCTCGTGCACGTCCATTGGATCAAACCATATAAATATCCATTTAGCTCTTAAACAGTTGTTACTACTACTACTATCTATTATGCAGGCCCAGGGTTCGCATTAGCCGCGAGATTGCGCGATTCCCGCAATTTGATCGCATTTGGAAAAAAACGATTAGTAAAAAGCAACTTGCGATTACTGTTTTTTAGTTATCCCGTCTATAATCCATAAACATCTCTTAAAATTCCTTGCCAGCCTTTACTTTTATGAAATAAACGAATGAATAATTAATAATTTCTTCCACATGGTAGTCTAAAATCAGCACCAAACACCGCCTCCTTCAAGTTAATTAAACCATTAGCCAGCTTGGAGGACTGCACGTTAACAGCCACATCAGGGGCGATTTGTGCAGTATCACACCAAGACCAAGACCAAGAATGAGAAATCTAGCTAAGCCTAACCATCTGTTTATTTGCTGAAGTTGTGACGCAGTTATAAGACATCCATGGAATATTTTCGTTATTGCAACATTATGTTCGACCACATGGTTGCCTAACACCACACTAAGTCAATAGGGGTAATCTAGCCTAGCCATCTGTTTATTAGCAAAAATTGTGACGCAGTTACAGTGTAAGATATCTATGGAAAGCTTTCGTTTTTGCTGTTATCTTCGACCTCATGGTAGCCTAACAACACACTAAGTCAATGGGAAATCTGCCTAACCATCAGTTTGCAATTTTTTTTTTTATACAATCACACTTTGCGTAGGATTCGGGTAATAAATTAGGAACCGGGTAGTATCGCGTTGGGTGGGTTCCTTCGTTATTGCTGTTATCTTCGACCGCATTGTAGCCTAACCCCAGGAAAAAATTTACCTCAAATTTACCGCGGTAACATACCACACTTTTACCCCGGTAAAACCGGGGTAAAAACGTGGTAAATTTGTTGTACATTACCGCGGTGTTTTGGCCCTATGGACGCGGTAAACCGCGGTTTACCGCAGTAAATTACCACAAATTTACCATGGTTTTACCTCACTTTTACCCCAATTTACCACGGTGTTACCATACTTTTACCGCGCTTTTACTACACTTTTACTACGCTTTTACCCCAAATTTACCACAGTTTTACCGTTCTTTTACCCCAATTTTACCGTATATTTACCACGCTTTTACCAGTTAACCGTTCTTTTACCCCAATTTTACCATAGATTTACCACGCTTTTACCTTAGTTTTACCTCAATTTACCATACTTTTACCACGCCCTTACCACATTTTACCCCAATTTTACCGTAGATTTACTACGCTTTTACCTTAGTTTTACCTCAGTTTACCATGATTTTACACTAATTGCAGGACAGTTTTACCTTACATTGCAATGAGCATGATTTTGTCCTTATTTCAATTAGCATGTACACCATATATTCCTTTGAATTTCACCCATCAGTGTACTGTATTATGATTTGGCTATATGCTGTTACCCTTATTGTAATGGTTGTATGCCTGACATATAAGTCCTCAGTTGTAGAATGCATCAGTTTTTAATTCATCAAATCCATGGAGGTTTCACACATGAGAAAGCTTTGTTGAATTTCATTTAGCTGGTATGATTCCTGACTCTCTTCTTTTGACTAGATCGGTAGTCCAGATTGGACTTTTGATCTCTTATTGTCCTCAAAGACTTGTTTTAAATGGAAAGAGTACTCTGAACATAATTACATAGACTTGTCAAGTCACTTATTGGACCTGACAGAGAATACCCAAATCTGAGGACACTGATTGGTCAATTTTTGTGTGCCACAGTGTTGAGGCACAGAACCTATGCCTTATGTGTGCTAGTTTATATAGTTCTTTTTTCATTTTAAAGGCTTTTAGGTTCTCCCTAATAATGAAAAAAGAATTAATTGTTGTCTCCTCTCAAATATATCAGGGATTCCATGAAGGAATTCTCTATGTATCTATCCTCTGCTTGTTTTTTTTTAGGAAAAGAGATGCATACTATAACATATAAGAATAGCAGTTTGTCTCTCTTCTTTATTCAACTCATATCCACAGGTAATTTATATTGCCAACATTAAGATATGAGTAGAACAAAAGGTTTGTCATATCAGTATTGCAAAAATATGGGACAAAATCATGGAAAAATTGCTGTAAATGTACCATCATGTTTCATAGTGTGACCCATATATGTTCTACTGTGGTACAATTATGGTAAATTTACCATAGTATAATTGCACCGTATAGTTTTACCCTATTTTTACTGTGGTTAATCAAGGCACAATTGTAGGAATTTCACATATGTAGTTTATGTACCATATAAACTTACCCTACTTTTACTACAGTAATATCATGGTAAAACTATGGTAAATTTACCGTAGTAAATGTACCACACTTTTACCCTACTTTTACCGCGGTAATACCATGGTAAAACTGTCGTTAATTTACCGTAGTAAATGTACCGCACTTTTACCCTACTTATACCGCGGTTATATCATGGTAAAACTGCGGTAAATTTACCGCAGTAAATGAACCACACTTTTACCCTACTTTTACCACGGTAATACCATCATTACCATGGTAAAATTGTGGTAAATTTACCGTAGTAAATGTACCACACTTTTACCGCGGTAATACCATGGTAAAACTGCGGTAAATTTACCGTAGTAAATGTACCACACTTTTACCCTACTTATACCGCGGTATAAGTAGGGTAAAACTGCGGTAAATTTACCGCGGTAAATGTACCGCACTTTTACCCTACTTATACCGCGGTAATATCATGGTAAAACTGCGGTAAATTTACCGCGGTAAATGTACCGCATTTTTACCGCAGTAATACCATGGTAAAACTGCGGTAAATGTACCGCAGTTGATTTTACCACAATTTTACCACACATTTACCCTATTTACCACACATTTACCATAGTTTACCGCGGTAAAATTAGGGTACATTTTTTGCTGGGACACCACACTAAGTCAATGGGAAATTTGCCTAACCGTCGGTTTGCCAATTTTTTTCGCGTCGGGTGGGTACCCGGGTACCCGGATAACCCGTGCAAACACTAGTACAGTATTTAGCCCCTTGATACAACCATGACATTGTCTACTGTTATGATGTGTAAAGTCAATACATTTTGGCAGCATTAATGAAAGCCATTTGAGAAGTTACATACTGTAAACCAATGTTTTCCAGATCACCTTAACTGAAACCCTGTTTTTCATTTTTTTCCTTATATCCCTTCTCAGGTTTCATCACATTGGAGTACCCAAAGAAGGAGAGTGTTCAATGCTTTACTAAGCATAATACAAAGATCTACTTTGAGCAATACCAGTTTGAAAAATATTTTGGGCATAAATGTTTAATGGGTACACTGAGCCTATTAATCTAAAACCAAAGTTTGTTACCTTTTGTGATGAGAATGTTTGCTGCGTGTAATTATTGTGTGATCTTTTTTCTTTCAGCAACTTTACAATTTTCCAGTTCTCCCAGACAATCCAACAGACAAAATCAAAATGATGAGAAACAGGAACAAAAAGATGAAGAAGGTACAGTATGGTGTCTCTCTGAATGTTGAATCTAAATCATAAAGTATTAATTCTGTTGGGAAGATACATTGATGAACATAATGATTCAGTTTTCATAATTAGCATTTTGCAAATTCTTGTCAAGTTGTTGTTTTATATTCACCACAGTGCACTGTGAGAGATTTAACTTGTATTGATACGAAAGGTAAATTTGAGGTTTCAGAAGTTAATGCCTAGTAGGTTGTTTGTAATACTTGGTCAAAATATTGTTGGATTGAGTGATTGTGTCAAATATAAAGTTTGGTCATTTGATTTGAATATTTAAATTTGAAGCAATTGCAGAGAACTGCACAGAAACTTTTTCATTCGTTTGTACACAAGAATTTGTATCATTGCCAGGTGGTCTTTCAGTTGAAGGTGCCTGATAGCCTTGTCTTTCTTTTATATAATTTTTGTCGGAGTCCAGTGGCGTATTGTGTACACCTCATGGCACTATCCAGTGGAATGAAGTCTTTGCCAAATGTGGCTCAGCTAAAACTATGCAAGCACAACAACTTATTTTGACCCAAAATTGATTAATGAAATCTGAATCAATATGTCTAGGATAAATTTATTCTAAATTTGCGTTATAGTTTTACAAACAGTTTTAATAGTTGCAATTATATCAAACAGACATGTGTGATGAAGTCATGGTAGCAGGCAGATGAGAAAATAATTGGTTAGGCTTATTTTTTTTATTCTATTGTTTTGATTTTGTAGGGGTTAATGCACTTGTGCGATGATTTGACGATAACAAGTTTCCAATGAATGTAGAGTAATAGTGCTCAACCCATTTAAGAGGAAGACAACTGGATTCAAATTGTGAACAGACAAAATAAACTGTTGTCATAGTGTATCTAGGACATCTCACCTGTCTGCTACAAGTTCACTCTTGGTACAACAATGGACCAACTGTAGCTGTTGTTATATCAAAAATTACTTGAAGGAATTACATGCTTGTTTCTTGAGATGCTTGGAGATATGTTTGCCTTTGATATTTCACGATAAAGTATAAAATACTCCCTGGACTCGTCTTTTAAGTTTTAGCTCAACTAGTTTAACTTTTGTAATGGCAATGCATCTGTCTGTCTGTCAACAGTTGTTGAAAGGCCATGCGCATGCTGTTTGATCGTTTCTTGTCGAACTTGGTGAGTTAATAACGCATATCAACAGGTTGATACTCATGCTAGCAAAAAGGAGGTCACACATCATTTGGGGTCAAAGAGCTAAAACAGTGAAATCACGCCAAAGCATACTCCTCCTTGGGTTAATGTTTGATTTTAATCAAACTTGGTCACAGTGTACAGTTATTGATTGGTCATAAAAGGTGTTCTTACTTTAGATGTCATTTAAAGGTTAGCTGAGGTCACATGAGGTCAAAATGTTCATATCAAAGCCTACTCCTCTGACAGCTTTTGTGTTATTGTGACTTTAGTTGGCCATGCATGGGGATCATCAGTTAATGGGCCACAAAAGTGATTCATTTGTAATATGGTCAAAGGTCATCTCAGGTCATCTCAGTGATATCAAATACTGCCTCAGAAACATAGCCAAAATGTGTTTGGGAGCATCACCAGCTGGGTTTCTTAACTAGGTTACCTTCTCAACTGGGCCCAACTAGGTTCTCAACTGAGACTCCTCTCAACTAGGTCCTACTGGGTTCCTGTCATTGTAACTGAACTGAGCTTTTCAAAAGGATTTCTATCAATACAATGGCTTAGCTGAGTCTGGAAGTTACTGTAAAGCAGTCTCAACTACAACTCAACAACATGATGTTCAGTTACTAAATCTAACAGTAGTTACCCATCTTGAGATAATGTTGTTTCAAGCTAGCATGTCACCTACTTACAATCCCACTCACAACATACACGTACATACCAGCTTCACTACATGAGAAACCACTAAAAGACAAACAGTTTTCTTGCAATCAACAATATTTGTTAATTCTTGGAGTACAACTAACCATTACATACCTTGTTCAATATTTTGAAGACATCAGGTAGTTTGCAGTTGAGCTACAGTGTCATTGCAGCTCTAGTTGTGAATTGAAATGATTAATTAATATATCTCTTCTTTTTCTTCCTTCTAATGATGATACAGATCCTCAGAGAGGGAAGTTTGGACAATGATAATATCCGAATGTTGCTAATGCTCCTCCTTATAATCACGTTGCTGAACATTCTCTCGGAGGGAGATGATGCCCAGAACATCTCCTGGCAGACATTTATTAATGACATGTTAGCCAAAGGAGAGGTGAAATATTTTATTTTTGATTTCATGATTTTCAAATTTGTAACTTTGCAATTTTTTAGTCATAATTTCTTTTAAGTTTTCGAAAAATTGGTCACTTTTTATCTACAAAAATAGAAAGGAGACTGGAGTTACTTTTTTCTTCATTACTAATCAATTTTGACTTAAGGTTTTCAGCAAAAGTGGAGTAGTGGGAGGAGTCACATGCCAGCTATGCCACCCATCTCCACCGTCCCAATGTGATAGATATTTCTCAAAAAGATGGTTTAGGAGTTTCATTAAATATGTCAAAGTGTTGGTCTTGCTTTGTTCAAATAATAATTTGGCTTGTAAAATCCTGTAACTTGTGATATAGTCAGATTAAAGACAAAACAGAACCAGATACATCAGTTAGGTAAGAACTTTGCATCCTTGAGATTATAAAACTTTAAGAGAAGTCAGTGTCCACTGGTATTTGTCTTTCCAGATACCATTATTAAAAGTATTATTGAAAGTAAATGGAGTTTCATGAAACCCTTTTGTACAAACTGTTGAAAGCATACGTTTGCATGTTAACAATTTTCCATTTTCCCTGCCGCATCTTTAACTTGGAAAAGGTCAAAGGTCTGTCTGTCACATACTACGATTCTGATGGAAGTGGTGAGGCATCCAATCCAGAATCTGACGTTGTCCATGTGTTCTTGCATGATGGTGCCATCGTGTATGGTAGAGAGGTAAGAACTTAACAGGTTATGAGGCATGCAATAGGGTATTGACTGTTGAGTATACTTTGGGGAACAGGGCATATTATGGGAGACGGGCAATGATATGAGAAATTGATAATGCTATGGGGAATGGTGCATACTATTGGGAGTGAGTCATAGATTGATGGATGGACCATGCTATAGGGAATGGACTCAATGGAGCATACTATTGAGATGGACCATGCTATGGGGAATGGAGCATTTATATGGTGATGGACCCTGCTATGGGGAATGGAACAAACTATTGGGATGGACCATGCAATAGGGAATGGAGCATTATATGAGTATGGACCATGCTATGGGGAATGGAGCTTACTATTGAGATGGAACATGCTATGGGGAATGGAGCATTTTATAAGTATGGACCATGCTATAGGGAATGGGTCATACTATTGAGATGGACCATGCTATGGGGAATGGAGCATTATATGAGTTTGGACCATGCTGTAGGGAACGAAGCATATTATTGGGATGGACCATGCTATGGTGATATGGAGCATACCATTGGGAGTGAGTCATAGTTGGAGGGATGGACCATGCTATAGGGAATGGAGCCTTTTATCAGTTTGGACCATGGGTGGAGGAGGCGGGTACAATATGGAGGGGCAAAAACATCAAAGGGCAGTGGAACATGTGACTGTTATTTGTGGGGGCAGGGCAGAAAGATATTGCTGACATTTTCCAACCAAATGGAACCTCTGTTCATTCCATACAACAAATTCTAGTCTTTGAATGATTTGTTACATATTTTTCAACAAGAAGGCACTTTTGTAGTTACAATTTTATAATTATAAAATCATAAGAAGGTTACTTTTTGTCACTAGAAAGGAGCACTTGCAATTAATGGGTGACCTTTTCACAAAAGGGGCAGTTTTTCACAAAACTAGAAGGGCATGTGACCCCACCCCCCCCCCTCTCTTCATTGCTTCTAGTTCTACCATCCCAGTCTATGTGGTAAACACTTTAAAAATAACACTCAAACTTTCAGTACTGGCACTTTAAACTTTTGGTTGGGTAGACTTATGAATATTCATTATTGATATTATTCTTGATTCCTTCTTTGCAGTGATATCTACCTTGTCGTTTTCGGAGATCTAGGAGACAATCCCTGCTGTCGCCTCGGAGAGGAGCTAAAGAACAGTGCACTCCCTTCACAAGGGACCATAAAAGTACTGGATAAAGCCACTGTAAGTCCAATTATTGTCAGGAAATATCTTCTTCTGGTCAAATATGTCTGTGTTTGTTGAAATGTGCACAACTCTGAAGGGAAAGAAAACTGTATTAAATAGATAGTGAGAGTAAATGTTGTTTGCAATCAACAAACCCTGCTTAGTCATCTGTCTAGTATTTCTATAGACTATCCAAGTTTATCTAAGTCCATTAGAAGCCGTCCACTCTGCTAGTGGGTCACACTATTTGGTAAGAAACAATCACCAAAGGGCAACTTGGAGAGAAAAATGAATTTCACGTAGTTGCTTCTTTGAATGGTTGATCTATAACGAAGCGAATGTGGGTAGTGTTCCAGAAGTGGAGGGGGGGGGGGGGTGAGGGGAGTGATAAAATATTCTGACCATGTAGTCTAGATAGATAGGAAAGTGCATATGCAGGCTGGGCAGACAGGTTAGTATGTCCTGCATAAATCCACATGTTATCTGGTTAAGTGATAAGAAACAGTGTAGTGTATTGTACAGTGATTAGTGTATAGCTGACTTATATAAGCCTTTCTGGTATGAGTGAAGTAAGAGCATAGTGTCCAAAGGTTTTGGATCCCAGGGTGTGCACTGAGCTACTTGTTAAAGTTGTCATAATGGCCACTGCCTAGCTAGCTTGCACCACCAGGACAAGGAACATATGAATACAGTGATACTTCAGTTTTGGATTTTGTAAAAGAATGTTTAAGGATGCCTGAAATTCATCCCTTAATATTTAAAAATATTGTCCAGAAGTTTCATATTAATTATTGATAGATAACCTAAAAATACAAAACAACACTTCACCAAAGCATATTCATATCTGCTTTATAGGTTGGAAGAGAATGACATTTGATGCTTACCACATGCCCTCCAGAAGTTTGTAACAGTACGAACATGTGAGGTCCTGTAAAGGCAATTTTATAATAGTAGGAATTAGGTAGCATAGAGTTCTGTGGACACTCCTCACAACCACAGCCCTCTCACCCCCTCCCCCTCCTCACAACCACAGCCCTCTCACCCCCCTCCTCACAACCAAAGCCCTCTCATCACCCCCCCCCCCCCTTCCTGTATGTAGACTGATCTGGTAACCTGTTAACAGCTCGTCCTCCTCATTCTCAATCCAATTTCAAACATGCATATTTTTGACATGGATTTTGTTTATCCAGTTTTTCACATTTGTTACCTATTAGCCATGGAATCATGGCTTCTCACAAACTCTGGATGCTTCTATAACAGCCACTACTTGTACAGTAGGAGGCCAATGGAGTGATGCCAACATTTCTGCCATGAGCGATTTCAGATTTTTATAGTTAACTCACTACCTATAGCCCAACTCATTTCTTTGTAAAAAAAAAAGGGGGTACACATTTCCCGATCTGATGAAGTGATGAAGTCATAAATTATTATCTGAGTTTGGATTATTTTAATATATTTTTTTTTCTATAAAGGTGCCCATGGTGAAACTGACAGATGCCTTCAATCAGATTCGGGTTGATATCAGCTTTAATGTAAAAACCGCCACAGAATGTGCCGAGCTTATTGAGGTGAGCTATATGAAACAGTTGAATGTAGTTTGCTGTGCCACATTTTAAAAATTGTTCCAAAAAGAAGAGAATTACAAAGTAGGTTTTGTTAAATTGACCAGTGACCAAAAATTTGTGGAATTGATGGGGGATGAAGTGACTTTGGTGTAATTTAGAGTAGAAGTAAGTAATTTTTGGTTCATGCTTTTTGGGAAGCAAGGAACCTGTGCATTCAACTTGACGTGTGTGTGTGTGTGTGACGCTTGGCTTGTGTACATGATATCTCAATAAGGAAATGATGTATCATGATCAAACTTTGTGGGTGGATAACTCTTAGTGAGAGTAAGATCCCTATTGTTTTTGGTGCCTGTGAAGGTCACCAAAGGTCAGTAAGAGGCCAAAAAACAAATATAAAAAAAAGCAGTATCTCCCATTGACAGGGTCTAACATGGTTGATATTTTGGGAATAGTTGTGAATGGGGTAAGGGATCATTTCCAAACATAAAGATCATTTGATCCAAGGTCAACAAAGGTCAATTAGGGGTCAAACACTAGTATTTTGCAATAACTTGAGAACGAAATGTCCGTCAAGGTTAGGAGTGATGCTATTGTAACCCAGTTGTTGACCCGCATCTAGGTGACCTGTGACCTCAGGTTGACCTGCGGTGACCTATATCAGTTTCTTTGGTTATTTGAATTTTCGGGGCCATAGTCAGATCTCAAAGATACCTTCCGATCAAAATTGTCCCTGGTTGACCCCTGTGTGACCTTCGTGTGCAAAGTTATCAGAGGTCTTGGTTTTGTTTTTTTAATAAGTACAGTTAGGATCGTCGTACAGACTTGTCATGTTGTTTCTGGAATCAGCGTGTAAAACTACATCTGACAGTAAGGTCAAAGGTCAAATTTTGAGAAATATGCTCATTTAAGGAGATACAGGGCAAAACAAGAAAGGTTGTCATTATTTTGATACTGATAAAGCTCTTTGTGCTCTATAGAGGAAACCAACTCCAACTCCAACAAAGTTATGAGGGGCCAAAGGTTGGTTTTGATACCTTATTAGCAATAACATTGTGTGTGTACATTGGAGCACATGACAATTTTAGGAGAGGTTTCACATCACAAAGGGGAATATTTTTGATGAAAGTCCAAAGGAAATATTAATCAAATCTTAAATTCTCCTTTTGTTCTTTCTCAGAACTTTATCTCTCAGTTTCCCACCCTCCCACAATTGGTGTTTGTCTTGAAGCAGTTTCTACTGCAGAGAGACTTAAAAGGATTGTCTGGTGGCCCAAAGAAGTTACCTTAAAAAATAGTAAATAATTTTCCAAACATGTAGTCAAAGTATGAGAACGCTAATGTTGCGTTTGACAGAGAAACGATTTTTTAATCGTTATGGATAGACATTTCAAATATGATTTGAACAGTACAATACGTGACGTCAGCTCTGCCATAGCAGATTGCGTCATAACCCACCCTCCGCACAGTACCTATACGGTAATCACAACAAAAACAGCGTTTGTATACAGATAAATTTCTTCCTTAATTTCCGGTGAAATTTCTTAAAAATTAGATATGTTTTCAAAAACTCCTTAAGCCGCCATGTACTTGAGCGGTGGTTCCGTGGTATTTGTGTAACACAAGGTAAATTTTAACAGCAGACTCCGAGTTGTTCCGGCTATACATCGCGCTATCCAGCTCCAACGCGAAAAATGTTCGCATGTAGGCTGTACTCAAACGTTGACAATCGGACAGTTCTGCGAAGCCTAAGCTTCTCAGCGCTATATTCTGCTCTGACAACGATTCGATCAATTTCTTCAATAATTTCCGGTGAAATTTCTTATAAATTAGATATGATTTAAAAAACTCCTTAAGCCGCAATATATGTAGTAGATCGGTGTTTCGTGGTCTTTGTGTAACACAAGATAAGTTTTAACAGCAGGCTCTTGGTTGTTTATACATCGCGGTATCCAGCTCCAGCGCGAAGAATGTTCGCGTGTATAGGCTGTACTCTAACGTTTACAATCGGACAGTTCTGCGATGACATCGATCCCGCCAAGTTTCATCTTTCGGTTTAACGAATACTTTATAAGTTTCCTTTTACTGTTAATTTGATCCGTGAATTTTATTTCAGCGATTTCGAAGAACAGTTAAAGAACTGTGGTTTGAGTGTGAGTGTACTATGTGTAACGCTATACAAGTACACCAACTGAGCATCGTAGTATACGTTCGCGAGTATGTACGTTATATATATGAGGCAATTCAATGTGCTTACACGTGAGTTAATTTGCTGCGGAATTGGGAGTGCTAACTTCAAGTCGCCTGTTTTGCCTATCTGCAAGCACTACGTCAAACACCATATTGAAGCGTTCGAACAAACGGTACTTTTGGTGAGAAACTGGTGAATTTGAAAACCAGATTTCTACAAGAAGAAAACGTCGAATGGGGATAATTTTTACATGGTTAGAAAGAGAAAAATAATAACTACAAGGACAATGTATCAAAATCTTCCACCAGACAATTCCTTTAAACGAAGTCTGGACTGGTGGCATCAGTTCCTATGGCCTCATCCTGATGATTGTCAGCTTCCTACAGGTAACATTTCTAGCAGATTATAGTGAGTATGAGATAGTCACAACCGTAACACCATCACTTAAAAGGATTGTCTGGTGGCCCAAAGAAGTTGCCTTAAAAAATAGTAAATAATTTTCCAAACATGTTGTCAAAGTATGAGAACGCTAATGTTGCGTTTGACAGAGAAACGATTTTTTAATCGTTATGGATAGACACTTCAAATATGATTTGAACAGTACAATACGTGACGTCAGCTCTGCCATAGCAGATTGCGTCATAACCCACCCTCCGCACAGTACCTATACGGTAATCACAACAAAAACAGCGTGTGTATACAGATAAATTTCTTCCTTAATTTCCGGTGAAATTTCTTAAAAATTAGATATGTTTTCAAAAACTCCTTAAGCCACCATGTACTTGAGCGGTGGTTCCGTGGTCTTTGTGTAACACAAGGTAAATTTTAACAGCAGACTCTGAGTTGTTCAGGCTATGCATCGCGCTATCCAGCTCCAACGCGAAAAATGTTCGCATGTAGGCTGTACTCAAACGTTGACAATCGGACAGTTCTGCGAAGCCTAAGCTTTTCAGCGCTATATTCTGCTCTGACAACGATTCGATCAATTTCTTCAATAATTTCCGGTGAAATTTCTTATAAATTAGATATGATTTAAAAAACTCCTTAAGCCGTAATATATTTAGTAGATCGGTGGTTTCGTGGTCTTTGTGTAACACAAGATAAGTTTTAACAGCAGGCTCTTCGTTGTTTATACATCGCGGTATCCAGCTCCAGCGCGAAGAATGTTCGCGTGTATAGGCTACTGTAACGTTTACAATCGGACAGTTCTGCGATGACATCGATCCCGCCAAGTTTCATCTTTCGGTTTAACGAATACTTTATAAGTTTCCTTTTACTGTTAATTTGATCCGTGAATTTTATTTCAGCGAGTTCGAAGAACAGTTAATGAACTGTGGTTTGAGTGTGAGTGTACTATGTGTAACGCTATACAAGTACACCAACTGAGCATAGTAGTATATACGTTCGCGAGTATGTACGTTATATATATGAGGCAATTCAATGTGCTTACACGTGAGTTAATTTGCTGCGGAATTGGGAGTGCTAACTTCAAGTCGCCTGTTTTGCCTATCTGCAAGCACTACGTCAAACACCATATTGAAGCGTTCGAACAAACGGTACTTTTGGTGAGAAACTGGTGAATTTGAAAACCAGATTTCTACAAGAAGAAAATGTCGAATGGGGACAATTTTTACATGGTTAGAAAGAGAAAAATAATAACTACAAGGACAATGTATCAAAATCTTCCACCAGACAATTCCTTTAAGCCATTTTCTTGAGTGATGTGATTACCTTCTTCTGTCCTGCCACAGTTGAGGAAGCTCTTCTAGTTTATGACAACCACAACCACATTACTGCATCTCTAATGAGGAGAGAATTCCACCTCTGTTTGTGGTTATAGATAGTGTTCGACCGATTGTATGACAATCGGTTTTACAGATTACTGATTAATTCCTGTGACAATCGGCCGATTGCCGATTACCGATTATTTCAAAATTTTTGTGGAACTGGCCCAATGTATGATTTAGTGTTATGCATGATTACCAACTTCTAGGCCAATACAATCAAAGATGTAAATGAACAACTTAACTTTTCACAGTAAAGATTAGTGGAGCAAGTGAAGAACACTGTTATACATACATAGGGTGATGTACGATTATAACGAGGAGTCGCAATATTGCAATACCGCCACAACACAGTATTGTACAGACTACAGAAGGGGGAAAATAGTAGCCATTGGCTACGAAATGAAAAACAAAAAAGTTAGGGAAAGCTTTTACAACTGCTTTTAGAATTTAGAACCATTGTCAATGTTGCAACTCCAACGTAACTAAAGTAAAAAGTTTATCGCAGGTAAATAAAATATTTGTTATTTCGTTAGCTGATATTGAATCATATAAATTGAAATGAAAAATAATGTGCAGGCCTATGACTAGTAAGAGTAAGTTGGCCTGACGTTCGATCCTAGCAGGATCGAAATGTAACGCCACATTACTTATAACCTATTCTTACACAGGCTCTTTAGTGGATAAGCAGTTTGCTAACAATTTTATTTTATTATCAAAAATTAAACAATTCTGAACATTTGCTTCAAGTTTTCAATGATTACCATCTGCGCGGTAAAATTTCCGATCGAACGAACATTGTTTCAAACGATCATACACAGTAAGTCAATGGCGCTTCTCCATTGACTTAACTACATGTGGGAGAATTCGCACACTAAAGTCCCATTGACTTTGTTGCGGCGTGTCACTGGAAATCAGACTTGCACTTAGTCGGTTGCGGTAAGGAGTTTGGTTACTGTTAGCACATATAACACACGCTGCATTGGAAGAAAGTTGCTTGGGGTTTTTCGCAAAAATATGCGTAAGAATGTTTGCCTTATCACAAAATACTGTAATGCAGTAGAACTACTGAGGACTGTCGCCAAACGTGTTTAGGGATTTTTAGCAGTATTGGAGCCTTGATTTCATCACTTTATGTCATTTGTAAAATCTTGGGCGCATTTTCAAACTTAACAGTTCTGAAGGTGGCATACTCCTATTAGAGTCTATATCAATCCGCTCGATTGTTCTCCTTCAGGAAAAGTGCCAAAAAGCAGCGGGAGAACATCTTTTGTGACCTGTTATCAATCATAATCTAGTTTTTTGTGGCTTGCATGTTGAAGAGCATGAATGGAAGTACATGTGGTGTGAGGAGGTTGTGTGGAGTGAAGAGGTTTGTTTACAAGTGACGAAAACTTCCGGCTCGGATAGCAAAAAATCTACATGGTCATGGTACGGAAAATTGATGGTGCCATGAAAGGCCAACTTGTCAGCTATCCGGTGATGGGTAGCGTTTAGCTAGTGAAAACTTCTATCTAGACTTAGAGACCACATTACTTTTGTGATTTAGTGTGTAAGTCAATGGGGCTTTTAATGGGCGTATGCTACCTTAAGCAAAAATGCCAAATTTTTCATTTTAAGTGCTAGAAGTCTCAATTTTGGATCAAAGTAGTTGCTATGGTGTGTAAAAATGGTTTTCAAGCAAACGTCAGAAAATTTCAAGCTTGGGTGATTTTTACGCATAAATTAGTATTACAGCCTTAAAGTACCACAAAGAGCATGTGCGTTTCCATACATTAGGCTAGAATAGCCTTCTGAGCATTTGTAACCAGTTTTCCTCCCCAATAAATATTGGGTCATTAAGCCTTGACCTACCAAAGCTTCCGTAGTATGATTCCTGCCTTGAATCTGCTAAGTAGGTGCCAAATCCACGAAATTCAAAATCCTTCAGAATCAGACCAAAATGCCTGCAGTGTGTTTGACGTGAACGACTAAGTTCAGTGAAATTTGACATCTGTGGGCACCTAAAGTACATGGTAATCATACTTTGGGTTATTTTTGCTAAAGTTGGAAGTACCTGGTGTTTAACTAAGGACAAAAACTCAGTTTCAATGCATGAAATACCCCTAATGTTGTTAGCTTAGGCCTAGGCCTCAGGTTCATAATGGCGCTATGTTAGTATCCTAAACCAAGTCTACACCAGCTGTAGCACAATGTTGTATGAGGTCTGTATCCTAAGTGGAGTGGCTGATGAGGGCTAATACCTTACACAGAGAATGTTTTGAGTCTTATTTAGCAAATAATCCACAAAGGTATGCAATTTCTGCTTCTGCCAATGTGCATCAAGGGGTTTTTGAGCCTACTCACTCCTCATTAGTTTTCTGTTGTTTTGTCAATTTCAGAGAAAGTTGATGTGCTAAGTCCTCAGCATGCACAGCGATATACTTTGAATGGGTGTGGTATCAATGGACTCAACTGGTTAGATGAGGTAACAACAAATCCCAAACAACTCTGACAGCAGAAAGAGATATCCTGATGCTTCCATGGGAGATCTACTGTAGTAACTATAGGAACCAGTGCTTGCCACCAATGAAGAATAAGGTAATTTGACATTGTTGTTCTCTGCCGAGCAACAAATTTGAATGTTTTATCATGAAATATGCCCCCCTATCCACCTCTCTTCCCTTATAACTATCTTTAATACATTGTAATAACCTTTGCACAAACCTTTAAATGGACTGGATATGCTATTGAGGTGAACTGTGTATTTAGATAGCATTCCAGTAAGCTTTCCTTTTGACTACTGTAATACTGTTACAGTGAGGCTGTTGTTTACAAATCCCGATGATCCAGTTTTGGCAAAGAACACCTTCAATTCTCTTCTTTTATTCTTAGTAACTTAACAGTTGCACTGGAGTGACATGCAATATCAGTTTAACATGTTCCAAACAGTTCAGGAATACATTGGGGTATGTCCTGTGGGTCAGTTTGTGAAGAATCTGCTGAGCTAAACAAAAGTAGTTTTCATCACTTTTCAGAGCCAGAGACGAAAAAGCCCTCACCGCTAACCCTTCTATGGATGATGTTTCTGCAGGTAGGGCAAGCCAGACCAAGTGGACTGTGATCAGGGATACCAATAATACCTGCAAGAATCATAGATGCACCCAAATTGGTCAAGCTTATCAAAATTGGTGACTGGAAGTGTTGTTGCAGACACAGACCTGGTTACTGCTTACACAGTATTGCTCATATGTGTATTTACACACTGCACCGTGCATACTGAAATCTCTGAAAATACATCTTTATGGACCTAAAATGATAATTGCATAGATTTCTGTTGTGGTTTATATGGTGACAACTATGAAAAGTAACATTTTGGTGATAAAAAAAAATTTCATCTCTCACTTAAGGTGGCATACGCTTATAAGAGTCTATATCAATCCGCTCGATTGTTCTCCTTCAGGAAAAGTGCCAAAAAGCAGCGGGAGAACATCTTTTGTGACCTGTTATCAATCATAATCTAGTTTTTTGTGGCTTGCATGTTGAAGAGCATGAATGGAAGTACATGTGGTGAGAAAATTGGGTCAATTGAGGCAATTTTAGACCACTTTAGGCCTCCCGGGAGCAGCGTAGGAAATTTGTTTACCACTGAGAGAAGAGGTTTGTTTACAAGTGACGAAAACTTCCGGCTCGGATAGCAAAAAATCTACATGGTCATGGTACGGAAAATTGATGGTGCCATGAAAGGCCAACTTGTCAGCTATCCGGTGATGGGTAGCGTTTAGCTAGTGAAAACTTCTATCTAGACTTAGAGACCACATTACTTTTGTGATTTAGTGTGTAAGTCAATGGGGCTTTTAATGAGTGTATGCTACCTGAAGCTCAGCCATTCTTCAGCCAGACTAGCCTAATGTACGTAGATCTCACAATGAACAAAACCTAATGTTATTGTCTTCACTTTCCAGTTTTCACCTATGGTGAAATGGCCAGAGTGGTTCAGAAGTATATTGATTTGGTGTTTTTACTTAGTATAGACAATTAATCTCTCTTATTAATCGTTTAACATGATGACAAGTGGTCTTGTTAGATGTAACAATCGAAGCAAAAAAAATACGTTGTCCCCCTAAGCTTATCTCGGGTATACTGTATGTTGACACGCGGGTGTACTGCATAATGTGAACTGCCATTATTGGATAGTGCATCGAACAGCATTTGTACAAACTCGCGTGAGGGACTTGCGGTACCGTTACACGGTAGATTAGCGCACCTTCCCCGGTTATGAATAGCATTGAATCGAAATATCAATTTTTTTCTCCTGTTGTGGTTGTGGTGTATCAAAAGCGCGGAAATATACAATCCTTTATGTGGAACGTAATAATCGGTTCCAAATAATCGGTAGCGCAATGGATTTTGCCGATGCCGATTATTTACCGATTGTCTGATGCCGATGCCGATTGTCTAACCGATTATCGGTCGAACACTAGTTATAGACATTAGAAAGCTGCCTTTTCTAATTTGGGCATTCTGGTCTAAGTTGGGTGGGATTTTTTGTTTAGCTCAGACTTGCTCCAATAATCTCTTGTTTTTAATTGAGAAGTTTTCTCCTCTTTCTCTACAGTTACATGTTCCCCCAGAACCAGTCAATTATGGCGTTCTTTTGATTGAATTCTTTGAGCTGTATGGCGTCAACTTCAACTACTTCAAAACAGGAATTACTGTCGAAAATGGCGGTAGCTACTTTCCCAAAGAGGATGCCTCTTTTATGACCGACCGCTGTAGCCTACTCTGTTTAAAAGATCCACTCAATAATGGTAAGTCCAATTTACACTCCCCCATTTTTTTCACTAAAAGTGCAAATTTTATGGTATCAAAGTAGAAATATTCAGAATATTGTCAACCTTTCATTCAATTTGGGATATGTCATAAATATTCCTTTGCATTATAAAATGAAAAGTTTTCTTCTTTAAGGCTTCTGAGTTTTGCTTTATGATACTTTATTTTACTTTGTGTTATCAAATACTGTATATACACACATGTGATGGGAGGGATGGGGTGGAGGGGGCAGTGGGAGGGGAGATGTTTCAGTGATTAAAAGAACAGTATAAAACACAAACATATTTTTACCTTTAATACATGTGGCAGAGAATATAATGAAGATCTGCCAGATTAAGCTATTATTCCATTTTAACATTTCTCTATTGTTGACAGGAGTTGATCTTGGCAGGAACTCTTTTGGGTTCATGGAAGTGAGGAAAGCATTCCATTGTGCCTACCAAGTGCTCACCCAAGCTGTTGTACCTCACATAGACCAAGAAAGTAATGGTCATAGGTCAGTGAATTGCCAGAATTTAGTCTCCTTTTTTCTTTTGCCTTTACTCCAAAAAACTTCTCTTAGAAAATATCGGTTAAAGCTTCCATGTATTTCAGCCCCCCCCCCTCCTCCCCCTACATTACTTTTGATCAATCTGTCAAGTTCTAGCATATTTTATCTATCAGGGTATATTTCCTTTGTCAAACAGTCAGGCCCAAATGAAGCTGGAAGAGACTTTCTTTATAACCTTACCACAGCATAGCGGTACACAATTTTGACTGAAAGTTACATATACTCGTTGTTTTGAAAATTTACTGTCAAAAGGTTTTCTACCAACAAAGGGAAACCAATACTGATTGTCATATGCAGTAAGAAAAGATCGTCGATTGAGATATGTTTACATCTAAACAAAAAAGTGTTGATCCTCAACCTAGATCACACTAGGTTGCTTTCAGAGGTACAGTGTAAATATTTCATTAAGTAACATTACAGTCATTTCCACTCAGATTGTCCCCTAGATTTATTTGTTCCTTTTTCTTTTGGTTTTGCTCCACACAGCATCCTCGGTCGCATTATAAGGGTAACAGACGAAGTGATGGACCATAGGTTATGGGTCCAGCAAAATTGGGCCCGGAAAGCAATGGCTATGTATCCACACAAGTTTTCCATACATTGTAATATACCTCAACCAGATGCCTTCTGTTTACCGGACACAGCCTTGAGGATAGCACAGCCAATCCGCCCTGTGAATGCTACAACCATCATCCTTGCTGACAGTTCTCAGAGAAATAGCCAAGAGACAGGATCTTGCCAAGAGGTCAACAAAAAAGTGCAATGAACCCCACTGCTGCCACCAATATGTCCAACTCCAACGATGTCGTCAACAACAAAATCACGTCTTTATCTTCTTCTTCCTCTGGTGAAATTGTGTCTAGTTCCAGTGATTCTGTAAGTTGTCTGCTCAATATTGCAATTTAATCCACTCCTCTCAAATACTGAAAAGAAAAAAAGACAGGTCCAAAAACATTTGGAAACATTTTACAGGATATTATAATATTTCTTCTTACACTCTGGTGGCCTTTTTTGTCTGTCCTTGCATCCATAATGAATGATTATTTGTTAAAAAATTAAGTGATTCTCTTTGAAATACCTATTTGCGATGGGGGAAGGGTGGGGTGGGGGTACTGTCTTGCACTTTTGGCACTTTTTGCCTGTCATATAATGTGCCATCAAATCTGAATCAGATAAAAATCATTTTGTTTTCCCTTTTGTAATTTTCTAGGAATCAGAAATGTCTTCACAAACTTCTGGTTCTTCCAAGGACACCATCGACTCTGTCCAAGGACCCTCTAAAAGGGAGACTGTCCCTAGTGTTGAACCTGAAACTAGTACTGACAAAGCCTGGACACAGGAAATTAAGAAACCAGTCTCCCATGGGCAGACGTATCACAAACAATCAAAATTCGGCAAACGGTGCAATCATACTTCTAACTCTGTTCGTGGTAACGCAGGGAACTCGCTCAGTAAGCAGACCGCCAAGGAGCGGCAAGTAGTCACGCCTCATATTGAGGTCACCGTCTCATCCAATAACAAGTCTGAAATTCAAACGTCTCTGCCGAAGGGAAACTCCTGAAATTCTCCAGGAGGGACCTCTTCGTCTTTACAGCCAGTGGTATCAAAGACTTATAGAAGCAAGAATTATACCAACCAGCATGGCAAATTCCGCCACAATAGCGGTGGCAACTCAACCCAGAGTGGCAGCAGTGGCAGAGACAATAATAACAATGGCAGTCAAAATAGTAACTCTGTTAACAAAAGATTAAAGAAGAAGCATAAAAAGGATAACTCTAAGAGAGGGGCAAAGAACTGAGTCAAAAGATGAGACAAAAAGTGCCTGTATTATCTTGGTTTAATTTATGAAAGCGACAAGATTGATTGGGGGACAAGAAAACCAACAAAGAAGACTGTGAAATTGGTAAACAGACAAGACTTTAGAAGTAATCTAGAAAATCAGCTGTGCTTTGATTAAGGAGAGAGAAAAAAAGTATTGCTGTTAGTTCGGTTTCATGATTTGTGATGTAAGTGGATGTACTGAAATGAGCAATTAAAAGTGTCTACCGTGACTCCAATCTGAAATTCACTCAAAGAGAGTCTGTTTATTCAGTATTAATGTGTTGCTAATCTCAAAGTGAAGCGGATAGTAATCAAACACGTCTACTTTCACACTGTCAGCCTTGTCAACAATGCAATTATTGTTTATATCAAATCTTTTTCTCTCAATAATTTTTTTTTAACTATTCAGTGACAAAGACACCATATTTTGTTGGTTTTTTGCTCACCTAGGAAGAGAATATAAAGCATAGTAAAAAGCATAAAAAAATATTATTTATGTTGTCATACTGTGACAGGAGAAGAAGCAAGATGATGGAAAGTTTATAGTGTCGATATCAATGCAAAAACAACTAAAAAAGATAAACATGAATACAAAACATAAAGACACCCCACCGCCCCCACCCAAAAAAAATGCTAGAAAAAAAGAAAAGAAAAAACAATTTGACAGCAAATGACTTGTACAGGAAGATCACAGAGAAGTAGGAAAGATATTATATTATTATTATGCAGGAGTTCACTTTTCTTTTAGTAAAGACTTGGTTTTGACAAGATTAGTGGATGTTAGTTCTAACAGTTTATTTTTGTGACATTTTTTATGGCTTTGAGAAGAAATTTTTATCTGTTACCTAGAGCAATAATTGTGAAGTAACCAAGGAAGTGGGCAAGAGGTATATATTGTTTCTGAAATTGTAAAGCAGAGTTGGTCTCCATATCTTCAAACTGTTCTTGTATTCGCCATTTCGACAAAGGTGAATTTGATAGGAGGGTATGTGTGTGATTATCTGTTGCAGGTTGGATTTTGGTGCATTAATCAGTTGTTAGGTAGTGAAGGTGCCAAGCTATAATTTTTTTCTTCATTTTTATAGGACTTTCTTACTTTGGGAGTTATGCTGATTTGTGTCTGGTTTTTAAGAAGGGACTGGTAAACATTTTAAAATTGTTGCTATTGGCCCAAAAATATATAAATAAAATAGCCAAAAAAGTGAAGGGATATAAAATATACAAAGGTTAAATTGATAAGATGTGGTAATGGTTGGAAACACATTAGTGTACTATAGTAAGGTTAGTTTGAGTGATATGGGAAAGGGTAGGTGGGTGGCAAAGAGGTCCTTTAATCTGTCATTAGCAGTTACAACGAGATATCTTCTTGGTCACAACTAATTATTGCTGGGCAAGTCGTTACAGGTAATCAAGATTCTCCCTCGCTGCCCTATACTTTTCATGAATTTCAAAACCCATGAAACATAAATACTGTTTCTTATTTGTTTCACGATGTACAGGACATGGTCTTGTGTTGTGGATATGTGTGTGTTTGGGAGATGTGGGGTGTGGGAGAAGGGGGGTGGGTAGACATGGGTGGAGGTTGGAGGAAATTAGTGATCAAATTAATCCATTAACAGCAGCAAACTTTATAGACCAATTCAAAAAGGGTAGTACTTAAATAACTTGTGAAATGGAAATTCATAGTAACAGGGTCATATTAGATCATGTAATTGACTTCAGAAAGATAAAAAAAAAATTAAACAGAATAATTGGAAGAGCTTGAGTAGGAGAAACTCATAATATAATTGTTATATTGTTGAGGAAAAAATGTATTTTGTTTGTTACTATTTGATATAAGTAAGATCAACCAGAAGAATAGAAGATTTGGGGGGGGGGGGGGGGTAGGCATTCAGGAGCATCTTATTGCATTAGGACTCATGTGATTATTCTCAAGTGATCAAATTTAAAAAAAAAGTATAAGGAATTGAGGCAATGCCATGACATTCATAGAGAGAATTTGGGATGGCAAAGATTAAAATATAGTAGTTGCTAAAACCTATGACATAAAATGCAGTATAACATTTAATTTTTGTTCTTTATATTATTATGAAAACATAAAAAGAGAAAATACCAGTTGTAACTGTGAAGTAAAAACTAAAAAAAAAGTCAGTTTTATTTGGTTTTGCCTGACAGCATTAGACTGTATATAATGACAGAACAAAAAAATGACTAAAAAATACAAAAATTCCCACCGGACATTAGGAATTGTTACATCTTAAGTGAGTTACCCCTTTTGGTATCCTTTTGTTTATAATTGACTGTAACCATTATTGTCTCCATTTTTAGATATTAATAGTGAATTCAATTAAAACCTTTGAGGTATTTTGGATATTCATGAAGCACAATGATCAGAAATGCATCCAATTATAGGTTTTATGGTTGTGGGGGGGGGGGGGGGACACACTAAAAACAAGTGTGTAACATTTTCTTATAATACAGAATTTTTTTTTTCACATTATTATTTTCATTATCATATCTTTGGATGACTTTAAGAAGGACAGTGTACATTCAAATTGGTATCATTGACACAGTTTACCCTTTGTCCCTCCTTACTGTCACTGCCATGGAATTTAGCACTAAAAATTTAACGTTAATACGAAAATTAATTATATAAAATAAATTAAAATTTTCACAAACTATTCCAGTATGTTTAGGGAACTGGGAAATAAAAAGAACAGAATATTATTTGAGTTAACAGAGAGAAAGAATGTAGAAAATGTAGTGACATAAAAAATTACAAAAGAAGCCAAACAATGTATTTTTTAATTTCAGTTAATGGGAATAACAGCCACCTTTTGTTAAGATAAGAGAAAGTTTATACAAGATCAATTGACATGTGTTAAACAAACGGATGCCACTCTTCAAAAACATGTTATGTGAGTGTGCAGTATGGTAAGGGACGATAATGATTGTGTGCACTGCCCAGTGTATAAACTGAATTCAAGAATATTGTTTGGTATTGTTGTGGCTGTGCTAAACCTCGTACAGTGATCACATTGCCATTGCTAGTAGCACAGTGTATCAACATTTTTAATCTGTTGAAATCCTAATCAAAGAATACAGATTCATGATATGTTGAGAGATGATTAGTTAATTTTCAGATGGGAATCTTTATCAACTCAGCTTACAAGTTATGTTTTACTTTGTTATGCAACTTCCTTCATTTTGGTAAATCAATGCTCTATAAAGATTCACATTATTCACTGTATAATTACCAGCATGTACTACAATGTAGTAAAATAAAATAATTATTCTCATGTTACCATGGCAATGCAAATGGCAAACCATGGGAAAGGCTTGGTAATAGCATTTTCTTCAAAGTAACCAAAGATATGGACATCAATTTTGTTTTCATTTTGTTATAATGGTGACCTATGTTGAGAACCTCTTATTACAAGTTCTTGGGGAAGGATTGAGGTTGGTATAAAGTTAACACATCTACTGTGAAAATGTGAGAAAGTATTTGACACCTGGCTGTGATGTCATCCAATTTAATTAAATATTTTTAATTTGACTGTTTCATGTGATGTTCCTACTGAATCAGATGTCACAAATGAATCATGGAAGTAAAGAAACTGTAGATAGTTTTATGTGAGAGTTTGAAAAATTTGTGATTATCAGAAATTCCATTCTCCAAATTGGACATCTTGACAAGATATACTGTTATATATTTATCCAATAAAGGGATATGTGATGTAAGCTTGCAATATGTGTAAAGAAAGCTCAGTTTGATTGATATAGGGGGGGGGGGGGGGGATAGTTGGGAAGGATAGCTGGGGTGAAGGAAATCTGGGGGAGGATGTGGGTACATGTTTGAGTAATTGTGAGGGAGTAGGTTGGGAGGGAGGGAGGGTTAATGATGTGCTGCAAGATAAAATGAAACAACCAAGAAATGTGATAACTATTTCTTTTCAATAAACAGTGGCACTTGTTGTATCCTCTTGTGAGAAAGGCATTGACCAAATTGATTCTATGTCAGTGTTGAGGTGGAGCGTAGGCAAATGGGAACAGCAAGGGCTGTTTGAGACTTTTTAATTTTTTTTTAAATCTTATGCATCAGTTCTCTAGTGTAAAGGACAATTTTTTACTCTCAGGAAAAATGCATTACAGGAAAAAGGCAAAAAAAAAGGATTACAAAAAAAAGAAAAATATTGTAGAAACAAAAGTAAAAATAAACAAAAAAGCAGTATATTATATCATTTGTTGTGTTTATTTGATCTGGTTTTCTATTGTCCAGATTTGGACTCCTATTTTGTTACTTTTTTCAGAAAGATATCAATGATAGAACCTGGGCACAAAAAAATGAAATCGAAGTTGATCCAACTCGCATCTCTGTCCACGTACATTGTAACCACGGTAACCATGTGATCATGACTATTTGTAAAGTGAAGAAGAATCAGTAGTCTCTTGGAAAGTAAACATTACTGTGGAAGGGAGGAACAGTGTGTGGGGTGGGGTTACAGGGAGGATTACAGACCTAAGTCAAAAGTCAAATTAAGGTCATGCTAAGGAGCATCATATATTTTCAGCTCTTATTTGTAGCACTCCCTTGTATGCATCAGCCATATTATTCACTGGTAAGGAGTTTACGAGGAAGAATTTTTATTCTAAAAGATATCAATGTCCAGAAAAACCAGTCTTCCCTATGTGAAATAAAGACATATATGTATTTTCTTTTACCAATTTCAGGCTAGCAAATCAGCTCTGCCACCAACTTGCCCCCCCCCCCCCCCTCCCAAGGCACATTTTAAATAGTAGACAAATCCACCCTTCACACAGCCTATGATATCTTTATCCCACAGCGCAGAGTGTCGTCAGCTTCTGATCTGGTGTCAAATTATTCTGTTACTTTATATTTCTCAGCGTTAGTGAAAGTTGACAAAATATCACTCTTATCAACGTTGAAGTAATTTCTACCTAAATCGTAGGATTATTCTCAAACTTTGCAGTAGCTGTCAAACGCTTTTCTGTTTACCCGTTTTAAGATTGTTCCTAGTTGCTTTCCTGGACCGACTTCGAATGTGTGAGGAAAGGGCACTCCTTTAGCCCTCTCATATATATGGTGCATGGTTTGTTCCCACTTCACTGGTAGAGTTAGTTGTTTCTTCAGTGAACTTTTGACGTGTTTTGGATTCTGGTACACTTTACCGTCAATGTTTGAATAAACCTGAATTAATGGTTCTTCTAATGTCACTTCCTCCAGAGCTGTACCAAACTTTTCCTCTGCTGGTTCCATGAATGACGTATGAAACGCTCCGCTCACAGGTAGACGACGAGTTAGTTTAAGGGAGAAGTCTTTCGCTCTCTCTTGAATAAAGTCCAAGGCCTTTAAACAAGAAAAGAAGAGCCAAGATAATGGAATTAAAATATATGAAATAATTCGTTCTAAACATTTGTTTTAAAATAATTATACATCGATTCTATACACGAACAAAATGGAAATATTAGCTTCAGATAAATGTGAGGATATATAATAAGGCCAGTTTAAAACCAAATGAGTCACAGTAGTCGGTCCAGACTGCAGCTGATATTACTACAATTACCTTACAATGGACACTCCTAAGAAGTTACAGTACCCTATACACTGTTCGCATATAGATCAATATGTAATTCAGTGCAACACCAAGACACATTGAAGTCATTTCTGGAAGAAATTGATGAATTATCTAGTAAGATTCACTAGATTGAATGATTCAATTCTAGGAGATCAGTAGAGAACTGGTTTCACACCAGCTAGAGTTGGTTCTGAAGCAGTAAAATGGATAGTCCAGAGAAAAGTTATTTTTTTGACTAATCATATCTGGTCATGTTTGCATTCATTGCCAAAAACACATTTAAAGTTGATGTTCTGTAAACAGAATGGGAACATGAAGTAAACAGGTGTGTTAAGTGCACACTGATGAATTTGGTTTACATCTTTGTTTTACATTCTTCACTCAATTTTCTTATCAAAATGGGAATCATTAACAACAGGATATATGGATATATATATGGATATATGGATAACTCACATCCTATAAAGTTAGTTTGATTCCAAAAGCATTCATGAAATTGTCAAGAATTGTGAACAAAAAACAATCACAATTTGTTCATCACATCAACATCATAAATTGTTCAATACCTATGTAAATTCTCTCTCTGAATACAAATTGTTGCCAAATGCAATTTATGCAAACTATTTCAAACATGTTTAACCTCAACATTGCCAGCTAGTACCCTGGCATCTGGATACAAGTAGTTAGCTACGGAGCACATGGCGCCCTCTATCCCATGGTTCTGGCAGTATGTGGCCGCCTCCTTGCAGATGTAATTGTATCGTGCCTGGTCTCTGCCGACAACAGAGAGCATTCCCGTCTTGACCATTTCTGATGCTCTTTGCATAGCTTCTGCCCGAACTTGAATGAGAAAGACAGCTGTGGATGGAAATGTAATAAATTGAAATCAAAGTTTCATTTTTCCCTTGGTGGTCCTTGGTTCTCAAGGAATATCTCTGTAATTAGCCCAGTTTTTTATAGCGACAGTCCAGAAACTATATCTATGGCCCAACCCAACAGTGGGTTGCCAAGAAATTTCCTGTGCGTAATGGGCTTTTTTCCTGACAGCCGAAAGTATGTCTACCTCTCGGAGCTTGCTGTCCGACATTGATGAAATAATATTTTGTAATGTTCATCAAATCGTTAATACAAGCTAGCATTCATACATCCTGAGTGTCGATTCTGAGAGTGCAGTGATCTGATGGGTCATGGCTCAGTCCTCGACTCCTCATGGAAGATCCTGGGTCGTGGGCCTAATACAGTTGTAGATTTCAGATTGCTGTTAGATATTAGTTGGTTATGGTTAATAATAAAAAAGTACTTAGGACAGTACTAAAGGAGAGGACATATGATGAAAGGGCCTACAAAGCTATCAGATGCCAAACACATCATGACTTTTCTTTTTTAATTTCTAAATAATCGAGCAGTCATTTAATAGTATGAAGTTAATCCACTTTTTACTTTAAAGTCATCGTGCTGGCAATTTTTTTTGCGACTGTGAACTCCACTGACCTAAGCTGATCTATGACCTCAACATTAAAGAAAAGGATTCATGTACACAACCAATTGAATCAAAGTATGAGGTTCATTCAACTTTTGATTGTGGAGTTAATACTGTATCTTTTATAAGCTAGTCCAAAAAACAATAAGAGTCTTGTACACACCAATGTGCATATATATATGTATGATGTCAATCCTACTTTTACAAGATTGTGGCAAATTTTAGTCAAAATACAGGTTTTAATAATGTCCACACCTCTAGATCTGTGAAACTGAAAGTTACCACACACCATCTTCAAATGACAAGGCACCAGCAAATACCAGAGCAGCAAACTCTCCCACGCTAAACCCAGCAGCTGCTACACAATTCTCAATGGCCTGTATTTAGAAAAGAGAGAAAGTCATTTGTTGTCTGGTAATTAACTAAGTGTATCATAAACATCATAAACTTGGTAATAACGGACAGCTTATGAGACACTTACAAAACACTTCATTTGATCTACCTGAATTACTAAGTGCACTAAACTCCTACGTAATTTTCGACACAGACTTTCAAGAAGTTATCCTAAATGTAATGTAAGTTACATTGCACAGCACAGAATATTATTCAATATTGTTAGGAATCTCTGGAAATTTAAACATCCATAGGTGTATCTATGTCCTTGCCAATTTCAAGATAGACTTGATTATAAGATCACGTAAAATACTGTTTACCTGTCACATACACTATTAGACATAAATGTAATGCGAAAGGTGTGCTCCATAAGTCAAACCAAACCCTTTTGTATTGAGTCTGTTGATCAAATAATCTATTAACGTTTCTGCATAGTGTACGTAAATGACATTTTGCACAGTACTGTGAAAGAAGGCAGAACAGTGTTTTGGGAAATGAAGAAAATACAGTAAATCCTGATTTGATTCATTTCTTGATTAGAAGAGTTTTATATTTAATAGCTGTCCTCGTCCTACAAAAGAGGAAAGGGAGAGGAAAGAGGAAAGGAAGAGGTCCCGGGGTGGGTGTGAGAGAAGAGCAAGGGATGGAAATGTACAGTACAAGTCTACAGCATGAGGTGTAAATGGCATGTGAGGTTAAAATATGCCTTTTGTACACAGTTTTGTCCACTTTTCAGAATTCTGCATTCCCAATTTTATCAATAGTCACACTCAAAATTTGACAGAGCAATGATTCAGATGTTAGGAGATTTCTATTAATGATATCAGAATCAAAACATTGGTCCATAGTGTACCAATACTGTGTGACTAACATAATGAAAACTACTTACAAGTCCTATGGTTTATAACAATTAGGGAACCCCTAGTGGTTTTACAGATAAATCAAAACCAAAGGGTCAATAGAACTTTTCAAACACATCTCTGAACATTGTCTGTGACTGTTCCCAAGATTTTGGAGGTCAATTCCACAAAATGTTAAGACTACTTTTCAGTTTTCACGTAGCATAATCTTTAGAAATAAGAAGATATACTGTAAGTAGATTGAGGATACAAAACGTGACTGGTGGTTTGACTGAGAAACCAATTCATTGTACAGATACACAGCAAAGTTCATACCAACACAAAAGTCTCAGGTCAACACAAGTTATAAGTTTCTCAGTCACAGGTCAATTCATGTGACACGTCACACTCTATCTGAGCTGATTAAGTCTATTACAGTTAGAATACTAACGTGAAGCATATTCTAGTTTGTGTTGACATATATTGTTCACTGAAGATGTTGTTATAATGACGTCACACATGGCTCATGTTTTGGTGGTTATGTGGGCTATGTATCAAAGCTAATAGAAGCGTGTACAGATGTGGGGATGGAAGACAGCCAAACCGGTTCAAACTGGTTGAGTGCTCATTTGCATGTGCCCATCTGCATATCGGGTTGGCAGTCACCTTGAATCAAGAGTTGGGGTGAGAGGTCAGAGCTAGTTTAGACCAATCAGGTCCAAGTGCAAAGCGTGTGCCCTGTGCTTGACGTTGTAAGTTGTTATTTTAGAGTCAGGGGTTTAAGTTTGTCTCCCAAAGCCACAGACCTATCAGGGAGTATAGTTTGTCTTCCAAAGGGTACAGACGTACAACAGAGGGCTCCGTAATTTATATTTATACTCAGCATTTATGCTAGTGTATTTAAACCCTCCAAAGTTACTGTTGTATTAATCGTTGAGTTTATATATACTGTACCAAGAGTTAATAAAGAAGAATTTATAATCAAATATCCGCTTTTGTAAACTATTTATGAAGACTTTCATGTTTACGCTTGGTTAACATTACTAGTTTAAGGCCCGGCTTACCGTTACCAACTTATACCTGGAACTATCAAAAATATGCCTTACACTCATTCCAATTTTGCTTCCCTCTCCAGGTCAATCAAAAAGTAACGAAGAATGTGCAGTACACGCAGTACAGTAAACGGGGGACTATCTCTGCTGTATATGACTAAAACCTTATGCTAAACAATATTAATAGGCACTTACTACAGACCTTTGGATTTTCTTCTCTTAGCTTCTCAACCGCAGCCAATGATGTCAAGAAGACAGCAGATTGGCAGAAAATAGTCTGATCCAGGTCTTCTTTGGGTCCATTGGTACAAAGTCGTTTCAAATCATACTGTAATATCTCTGAGGCAACTTCAAACATATCCTGCACATTAGGGTACTTCAAGAACCCCTCACACATACCAACATATTGGCTCCCCTGTCCTGGAAAGAGAAGGACCGAAGTAAGAGAGGGATCGACTTTCTCACGTCTCGGTTTCTCCGTAGTCAATTCTGCGATACTTGCTTTAGACAATCCATCAAACTCCAAGATTTCTTTCTCAAGTTGCAATGCTGATTTATCTGTCTCCTCCATCAGAGCAAGTAGTTTTGTTCTACTCTTATTCTGTCCTCTATACAAGAAGTCTCCTCCTTCTCCTTGCTGACCTGAATAACATCTCCATTGCAGGAGCATTCTACTCAAAGGTGGACATTGTTTTAACTGATTTATGCTGTTTGATGATGGAACCAGCTGTCCCACTAGAGTTGTTGATATGGATTTCACCAGACTTATACCAAGTCTGTATCTCTCTAGCTTTATGTGACAGTTCCTGCATATAGGTAGAGCCATTGTCACACCTCAGCAGTAGGAATAAGATTTCTTTGTACGGACTGTGTCGATAGCTGCTAGCAATTCCTACAAATATAAATTGAATTAAAAATAGAACTAAACTGACATTAGCAAACTGCTTATCCACTAGAGAGCCTGTGTTAGAGAATGTGTAAAAGTAAGTTGGCTTGAAAGAGAAAGAGAGGATTAATCCCATTTTTGTCCCTCAACTGTTTATCTCCCACCTCTCCTGTTCGCCTGTTGGTTTCTTTCTTCTCTCCATCCCTTGTCTACTAATCCCCTTACATCTATATCTTTGTGTTCACCATGCTCATTAACCTGTCTGTTTTCTGTGTGTTTTTGTCCCTTCTGTTACTGTAACTTGTCATTTAGCCTTTGAAGAAGATCTTGCTAGGATTGAAACGTCAGGCCAAATTACTTTTACACAAATATAAATTGAGAAAGATATCAATAATAAGAAAAAAAGAAGGTGACCTTTCAGATCATCATCTTTATTGCCCCTGATATGCTATTGTTATACTAGTTAGAATGTTGAAAGAATGATGGGGTTTATTTGATTTTAGGCTGTATTGTAAAATCTACAGGTTTCTTATGGGAATCTCCTTGTTAATAATTACAGCCATGGACGGCGATCATGGGGGGGAGGGGGACGGGGGAACATGTCCCCCCATTATTTTAGGTGGGAGGATAAAGTACCTGATATCCCCCCCAATATTTGGTGGCATAGTTTTTTGTGTGGCTATAAATAGAAAATAATGTGTGAGATTTATCCAAATCATATTTGGCGGTGGCTAAACCTCATCCAACACATGCTGCATGTGGTACATGACTCCTCTCGAGCATATTTTTTTTTTTTATGATATCGAAGTTTTATAGTAGCCGTTATAAGAGGTTTTAATATTTTGTACACCAATGAATTAACTGTGTCTGAATTTTCGAAAATTCCCTGACCAACATTCTTCATCATGCTTCCCTCTACTCGTGCAATTTTGACCAGTCTGTTAGGGGTTGAAGGGGCTTTTTCTATATTGGTTGTCCACAGATGAAATTTTGTACAACATTATGGGTATGTTTTGAAGTGAATTTATTATTCAAATTCTGAACAAATAATGGGCTGAAAAGTTAAAACCTTGAAGAGTGGGGCTGATGGGTATTGTGGGCCATTACGTAGTATTACCTACAAAAGCAATGATCCACAGGAGATGCGATGAGGTCGAACATGATGTGTGTCTGGTGACAATCTTGAAACAGGTTATGGATGAAAAAAAAAACTATTTGGAAAGACTTGATTCCCAGGCAAAACCGCAAAAGTGTTCATCTGGTTGGTCATTTTCAAGTCCTTGGAGTGCCATTTCCTGTGATCTGAGGGGCTATCAAAACCAGAAATTTTCTTGTACGCTCTGCTTTGATAGTAATTCGCACCCCCGGATTAGGAAATCCTGGATATATGTGTATATATATATATATATATATATATATATATATATATATATAGAAAACGTCACAAAGCGCATGAACAATTTGGGTGATGAAAGTTGCTACGTGCCTGCACCAAAGCAAGTGTCCCCCACCCCCCCCCCCAATATTTGAAACAAATCGCCGCCCCTGATTACAGTGTTAAAGCTGACCATAGGTCCAGGTACTGTGCCCACATTAGAAGTGTACTTGCAAGCTTCCCTGGATTTTGAACAGAAATAAATATCTAATCTACTTATTAGCCCTAGGTATGTACAGTATGATTCCAATTTATCACTAAAAAAATTTAGGGCCTAGGCCTAGACCTAGTACGTATCAGTTGCTAACATTGTTTTATGTTTGTGTCCAAAATAAATAACCAAGGAATGTTGCCAAAATATTCTTTCTAGAACATTCCTAATGTGCTTTGTCATTAAAACAAAGGGTAATATGTTATATCATAATTGTACCCACCATGCAACCTATGCTCTACCTGAAGTAAATAAATGTTATTATTTTCGTACAACGTTAGTTAGTTTCCCTAATACTATTTATATTACTACTACTAGGACCTACCTGTAACTTAGGCCTACTTCTCTTGGACTTCAGCCAGTGGTAACACGCCGCATGAGTGGCCTATGTAGACTGGCACGAAAGTTTGTTACTGTAGGTCATTCAAAATGTCGCAAACGGACTCATTCTTCCGTTGTCCTTGGTGTCCGCACTTCATTTTTCTTGACTAACCCGGCTTTATTTAAGCACCGAATACCGACCACCAATGTTATAAATGCGCTGTTATACGAAGTGGTTATGAGTACTACTGCATGCCGCCACGCGCTGTATATAGGCTAATATGTTACCGGTGTGATACTTATACTAGATATATATATATAGATAATATACTATATATTAGATACTTATTCCCCGTTCCTCGTTCGACATTCGCGAATGAGTAACTGCTACCTATTCAGTTGCGTATTCGACAATGGTATCGACGTAACACCTCTGGCAAGACAAAAGCTTTCTTACAAGATGTTCAACATTTGGTCGTGGAAAGAGGTTTATCTATGGCCCATGGGTCATATGAACTCTAATGACTATGTAAAAGGGTACCATAATGCATCTTGCCCGGTCCAAATAGTTCTTGACAACTAAAATGACTAGTACTTCATCAGTTCTTAAATTAATGTAAAAAAATTACTTTAGGCCCTAATCAAGACTAGCACGCCTTGGACCACCTTACCAATGGGTCATATGAATTCTTAACACATTGTAGAAGTGTACCATAATGACCATTAAATCAACATTTTTTTAAAACAAATGTAACGGGAACTGAAATAAAAACATTTGGGACCTAATCAAAACCAGCATAGGGTCATAGGAAGTCTAAGGACATTGTAGAAGGGTAACATAATGCGTCTTGCCCGGTCCAAAGAGTGCTTGACCAATTTAAATGACCACTAATTCATTACTTTTTTTAATGAGTGTAACGGGACCACGAAAAAGCTTTGGGCCCTAATCCATGCAGCACGCCTTGAATCACCAAACCGATGGTTAACATGAACTCTAAGGACATTGCATAAAAGTACCATAATGCGTCTAACCCGGTCCAAAGAGTGCTTGACCAATTAAAATGACTATCAAATCATTACTTCTTTAATGAGTAAAATGGGACAACGAAAAAGCTTTGGGCCCTAATCCATGCAGCACGCCTTGGATCACCAAACCGATAGTTAACATGAACTCTAAAGACATTGTAAAAGAGTACCATAATGCGTCTTGCCCGGTCCAAAGAGTGCTTGACCAATTGAACTGACCATTAAATCATTCCTTTTTAATGAGTGTAGCGGGACCACGAAAAAGCTTTGGGCCCTAATCCATGTAGCACGCCTTGGATCACCAAACCGATGGATAACATGAACTCTAATGGCAATGTAGAAGGGTACCATAATGCGTCTAACCCGGTCCAAAGAGTGCTTGACCAATTAAACTGACCATTAAATCATTACTTCTTTAATGAGTGTAACGGGACCACGAAAAAGCTTTGGGCCCTAATCCATGCAGCACGCCTTGGATCACCAAACCTATAGTTAACATGAACTCTAAAGACATTGTAGAAAAGTACCATAATGCGTCTTGCCCGGTCCAAAGAGTGCTTGACCAATTTAAATGACCACTAAATCATTCCTTTTTAATGAGTGTAACGGAACCACGAAAAAGCTTTGGGCCCTAATCCATGCAGCACGCCTTGGATCACCAAACCGATGGTTAACATGAACTCTAAGGACTTTGAAGAAGAGTACCATAATGCGTCTTGCCCGGTCCAAAGAGTGCTTGACCAATTAAAATGACCATTAAATCATTACTTCTTTAATGAGTGTAATGGGACCACGAAAAAGATTTGGTCCCTAATCCATGTAGCACGCCTTGGATCACCAAACCGATGGAAAACATGAACTCTAATGGCAATGTAGAAGGGTACCATAATGCGTCTAACCCGGTCCAAAGAGTGCTTGACCAATTGAACTGACCATTAAATCATTACTTCTTTAATGAGTGTAACGGGACCACGAAAAAGCTTTGGGCCCTAATCCATGCAGCACGCCTTGGACCACATAACCAATGGGTTATAGGAAGTCCAAGGACATTGTAGAAGAGTACCAAAATGCGTCTTGCCCGGTCCAAAGAGTGCTTGACCAATTAAACTGACCATTAAATCATTACTTCTTTAATGAGTGTAACGGAACAACGAAAAAGCTTTGGGCCCTAATCCATGCAGCACGCCTTGGACCACATAACCAATGGGTTATAGGAAGTCCAAGGACATTGTAGAACGGTACCATAATGCGTCTTGCCCGGTCCAAAGAGTGCTTGACCAATTAAACTGACCATTAAATCATTACTTCTTTAATGAGTGTAACGGGACCACGAAAATAATCACTTTGGGCACTTATCAAGGCTAGCACGCCTTGGACCACCTAACCAATGGGTCATAGGAAGTCCAAGGACATCGTAGAAGGGTACCATAATGCGTCTTGCCCGGTCCAAAGAGTGCTTTACCAATTTAAATGACCACTAAATAATTACTTCTTTAATGAGTGTAACGGGACCACGAAAATAATCACTTTGGGCACTTATCAATGCTAGCACGCCTTGGACCACCTAACCAATGGGTCATAGGAAGTCCAAGGACATCGTAGAAGGGTACCATAATGCGTCTTGCCCGGTCCAAAGAGTGCTTTACCAATTTAAATGACCACTAAATAATTACTTCTTTAATGAGTGTAACGGGACCACGAAAATAATCACTTTGGGCACTTATCAAGGCTAGCACGCCTTGGATCACCCAACCATTGGGTCGTATGAATTCTTATTTATGGCCGCATGCAGGGACGTAGCCAAGGCCTGATGATTGGGGGGGGGGGGTGGTGTAGTGGCTGAAATTCCAACTGGATGGGTTTTGGAGCCGGAAAATTCCGACTGCTGCCTTGTACCCCCCCCCCCCCCCCAAGCACTACTCGTCAACGATACGGTCAGTGTCAGTCAGACACCCTATCTTTCGCGACTGCACTTTTGTTCCGAACTTTTTTTCGGTACTGTTGTACCCCTTGCCCTCACTTCACAAACTTATTAATCACTGTGGTTAATTAAGCGAGTAAGCAATTGAGTATAAGTTATCTGCTTGAGAGGCTACATAGACTACTAACTACAAAAGCTATGTTCATGTAACAAAGAGGAAAACAACAAATTTTCAACAAATTATATTCGACGACATAGTGAAATTACCCCAAAATACAGTGCTTTTTCCTAGCGCGCTTAATATTATTTTCTTGGGGTGGGGGAGGGGGTGAGACTATTTATCACTCACATGAAAAAAGGATTTGGAACTTGGAGCATTTGGAATGAATTTGAACAATTAAAAATTTTGCAGAAAAATGTTGAGTTGACGAGATACGATAAGTTGTCAATTAAACATTTTGCCCAAAAAATATTGCAATTGCTCAGTTGGAATGAAGTGAACAATTGAACATTTTGCCAAAAAATGTCCATTTGCCGAGATAAGGTAAGTTGTCAATTAAACATTTTGCAGAAACTTTTTCAATTGCTCAGATGGAATGAAGTGAACAATTGAACATTTTGCAGCAAAACGTCCAATTCACGAGATACGATAAGTTGTCAATTAAACGTTTTTCAGAAAGTTGTTCAATTGCTCAGTTAAAGCAACTGAGCAATCCAACATTTTTCTGTTTTTTGATAAGATTTTATCTTGTACTCTAAACAATTTACTGAAAAATTTCACCTTATAGGGCAAAGTGTTTCTTATGTCGATGGCACTTTTAAGCTTCCGTAGATTAGCATAGAGCATTTTAACTGTATACGATGTACAGTATTTTGGTTAGGCATTTTTTTTACAGTATTCAAAATCATATAAAGTTTTGTATGGTGGAGTATAAGGATCACGAGATACAATTTCTCAATTTGACAAGGAAAACGTGGTAAATATGACTAGGTCACTCACAAATTACAAGAATATATGAATATTAGAGTGCGACAGTCGGAAAAATTAGAGTGCGACAGTCGGAAATTCCGACTGTCGCACTCAAATTTTCCAACTATCGTCAGTTTTACCAAGATTGGGGGGTGAGACACCCCCTACAACACCCCCCCCCCCTCTAGCGACGTCCCTGGCCTCATGTCTATATATGGCCAAATTCTGTAGGAAGGCTTTTACAATTTTAGAACGTTACCTCTAAATGACTTCCGAATTCATTGATATGTCAGCATATATAACACTTTAACTTGCCCAAATCACTTAATAATAATAATAATAATTTATTTTGTAAAGCGTAAAATCCACAAAAGTGCTCTAAAACGCTATGTAACAGCAAATAAGAAATATAAAAATATGACACAAAATATGTAGTAAAAAATGCAGAATTAAATACAATATAAATGAGTATGAAAAATAAACAAAAAAAACATGCACGTTTGAGTATTGCACATGAAAGAAATTTAAATACACAGTTTAAAAATTGCAGTAATGCTGTCTAAAAAGGAAAGTTTTCAGCTTTGATTTAAAGGTCGTGAGAGTAGGAACAGTTTTCAGTTCAGCTGGCAGCTCATTCCAGAGGCGTGGCCCAGCCACGCAAAAAGCTCTGTTCCCATAGCTGTTTGTCTTGGTGATCGGAACCTCCAGACGACTATGACCAGCAGAACGTAGGGCTCTTGTTGGCTGATAAAGACGGATCAGATCTTGCAGGTATGGAGGTGCCATGTTGTTCTGGCACTTGAACACAAGAAGAAGGACTTTGAACCTAATCCGCTGTGATACTGGCAGCCAATGAAGTTCATGCAATATTGGGGTAATATGATTAGACGTTCTTGTTAGTGTAACGATCCTTGCTGCTATGTTTTGGAGCCTTTGCAGTCGTTTTATTTGTTTAACTGGTAGTCCACAGAAAAGTGCATTGCAGTAATCCAGTTTAGATGTTATGAAAGCATGGATTAACTGCTCTGTGGCTTCTCTGGTGAGGTATTTTCGTATTCTTCCGATGTTGTAGAGATGGTACTGAGCAGACCGACACACAGATGTTATATGGTCTTCCATAGAGGCATGTTTGTCCATTATGACACCGATGCTCTTTGCCATATCACTAGGCTCCACCTGATGGTCACCAATAATGATGCTTGGACACTCTATCTTCCTGGCCAGATGCTTTGATGATATTAGAAGCACCTCAGTCTTTGAGTCATTCATTTTCAGGCATTTGTGTGACATCCATTGCCGAACTGAGGCTATGCACTTCTCTAGACGGTGCACAGTGATAGAAATGTCATTGGGATGGAACATAAGATAGAGACTCGAGTCGTCTGCATAGAAGTGATAGTCCATGTCCTGCGAGCGAAGGAGCTGACCCAGTGAAGACGTGTATACCGTGAAGAGCACAGGCCCCAGGACCGAACCCTGGGGCACGCCACATTCTAACGTCTGAGGGTCAGAAGAATCCTTTCCCAGACACACAATCTGTTGGCGATCACTGAGGTATGATGTCATCCACTTTAAGGCGCTACTTTTAACACCAAGGTCACTGAGTGTACTAAGAAGCTGGCGGTGGTCGACCGTATCAAAAGCGGCCGAAAGGTCTAACAGAACCATCAGGCACGCTTTCTGACCTCCAAGAGCTACCATCACATCATTCTGAACGAAATTTCAGGCCTAATCAAAGAGGGAAATTGCAATGTGGGAGTTATTTGAACACAGTGGCATAAAGCGACAGCATCTTTTCAGGGCTAAAGCAAGGCTGTAACAGGCTTGTAGCAGGCTTGTAGCAGGCTTGTGGCAGGCTTGTAGCAGGCTTGTGGCAGGCTTGTGGCAGGATTGTGGCAGGATTGTGGCAGGCTTGTGGCAGACTTGTGGCAGGCTTGTGGCAGGCTTGCAGTAGGCATGCACTGTCATAAAAGCTCAACTGAAGCTTACAGCCGGACAAACAATCAAAGTAATGAACAATCCCCTAGGCCTACCATGCATTAATGGCACATGCAGTAACGTTCAAACAAGGAACGAAGAAAATTTTGACTATTTCCGATATTTAATTCATTTGGGAATACAAATGCGAAAATGCAGTTAAAATTTCAACATGCTGCAGATTCTTTCATATATCTATCACTTAAGAATGTTGATGGTTCGACACTAGGGAGCAGTCACGCTATAATAAACATGACCTCTCAGTCTTTTAAAGGTAATTCCATGGACAAGGTAGGCAGTCAGTTCGTACATCGGTATCAATTAGTTCGAGCCTAATGGTCAAGCGCACTTTAACGAGAGAAAACTTCTAAGAAACACCCTGAATGAATCATTCAATTACAATCAGAACGCATGGTCCTTTGTTCCGCTCCTTCACATTTATCTTATGAAGCATTGAGTAATAGTCATATGGAACATCTTTGCACATAAATTGGTAAAATGTATCAATTCTACCAGATTAAAGTAATTTTGGCATGAAAATTTCTCTTCTACAAGTACATTTCAATCCAACTAGAGAATAAATGAGGAGGGTGGGGGGGGGTGGGAGGGGTGGATATTAAGCATGTTATATATCTCCTGACTTCTATACTCCCATATTTGACTCAGCAGATAGCCTAATTTATATTAACCGAAGAATTAATACATTAAATACAATTCTAAGTGATTAGAAAAGTGTAATTTTGACTAATCGCGAAATTGGCCTAAAATCTGGCACTTTTGTTAATGGATTGAATATATCTCGTGTATTTTGTAAAATTTGTATAGCTAGGTTATGGAAGTTATAATTAATATTCAGGTAAAATTGAATAAAAGGAAATTTTCTAAAAACTCACACTAACTCTGGTCTATGTTTAGTTGGAATAAACCCAGTGAAACTTCTTATGGTGGATCTGCCCTCTATACACTCCAACAGAAACTTTCTATTGAAAAATCGCTAAGAGAAAGGACAAGCACATGGAAACACGATTAAATGAAAAATGCATAGAATGGCACTACATAGGGTAACTTGGATTGGTTCATCACCAACTATGACTAATGGAGATCATCAATAAATCAGAAAAGGATTTCGGCATAAAATATATGTTTAGGTAGAACTACTTCACTTGAAGACTATTTTGCTAAATAAACTACTAAAGCAAGTTTATCTCCGCTTGACCCGAGATGACTGATTGCCTTAGTCAGCTCTATATAGAATGTAGCAGTGGAATCTTTCAGAACCTACGAAGGGGGTAACAGCGTTCACAAACACTTTCATGGAGAGAGGCAAGAAAACTTCTCTGTTCTTTCAATCTGTAAATCTGTGACGTGTGAAACGAATAAAAGAACTTAAGTTCTATGAACTAATAAAAAAAAAACGGTTTTCATTGCGTTGCCAGTCTTCAGTAATCAATTTTTTCTGAGAAATGGAGTAGCCCCTCCAATAAAAAAAAGTGCGCGTGTGTTTCTCCTGGGTGGGAAGGAAACTTTGTATGCTAGTGATCGTGAAGCACCAATTAGAATTAATCTTGCGCGCCAAAGGTGTTGCTTTTCTTTTGTATCACCACCCTGGTACACACATAGAGTAAAACCTCAAAAAAGAAAATGTCGATGAATCTACTGGATAATGATTGTGCATTAGCAATTTGTATTAGTCAAGCACTCTTTTGGACCGGGTTAGACGCATAATAGTACCCCTCAACAATGTCCATAGAATGTATATGACCCATTGGTTGGGTGGTCCAAGGCGTGCTGTTCTTGACTAAAGCCTAAAGGGTATCTATCAGGTCCCGTGAGAATCATTAAAAAAGGAATAGCACTCTTTGGACCGGGCAAGACTCGTTATGGTGCTCTTCTACAATGTCCTTGGGGTTCATGTTAACCATCAGTTTGGTGATCCAAGGCATGCTGCATGGATTAGGGCCAAAATCCGTCTCAACACGGCCCCGAGTGTGTTCTCTTCACTTTCTGTTACATTGTCCAATTAGTGGTCGTTTCGAGTGGTCGTTTTGCTTACTTTAGTTTACGAAATTAAGAACCATTGGCATGGGACACAATACACCACACTAAAATCTATTTCTGTAGTAATGTTTGGTGTTTACCTGAGATCAATATAGTGGATATTTTTACAGTTTGGGTGTTACATTAAGGGTGTTAACAAAGGACAGAAGTTTCCTACTGTCGTTAAGGATAAAGGGAACCCAGTCCTACTTACAGGTCTGTTGGTTATACGGAAGTTTTCTATTGTCGTCAAGGACAAAAGGAACCCAGTCCTACTTCCAAGTTAGTTATACGGAAAACCTTATACGGAAACCTGGGCACGAAAACCAAACTACCAAACGACTGATCCGCTCTCAGCCCCAGTCCCCTTGCATCGGCGATGGTACTTTTTAAGAAAAAGTCACCCAGGAAAGAACCTGGGCACGAAAACCAAACTACCAAACGACTGATCCGCTCTCAGCCCCAGTCCCCTTGCATCGGGACTGTGACTGTGTGATCATCGTCAGGTGTGTATCACCATTCCCTAAAAGAACAGATACTACACATGATCTTAGCCAAAAGGCCGAGAAGCGATGGTTAGCGATGGTTAGCGTGTGCTACCCCACCTACATCAGGTAATACTGTTTCCATGATCCCTAATACCAAGGCTGTATGTATTTTTTTACTTTATTGCAGTGGTGAACTTTTTCTCGTATATCCAACTATATACACTACCGTGTTTGTTTAGGTTCGTGGTGGATAAGAAAATAACATAGAAGAATGCATGAGAAATTCACCTGCGGCAGAAATGAAACATCTTCCAACTGAAAATTTGGTAGCTTGTCACAAACAGCAGCTTTGCAATATTTTGGGTGAAATTACCATAGCTTTGCAAAAGATTAAAGAATATCCCAAATTACCGTCCTATTCCATTAGGGTAACGTTACGATTAGTCAATACATTTGAGGCGTGTCGTGGGCCGTGTTTCGTGGGCACAAATTCGTCCACCATAATATCAAACTGGACAAGACTGCATAATTCACCCAAATAATCCTTCGTACACTTATAACAGTTTCCATGCACAAGGCTCGTTTGTATTTTCTGCTGCAGAGTCCGGACTCGCAAAATGATGAAATCTTATGCAAAACAGAAATGAATAAACATTGTTGAAATCTCTGTGTACGTTTTGTAGTGAATGAAACATAAATAACGCCAAAAGGGAAAGACAGAATCCTTGCTTTTACCGTGAGAGGAGGAGGATTACACTGTGTAATTTAAAGAGGAATTCTATGGTATGGGGGGCACATTTATGGGGGGATGATTTATGGCTGTACACGGATCCTCGCCTTGCCAGGAATTAATGACACAGAAAAGCATACGAAACAACGGAGACTTTCTTGATTTCTTCCCACCGAAATGTTACTCTATTTATCTTAAACTATTAAAAATTTTCTTAGGTAGATTTGGTTTCTCCCACACCAACGTTCCTCCTGGGAAGTACGCGTTTGGATATTTACGTAACGTCTGTTTACGAGATGATCATTTGTGGCTTCCGTACAATTCTCTGGTACCGTATAGCTTTTTAGTATCACTGTTTATAGTTTATCATTCACAAATTCAAGCTGACTTAGTGAACATGGGGTGTTTTCTGGTGCGATTTAAGCCCCTTCTCCCAGCTGGTAAGTTAACTTTACAACACAGCTTTCTTTTCTTTCAATAACTTTCCAATATTTGGAAATTCCATCACTGTATATGTTAAGAGAATGTTTAATGTACTATCATGTTAAAGATATATGATTATTATAATTATAGGCCTCTACACTTTAGAAGTTTATCCAGTCCTATCACTTAGCCAGTAGCTTCGCGATTTGTAAATGATAAGATATCTTACGGTACAATATTAAATATTAAAAGTTAAAGAAATATTAGAAGTTATATTCACATCAGGACCTAAGCTCTGAGGCCGGTGTCACGTGGTCGGCATTCAAGTGATGTAAATTCACAATTCTCAGTCCCAGTGCTCCTTCGTTTCACAACTTTGAATTAAAGAAAACTTTTGATGATGGAACGTTTTATCTTTGTTTTAAGAGAGAAAGGAAGGGAAAGGAGGGACTAAATAGGTGATACGCAGGCGCGTATCCAGGATTTTCTAACCCGGGGGGCGCGAATTACTATCTAAGCGGAGCGCCACCATCGGTTGGCGCGCAGCGTACAAGAAAATTTCTTGTTTTGAAACCCCCCAGATCACCGGAAACGGCACTTCTCGGGCTTGAAATGACCAACCAGATGTACACTTTTTGCCTGAGAACCAAGTATTTCCTAATAGTTTTTTTTCCATCAATAACCTTTTTGAAGATTGTCAACCCGGCACACATCATGTTCGACCTGATCGCATCTCCTGTGGGTCTTTGCTTTTGTAGGTGATTCTACGTCGCGGCCCACAATACCCGTCAGCCCCACTTTTCAAGGTTTTAAGCCCCATATTTGTTCAGAATTTGAAAATTCACATTTCTCGTGAATAAACTCACTTCAAAACATACCCATAATGTTGTACAAAATTTCATCTATGGACAACCAATATAGAAAAAACTTCCTTCAACCCCTTTCAGACCGGTCAAAAATTGCACGAGTAGAGGGAAGTGTGATGTAGAATGTTGGTCAGAAATTTTCTAAAATTCAGACATAGTTAATTTATTGGTGTACAAATATTAAAACCTGTTATAACGGCTATTATAAAACTTGGTTGAAGGAAATGAAAAAATAGCAGATATTTCCGAAACCGAACACTACACACATAGGCGTATGAGGCGCGGCGGCAGTGGCGGAGCTAGGGGTATTGGTCAGGAGTGGCGAGAATGGTCTGTAGGGGCGCTTTCGACACTATCTAAGCGGAGCGCCACCACTGGTTGGCGCGTAGCGTACAGAAAATTTTTGAGTAAAGATACTCCCTAGATCGCCGGAAATGACCCTTTCCGGGCCTGGCTAATTTGCAGATAAACGAAGAATAAGGTGTCATCGCCAAATTACACCAACAAAATGTGACAAATGTCAATAAGTAGATGAGAGCGCAATAAAAAAGTCAATAATCTAGAATAAGTAAAAAGTGGTAAAGAGCTGAAAAAGGCGCCAGCAGTCCATTTGAGTCCGTCAGGGGGGCATCCGTCCCCCCTGACCATATGGACGCTCCGCCACTGCGCGGCGGGGGTGCAGGCCCTAATTCGCCATTAATAATGTAAAAGAGAGTTTTGACATAATTGGACCTCCATGCTTTTTATACATCTACATGAGACATGTCGTTGTTTACATTAGCATCCCGCGGTATACTGCGCAATTTGAACGGACCGTACGGTACATGATGGCATGCGATGTAATAACCGATTCTTGCTTATATGATATTGACATGAACACGTTGAACGCGCGCTTTGCGCGCGAAATTTTTTTATTTTTTTTTTTTTATTATTTTTTTTTAAGGCAAGTCGGACAGTTTTGAGGCTTTTCATCCTGGAACGCCATTTTCATGCTCACTGATATGATGTGATATCTGCTGTTTGCGTTACAAATTCGAACAGGCGCGTAGCGAGGAATTTGCCAGGGAAGGGCCAAAGCTGTAGGCAAATTATCTAAGCGTAGCGACACCATAGGTTGGCGCGAAGCGTACGAGAAAATTTTGGCCGAAAATGCCTCCCAGATCGCTGGAAATGGCACTACCCAGGACCATTTGTTCGCGCGAAGCGTACAAGCAAATTTTGGCCGAAAATGCCTCCCAGATCGCTGGAAATGACACTTCCCAGGCCTTGTAAGTTGCCTCTAAGCACTTTCTATTTTGAAATTACTTAGCGATATCATTTAAAAAAATGCTGAATGGGGGGTGGCGGGCGGTCGCCCCCATCCCAAAATGCGCCATGTTCCCCGACGACACGGTCGAGTTCGAGACCAGCCACAGTTGGTTTCATAGCACAATTCTACACATGCGTTATGATAGACCATATATACTATATATATAGATCATTAGTGAGAGATGAAAATGGAAACGTCAAAAAATGGAGTTGTCGGTGTAAGGGGTAGGGTGAGTCACACTTTTACGAAATCATTGATCCGTCACATGCTACCCTTCAGCGCTGTAATGATGTCACTGTTCCTCTTTCTCTTCCCGGTGTCTTCGCGTTTTGCTTTTACTCCCTCTTTTTCTCCTTTTTCTCACTTTCTTCTTTTTCTTTTCCCTTCCTTCCTCTCCTCCTCCTCTTTTTTCCCCTCTTTTTTCCTTTTTTCTTCTCTTTTTTTCTCTTCTCTTTTTCTTACCCGGGGGCGCGCGCCCCCAACGCCCCCCCCCTGGATACGCACCTGATACGAGCCATAATTATAACTTTGAAGAGACGTACAAAATTGTGATATTTCTGATATGATAGACATGGAAGCATTGACTCAAATTTATGTCCTTATGTTATATCTCTCTGTCTGTCATAAGAAATACAACCCTCCATCATAGGCGTAGGAGCCTCATTTCATTTGGGGGGGGGGGGGGGGGCTGTAACGACTTGCCCGAAAATATAACCAAAATTTTTCGCGCGCTCCGCGCGCGCTCCACGTTTTAATGTGCCTATCATATAGGCATTCTTCGGTTATTACATCACATGTCGTACAATCGTTTTCCGTGTTTTAACCCTTCCAATTATTGGGGAAGTCGTTACAACAATAATGATAATAATATAACCATTGAAATACACATTGCAAGTTCTTCTTCTCTCAGAAGGTGTCAGTGGCGGAGCTATAGGGGTATTGGTCAGGGGGGGGGGGGAGAATGCTCTGTAGGGGCGCTTTCGACACTATCTAAGCGGAGCGCCACCACAGGTTGGCGCGGAGCGTACAGAAAATTTTTGAGTAAAGATACTCCCTAGATTGCCGGGAATCACCCTTTCCGGGCCTTTCTAATTTGCAGATAAACGAAGAATAAATAGGTGTCATCGCCATTTGTCAGAAAATTGTACCAACAAAATGTGACAAATGTCAATAGGTATTCCAGAGCGCAATAAAAAAGTCAATAATCGCGAATAACTTGTAGAGAGTGGTAAAAAGCTGAAAAGGGCGCCAGTAGTCCATTTGAGTCCGTCAGGGGGGCATCCGCCCACTCTGACTGTATGGACGCTCAGCCACTGGTAGGTGCCCGAAAAATTCTCAGCATATTGCCCGAATCCCCCACCCCCCCCCCAAAAAAAACTTGAAAAACACATTGCAAATTATTTTCTTTCAGTAGGTGCTCGAAAAATTATCAGCATATTGCCAGAATTTTCACAAAAAATTTGAATTACACATTGCAAATTATTATTCTTTCAGTAGATGCCCGAAAAATTCTCAGCATATTGCCGAAGTTCCCCCCCCCCCCAAAAAAAATGAAAAACACACTGCAAATTATTTTCTCTCAGTAGGTGCTCGAAAAATTCTCAGCATTTTGCCCGAATTTTCTCCAAAAAATATGGTTGGGGGCTGCAGCCCAGCCAGCCCCCCCCCCCCCCGCCTCCTACGCCTGTGCCCTCCGTCATACAATAAATCGTAGGCTGGTGTACAATTCCCTGCACCAGACAATGACACCAATGGGGATGAGATTCCCATAAAGTGTTCAAATTTTTTTCTTCCTTGAGATGATCTAATTTTAATATGGTGAGATAATTCACTGCCTTTGGATCGATAAATTGGCCACCTCTACTCACTTTCAGTACTGGCGTTAGAACGTTTGGTACTGATTGTGTACCCCCGTCCCCAATCTCAATTCCTACACAGAGAAATACATTTCTTTGTTAAAACTTCACTTTTGATGTTGCTGAAATTTGTCCTTAATTAAGCCATCTCGATTTTTGCCCACAATCCCTGATCCATTTGCCCGGTTTTACCCCTTCACATTCCTTAAACTCCGCGACTATCACATTAAAGCCCTACTTTTTAAAAAAAAGGTGGCACGAAAACCAAACTACCGAACGATTGATCCGCTCTCAGCCCCATTCCCCTTGCATCGGGACTGTGACTATGTGATCATCGAGAAGCCCTATACTTTTTAAGAAAAAGTCGCCCAGGAAACAACCTGGGCAAGAAAACCAAACTACTGAACGACTGATCCGCTTCTAACCCCCAGTCCCCTTGCATCGGTACTGTGACTGTGTGATCATCGTCAGGTGTGCATTACCATTCCCCTCAAAAGGGAACAGATACTACACATGATCTTAGACAGAAGGCCGAGAAGCCCTACTACTCTAAATTTTAAACTTATTTAACACATCGTTGTACGACACAATTGACGTCAAAACTAATATAAATTGTGAATAGCTTCAGTATCGTGCTGATCACGATAATGGCTTAAATCCCCTAATTGGTAGAGTTTGATGACAAATTGACAATATTTAATCAAAAAGCGCGTGCACAAGGTTACAAAACAGACGTTAATAATCTAGAAATGAAAATACTTTGAGAAATTGTGACAAAAAATAAATTCAAATGAAGTTTTTGTGAGAACAGCGAATTATTTGTACTGGTTACGTTACAGGTCGATAAAGAAATGAATATTCATTTTCTCGAAAAATGTATAAGATATTGTTAAGCGTTATCCATGCTCTATGTTGCTGTACTGTGTTGCGAACCAACTTTTTTAATTTTAGAATTACGTTACGTAAAGAGGCGAACTGGGTGATTGGTCAATGTTCAGTGTACCCTCTGCGCTTGCGCGAATCCCATGGAGCGCCAAATTGTGTATGGCTGCATGTTTTTACCTCCATGGGCTGACAAAGCCGAAAAAGAAGGATAAGGTTACCCCACACACTGAAGTACGAGTATAAACAAAGGTGGTGGGAAAGTATGTGTTTGAGAAAGGTTAAATCAAAAACTTTACGAAGACAAGAATTCACTACTTTATGTACTCGTTTTTGAGTAGTCGAATTTTCAAAACAAATATGTAAATGTAGAGTAAAGCAGTTCACGCTTGAGAAATCGTTTGAGACATACAGCAAAAAAATTGGTATATATAGTTTCGAAATTTAAAGGGAAAAATTCTAGTTTCAATTATTTACAATTTCTTACGTTCTACGTAAAATTCGTATGGAGAGGCTCGTAAAACCGCGCCCATTTCTGCCCACCTCTCCCAGTATTTGTTAGCTTATCACACCACGCTATTTATTATCATTTGGAAAGATATTCTTCAAATATTTCAAGGTATAAGGTATTCTGTAACACAAAGAGAGCATGGCAATATATGGGGAAGAGGACCCAAACATTCCTGTCATTGAAAGTTGGCATAGACTTTGGATTTTCAAAATTCTTTTTGAATTCAGATTTAACTTCGTTCTCAGTGTTTATTCGATAATGTTGCTAGGTTTGCTACAATGCAGCTTGATGCAGCCCCTGCCCCCCCCCCCCACATCCCTTCGGACCTGCCCATTGTGGGATCTAGAGATACGTTCCACATAAATTGAATTCTCCTCTTCAGATATATTTTGTGCTTTAAACGAGATACGAAGATAAAATGAAAGACGTCAAATTCCAAATTTACCGGGGACTTCGCCGCCTGTAACCTCACCATGCACGAACCAGCCCAAGCTTTCAAACCTAATGAGCTGAAAGCCAGTGGTGGGGCCGTTGCACAGAATAATTTCATATTTGTAGATGTCGAAAAGTGCATGCGATATTTTCAAATTACGACGCTCGTTTTTTCTCCAAATTCGACTTCCACCTCAAAATATTGATGGTTTATGTCAAGCAATTGGTGTTTACCCTTAAAAACTGCGTTCTACGTGGAATCCACCAATTTCAATGTTTAATCATTATGGCATCAGAGGAAAATGCTTATAGAGTTATTCATGGACAGGCAGGCGCGGCGGAACTGAAAAATTATTGGGGGGGCTAATGTGTGGAGACTATCTAAGTGGAGCGCCACCATCGGTTGGCGCGGAGCGTACAAGAAAATTTGGTTTTTTTTTCAAACCCCCAGATGGCCGGAAACGGTACTTCCCGAGTGTTTTATGCTGCGAATACCTAGCCCTAAAATATGGGTCTCAAGCCTGCAATTTCTCAGATTGCACGTAAAAGTCTCTAAAAACATTGTAATTTGTATATTCGATGGTGTTTTAAGAGAGTAGCTATTACTCGTAGTGTTCTCGCAAAGACGTTTTTGAGTGTAGTAAGGGCAGTGGCGGAGCTAGGGGTATTGGTCAGGGGGGGCAAGAATGGTCTGTAGGGGCGCTTTCGACACTATCTAAGCGGAGCGCCACCACAGGTTGGCGCGGAGCGTACGGAAAAAATTGAGTAAAGTTACTCCCTAGATTGCAGGAAATGACCCTTTTCGGGCCTTGCTAATTTGCAGATAAACGGAGAATAAATAGGTGTCATCGCCATTTTGTCGGAAAATTACACCAACAGAATATGACAAATGTCAATAGGTATATGAGAGCGCAATAAAATAGTCAATAATCGCGAATAAGTTAAAAGTAGTGAAAAGCTGAAAAGGGCGCCAGCAGTCCATTTGAGTCCGTCAGGAGGGGGGGGGGGGATCCGCCCCCTGACTGTATATATGGACGCTCCGCCACTAAGTAAGGGGATGTTGGAGAACTGGCTGAAATGAGGCAAGTCATTGGCCTAAGACGAAGTTGTGTTACGCTTACCGGTACTCACACTAACTGCTTCCACTTTTCACGGGGCGTGAAGACGCGGTTGGGGTGACAATGTGGTCTATAGCCAGGGGACGGTCCGAGGGACCAGGGTCCCCCAGCAATTACTAAAATTATTACACCTATATAGTATACGTGTGCATCGGACAGATCGACAAGTATGCATTGAAAAATGGGCAGATGCACGTTTCGGAGCCTTGGTAAATATTGGGGGGGCTTATCATGCATTTGCCCCCTCAACTTTTTCATTGGGGGGGGCTGAGCCCCCCCCAAGCCCCCCCGGTTCCGCCGCCACTGTGGACAGGTCCCACCTGCTTTCGACAATTTCCTTGTTCACACCCATGATATTCACAATAATAACACACGCCACATATAAATTGTGCGACCTAATCGCATTCACACCAATGTAGGAAACTGTAGCCTTCGTCGTCGTACAAGCATCACATTGAATTCTCTGCTGCCTAATGTCAGGTCACAACCTTGCTTCCCTTAATTCGTTTAAATACAAATTTTACTTCAACTTTTTCCTTTCTTTCCTTTTTCTTCCTTTTCTCCATTTGTCTTAGTTATTTTCGTAATTCTTTTCTTTATGTTAGTTATTTGTGTACTCTATGCACAGGGAGTGTCTCACTAGATAAGCCCACAATGGGTTTTTTGATACACTTGCTTTCACATTCCATAACTCTCTGCATTAGCTAATTAAAATGTGTACATGTTGTGAGAAAAAAATAAATAAATAAACGAAACGAAACGATAATGTGGTCGTTTATGGCGTAATTCGGTTTTTCACTTAAGATAATGATGTTTTATGTCAAATCGAAATGTTTAAATCGGATTTGTTCACCCCTAATTTCAACTTTCATCTAGAACATTTGATATTTCTCTATTAAATGGTGACGTTTTACTTTGAAGTTTTAGACGTGTTTTTCCTTATTTATAGCTTATTTTAGCATGAAAACCTATATTTGAGTAATTATGACATCTCAATTACACTCGTGAGATTAGACGTGTTTGATATATCATCCTATCTCTTTGAGTCACTTCATTGGTATTTCTGATCTGGTCTTTACATTCTCTGTTTTTCAGATACTTTACCAGTCCAGTGTACCGAGGATTATGATACCCAGGATGTCCGACATGATAGGAGTCTACTTGGTCTTCAGATCCATCCTCCCAGGATTCAATCAGTTCCTACAGAGTTTGGTATGATGTCATCTCCATATATCATATTCCAATAAATTAGAAACTTCACTTTATATGCCTTCTTTCTCTGCCCAAAATATTGGCTTCATTACAGTATATATAAGATTACGCTAAATATGAAGTTGTTAAAGCAAACTTACTTATTAGAATTGTGTAAGGATGAAGAACCATGACGCACTGCAATAGAAAGTTCCACGATCCATGGCTATAGTTACTACGTATTATTATCATGGATGATTTATTAACTGCAATATATTGAACAGCCAGTTGGCACAATTTTCCAATGCTTCACCACGCTATTGTCTTCTATTGAACAGACGTTTTTAAGCTTTATCAAATATAAGCGAGGTGTTCATAATGCTCACAACGTCAGTGATTGCTTTGAAGCGGGAACTGAAAGTACATCAATACCAAATGTTGTCCCAGCTGAGTGATATTAAATAAAATGCAGCACTTCTCTTACACTCTGTACAGAAGTTATCTGTACACAGAAGACTGGTCACTCATCCTTCTCTTTAAATACATTAACGAGGTAGTTAGATATTTTACTTAAAAAAAGGAAAGTCACCTGGCAATTATTTTTATCTGGTCGTGAAAATTTCTGTTTTATCCGTTTCTGGTTCAAAGTTCTGGACGTCAAGATTTTGTCCCACTTTATATTCGGAATTGTCCATGGTCAGAAAGGCTCAGCCTTCAGCTCCTCAATGTAACAGTTGTAATAGAAAGAAAGTGTCAATTCAAGCCAACAGTGCTCTAGTCGAGTACATGTAAGTCAAGTACTTCCGGGTACTTGGGTTTCGAGTACCAAGTTCTAGTCCGATTACTGTTTTTAATAATCCAAGTACCGAAATGGAGTACTTTTTCTTCCGGCTTCTTTTTTCGAGTACTTTTTCGAGTTCCATATGAAAAGTCCGTTATGTTAATGTTCCAAGATTGGTATTGTAAGCAAACGAATATTAATAACCTGACATCGTTGTTTTTGATTTGTTGTAGATGACTTAAGCCCAGCAATTTGCCCAGCGACTGACCGTTGTTCATCTGAAAATGGACGCTTGGTCACCCATCCCAGCGACAACCATTGAATCAATTAAAGTGGATATTAGATTTTCTGAGATTTACTCAACGTAATGAACCGGATGGAGGACGACATCACGCCAACAACATGTTGCAGTTTTCCTTTCATTTTTTGTGGTTCTGTTCAAGAGGGTGACGTCATCTTGACTAGTTTCCGTTATCATATATCCAGTATTGTAGTAAAAGTGCACGTTTGTCTGTAATATATTTTCCCATGTGAATGTGCACGATGTATTGTTTACATTTATTTCTTTTCAGTACAAAGAGTGTCAAAGACTATATCCATGCATCATGCATTTATGATGCCTATATGAGCCTTGAACACCAGTGGTACTTCAAAACGAAGTCAGTTTGTCTTATCTATAACAGAAGCCTGCCCCCCCCCCCCCTCCTCGTCCCCGCTTGAAGGGCCTCTCCAACCAACATGCGAGTTTCTAAAGTAAAAACAGAATGGTTACCTAGGAGCAAGTTCTATAATCTATTTCTACAAACTTATATTGTTGTTATTGATTACAAATTTGACACTGTTTTGTTATTTACGGTGGTGTCTGCAAACTATAGTCCACTTAAAAACCCTGGCGAGATATGAGCAATGCTCACTGGCATTTTCAAACACTTACATTTATATTGCATTACAGCTGCTAAATTATATCCTGAAGTCACTGCTTACAATGGTTTGAACTTTTTCAAATTTCCTCCAAAACAGCGATTTTTAGATAATTTTAATGTTCTGAAATCTTGTCATAATAAAGCAACGTGTTCTTTTTTAATTGTAATTTTGCCACATTTGCTTTGCTTTGTATAATAAGATATTTTTCTTCAAATTCTGTGTAATCAACAAATTTTGTTGTGACATTTAAGGGTCATCATTCAGTACGTATTTGTCTACAAACGTAAAAGTTAACTATATAAATGAATATCCTGGTACATGGCTTGTTCAGACAATTATGGATTTCCCGAGTAGAAAAGACTGGGTCAGAATAAACTGATTTAAGTTGGAAAATGAGTGACCATAATTTACTAAAGTATTTAGTGAAAATTCAGATTACCAGTGTAAGTTTTTATCTCAAGTAATGTGCCGTGTCAGTCCTAACTGAAATATGTATATTATAGTTCTAACATTACATTTTGGTTTACTGTATATACGCCAAATAGGCAGCTGAAATATAGACAATGGTGATGGTGTGTGGTGTCTGCTATGTTGTTTGTACACCTGAGTCCTTAATTTTTCTTGTAATGTGAATTTGTGATATTTCTAGTAACGATGATCAAGTAGGTCTCAGGAAAGAGTAATCCACAGCACAAAGAAATGTAGACATATATGGCCTTGATGCGTCGAGGTATTGGCTGCTATTTGTAACCGAATAATTGGGACTACTATCTTCTTTGGAAATTTAGACAACAAGCGGGGGGGGGGGGACACCATTAAGTAACTACGGTCATGTGTTTTTTTTCCCCTTTTCTTTACAGGGAGTCCTCTACTTTGTTAAGCCATCTGAAGGTTTTTTAGAGGACCTCCTATCACATTGTATATATTCACGTGATGAAACAAAATAAATCAATCAATAAATCAATGTGTGTATGTACTGACGACTATGAAATAGTACCTAAATGTTTGTTTGCCACCCCACCCCAAACCCCCACTCCCTTCGCCCTCCATCCCATCAAATTCTGTTATACCTCTAATTGAGGAAGTTGGTCGCCAGTGTAGTCCCCACCATGAACCAATTTAGCTGAGGCATATTCGTGAAGTTACAAAATCTGTAGGAATATTGTGTCAGTGTGCCTGGCATATTTGAAGTGACCAATTGGGGGGGGGGGGGGTTCCTGATTAGCATTGGGCAGTTTGTTTCTGGACAGGTATGGTCCATATGTGAGTCACTGAAAAACCATGTGTTTAGAAATCATTACTCGAGATAGAAATACACTATAGAGAGCTTCCCATAGCTTTATTTTGCACATAAGACAGCCTGCATCAATAAAGAACCCATTTTCCGAGGGGGTCACATGGATTTTTTTTTTTCTGTCTTCAAAGATTTGGTTACATTAAAAAATCAGTCGTTTTGACCTTTTTTTCAAAAAAATTGTGAGAACAGTGAAAACCTTGAAGTCAACTAACCCTATCCGATACAACTAGCTAAGCCATACAAGGAATCAAGCCAGGAGCCTTCACGGGCATATGTAGAGAGATGGCTCTATAATTGGGGAAAACATGTCAAAAATGACGTTTTTCGGTCTAAGTTAGTGCCAAAACACGGTCAAATTTCCGATAATATTTCTCCAGAATGCCTCACCCTACAGAGTAGATTTTTAGCTTTCCAGAAGCGCCACACTGAAACGCTATGCTACATAGAATTAGCAATAGCGCCTCCACTTAGTGAGTAACCTTAACAATTCAACTCAAGCATTTTTATGGAATCGAATTTCGGTCAACCACAGTTGAAACGCTTCGTGTATGAGTATCGGTGTGAAGTTAGATACTTATTCCCCGTTCCTCGTTCGATATTCGCGAATGAGTTAGTGAGCTACCTAGCCGTTACCAATCCGACTGTACAAATTCGAACATTCCAAACCCCATGTGTTTAGAAAATCATTACTGGAGATAGGAATACACTAGGGAGCTTCCTATAGCTTTATTTTGCACGTTAGACAGCCTGCATCAATAAACAACCTTTTTTTTCCGAGGGGGTCACATGGACCTTTTTTTTTGTCTTAAAAGATTTGTTTACATTCAAAAAACCGGTCGTTTCGACATTTTTTCCAAAAAAATGTGGAGAACAGTGAAAAATGTCAAGTCAACTGACCCTATCTTATACAACAAGCTAATACATACAAGGAATCAAATCAGGAGTCTCATAGGCATATGTAGAGAGATGGCTCTATAATTGGGGAAAATATGTCAAAAATGACATTTTTTGGGTCTAAGTTTAGGCCAAAACACTGTCACATTTCCAAAAAAAATTCTCCAGAATGCCTCACCCTACAGAGTAGATTTTTAGCTCTCCAGAAGCGCCACACTGAAACGCCTGTCTACATAAAAACGATTTAGCAATAGCGCCTCCACTAGCAATTCAACTCGAGCATTTCTACGGTATAGAATTTCGGTCAACCACAGTTGATATGCTTAGCGTCGTTAGGGTCCATGCAATCACTCACGTAATTGAAACGGTAACTATTTAGCACATATTATCATGGCTAAATACTTCTAAAAGGCGTTAGACCTTCTTTTTATGGGCAATTTGACCATCCAGCCGTTGGAGAAGAAGATTCTGACGATGAAATTCTGAAATTCTGATACGGTAAGCCGCATAGTTGCACACTGTATGTACTATGTATTGTGTATGTAGCGCAATTGGTACAGTATATATAGACTTACCGTTACGCGTGGCTACCAATGTATTACAGAATACATTTGTTTGTTTGGAGGGGGGAAAATCAGTCATATTCCTCACATTCAAACATCAAATTATATTTTACTTATGAAATAACATGTCTTGAACTCATCAAACTATCAAAAGTCCAGCAAATTTCATCAAAATAATTTCAAATGGGCAAAAAAAGTACATTGTTTGTATCATAACCTCATTTACATATTTGCATATCTAATTAGCTTAATTAGAAAAAAAATTATAAAAATTAAAACCTCATTTCAATACCTATCTGTCAATACTTGGGTCTCTATTGACAAAAATGAACAGATTTTAAGTAATTACAATGTGTAAATAGTTTCCCTAAGGGACAATGATATGAAAAGCAAATTGTCTATCAAGGGCTAGTTAGTCACCGGTTGTAGAGTGTGTGGTCAACGCTATCACTCACGTAATTGAAACGGTGACTATTTACTAATTAGTATTTAGCACATATTATCATGGCTAAATACTACGAAGAGGCGTTAGACCTTCTCTTTATGGGCAATTTGACCATCCAGCCGTTGGAGGATGACGACATCGCTGAATCTGAAGAAGACTCTGACGATGTAATCCTGATATGGTAAGCCACACTATATGTATTGTGTATACATGTACTGTAGTAGCGCAATAGGCCTATATGACTCATCGTTACGCTTGACTACCATTGTATTACATGGTGTAGGTCAAGTAGTTTGGAGGAGAGGGGAGGGGAGAATGGTATATAAGGGGGGGGCAGGGGGAAACCTGGTAGTAGATATGATTGAGGGGAGGGGAATGAACTGGTTATTTAAGTTTGAATAATAAATATAAAAAGTCAAAGCAATTTGTTTCCCTTTTTTGTATATTGTTTGTACAAATTTTGTTATTATGCGCATACTAATTAGCCTTTTATTAGACCCTTGCTCCAGTTACAGCAACAACTGAGGTGCCAAATATGATGTGGATGAACAACAGCCTATACTTATCACTCCAGAAGAGCCCTTGACCAGCATGGAGACCATAACTTTGATATATATAAACCCTAAATCTGATAGCCTGTAAAATAAATAAATTATTCCTGAATGAAAATTTAACAAAACATCAAAAAATCAGTCATATTCCTCACATCAGTCATATTCCTCATATTCCTCAAACATCAAATTATATTTTACTTACAAAATAACATGTCTTGAACTCATCAAACTATCAAAAATCCAGCAGATTTCAACAAAATAATTTCAAATGGGCAAAGGAAAGTACAGTGTATGTATCATGACCTCATGTGCATATTTACATATCTAATTAGCTCAATTATAAAAAAAATTATAAAAATTGAAACCTCAATTCAATACCTATCTGTCAATACTTGGGTCCCTATTGACAAAAATGAGCAGATTTTAAGTAATTACAATGTGTAAATATTTTCCCCAGGAACAATGATATGACGTGGAAATTGGAACATAAGGAGGTTAATTGTAAAGCAACATGTGTAACATTAGTCTGCCTTGCCTTGTAATAATGTTAATGTTGGAATTAATATTAATTTGACCTAGCTATAAATTTGTTAATTCATGTTGTTGACTAAAAACATTGTTATTGGGTACACTGAGCCTAAGTAATCTTAAACCAAAGTTTGTTACCTTTTGTGATGAGAATGTTAGCTGTGTGTAATTATTGTGTGATCTTTTTTCTTTCAGAAACTTTACAATTTTCCAGTTCTTCTAGACAATCCAACAGACAAAATCAAAATGACGAGAAACAGGAACAAAAAGATGAAGAAGGTACAGTATGGTGTCTCTCTGAATGTTGAGTCTAAAACTAAATGTATTTATTTTGTTGGGAAGATACATTGATGAACACAATGATTCAGTGTCCTAATTAGCATGTCTAGGATTAATGTGTTCTAAATTTGCATTAGAATTTTACAAACAGTTTTAAAGATATTTGGCCTAATAGTTGCAATTACCAAATAGACATGTTTGATGAAATCAAGATAGCTGACCGACACGAAAATAGTTGGTTATAATTTTATGTTTTATTCTATTTTTTTGATTTTGGATTCAGAGTTATAGGGTATATTACACTTGTGCTATGATTAGACAATAAAAGTTTCCAATGAATGTAGAGTAATGGTGCTCAACCCATTTAAGAGAAAGACAACTGGATTCAAATTTTGAACAGACAAAATTAACTTTTGTCATAGTGTACCTAGGACATCTCACCTGTCTGCTACAAGTTCACTCTTGGTACAACAATTGACCAACTTCAGCTGTTGTTATATCAAAAATTACTTGTAGGAATTGCATGCATGTTTCTTTGGATGCTTGGAAATATGTTTGCCTTGGTTATTTCACAATAAAGTACAAAAATACTCCCTGGACTCGTCTTTTAAGTTTTAGCTCAACTAGTTGAGCTTTTGTAATGGCAAATTGGCAATGCATCTGTCTGTCTGTCAACAGTTGTTGAAAGGCCACCGTGCGCATGCTGTTTGACAGTTTCTTGTCAAACTTGGTGAGGTTATGGGGCATATCACCAGGTTGATACTTATGCTAATAAAATGTAGGTCAAACGTCATTTGGGGTCAAAGAGAGGTAAAACAGTGAAATCCCGCCAGAGCCTACTCCTCCTTGGGTTAATGTTTGATTTTAATCAAACTTGGTCAAAATGTACAGTTATTGATCGGTCATTAAAGGTGTTCTTACTTTTGATATCAAAGGTCAGCTGAGGTCACATAAGGTCAAAATGTGAAATTCATATCAAAGCCTACTCCTCTGACAGCTTTTGTGTTATTGTGATTTTAGTTGGCCATGGGGATCATCAGTTAATGGGCCACAAAAGTGATTCATTTGTAGGCCGTTGAAGGTCATCTCAGGTCATCTGAGTGATATCAAATACTACCTCAGAAACATTTACAAAGATGTGGTCAGTGTGCGTTTTGGAGCATCACCAGCTGGGTTTCTTAACTAGGTTACCTTCTCAACTGGGCCCAACTAGGATCTCAACTGAGACTCCTCTCAACTAGGTTCTACTGGGTTCCTGTCATTGTAACTGAACTGAGCTTTTCAAATATGATTTCTATCAACACAATGCCTGAGCTGAGTCTGGATGTTACTGTAAAGCAGTCTCAACTACACCTCAACAACAACATGATGTTCAGTTACTAAATCTAACAGTAATTAGCCATCTTGAGATAATGTATTTACAAGCCAGCATGTCACCTACTTACAATCCCACTCACAACATACACGTACATACCAGCTTCACTACAGTACATGAGAAACATCTAAAAGACAAACAGTATCCTCGCAATCAACATTATTTGTTAATTCTTGGAGTACAACTAACCATTACATACCTTGTTCAATGTCTCGAAGACATCGGGTAGTTTGCAGTGAGCTACAGTGTCATTGGAGCTCTACGTAGTTGTGAATTGAAATGATTAATTATTATACCTCTTCTATTTCTTCCTTCTAATGATTATACAGATCCTCAGAAGGGGAAGTTTGGACAATGATAATATCCGAATGTTGCTAATGCTCCTCCTTTTAATCACGTTGCTGAACATTCTCTCGAAGGGAGATGATGCCCAGAACATCTCCTGGCAGACATGTATTAATGACATGTTTGCCAAAGGAGAGGTGAAATATTTTCTTTTTTAATTCATCATTTTCACATTTTAATATGAAAGTAAATCCTCCAAGCATGATTCCAGTGAATGTAACTGTGCAATTTTTAAGTCATTATTTCTTTTAAGTTTTCGAAAAATTGGTCACTATATTATAAAGCAAAATATAAAGAGTTACTGTTTTCTTCATTACTATTATCAATTTTGAGGTTTTCAACAAAAGTTGAGTAGTGGGAGGAGTCACATGCCAGCTATGCCACCCATCTCCATTGTCCCAATTTGAATCTATATTTCTCAAAAAGATGGTTTAGGAGCTTCATCAAATGTGTCAAGGTGTTGGTCTTGATTTGTTCAATACATAATTTGGCTTGTAAAATCCTGTAACTTGTGATATAGTCAGATTAAAGAGTAAACAGAACCAGATCCATCAATTAGTTAAGAACTTTGCATTTTTGTGATTATAAAACTTTAAGAGAAATCAGTGTCCTCTGGTATTTGTCTTTCCAGAAACCATTATTAAAAGTATTATTGAAAGTAAAAGAAGTTTGATGAAGCCCTTTTGTACAAAATGTTGAAAGCACACGTTTGCATTTTAACAATTTTCCATTCTCCCTGCCGCATCTTTAACTTGGAAAAGGTCAAAGGTCTGTCTGTCACATACTACGATTCTGATGGAAGTGGTGAGGCATCCAATCCAGAATCTGACGTTGTGAGGTGAGAACTTAACAGGTTATGAGGCATGCAATAGGGTATTGACTGTTGAGTATACTTTGGGGAACAGGGCATATTATGGGAGATGGTCAATGATATGAGAAATAATACTATGGGGAATGGTGCATTATATGCAGGGTGTGCCCACGCTGGGCAGCACTGGGCGGCCCGGCTCAGCACTAAAAATTACCGCCCAGCACTGTCTTAAAAATTGTGAATCCCGCCCAGCACTATTTTCATCTAAAATCCCGACATTCCTAACAATATATTCAACATAAATTGGGCCTAGCCTATGCCAAAATCATACAGACTAATAATGCATCAGTTGTGGGCAGCACGGGGCAGCCCGGCTCAGCACTAAAAATTACCGCCCAGCACTGTCTTAAAAATCGTGAATCCCGCCCAGCACTATTTTCATCTAAAATCCCGACATTCCTAACAATATATTCAACATAAATTGGGCCTAGCCTATGCCAAAATCATACAGACTAATAGTGCATCAGTTGTGGGCAGCACTGGGCGGCCCCGCTCAGCACTAAAAATTACCGCCCAGCACTGTCTTAAAAATCGTGAATCCCGCCCAGCACTATTTTCATCTAAAATCCCGACATTCCTAACAATATATTCAACATAAATTGGGCCTAGCCTATGCCAAAATCATACAGACTAATAATGCATCAGTTACTCATGCGAGAAACATTACTTACGGCTTTCAATGGGTCCCTTGTAAAATCTCTTTGATACAAAGTAATAACTTTCACCAGGTACGTAATATATTTCACTGAAAAAAATTTAAAATGTAAATTTTTAGCAACACTAGTGCTTGTGTATATGCTTAAAAAGCTACACAAGTGCCAGTGTGGCAGTAATGAGTGTCCGGGCGTCCGTAGGACACTTATTACTAGGAAATAGTGTCTCATTTGCGTGAATAGTGTCTCAGGGACACTTTCCCTTGCTTTCTATGCCACCGTGGAAAGTGTCCGGGTTCTCTTCAAAGAGCTTTAACGTGGTTCTGTTGAGTGACAAACATTTCTGGCCCTATCTACGTTCCCTTATTACTTAAAAGGAGGTAATTTACTAGCGAAGACCAGGTTGACAATGTTATATATCGGTCAGCATGCACCCTCAAAACTCGGTTAAAGTATAACTAATACTTCGAGTGTCGACTGTTGTGGGAAGAGGCGGCAAAATGTTATTATTATCATGGAGACTACACTCCAGAGGGACGCTGTCCGCTCTATTTCGATCGTCGACTGTCAGAAGGCTGCATAATGAATGTTAAACTTATCTTCCGAACTAATTAGTCATGTCTGTCTGACTCTGCTGCTTATCAATCGTTACTACCATTAGGGTAGTTGTTTGGAAGGTCGGAATTTCTAAACGTTGGAGAAAGATCAACCATGTAGGTCGAAGGTAAATGTATTTTAACCGATACGCGGCGGTGATAGTTCCCCGCCATCCGGAGCATGGAGGTCAAATCCGGGGTCAGAGCAGGGAGTTGTTATGGAAAAACTCCCTGGTCAGAGTCAATATATTTTATTCAGTACGCGGGAAATGTGGAAATCTCCCGCTCTACGTTCTAGGTGTGACATGCGTATTTGCATTCTACTGTAAAATGTATACTGCTGTTTACTCAGTGAAGTAAGCCGAATGTGCCGTCTACGTCGTTACATGTCGCAGGCCCAAAATTTCTTAGTAGCTGCATATATGCACGCACAGTAATTGCATTAATTAAGAGTTGAGACCGTTAACTTACTTAGCCCGATCTGATATTACAAGATGACTTCTCCTGACCTGGATACCGATGACGAGTAGGCCTACATTATCATTGGAAAATATCTTTCGTCAGGACTGTACCCAGTGAAAAGTCTACGATAAATCTAGAAAGATCGATAAGGGGAAGATCGAAGAGTTTTAGACTGACGGGAGATGCCGATCTAGTTTACGTCGGCCCACATGGCAACGAAGATAGGCCCTTGGCCAAAGCCCACAAAATTAAAGCTTACAAGAAGGGTTTGGCGGTAAGTGTATTATTTGTTTATTTGTATAAAACTTTTAGGAATTATTTCCACTGAAGAAAATGATTCCATAGATATGCATATAACTTGAACTAAGTGCATTGGCCATTTGGGCCTTGCAGATTATAGGTATATTTTATTATTTGTAATCACCTAAGAGTAGAACTGAAAAGTCTAAACTTTATTAGTGTTAGAGAATATCGTGATGCATAATTAGTCGGCAAGACACGAATAGTATTAGGCTACTATAGGCTAGCCTACTGTAGCCTAGGAGTAGGACTTCGAGAGTTAACCCTATTTGCAAATAATTTGCTTTATTCAAATTCAAGCCACTCCGATTGGCAATCTCTGAAATAAAGCCTACTTGGTATAATTTTTGTTACTGTCTGGTAGCTGCCAAAACTCCCAGATCAGCTGTCAGTTACATATCAGCTGTGTAGTGTGTACCCATGCTACCATGAGTATACAAGCTTTTAATTTCAATAATGATTATGTGTTTGAAATTGCAAGGTTAAAAAAAAAAGAAATCTTCAGGATAGGACTTTTCAGATTTTCTGAAAGATATGTCCTGGGATTAGTCCCCTTACTAGTTAAAACACAAGGCAGCAAGGGAGTGGGGGGGGGGTCCCTGTCTTGTCCATTTGGAGGATCAATTAAATTAATGAGTGTTACTTTATTATCTCATTCTTTTTAGAGGTTTTCCCATATTTTTTTAATATATTGGTGCCGGGATGTGCACAGACACTGCAGCAGGTTGAATATATGCTATAGGTAATCAGTTGGCCACCTGCCCATCACTTCATTGTCAGAAGGTTAGCTGTACGTGTTGGCTAATAATTTTTAATAAGTTTAATGGGCCTCTTTGCTGGTGATATTTTAATTGTGCAAACATGTACATGGTTATGGTATGAATATTCATTAAACATTCTTCCACAGTAATTAAGGTTGTTAATATATATGCACAAAACAATGTTGCAATTAAATTAGTGCAGGTTAAACCATGGAGCTATAAACCTGGGATTATAGCTCCATGGACCAAGTTTATATCATTTATATTAAATTTGCAATGTATTATCACATGTAGACACTGCTTGGTGATATACTGTAGTATGTGCTAGAATAGTGACCAGAATGGACCTAAAAAACTAATATAGGCCTAGTGTAATCTCTTTGACAAATTTGAGGGTGGGTGAATAAATTTCTATTCAGGGGGATAGCTGGTTGTTGAGAGAAACAATTGAAAAAAGAGCAAATAAAAATGCACAACAATTTGCTTTTGTTTTATCCCACATGTTATCATGAACTTATTTGACCAAATGATAGGAGTATTTTGGTATAAGACCCTAATTTGAAAGAAAGGGATCTGAGAAGGTGGCTAAATCAATAGAAATATCAGGTTCATTTCAATTTCTGTAAGAGTCCTTGTAGGACACGAGTGGTGACAATTTCACCACCTAAGTATTATTTTCATCTGCATTTCAGCAGGAGGCACATGTACACCTGATTTTGATGGAATCTGCAATGGAAGTTGTGTAACATGTTTTTTTTTTTCAAATACCTATCCTAGCTCATAGGCCTTACATGTTAATGGAATACATATGGACCACCTTATGCGTTCAGCTTATTAATGCTAGGCCTGGGTCGAAAATACTGTTCACAAGCAGCACAGTTATCACTAAATCACTTTGTTTTTTGTCATCTAAAAGCAATATTTGTTTGCATGATTGTAACTGCAAAGTCATTCACCATATGCATATCAAGTTATCAACCGATGCTTAAAGTTTGCATCCCTTTGTTTGCCAGTGCAAGAGTATAAGGAGTATGTGTGGAGATTGTCCAGAGAATGAAAGATCTAGCTCATTCATTTGTTCTTAAAGTTATAATTTACTAAGCATATATTAAAGATGATCATGATGGTGGTACATTCAGTAGACTTAATGACTCGCAGTACTGTCGGGAATTTTCATGTACAGCAGCCATAAACACAAATTTCGCTAAGAACACATTTTGGTATTTTTTTTTAGCTGCGTATAATTAAAGCAACAGGAAAACCTTTACATAGGACTTCATAATTATCTGATATGAATTTCAAAATGAAAGAAAACTGAATTGTGATATGAAGCAAGAATGACACATGAACATAACAGAGTTCAGTACTTGAATTGTTGTCATAAAGAAGTATCCGAGAAAATGTCCTAGGTAGTACATTCATATGCAGTTCATAACTAAAGTACCAACAGAGCCATAGCCTTTTGTCCAAAATTCATCCCCAATGAACCCATATGCTTATTTCAACATCTATTTAAGTAAAATTTGCTACTTGGTTAATAACCAAGAAGTCTTTCCTTCCATACTGTAAGTCTATATTTGTAAATTTCTGTCATTAATATAAAAAATTCTGCAAATTCCCTTCAAAGATTAATTTGTAACATTTCTAAATGCTTACAATATATTGATACCAAGGTAAAGGTTGTACCAATGTATGCTTCCTACATTAGTTAGGTGTAACCCTGTCATCTCACTGAAAGATTCCAAGGCAATTTTCTGACTAACTATCAATCACTCATCCAGGTACTTATACATCTGTCCCCACCCCCACCCCACATTCAAAGGTGATGAAAATGGTTACCAGGCCTATGATAGTCCCTAGTGACAATTACCATCTAGGTTGTCAGCTAGATCACTGCATGTGACTTGCATCTCACTTCAGAGATTTCCCATTGGACTTCCATATAACAGCTGGGTTTGACAAGTCAGTAAGTAATAGGTTTGGTAATGAAGAAAAAAATGGTAAAAGAGTCTTCCAGTGTGAGTTACAATAAAAAATAAAAAAAACAATTGAATGTTTAGCATTTTACAAAACTCAGATATAAATCACTTGAACATCAGTTCGTATGATTAGATTGTGTATGGTTCTGAATGCCATTTTACTTCTTTTTTTAGATGGGTGTGGATATGATTGGACCCCTTCCAGAGACCATCAATGGAAATAAGTACATCATATAAACCCTATGTGACTATTTTTCAAAATGGCCAGAGGCTGTTGCTGTACAGAAACAAAACAGCAAAAACTGTTGCAAACTTTCTGTTTGAAACCATGGCCAGGTAAATATCCATCTACTTTTGTTTCTACTTTACATGGAATTAGTTATGCAGACCTGCATTTGCACTGTTTTAACTGTGACCCAGAAAGCGGCCAAATGGTTACAGGAATTTATAGAAGTTGTTTCTTAAGTTAATGTCAATGAAATGTTAGTGGGATATGGTCAGTGCTTTTAACTTACTTTTTTTTTAAATCAGTGCTGAAATGATTTCCTGATTAAACCATGTAGCCATTCTGCAGATGCCAGTAGTTCATTACATTATTCGTAATCAATACTTTAACAATAGTTATTTAAATGTTTCCATTTATTTAGATTTGGGTGCATGAAAATTGTCATCTCAGACCAGAGAGGAGAATTTGTTAATGCTCTGAACAAGTCCCTGTTTGACATGATAGGGGTAGACCACAGAGAATCCTCTAGCTACCACCCACAGACCAATGGGCTTGATGAAAGATTCAACCAAACTCTGCAAAGGTCACTCATCAAGGTTGTCAATGAAAACCAACATGACTGAGATGAAATGCTGTCTTCAATTCTCATGGGGTACTATACAGCCAAACATGGTTCAGTAGGTCTTTCACCTTTTGCTGTGATGTTTGGAAGGTTTGTAATAATTTAAACCTGCCATTGCTGAAAAGAGATTTACATTTGCTAAGGCCATATACAGAGAAAAAGCAATCAGGGAGAAGAGAGTTTGGACAAATCTTGCATAGCTACACCAGTCCTCTGTACGATAAAATCTAATTTGACACATCCCAGGTCCTGGGAAAAAACGCTAAATAGAGGACCATCAATAACCCAATTTAAGTTATAATATCTAAACAAATAAATATTAACCCTGTATATGGTACACTCTGCAGCAAGTACAAAATATGAACATTCATTAAACTGTAAATGCATGCCCATTAACTTAAAGATACATGCAATTAATGCCACTGAAATTGGTTTTGTTTTTCATATACTATATATTAATCATAATTGACTGGTATGCAAGTTGGACCTATAACAGCACAGAATATATATAAGGGTTTTATATTTGTGCTGGTTTGAGTATGTGATGTGACTCAAATTTCTGGTTCCATGGTCTTAATAGTGAAAATAAAATATATAAAAATTTATTTATTCTTCAGTCAACAAAGTGTTGTGAATAATTGAATGTTAATTTATCTTCATATATCCAGAGAGCCATTGCGACCAGTCGACATTGAAGACTCCATTGTCCAACCAGAAGCTCCTACTACAGACTGCAGCGATGCACAGCGGGAGAGGGTTTTTCAACTCATGTCACAGTCGCGGGACATAATCAAAGGTGTTGTGAAAGAAAATATTGGCAAAGCCCAAGAACGGCAAAAAAAGAATTTGGATAATAGGCACCAAAAAAGGTAATTATATAATGCTATGTTGTACATTGAAGTTGTAATTAAATGAATGGCAACATATGCATTATATTGTGATGTTTACGTATATCTGCTGGATTTTATTTTATTCAGAGCTTCGAAGTTGGTTCCAGTGTTCTCGTACGGAATGCTAGAAAGGATGCCCGAAGAGGAGGGAAGCTCGAAAACTTTTGGCTAATTGGGCCGTATGAAGTGAAGGCTGTGAATGAGAAAGTACTGTACACACTTATTAACAGTACCACAGGCCTTCCTCAGAAGAAGAAATTCAATTCAATTTTACTTAAAGAATTTTGCACAAGTAAGATTTCTTTGCAGTATTTTTTTGGGGGGGGGGGGGGTGGGGGAGGAGGAGGATTGGCATGATTCCTCCAGAATTTCCTTAAAAATAATCAGCAACTTAATCAGTTCTGAGTATTTGCTGGCTTATGTGAGGGTAAAGTGCTGTAGCTGTCTTCACACAATAAATCAGTTTCGACTTAATGGCCTAACAAATTAACCATTATTGCCAACAATAATAAAGACGGGAATAAGTTAATTAGAAGAAAACTTCAGTTTCCTGACAATTGTTTTCAGAAATTAAATTTCATTTGTTTTAGTTTTGAGAAGATAATTTTATGTGATGTCAGTTTGAAACTCTGCAATTTAATGTTCAACTTCTGAAGAGCAGCTTTCCTGGCTTTGATAATAATCGTAACCTATTTATTCATGCTGGCGTGTGTGTGCGTGTCTTTGTACCGCCCACATTGTAAACACGATATCTTAAGAATCGAAGCTTAGATTGATCCCATAGTTTGTGCAAAAGAGTACATTGTTGAGTACAAGAAGCGTATTGTATTGTTTGAGGTCAAAGGTCATTCGGGTCAAATTGTGAAACCTTGTAAACATGGTATCTCAATATTGGAAGCTTGGGCAGATCTCGTACTTGGTAAGATAGTGCATAACATTGAGTAAAAGAAACTGTTTGATTTTGTCGGAGGTCATAAAGGTCATTTGAAGTCAAAAAATGCCAAACAGTTACCTCACTCCCCTCTAACCTGTCCCTACACTAACGCACCTTCCTAAACATAATATTTCAGAAGCTTGGAACGATCGCATATATGATATGTAATTGTACCACATTGAGTACAGAAGCCTAATGTTGTGGGCCGAGGTCATAGGTGTACGGGACCATTTCGGTTTGGGGGGGGGGGCAGAAAGTTTTGTGCCCGAAAGTTCCCGTGACACTATCTAAGCGGAGCGCCACCATCGGTTGGCGCGTAGCGTACAAGAAAATTGTTGGCAAAAAAAGCCTCTCAGATTGCCGGAAACGGCACATCTGAGGCCTTGCAAGTTGCATATAAACATTCTTTATTTTATAATCTCACATTTTAGAAATTTACACTTCCCCAAAAATTTGGCAAATTAGAAGAAGAAAAAATGGTTACATCACTTTGAAGAGGAAAAATAGGACAGTATATTTTTTAAGCTCATATTTAGTTACCGTATTTATTATTTTAACACAGTACTCAGCTACCTCCAGAAAAACATACATTGTTCAACGACACGTAGGCGGGATAATGTCGCTGTGTCGGGTGAGACTGCAATTTGTCTCACAAAACAGTATAAAATGTAACAAAGAATATGATAAACCTGTACTTCTAGGCTTGTAGGCACTCCCCCCCCCCCCCCACCATCCATTCCATCAAAAAGAAAATGTTTCTTATATACACTCATGTCGGAGATGTCCAGGTATACAGTTGACTAGTTAGAAAAAAAAATGATCGCGCAAAAAGCGTGGTAGCCCAGGTGAGCTGTGCTTACGGTGGTGTTACACGGAAATATTCGGGCATCATGATGCTAAATAAAGAAAATCAATGAATTGTCGGGCAAAAATTTGAAAAAGATTTGGGCAAGCTACTGCATATTTATATATATATATATATATATATACATATATATATACATATATATATACATATATATAGTTTCTCCTCTTAGGCTGCCCGAATTTTTCAGGACTTTTGCCCGAATTTCTTGTCCTCTGGAAATTTGTTTTTTAAGACTCCCCCCCCAGGCCTATTTTTACAATTCATGGTTAAGTAAGTTTCCAGTGTGCTATGATTGTGTTCTTTGCTTTGATTCAACAGAGATCTGTTTGCAACAGTTTTTCTTCAAGTTCCACGAAGCAGTTGTATGACCAATTGAAGAAACTCAAAAAGTTTGAAGTACAGTAAGTGTTAAATATTTCATTAAAGTGGGATTATATGCACTCCATAATCATGCAGTTACTGATACCAACCTAAGTGGTATACATTGGCAGTTACAAGCAAAATTTTGTAGTGTTTAAGCAACTCTCAAAATTCAAGCAGAAACAAATATTGATTAATATTAATGATAAAGGTGCTCTACCTGTTACCTATCATCATCATCGCTCGGCCAAACGCTTTTAGATGTTTCGCTACGTGTTGCAAACTTTTATTGTGCTATATAGTAATGATATGTATACTTTCAATGGTTAAGCACTGCATTTAAAGGAACTTTTTATTGAAAAATGGGATCCAGTCCTTCTGGTCATATCATTGTTTGTAAGTTTATCGCCCTAAGCCTTGCCTTGTCATGAATTTTACTTTCTGTGATTGAGTGCTTGAACTGTTGGCCCGTCCTGCCAGAAAATTTGAATCTAACACTGACTTACGTCGAGACGTGACCTTAGTGCTGCACATAGGTCACACTTGATCAGATCTCACTCTAAGCTTGGCCTTGATACAATACACAGGAATGCGTACAGACTTCAATAGGCTATCAACTTGCCATACTGTATATCTGAATGCTCGCATGCTCAAGGAGGATCAGATCCCACACTTGGGGATTCAAGTTGCTATACTCTGAATAATCGCATGCTTAAGGAGGATCAAGCAGACCCCACAAATGAGGTGATCAACTTGCAATGCTAGCTTGCTAGTCTGAATCTCACATGCTCTAGTAGGACGAGACGTACAAGGGCGATCAACTTGCTATAGTTTGCATTCTCGCATGCTCAAGGATGATCAGACCCTACAATTTGGGTGATCAACGTCCTATAGTATAAATTATTGCATGGTTAAGGAGGATCAGACCCACAAGGGCGAACAACATGCTAGTCTGAATATACTCCATACATGCTCACGGTGGATCAGACCCACAATTGGGGGATCAATTTGCTACTGTCTGAATGCTCGCATGCTTATGGAGGATCAGATCTGCATTTGTGGCAATAAACAATATTGCTAGTCTGAATGCTTCACCTTGTTCTTACCGAATGCTGCAACATACATTAATTTGAAGTACCCATTCGTAATGATTGCTGAAATCATGTTTTCACAGTAATATTTACTTTCTATTTAATTTCTGTAACTTTGAAGCAATGCTTACTATTCATGCGTCCTTTTCTGCAGGCTGAATTACCTCAATGACGTTCTTGTCTCTCATGCTGTGGACCATCTCTACCACCTTGTCACAGGTTGCACCGAAACAGAAGCTGAAGCAGCCTGCAGTCAACTGCGCAAAAGCTTACCAAAGTAATGATCCTGATGCACAATTATCTTTTCAATATGATATGTGGTGTAAACATGCATTTTTTTAGCTTGAATGTGGTTACTTATTAAATTCTCTATTCAGTCAATAATTTTAAACTTTTATGTATAGGTATAGGTTGGTGCCAAGGGTCAGAGCATTTCACCAGGATCTGAAGGGAGGCTATCCAAGCTGAATATGATGAGGTTGGAGATGATCAGGTGTTTGAGTATAACAACCAGTGGTTAAGACAAGAACTTGATAATTTATGATAAAAAGGTTTCTTTCTTTCAATCATATCGTTATTGTTTGTCCCCCCCCCCCACCCCCACTGATAGAAAATTCCAGAAAAAAAATCCCGCTTAAAGTTTAAGTATGTTTATATGTGCAAGATAGATTAAAAACAGCAAGCAACAAGAAAAACAAAGCATAAATGCCGTCAGATAGCACTTTTTGGAACCGGCAATAAGTGTCCTTATATTAAGCAATATTTAATTCACACATTCCCTCTGTTCAAACCACACTAGATTGGTTTCAATTCATAACCCCCCCCCCCTCTCACACACACACTTCCTCCCCCTCCATATATATCAAAGGGTCTGTTTTTCTCCCCCTGGCAAGGAGGAAAATGTGCACACAATTAGTATACTGAATAGAATTAGTATTTCTATTATCTTATAATGCATTTAGTAATGGCATTGTAAGGTTGAATCAACTTGAGAGCAATGTTCCCAGAGAACTCCAGTCAGAATGATGGTATAAGTAAATCCTGGGATTGTTTTTGTTGATTGTGAAGTTCAAAGGACTCTAAGGTGACAAAATTCTAACAAAACTCTCACATAACAAGCATATATTTTACCACACGTAGAAATTAAGTTGTTCTATTGGTAGTTGTAATCTATAAACTCATGTGTCACATCCAGGACAGTAAATGGCAGTTAGTTCGTCTTTCTTCAGGTAAATGGAATTTTTACATTCACCATCTAATTTTTTAAATTCTGTTCTGCTATGCTTTGCTTTGGTCACACGAATAGCAGGGGCGGATCCAGGATTTTGAGAAAGGGGGGGCCGACATCCCGATGGTAGCACTTTAGTGATCTGCGTCCTGGGGGAGGGGTCTAGGGGGAGGGGCCCCCTCCCCCTTGGAAATTTTTGGTTAATTGTGAGTGCTTAGATGCAAAATGGTGAAACATTTCGCCAAAAACTAGAAAAACCAGAAACGTTGCAGACACGCTTTTTTGTGCACATATTTTTGCTCGATAGACACATATTTAAGAACGCTCGACAGTGCATGTACAATGGATACACTATTATTGCGTCGATTCGTTTTTTCTTTTGCGCGAAAATTATGACGCCAGATTCACCCCAAGCAAAAACATAAAACAAGATATGTTCAATGAGATAATTATGATATACTTATTAATGAAATGGGGGTGTAGGCGGTTTTACACTATCTAACGCAACGTAGTCGCCAAGAACCTGAAGTATTTTTAAGGGAGGGCCTGATAATAAGCGGAAACGGATCACCGACCGAAAATATATCGGAATTTGTGGATTATTTCTTGCTTCCTATTCAGGGGCGTAGCGAAGGTTCTTTTGTTGGGGGGGGGGGTGATTTGATTTGCCGACGGATCTGGAAGTGGTGACTGAAATGGGGGAGGGGTCTAAGGGGAGGGGGTGTCCCCTTCCCTTTTGGAAAATTTTTAGTTTTGAAACATCCTTAGATGCAATCTGGTGCATATTTTAAGTCAAATTTGATTTGCCGACGGATCTGGAAGTGGTGACTGAAATGGGGAGGGGTCTAAGGGGAGGGGGTGTCCCCCTCCCCTTTGGAAAATTTTTAGTTTTGAAACGTCCTTTGATGCAATCTGGTGCATATTTTAAATCAAATTTGATTTGCCGACGGATCTGGAAGTGGTGACTGAAATGGGGGAGGGGTCTTAGGGGAGGGGGTGTCCCCTCCCCTTTGGAAAATTTTTAGTTTTGAAACGTCCTTAGATGCAATCTGGTATATATTTTAAGTCAAATTTGATTTGCCGACGGATCTGGAAGTGGTGACTGAAATGGGGGAGGGGTCTAAGGGGAGGGGGTGTCCCCCTCCCATTTGGAAAATTTTTAGTTTTGAAACGTCCTTAGATGCAATCTGGTGCATATTTTAAGTCAAATTTGGCACCGTAGAATTTCCATTTCGATATTATTTTTATGGCAGTCGGCAGAAGAAGAATTAATTGGGACCAATTATCGAACTGTGTTTTCTCTTTCACTGATCGTTGAAATAGTGAAACTTCGTGATGAAAATGTTCAGAAAACTTTCCGGTAATGAGAAATAACAACATTCATTGATATACAAGCGAGAAACGTTAAAAATTGTGTACAATTCGTGAGCCGTGTCCTTAAGTTTTCCACGGAGAACGAAGAATGACATCTGCGATGACGTCATTCTGAACAGAGGCTAATAACAACACGTTGTCACACGATAGCACGACTCATGGGCTACGGCCTATACGGAAGCCTTTAATTCCATTTCTTTCACTGAGTTGCCGGCGATTCTGGCACTCGTCTAGCTGAGCCTGGCTACAGTAGCTATACTGACGGCCGTGACATTATCAGTTATTTGCCGAGAGGTTTTTAACTTGCAGGCGTCGGGTGATTGGATTGGTGAATGAGTTTATCAGATGAAGAACTGGAAAATCGAAAAAACCGATAAAGAAGCTCCCGTTCTCCTTTTCTCTATTCAGCTTTCCTTCTTTCTTCCCCTTCCGCTCTCTTCACCTTTTCTCCTTTTGCCGACAGACCCAAAATTTGCCGACAGCGACCAAATTATTATATATAATATAATAAATAAAAAAATAAAACCAAAATCTCAAAGGTTTACTTGTTAACTCAAGGTTTCATACTAACGAAGAATCAGCTGACTCTCAAGGTTCACACGAAGCTCTTTTAGATGCTCTTATAGCTGCATTATGAGCCCATAAAAACTCGTGCACAGAAAATTGTCGCATTTTGAGAACGAGACGCCCAGGCCGAATATAAAATATTCAAAGACTACTACTGATGAAGCTCCTATAAAGTTTGAGAGCAGAAACCGGTCTAGTTGGTCATAAGAACCTACACTAGTCTCTCCTACTATTAACAGTAAACTCAATTCACCTAATAGGTGCAATTATGCTTCACCACGAGGAGCATGCTATAAGTTCATGTTCCTTGGGCCCTCCCTTAAAAATACTTCAGGTTCTTGGCGACTACGTTGCGTTAGATAGTGTAAAACCGCCTACACCCCGTTTCATTCAGATAATTATGATATACCTGCTAACTGTGCATTGATTTTCCCTGACAGTAATAGTCAGCACTATAGTACTGAGCCGTATCTAATTAATACGTGATGTCGCGTAGGCCTGGTAATTGCCTTAGTTTCAAATTTGGAATAAAAACGATCGCGTTTCAGGGAAGAACAGCTGGATATATATTAGGCTTTTCTTTCACCAAGTTATGCCTATTAGGAATTTAAAGTACTCCCACATAAAAAAAACGCAACAGATTTCCAAAAAGGGGGGGGGCCGGGGCCGGGTCGGCCCCCCCCCTGGATCCGCCCCTGAATAGGTACTAAGTAACAGAAAACTGGCTAAAACAAGCAGAACAATTATCTTTCCAAGATGAGGGAAGCCAGCTCGCTTGATATAGCATACATTCATTGTTAGTTCTAAGCATAAACTTAGAGTCGTGACGGTATGGGTTAGAAAAAAATGATTTGTCATATTGCGTCATCTCAATATCAATGCTTAATTTGTTTGCTGATTTAATAAACCTTATGCATTAATACTTGTGTGTGCGGTATGACACCTGGCTTCAAACACGCTATCTCTAGAAGGGAAGCTTGGAAAATGTAAGATTTGGCATGTATGTGAATCATATTGATTATATCCTATATTTTTGGGGTGGATGTCAAAGGGTAAACAGGGTTCAAGTTGTGAAAACCTTGTAAAAAATTATAAGTTCAAGAAAGGAAGCTGAACAGATATCATATTTAGTCTGTAAGTATACCACATGGCTAAAAGAGGCCTTTGTTATTGTGGATATTAACAGTGGTCAAATTTTGTAAACCTTTAAAACTTGATATCTCAAGATGAGGAAGCTGGAAGAAATCTCATATTTACTGTAGTATGTATCACATTGAGTGAGTACAAGCAGGCTATCAGTGGTCATTTGTGTCAGCATCGGTCATTGTGAATATACTGTTTGTCACTTCTTGCTGTATTACTAAAGATCAAGTGTGTCAGTATGTCCCATTCATATGAGAGGATACTCATGTTGGATCATAGAAACCACAGTCTGGTTTATGCATACATGCTACTTGACAGCTGTCCTCATATGCCATTCAAGTATATCAAGGCAAGTAACAACTGGGATATAGTTTATTTATCTGTGATGCATTATGTAGTTGTTGCAACTGAATAAGCGTTTTCGTAGAAAAGGTCTTGTATCATGTAAGTTAACTTAAATCTCAATTAAAGATGCAGAAGTAGAACGCACTCATCATACAGTATACCTAGGTGTTTGTATTGATGACAAACTAAGTTTCACTGGTCATATAAGCAGAATACTTAAACGGGTGTACTTCATAGTCTCAACTCTACCGTATATAGTTCCATATTTTCATGTTGATGTAAGCAAAAGAGTTTTTACTGCCAATATCATACCACACCTAATATATGCTGTTTCTGCTTGGTATCACTTTTTACTAATTAAAGATAATAAGAGAATTTTTTTTTTTTTTAAAGTATTTTTCTAGAATTTTTAATATAGATTTTAACTTTCTTGTGAGTACTGTAAACAATGCTACTAAAAATTAGTTCATTAGAAGTGTAAATTGCATACAGAGAAATGACAGACATTCTTTGCATACCGAACTTAACTCTCTACTTTGAGAAACTACTAGGTATAATCTGAGAAACAAAGCAATAACACCAAAATTCAGAATTAATGTGTATAGATAGTTTTATAGTTTTATTTATCTTGCTGCTATTTTATTTACAAAATGGTAATCTGGATAATTTATTGTAGACAGCTGCACTTGTACGTTTTGTATATATATATATGTGTGTATATGTATGCGTGTGTGTGTGTATATGTGTGTATACATGTATATGTATGTATGTGTATGTATGTGTATTTTTATTTTCAGTGTTGACTGGCCTTGGATGCTCCCCAGTAAAGGATTCAGGTGATTATAGTGTTGACTGTGTCAAGACCAAACTTTTAGTGCAAAGAATATTTATTTAATGTCAAAGGAAAAGGTGGGCCAAATATGTAGACAAAAGCAAGAGAAATGTTAACTGATACCAAGTTGTGTGAATTGTGTACAAATATGATTTTACTGGCTTCAGCTTGCATTTCCCAATTAGCCCTAATTGATTTTTTTTCTTTTCCAACATTTGAACAATAGTCATTGAGATACTTTGACTAGCACTAAACAATCTGAGTGTAGTAGAACTGGTTCTCACACAGCCTCCTTTCCCAGTATTTATGTTAAGCCTGATACTTAGTGTGACCAGCAGCATGTCATTTGAAGGTAGTCTGTATAGGCCACAAAGTTGTATTGTGACATCAAGAAGTACTTTCCTTGAGGTCTTTATAATCTCCAAATTTTTCTCAGACATTTTAAAAGAACATGCAAAAGGACAGAATGTCCAAGTGAGGTAAATTTCCTACAGGTGGTACAAAAACAATTTAATAATTTTGACCATAGGTGACCATATTTTAGTATCTGGCATATTTGAAGCCAATGCAACATAACTTTCAGCTGATTTTTGTTGAAAATAATTGATATAGCTTAGAGGCCTTTATGCCCATTAACAATACATCGTAGCAACAAACGTTTTTGGTGTTTATCAATACCAGTTGTGCATGGTGAGATATTCGTTTGGAAATACCTTCTAATGAATATTGCACTGCCTGACTGTGCAGGCAATATATCATGATTCGATGGTTGACATGTCATGAACACACGAAAACACCCTACACAAACCCTCTGCTCCTATACCATATGATTTTATATTGCTTCCCAAGTACCATTTCCAACCAGCTAGGCATTGCCCAATCTTAAAATATATCACATGAAAAGGAATTCCCAAGTATTTTCACCATAGTTAACATTCACAGCCTGTCGATAATTGGATTAACAATAGTCTACCTTTAATTGATTGCCTGACCAACAAATACTGCTAGGCTACAACTGTGGATGCCAAAGCATGGTTTACTTTGATTTATGTAACCTTTTTTTCCCATGTGAATGTCATTTTGTCTTGAGATCCCCAAGATTTCAAAAGTTACTAGATGTGAGGCTATCTGTTATTGTCAATGGTTGTCAAGCATTAGTATTAAAAGTAGAAGGGAAATTGGATGATTTTTATAAAACAAAGTATTTGAAACAGCTTGTACTAAAATAAAGAAACAGATACAGTTGTTCTATGTCACAATAGACGTAGGATGTTGCACGAGTCTTGCAGCACTTTTGTCATTTTTGGTTCCTTGCTTTTTGCAAAGCAAGGAACCTATGCGTTCAACTTGGCGTGTGTGTGTGTGTATGTGTGTGTGTGTGTGTGTATGTGACGCTTGGCTTGTGTACACGATATCTCAATAAGGAAATGATGTATCATGATGAAACTTGTTGGGTGGATAGCCCATAGTGAGAGGAAGATCCCTATTGTTTTTGGTGCCCGCAAAGGTCACCAAAGGTCAGTTAGATGCCAAAAACCAATATATTAAAAACAGCAATAACTCCCGTTGACAGGGTCCGACATGGTTGATATTTTGGGAGTAGTTGTGAATGGGGTAAGGCATCGTTTCCAAACATAACGGTAATGTGATCTGAGGTCAACAAAGGTCAATTAATGATAAAAAACTAGTATTTTTGCGATAACTTGAGAACGAAATGTCCGTTAGGGTTGGGAGTTGCTTCAATGTAATCCAATCGTCGATCCGCACCTGGGTGACCCTTGACCTCAATTTGACCTTTGGTGACCTTTACATGTTTTGGGGGATTTTTACAGTTTTGATGCTATTTTCAGATGTCAAAGGTACCTTCTGAACATAAATGTCAATAGGTTGACCCTGTGTGACCTTTATGTGCGAAGTTATATGGGGTCAAAGTTTTTCGGTCGGAGTTAGGATGGTTGCACAGACTTGTCGTTTTGTTTTTTGGAATCAGGAGATTAAACTACATCTGAAACCAAGGTCAAAAGGTCAAAGGTCACATTAGAAAAAATGTGCTTATTTTGGGAGGAAACGAGCAAAAAAGAAAATGTTTGGTTTTGATGCTAGATTTGGATACCAAAGGTACCTTCTGATAAAAAATGTCAATAGGTTGACACCCGTGTGACCTTCGTGTGCGAAGTTATAAGAGGTCAAAGTTAATTTTCAGACATTTAATGCAATAACTCCCAGTTCCAAGGTGTGACGTGGTTGATATTTTCGGACAAGTTGCAAATGGTATAGGGGAATATTTTCAAACCTAACGGTCATGTGATCCGAGGTCACCAAAGGTCAATTAATGTTAAAAAACTAGTATTTTGGGGGGAGAAAATGGGCAAAGAAAAAAATGTTTGAATTTGTATAGTTTGATGCTCTATTTAGGTCTCACCGATCAAAAATTTCAATAAGTTGACCCAAGGTGACCTTTGTATGTTAAGTTATATGAGGTCAAAGTTAATTTTCAGACATTTAGTGTAATAACTCCCAGTGCCAAGGTATTACACGGTTGATATTTTGGGACAAGTTGCAAATGGTATAGGGGAATATTTTCAAACTTAACGGTCATGTGATCCGAGGTCACTAAAGGTCAATTAATGATAAAAAACTAGTATTTTTGCGATAACTTGAGAACAAATTGTCCGTTAGGGTTGGGAGTTGCTTCAATGTAATCCAATTGTCGACCCGCATCTGGGTGACCCTTGATCTTAATTTGACCTCTGGTGACCTCTGGTGACCTTTTTGTGTTTTGTGGATTTTTACAGTTTCGATGCTATTTTCAGATGTTAAAGGTACCTTCTGATCATAAATGTCAATGGGTTGACCCCCGTGTGACCTTTGTGTGCAAAGTTATACGAGGCCAAAGTTAATTTTCAGACATTTAATGCAATCACTCCCAGTTCCAAGGTGTGACACGGTTGATATTTTTGGAGTAGTTGCAAATGGTATAGGGTAATATTTTCAAACTTAGCGGTCATGTGATCCAAGGTCACCAAAGGTCAAGTAATGATAAAAAACTAGTATTTTTGCGATAACTTGAGAAGGAATTGTCAGTTAGGGTTGGGAGTTGCATCTACGTAATCCAATTGTCCACCCACATCTGGGTGACCCCTGACCTCAATTTGACCTCTGGTGACCTTTTCATGTTTTGGGGATTTTTACAGTTTCGGTGCTATTTTCAGATGTTAAAGGTACCTTCTGATCATAAATGTCAATAGGTTGACCCCTGGATGAGCTTTGTGTGTGAAGTTATAGGAGGTCAAAGTTAATTTTCAGACATTTCATGCAATAACTCCCAGTGCCAAGGTGTGACAAGGTTGATTTATTTGGACAAGTTGCGAATGGTATAGGGGAATATTTTCAAACTTAGCGGTCATGTGATCCAAGGTCACCAAAGGTCAGCTAATGTTAAAAAACTACTATTTTGGGGGGAGAAAATGGGCAAAGAAAACATGTTTGAATTTTTACAGTTTTGATGCTCCGTTTAGGTCTCACCGATCAAAAATGTCAATTGGTTGACCTACGGGTGACCTTTGTGTGTGAAGTGTTGTATACAAGTTCAAAGTTAATTTTTAGACATTTAATGCAATTAAATCCCAATACCAAGGTGTGACACGGTTGATAATTTGGGACAAGTTGTGAATGGGGTGGTGGAACATTTTCAAACTTAAAGGTCATGTCATCTGTGGTCACCAATGTTATCATATCTGTTGACCCGCTTGTAGGTGACCTTATATCCCTTACATTTTCGACGCCATATTTAGATCTCAAAAGTGCCTTTTCATCAAAAATCCGATCACATTTTGTGATCACAAAAGTGTTGGCTATAGTGTTGGTTACTTTATGCGTACATGTAGGACCACAATTACTTGGACTATTTGAGCCCAATCTTGCTTGATAATGAGTGTATTGTCATATACCCCAAGCAAGGAACCACAGTGCCCTTGGGCTCTTGTTTAGAAATGTATTTATCTTATGCAACAGAGAACATGAAGGAGAATTAAATTTGCAATAAATTTTAAATTAAATTGATATTTCCATTCATTTGTGTCTGTCCAAATAGTATCATGCAAGAAATCATTAATGACCATATATTTCAGCCGTTCATCATGTAGCGAAATTGGTCTAAAGTTCCTCTATAAATCCTGCCATTAAGAAATGCAATTAAGATGAAAAGGCATACTCCAAAGAAGCCTTGCTGTCCTGATGTTTTTGCACTACGTTTCCACACAGAAGAGCTTGTAGGACACATTTATCCGTGCTATTCTCTCATCCTGTCCGCGCGGACAGAAAATCACCACACACGGACGTTTTTCCTAGTTAATAGTGTCCGTCCGGACAGATAATACTGTCCGCCGGACACAATTCCCCCCGAGAAAGTTGTCCTACGGACACAATTCCCGTGGAATAGTGTCCGTGAGACGCCCGGACACTATTCCCTGTCACACCAGCATCTGAGCACCTTCAAAAATCGAAAAAAATTCTCAAAGGGGAGGGGGCACCCCCTACCCCTTAGACCCCCTCTCCCAGGACAGCAATTAGTATACCTGGCACTCAGGAAATCCTGGGCACATCCCTGTATGAGTATGGACCCTGCTATAGGGAAAGGAACATACTTTGGGTGAATGGAGCATACTATTGTGAAAGAAAAATTCTATGAGGAATGATCCACACTAAGGGAAGTGGAGAATACTTTGGGGAACAGCATTATATACTTTGGGTGAATGTAGCATACTATTGAAGGGAAGCTTTGTTTACAACTATTGTATTTATTGCTGCGCTGCCTTCAGCGTTTTGGCTATTAATTCTAAATGCCTGTGGATTTTGCTGTATGCAAGTGGAGAGAAAATGCAAGGGGCCACTGGCAGTTCTGCCACTATCTGACATTAAAGCACATGGTAAGTCGGTTAACAACCGTCAGTCATAGAATCATGAAGCATGATTCTGTACTCAACATGAACCTGCTGAATTACTGCTCATTTATCAGTTAATATTATTCTGCTGTTCTGGTACTATAAGCCTGGACAGTAACAGGTGTTTGCTGTAATTCAGGAAAATGTCTCTAGTAGATTATTTGAAGGATTTAATAGCAAGTGCCACAACTTGAACAAGTTACTCTTGTCAGGATTTCAATAGTTTTGTCAGGATTTCAATATCACCTGTTTGCTCTGTCCTGCTTTTACTCAGATCTTCTCTGATCTACTATGAGCCATGCTTTATTTACAGGGAGGGGGTTAGAGGAGGGTGAGTGGAGGAGGCGGGTACAATATGGAGGGGCAAAAACATCAAAGGGCAGTGGAAAATGTAACTGTAATATTTTTGGGGGCAGAGCAGAAAGATATTGCTGACATTTTGCAACAAAATGGAACCTCTGTTCATTCCATACAACAAATTCTAGTCTTTGAATAATTTGTTACATATTTTTGAACAAGAAGGCACTTTTGTAGTTACAATTTTATAATTATAAAATCATAAGAAGGTTACTCTTTGTTACTAGAAAGGAGCACTTACAATTAATGAAAAGGTGCACCTTTTCACAAAAGGGGCAGTTTTTCACAAAACTGGTTGGGCATATGCCCCCCCCCCCCCCTCTCTTCATTGCTTCTAGTTCTACCATCCCAGTCTATGTGGTAAACTCTTTAAAAATAACACTCAAACTTTCAATACTGGCACTTTGAACTTTGGGTGGGTAGACATATTAATATTCATTATTGATATTATTCTTGATTCCTTCTTTGCAGTAATATCGATCTTGTCATTCTCGGAGATCTAGGAGACAATCCCTGCTGTCGCCTCGGAGAGGAGCTAAAGAACAGTGCACTCGTTTCACAAAGGACCATTAAAGTACTGGATAAAGCCACTGTAAGTCCAATTATTGTCAGGAAATATCTTCATCTGGTCATATATGTCTGTGTTTGTTGAAATGTGCACACCTCTGACAGGGAAAGAAAACTGTTTTAAATAGAAAGTGAGAGTAAATGTTGTTTGCAATCAACAAACCCTGTTTAGTCACCTGTCTAGTCACCAATCTTGCTTGATAATGAGTGTATTGTCATATACCCCAAGCAAGGAACCACAGTGCCCTTGGGCTCTTGTTTAGAAATGTATTTATCTTATGCAACAGAGAACATGAAGGAGAATTAAATTTGCAATAAATTTTAAATTAAATTGATATTTCCATTCATTTGTGTCTGTCCAAATAGTATCATGCAAGAAATCATTAATGACCATATATTTCAGCCGTTCATCATGTAGCGAAATTGGTCTAAAGTTCCTCTATAAATCCTGCCATTAAGAAATGCAATTAAGATGAAAAGGCATACTCCAAAGAAGCCTTGCTGTCCTGATGTTTTTGCACTACGTTTCCACACAGAAGAGCTTGTAGGACACATTTATCCGTGCTATTCTCTCATCCTGTCCGCGCGGACAGAAAATCACCACACACGGACGTTTTTCCTAGTTAATAGTGTCCGTCCGGACAGATAATACTGTCCGCCGGACACAATTCCCCCCGAGAAAGTTGTCCTACGGACACAATTCCCGTGGAATAGTGTCCGTGAGACGCCCGGACACTATTCCCTGTCACACCAGCATCTGAGCACCTTCAAAAATCGAAAAAAATTCTCAAAGGGGAGGGGGCACCCCCTACCCCTTAGACCCCCTCCCCCAGGACAGCAATTAGTATACCTGGCACTCAGGAAATCCTGGGCACATCCCTGTATGAGTATGGACCCTGCTATAGGGAAAGGAACATACTTTGGGTGAATGGAGCATACTATTGTGAAAGAAAAATTCTATGAGGAATGATCCACACTAAGGGAAGTGGAGAATACTTTGGGGAACAGCATTATATACTTTGGGTGAATGTAGCATACTATTGAAGGGAAGCTTTGTTTACAACTATTGTATTTATTGCTGCGCTGCCTTCAGCGTTTTGGCTATTAATTCTAAATGCCTGTGGATTTTGCTGTATGCAAGTGGAGAGAAAATGCAAGGGGCCACTGGCAGTTCTGCCACTATCTGACATTAAAGCACATGGTAAGTCGGTTAACAACCGTCAGTCATAGAATCATGAAGCATGATTCTGTACTCAACATGAACCTGCTGAATTACTGCTCATTTATCAGTTAATATTATTCTGCTGTTCTGGTACTATAAGCCTGGACAGTAACAGGTGTTTGCTGTAATTCAGGAAAATGTCTCTAGTAGATTATTTGAAGGATTTAATAGCAAGTGCCACAACTTGAACAAGTTACTCTTGTCAGGATTTCAATAGTTTTGTCAGGATTTCAATATCACCTGTTTGCTCTGTCCTGCTTTTACTCCGATCTTCTCTGATCTACTATGAGCCATGCTTTATTTACAGGGAGGGGGTTAGAGGAGGGTGAGTGGAGGAGGCGGGTACAATATGGAGGGGCAAAAACATCAAAGGGCAGTGGAAAATGTAACTGTAATATTTTTGGGGGCAGAGCAGAAAGATATTGCTGACATTTTGCAACAAAATGGAACCTCTGTTCATTCCATACAACAAATTCTAGTCTTTGAATAATTTGTTACATATTTTTGAACAAGAAGGCACTTTTGTAGTTACAATTTTATAATTATAAAATCATAAGAAGGTTACTCTTTGTTACTAGAAAGGAGCACTTACAATTAATGAAAAGGTGCACCTTTTCACAAAAGGGGCAGTTTTTCACAAAACTGGTTGGGCATATGCCCCCCCCCCCCCCCCTCTCTTCATTGCTTCTAGTTCTACCATCCCAGTCTATGTGGTAAACTCTTTAAAAATAACACTCAAACTTTCAATACTGGCACTTTGAACTTTGGGTGGGTAGACATATTAATATTCATTATTGATATTATTCTTGATTCCTTCTTTGCAGTAATATCGATCTTGTCATTCTCGGAGATCTAGGAGACAATCCCTGCTGTCGCCTCGGAGAGGAGCTAAAGAACAGTGCACTCGTTTCACAAAGGACCATTAAAGTACTGGATAAAGCCACTGTAAGTCCAATTATTGTCAGGAAATATCTTCATCTGGTCATATATGTCTGTGTTTGTTGAAATGTGCACACCTCTGACAGGGAAAGAAAACTGTTTTAAATAGAAAGTGAGAGTAAATGTTGTTTGCAATCAACAAACCCTGTTTAGTCACCTGTCTAGTATTTCTATAGACTATCCAAGTTTATCTAAGTCCCTTAGATGTCAGAGTTTTATAGTTAACTCACTAGTCACTACCTTAAGCCCAACTCATTTCTTTGTAAAAAAGAAGGGTACACATTTCCCAATCTGATGAAGCCTTGAAGTCATCAATTTTTATTTGAGTTTTGATTATTTAATATATTTTTTTTTCTATAAAGGTGCCCATCGTGAAACTGACAGATGCCTTCACTCAGATTCGGGTTGATATCAGCTTTAATGTAAAAACCACCACAGAATGTGCCAAGCTTATTGAGGTGAGCTATATGAAACAGTTGAATGTAGTTTGCTGTGTCACATTTTAAAACTTGTTCCAAAAAGAAGAGAATTACAAAGTAGGATTTGTGAAATTGACCAGTGACCAAAAATTTGTGGAATTGATGGGAATTGCAGTGACTTTGGTGTAATTTAGCGTAAAAGTAATTTTTGGTTCCTTGCTTTTTGGAAAGCAAGGAACCTATGCATTCAACTTGGCGTATGTGTGTGTGTATGTGATTCTTGGCTTGTGTACACAATATCTCAATAAGGAAATGATGTATCATGATCAAACTTGGTGGGTGGATAACTCATAGTGAGAGGAAGATCCCTTTTGTTTTTGGTGCCTGTGAAGGTCACCAAAGGTCAGTAAGAGGCCAAAAACCAAAATATTAAACACAACAGTAACTCCCATTGACAGGGTCCGACATGGTGGATATTTTGGGAGTAGTTGTGAATGGGGTAAGGTATCATTTCCAAATATAAAGGTCATGTGATCCAAGGTCAACAAAGGTCAATTAGGGGTCAAAAACTAGTATTTTTGCAATAACTTGAGAACAAATGTCCTTCAAGGTTAGGAGTGATGCTATTGTAACCCAGTAGTTGACCCGCATGTAGGTGACCTTTGACCTCAGGTTGACCTGCGGTGACCTATATCAGTTTCTTTGGTTATTTGAATTTTCGGGGCCATAATCAGATCTCAAAGATACTTTCCGATCAAAATTGTCCATGGTTGACCCCTGTGTGACCTTCGTGTGTGAAGTTATCAGAGGTCAAGGTTTTGTTCTTTTAATATAAAGTACAGTTAGGATGGTCGTACAGACTTGTTTTGTTGTTTCTGGAATCAGCGTGTAAAACTACATCTGACATTGAGGTCAAAGGTCAAATTTTGAAAAATATGCTCATTTAAGGAGATACAGGGCAAAACATAAAAGGTTGTCATTATTTTGATATTGATAAAGCTCTTTGTGCTCTATAGAGGAAACCAACTCCGGCATCAATCGGGCACCCGGTTCTCAAGTTATGAGGGGCCAAAGGTTGGTTTTGATACAGGTTTTATTAGCAATAACATTGTGTGTGTACATTGGAGCACATGACAATTTTAGGAGAGGTTTCACATCACAAAGGGGAATATTTTTGACAAAAGTCCGAAGGAAATAATAATCAAATCTGAAATTCTCCTTTTGTTCTTTCTCAGAACTTTATCTCTCAGTTTCCCACCCTCCCACAATTGGTGTTTGTCTTGAAGCAGTTTCTACTTCAGAGAGACTTAAACGAAGTCTGGACTGGTGGCATCAGTTCCTATGGCCTCATCCTGATGATTGTCAGCTTCCTACAGGTAACATTTCTAGCAGATTATAGTGAGTATACTATAGTCACAACCGTAGCACCATCATTGTAGCCATTTCTTCAGTGATCTGATTACCTTCTTAGCTCTGTCCTGCCACAGTTGAGGAAGCGCTTTTAGTTTATGACAACCACATTACTGCACCTCTAATGAGGAAAGAATTCCGCCTCTGTTTGTGGTTATAGACATCAGAAAGCTGCCTTTTCTAATTTGGGTGGGATTTTTTTGTTTAGCCCAGACTTGATCCAATAATCTCTTGTATTTAATTGTGAAGTTTGCTCCTCTTTCTCTACAGTTACATGTTCCCCCAGAACCAATCAATTATGGCGTTCTTTTGATTGAATTCTTTGAGCTGTATGGCGTCAACTTCAACTATTTCAAAACAGGAATTACCGTCGAAAATGGCGGTAGCTACTTTCCCAAAGAGGAAGCCTCTTTTATGACCGACCGCTGTAGCCTACTCTGTTTAAAGGATCCACTCAATAATGGTAAGTCCAATTTACACTCCCCTATTTTTTCACTAAAAGTGCAACTTTTATGGTATCAAAGTAGAAATATTAAGAATATTGTCAACTTCTCAGGCAATTTGGGATATGTCATAAATATTCCTTTGCATTATAAAATGAAATGTTTTGTAGTTTAAGGATTCTGAGTTTTGCTATTTTACTTTGTGTTATCAAATACTGTAAATACACATGTGATTGGGGAGGAGGTGGTTGGGGTGAATGGGGTGGTTGGGGTGGAGGGGGCAGTGGGAGGGGAGATGTTTCAGCGATTAAAAGAACAGTATAAAACACAAACATCTCTTTACCTTTAATACATGGCAGAGAATATAATGAAGATCTGCTCCCCCCAAAACAAACACAACTGAGGGTAAAGATAAGGGTTGTATTCATTTCTGCATTAAGAAATAAATAAACATGATGTTAATTGCCCAGGAAGAAGCTTTCTCTACTTTCATGTCAGATTAAGCTATTATTCCATTTTAACATTTCTCGATTGTTGACAGGAGTTGATGTTGGTAGGAACTCTTTTGGATTCATGGAAGTGAGGAAAGCATTCCATTATGCCTACCAAGTGCTCACCCAAGCTGTTGTACCTCACATAGACCAAGAAAGTAATGGTCATAGGTCAGTGAAATGCCAGAATTTTGTCTCCTTTTTTCTTTTGCTTTTCCTGTATATTTCATATCATAATTTTATTTTACCTATCAGGGTATTTTTCTTTTGTCAAACAGTCAGGCCCAAATGAGGCTTTAAAAAAAAGACTTTCTTTAGAAACTTACCAAACCAAAGTATAGCAGTACACAATTTTGACTGAAAGTTACATATACTCGTTGTTTTGAAATTTACTGTCAAAAGGTATCCTACCAACAAAGGGAAACCAATACTGATTGTCATATGCAGTAAGAAAAGATCGTCGATTGACATATGTTTACATCTAAACAAAAAAGTGTTGACCCTTAACCTAGATCACACTAGGTTGCCTCCAGAGGTACAGTGTTAATATTTCATTAAGCAACATTACAGTTATTTCCACTCAGATTGTCCCCTAGATTTATTTGTTCCTTTTCCTTTTGGTTTTGCTACACACAGCATCCTCGGTCGCATTATAAGGGTAACAGACAAAGTGATGGACCATAGGTTATGAGTCCAGCAAAAGTGGGCCTGGAAAGCAATGGCTATGTATCCACACAAGTTTTCCATACATTGTAATATACCTCAACCAGATGCCTTCTGTTTACTGGACACAGCCTTGAGGATAGTACAGCCAATTCGCCCTGTGAATGCTACAACCATCATCCTTGCTGACAGTTCTCAGAGAAATAGCCAAGAGACAGGATCTTGCCAAGAGGTCAACAAAAAAAGTGTAATGAATCCCACTGCTGCCACCAATATGTCCAACTCCAACGATGTCATCAACAACAAAATCACGTCTATATCTTCTTCTTCCTCTGGTGAAATTGTGTCTAGTTCCAGTGATTCTGTAAGTTGTCTGCTCAATATTGCAATTTAATCCACTCCTCACAAATACTGAAAAGAAGAAAAAGATAGGTTCAAAAACATTTGGAAGCATTTTACAGGATATTATAATAGTCTTTGATACAGGTGATGTTATCTTGAATTCAGGTCCTTGCTGTTTTCATTAACTTCACCAAACAACAAGATTCCAGAAGATTACAAATTACCCTGGAATTAAAGTGGTAAACCTTTCAGAAAGGGAGATTTTTGAAGTGAGAGGAAGTGGACGTTGAAGTAGATCCAGGGGGTGAGGTGTGGGGAGCACGGTGATAAAATGTCGCAGACTTTTGTAAGCTATTATGATTCAAGTTCATATTTAGAACAGAGACAGGTAAGTATCGTTGTTCATAAAAGCCCTCAGCAGTAATTTTTAGGGTGTTTGAGGAGTGTAAAGTCACATAACATTAAGTAGTAAAATAGTTGTTCTTAGCTTTCACAGCAGTGCGGTTTGTCTCCTCAACTATTTGCAGAGTAATAACAAATGTGAATTTTGTGTATTCAGTCAGCAAGGTAACATTTACGACAGGAATGTGAGTGATCCTTGTATTAGCACATATTCCTGTCAAAGGTACCTCACAGTAACACCAATTAAATTGTCATAAAAAGAAAGGTTATAGACTCATTATTCAAGTTATTTCTGGCTAAATGCAAGTTGATTTTGCTGTTTGCCAGTAGACATAAGATAAGGCAGTTACATTTTTCAGCCAGTAGACAATAAGAACATAAAGACATTAATTGGGTTACAATCTTCATTTCTTCAATTAAGAAAAAAAAAAAGGAGTAGCTGCATTTCCGTATGCAGCCTACGAATGAAGTATTGGACAAGCAAAAGTAAATTTGGCTTTTGCGTGAATTCGAGGAAGTTGCTAGTGTGAATTATTAATTTAGTAACTAGAGTTTCTATGCATTTTCTTAGCTAAAAATGGGAATTTGTAGGTCTGTATTAGATTAACAAACATATATTTCATACTAGAACATTTTAGCATCACACCCTCACTTCTAGGGCACCGCCCACTAACTCTCTTCCACACCTACCATTCAGAAGAGATGCTATGTGGTTTTGCAGACTTTTTCTTCTTACACTTTGGTGTCCTTTTTGTCTGTCCTTGCATCCATAATGAATGATTATTTGTTTAAAAATTAAGTTATTCTCTTTGAAATACCTATTTGCGATGGGGGAAGGGTGGGGGTACTGTCTTGCTCTTTCGGTACTTTTTGCCCGTCATATAATGCGCCTTCAAAATCTGAATCAGATAAAAATCATTTTGTTTACCCTTTTGTAATTTTCTAGGAATCGGAAATGTCTTCACAAACTTCTGGTTCTTCCAAGGACACCATCGACTCTGTCCAAGGACCCTCTAAAAGGGAGGCTGCCCCTAGTGTTGGACCTGAAACTAGTACTGACAAAGCCTGGACACAGGAAATTAAGAAACCAGTCTCCCATGGGCAGACGTATCACAAACAATGAAAATTCGGCACACGGTGCAATCATACTTCTAACTCTGTCCGTGGTAACGCAGGGAAATCGCTGAGCAAGCAGACCGCCAAGGAGCGGCAAGTAGTCACGCTTCATATTGAGGTCACCGTCTCATCCAATAACAAGTCTGAAATTCAAACGTCTCTTCCGAAGGGAAACTCCCAAAATTCTCCAGGAGGGACCTCTTCGTCGTTACAGCCAGTGGTATCAAAGACTTATAGAAGCAAGAATTATACCAACCAGCATGGCAAATTCTGCCACAATAGCGGTGGCAACTCAACCCAGAGTGGCAGCAGTGGCGGAGACAATAATACCAATGGCTGTCAAAATAGTAACTCTGTGAACAAAAGGTTAAAGAAGAAGCATAAAAAGGATAACTCTAAGAGAGGGGAAAAGAACTGAGTCAAAAGAAGAGACAAAAAGTGCCTGTATTATCTCGGTTTTAATTTATGAAAGCGACAAGATTGGTTGGGGGACAAGAAAACCAACAAAGAAGACTATGAAATTGGTAAACAGACAAGACTAAAAAATAATCTAGAAAATCAGCTGTGCTTTAAGGAGGGAAAAAAAGAAGAGCAATGCTGTTAGTTCGGTTTCATGATTTGTGATGTGCATGGATGTACTGAAATGAGCAAAATAAGGAGATTTGAGTCGATTAAAAGTGTTTACCGTGATTCCAATCTGAAATTCACTCAAAGAGAGTCCGTTTATTCAGTATTAATGTGTTTCTAATCTCAAAGTGAAGCGGATAGTGATCAAACACGTCTACTTTCACACTGTCAGCCTTGTCAACAATGCAATTTTTGTTTATATCAAATCTTTTTCTCTGGATGATTTGTTTTAACTATTCGGTAAAGATTTTTGTTTTGGAAGAAAGGAGGTGTAGGAAGGGGTGGATGGGTTTGTTTGGTAAGGAAGTAAACCAGGAATGATTGGTTTTTTCTTAGCAGTGACATAATGTCAGTGAAAAATGGAAAATATACCATTTAATGACGATATCAGTGACAAAGAAGCCATATTTTGTTGGTTTCTTCTCACCTAGGAAGAGAATATAAAGCATAGTGAAAAGCCTAACAATTTTTTCGTAATGTTGTCATACTGTGACAGGAGCAAAAGCAAGACGATGGAAAATTTGTAGTGTCGATATCAAAGCGAAAACAACTAAAAAAGATAAAAAATGAAAACAAAACTTAAAGACACCCCACCGACCCCACCCAAAAGAAAAATGCTAGAAAAAAAGAAAAGAAAAAACAATTTGACAGCAAACAACTTGTACAGGATGATCACAGAGAAGTAGGAAAGATATTATATTATTATTATGCAGGAGTTCACTTTTCTTTTAGAAAAGACTTGGTTTTGACAAGATTAGTGGATGTTAGTTCTAACAGTTTATTTTTGTGACATTTTTAATGGCTTTGAGAAGAAAATTTTATCCGTAACCTAGAGCAATAATTGTGAAGTAACCAAGGTAGTGGGCAAGAGGTACATATTGTTTCTGAAATTGTAAAGCAGAGTTGGTCTCCATTTCTTCAAACTGTTCTTGTATTCGCCATTTCGACGAAGGTGAATTTGATAGGAGGGTCGTTGGGTAATTATCTGTTGCAGGTTGGATTTTGGTGCATTATTCGGTTGTTAGGTAGTGAAGGTGCCAAGCTTTTATTTTTTTCTTCATTTATATAGGACTTTCTTCCCTTGGCAGCTATGCACATTTGTGTCTGGTTTTATGATGGGAGTGATAAACATTTCAAAATTGTTGCTATTGGCACAAAAAATATATAAATAAAATAGCCAAAAAAGTGAAGGGATATAAAATATACAAAGGTTAAATTGAGAAGATGTGGTAATGGTTAGAAACACATTGGTGTACTATAGTAAGGTTAGTTTGAGTGATATGGGAAAGGGTAGGTGGGTGGCAAAGAGGTCCTTTAATCTGTCGTTAGCAGTTACAACGAGATATCTTCTTGGTCACAACTAATTATTGCTGGGCAAGTCGTTACAGGTAATCGATCAAGATTCTCCCTCGCTGCCCTATACTTTTCATGAATTTCAAAACCCATGAAACATAAATACTGTTTCTTATTTTATTTCATGATGTACAGGACGTGGTCTTGTGCTGTGGATGTGTGTGTTTTGGGGATATGTGTGTCTTTGGGAGATGTGGGGAGTGGGAGAAGGGGGGGGGTGGGTAGACATGGGTGGAGGTTGGAGGGAATTAGTGATCAAATTAATCCATTAACAGCAGCAAACTTTATAGACCAATTCAAAAAGGAAGTACTTAAATAACTTGTAAAATGGAAATTCATTGTAACAGGGTAATATTGAATCATGTAATTGACTTCAGAAAGATAAAAAAAAATGATACAGAATAATTGGAAGTGCATGAGCAGGAGAAACTAATAATATAATTGTTATATTGTTGAGAAAAAATGTATTTTGTTTGTTACTATTTGATATATAGGGGGGTTAGGCATTCAGGAGCATACTATTGCATTAGGACTCATGTGATTATTCTCCAGTGATCAAATTTTAAAAAAAAGTATAAGGAATTGAGGCAATGCCATGGCATTCATAGAGAGAATTTGGGATGGCAAAGATGAGAAGATAGTAGTTGCTAAGACCTTTGACATAAAATGCAGTATAACATTTGATTTCATTCTTTATATTATTATGAAAACATTAAAAAGAGAAAAATACCAGTTGTAACTGTGAAGTTAAAACTTAACAAAAAAGTCAGTTTTACTTGGTTTTGCCTGACAGCATTAGACAAAAAAAGTACAAAAATTCCCACCGGACATTAGCATTTGTTGCATCATAGTGAGTGACCCCTTTTGGTATCCATTTGTTTATAATTGACTGTAACCATTATTGTTTCCATTTAGAGATATTAATAGTGATTTCAATTAATACCTTTGAGGTATTTTTGAACATTCATGAAGCACAATGATCAGAAATGCATCCAATTATAGGTTTTAATTTTGAAAAAACACTTATAAAACTAGTGTGGATCATTTTCTTATAATACAGAACTTTTTTTTCTCACATTTTTATTTTTATTTTCATTATCATATCTTTGGATGACTTTAAGAAGGACAGTGTACATTCAAATTGGTATCATTGACACAGTTTACCCTTTGTTGCTCATGCTGTCACTGCCATGGAATTTAGCACTAGAAATTTAACATTAATAGGAAAATTAATTATAAAAAAAATTAAAAAAATCACAAACTATTCCAGTATGTTTAGGGAACTGGGAAATAAAAAGAACAGAATATTATTTGAGTTAACAGAGAGAAAGAATGTAGAAAATGTAGTAACATAAAAAATAACAAAAGAAGCCAAACGATGTATTTTTAAATTTCAGTTAATGGGAATAACAGCCACCTTTTGTTAAGATACGAGAAAGTTTATACAAGATCAATTGACATGTGTCAAGCAAACGGATGCTGCTCTTCAAAAACATGTTATATTTTGTGAGTGTGCAGTATGGTAAGGGACGATAATGATTGTGTGCCCAGTGTATAAACTATTCAAGAATATTGGTTGGTATTGTTGTGGCTGTGCTAACCCTCGTGCAGTGATCACATTGCCATTGTTAGTGTGAAGCGTATTCTAGTTATTGTTATTGTGAAGCGTATTCTAGTTATTATTATTATGACGTCACCCATGGCTCGCGCATTGGTGGTTTGCGCTGTGGTGTGGCGGGGTATAAATCACTCGCTATTAGAAGCGTATCTTTTGTTTTAAATGATTCGGGGTTGGAAGACAGCCAAACTGGTTCAAATTGGTTGAGTGCCCATTTGCATATGCTCGTCTGCATATCAGGTTGGCACTCAACCAATCAAGAGTTTGGTAAGGGGTGAGTTAAAAGTTTACACCAATCGGGTTCAAGGGCAGAGCGTGTGCCCTGTGCAACGCGTCTTAATTTGTTACTTTGGAATCAGGGGTTTAAGTGTTTCATAAAGATATAACGAGGAGTTGAAGTTTATCTCCCGAAGTCTACAGACGTAGAACAGTAGGCTCCGTAATTTATATTTACGTATTTAGACTTCGGGCTCTTTACACTTTAATTATCCAAACTTACAGTTTTATCCTGAATCAATAAAAGAAGACATATAATATCCAGTACCCGCTTTTCCTGTTTATTTCACGTTTCACGCTCGGTTCGACGTTACCAGTGTAAGGCCCGGCTTACCGTTCCTGAACTACCTAAGATAAGCCTTACATTAGTAACACAGTGTATCAACATTTTTAATCTGTTGAAATCCTAATCAAAGAATACAGATTCATGATATGTTGAGAGATAGATGATGGGTTACTTTTTAGATGGAAATCTTTATCAACTCAGCTTAGAAGTGTTGTTTTACTTTGTTTTGCATTTTCCTTCATTTTGGTAAATCAATACTCTATATCGATTCATATTATTAACTGCATAATGACCAGCATGTACTACAATGTAGTATGTTATACAATACAACCTTCAAATAATTATTCTCATGTTACCATGGCGAGTAACTGGCCAAAAATGGGTAAGGCTTGGTAATAGCATTTTCTTTAAAGTAACCAAAGATATGAACATCAATTTTTTTTTTCATTTTGTTATGATGGTGACCTATGTGGAGACCCTCTTATTAAAAGTTTTGGGGAAGGATTGAGGTTCGTATAAAGTTAACAAGTCTACTGTGAAAATGCAAGAAAGTGTTTGACACCTAGCCGTTGTGTCAACCAATTTAACTATTTTTAATTTGACTGTTTCATGTGACGTGTTGTATTGATGATATTTCTACTGAATAAGATGTCACAAATGAATCATGGAAGTAAAGAACCTGTAGATACAAGTTATATGTGAGAGTTTGACAAATTTGTGATTATCAGAAATTCCAATCTTCCAAATTGGACAGCTTGACAAGAAATGCTGTTATATATCCATCCAAGAAGGGATATGTGATAGAAGCTTGCAATATGTGTAAAGAAAGCTCAGTTTGATTTGTATGGGTGGGGGGGGGGGGGGATAGTTGGGAGGATAACTGGGGTGAAGGAAAGCTGGGGGAGGAGGGGGTACGTGTTTGAGTGATGTGAGTGAGGGTAAGTGGGGAGGGAGGGTTAATGATGTGCTGCAAGAGAAAATATGAAAGAAATAAGAAATCTGATAACTACTTCTTTTCAATAAACAGTGTTTGGGAAACTTGTTGTATCCTCTTGTGAGAAAGGCATTGACCAAATTGATTCTATGTCAGTGTCGAGGTGGAGCATAGGCAAATAGGGCACAACAAAGCTGTTTGAGACTTTAGGACTTTTTAATTTTTTTAAATCTTATGCATCAGTTCTCCAGTGTAAAGGACATGTTTTTGCTCTCAGGAAGAATGGAAAAAGGCCAAAAAAAGTAATAAAATAATTGTAAAAACGAAAATAATATCAAAAATAAACAAAAAGCAGTATATTATATCATTTGTTGCGTTTATTTGATGGTCTGGTTTTCTATTGTCCAGTTTTGGGCACCAAATTTCTTACTTTTTGAGAAGGATACCAAGGATATAATTTGGGCTTAAAAAAATGAAATCTGCCCAATACATTGTAACCACGGTAACCACGTGATCATGACTATTTGGAAAGTGAAGAAGAATCAGGAGTCTCTTTGAAAGTAAACATTACTAGTCTGTTTCACATAGGCGTACGAGGCGGGGGCAGGGGGGCAGACTGCCTCCCCCCCCCCAAATTTCCAGAGGACAAGAAAGTCGGGCAAAAGTCCTGAGAATTCGGGCAGCCTAAGAGGAGAAAAAAAAAACAGATATAAATAAGTAGTAGTTCGCCCGAATCTTTCTCATATTTTTGCCCGAAAATTCCGTGGAGAGCGTTCTGCGTTATTTGTTTTGTGACATTAGCATCGATATAGGCCTAATGATTTTCATTATTTAGCATCATGATGCCCCAATATTTCTGTGTAACACCACCGTAAGCGCAGCTCATCTTGGCTACCACGTTTTTGCACTATCGCCCAAAATTATTAACAGGGAACGCCGCTCACAATCGTGGTGACAAGCATGGAGATAAGCAGTCTCTGAAGTGGAAAAACCGCAGTAAACAAGCCGAAAAGTACATGTTTATCATATTCTGTTTTTTATACTTTTTTGTGAGACAAATTGCATTTTCACTTGACACAGTGACATTTTCCCGCCTACCGTGCCTACGTGTCGTTGAACAATGTATGATTTTCTGGGGGTAGCTGAGTACAATCTTAAAACAACATATACAGCAACTAAATAGCAGCTCTAAAAATGTACTGTCCTAGTTTTCCCCCACAAAGTGATGTTAACATTTCTTCTTCTTCTAATTTACCAAATTTTTGGGGAAGTGTAAATTGTTAAACCTGAGATTATAAAGTAAAGAATTTTTAGATGCAACTTGCAAGGCCTCAGAAGTGCCATTTCCAGCAATCTGAGAGGCATACTTCGGCAAGAGAATTCTTGTACGCTACGCGCCAACCGATGGTGGCGCACCGGTCTGACGGGAAATTTCGGGCAAACATGCTCCGCCCCCCCCCCCCCAAACTGAAATGGTCCCGTACGCCTATGTCTGTTTATGCTTGTAAGTAATGGAGGCACAGTGTGTGGGGTGATACTACAGGAAGAATTACAGACGTAATATACAAGCAAAGTTGAGGTTGTTTTCAAGAGACATGTCCGTATTGTTTTGGTACACATGAGTTCGTATTCTAAGGCAGAAACTTCAGACCTTCATCATACAGCAGGTCACACTTTTGATACATTGCAATGGACCATTGGTCCTTCTATTCTCTAATCGGATAGTTCTTTACCGTGAAAGTTACTTACAGGAGACACAAACCCAACCGTCATTACTGTGATAGAGGTGATGACCACTACTGAAGTGGGTTAGTACCCCCCCCCCCCTCCCTAGTCCCCATAACAGCACCACCGCACAACCAGCAGATTCAAACCAAACCACCATTAATGATGTCAGTAATAGCAAATCACGTCATGGATAGCTTCGGCAAGCAAGAGGTCGAAAAAAAAAATCCATTTCCATTTGTACATAAAAGGCAGCATATGAGGGTCACGCTGAGTTCTTTCCATTGTGTCAGTTATCGTCATGGTATATCGTTTCTGTAGCGTTGCGGAACCGGTGGGAAAATAAGTCGCCGCAATTGTAACGTTTTACACCGTGAATGCATTAGCTGGTACTGCCGTTTGTTCTGGTTTTGTCGTATTTCTCAATTGTGCTGTTCAAAACACTGATATCATTAGTATTGACTTTACGAAATGTTGAATAGCTTGTTTAGAATTTCCTTTTGTTCACTTTTCGCCATATTTTCAAGCTTATTGTTCAACATTGTTCCGTGGTAGGCACTACGTCTACGGACGATTGAGTACGGTCGTCGTCGTTACCTTGTGTTGGGTGTTATTACATTTGCAATTGTGCTGTTCAAAGCACTTGTATAATAATAGCACTTTGTTCAGTACAGTGCAGCATAGGTTCCTGCCCAAAACAATCATATCAGTGCCAGGCAAATTCGTTTACTGCATTTCCATGTAGCAGCTATCAAGTTGTATACCACAATTTCTGTTGGCATAGGGAGTAGGGTGTGCACCACGGTTATTGTAGAGTTGTTTTCTTCTATAGGATAGCAGAGCAGTGTTTTCTCTCTTTTTTACTTTTACCATATTGAAGCGATAACCCCTTTCTTTTGCAGTGAGATATATATTGCATTTGTGGTTCTTTGAGCTCGTGGTGGAAAAGAAAATACGGCAGACACACAAGTAAATCAGTAGGATATGAGATATGTGTGATATGTTACGTATTAAAATTGACAGCTCGTTAATGAAAATTGCCAAAATGTTCGGAGCAATTCAAATCTTCTTCTAAAAGGATGCACAATCTCGGAAAATAACGTCCTATTTCATTGGGGTTACATTACGATTGGTCAGAATAAACAAGGTGTGTCGTGGGCTGTGTGTCATGGGCATAAGTTTCAGTAAAACAGTTAACCCAAATATTTATATTTTGCAAAGTCCGACTCGCAAAGATATGAAATATTACATAAAGCAGAAAGAAGTAAAGATTGTGGAAAATTATGTCTAACTTTTATAGTTCATGAAACATGCATAGCGCCAAAAGGGAAGGAAAGAATCCTTTGTTTTACCGTGGGAAGACTAAACTCAGTAAGTCACAGCAGAATTCTATTGGGCTGGGGTAGGAGGAGGCCGGGAGGGTGGTCCATCGTCTCACCTAAGCAAGAGTAGGACTATTGGGTGTTGGCCTTATTAAGCCAAACATTTTCGGTTCATTTTTTACGTCTTTCTTCGTTGTAGTGTTTCATTTGACTTTGATTTAACGTTTGCACCTTGAGTCGAAATTCCGCGTGTCGTATGGAACTTGAGTATTTTCTTTAATAGAAACACAAAATTAGATCAGACCTGCGTGTTTTGTAAGCAGGCACGTAGCCAGCTTTCGTGGTGTGAGGGTGTAAGGGGTGTGGGGGAGGGGGCACATTTTCGTCACCATTTTGAGAGTCAGTGAGGATGAAATTTGATTGGCGCCTCTTTTGATATGACTTTTCCCGACACCATTATAGACTATACCATGTGTTACGTGTTACAATTTTAGAGCGAGAGAGAGGCGAAATAACTGTCTGAAATTTGTTCTGTTCGTGGAGGATCTATAGGAACAGCCAAGGGACGGCTGCCCCCTCCCTCTTTGAGAAAACTTTGTTTCAGTAAAGGGGAATTAAATGCAAAATGGTTCTATGAGTTTATTTATTTCCAGTAGCATTTTGAATAGGATCTGCGTTTGAAACAAACTTTCGAAACAGCTCAGAGCCACACGTGCTTCAATATTTAACGTTCTTCTTTCCTTCATTAATGTACTCTTTTCGCTTCTTCTTATATGCCATTGTTGCACAGGATCTTATTAAAGCTGTCAATATAATCCCGATGATTTATGGACATACACGGATCCTCGCCTTGCCAGTAATTAATGACACAGAAAAGCATAAGAAACAACGGAGATTTTCTTGATTTCTTCTCACCGAAATGGTACTCCATTTATTTTTACCTGTTAAGTTTTTTCTTAGTTAGATTTGGATTCTCCCAACACCAACGTTCCCCTGGGAAGTACGCGTTGGACATTAACGTATAACGTCTGTTAACGGGATGCTCACTTGTGGCTTCCGTACAAAATTAAGTACCACATAGCTTTTTAGTTGCACTGTTTGTAGTTTGTCATTCACAAATGCAAGCTGACTTAGTGAACATGGGGTGCTGTCTGGTTCGACTACCCATTCCTCCAGCTGGTAGGTTAACTTTACAACACAGCTTTCGTGTTTTTTTTCTTTTCTTTTCTTTCAATAAATTTCCAATATCTGTTTATTCCATCACTGTATATGTTAAGAGAATATTTAATGTACTATCATGTTAAAGATATATGGTTATTATGATTATAGGCCTTTACGATTCTACATTTTAGAAAGTTTATCCAATCCACTCACTCAGCCAGCTCACTCAAAATTCGTAAAATATGAGATATCTTACAAAATTAAAAGTTATACTCACATCGGGACCTAAGCGCTGAGGCCGGTGTCACGTGGTCGGCATTCAAGCGATGTAAATTCACAACTATCATTCCCAATGCTCCTTCGTTCCACAAACATGGATTTAGAAAAACTTTGGATGATGAAACTTTTTTAGTAAAAATTGGGAAAGGAGGTACCGTAAAGGGTGGTACCAGCCATGATTATTACTAGGAAGAGACGTAGAAAGTTCTGATATGAAAGACATGAAAAGCATAGACTCAAATTGATTTGTGCTATTATAGTATTTATAGTATATCTCTCTGTCTAAAGAAATGAAACCATCTATTTCACAATCAAGTTTTGAAATCACGTAGTCTAGTGTACGTACAATTCACTGCACCAGACAATGACAGAAATGGGGATGAGATTTCCATAAAGTGTTTCAAATTCTTTAATTCGATGAGATGATCTAATGTTAATAGGTGAGATAATTCACTGCCCGTGGATCGATAAATTGGCCACCTCTACTCACTTTCAGGACTGGCGTTAGAACCAGTGTCGTAGGAAGGTACTTTTGAGTAGGGGGGGGGGGCTGAAGACTGATGGCCGGCCTGGGGGAGGGGTCAAGGGGAGGGGTGTCCCCCTCCCCTTTGGAATTTTTTGCATTTCCAGGTGGCCTCAGATGCAATTTGGTGCAATATAGCACACGTCTACACCCACTCCATTTTGTAAACTTAATTTTGTATTTTCACCTGACCTTAGATGCCCCCCAGCCCCCCGGTTCCTACGCCCTTGGCTAGAACGGTTGGTTCTGATTCTGTACCCCTTTCTCAATCTCAATTCCTACTCAGAGAAATACATCTCTTTGCCAAAACTTCACTTTTCATGTTGCTGAAATCTGTCCTTAAAAAAGCCATCTCGATTTTCGCCCCCAATCACTGATCCATTTCCCCGTTTTTACTTCACAACTGTCACATATAAGCGCTACTGTACTACTCTATATATCAAACATACGGAAAATCATTGTCATGTTCACGTCAAAACAAACATACAGTATAAATATTATCCATGCGTTATATTGCTGTGTTGCTAACCATCTTTTCCAATGAAGAATTACGTTACGTAAAGAGGCGAACTGGTGATTGGTCAATGTTCAGTGTACCCTCTGCGCTCGCGAATCCCATGGAGCGCCAAAAGTGAAACATGCATCAGCAGCAATGATCGCAGTATCTAAATCAGTGTGGCTGACAAAAGCCGAAAAAGGAGGATAAGGTTACCTCACGCACTGAAGAACGAGAAAAGACAAAGGTGTTGGTTTACGATAGGAAACTATGTGTTTGAAAAAGTTACCATTAAAACAAATTGTATGAAGACAACGTTTTACTTCTTTGAGGACACGGTTTTGTGAAACAAAGTATTCGAATTTTTAAAGCAGAAGATTTTATCAATACGTTTGTGACATACAACAAATTTAAAACTAGGTTTATAGTTTCGAAATTTAATAGTGAAATAAACTAGTTTCAATAAGTTACACTCTCTAATGTTCTTTCTAGGCCAATATAAAATTCGTGCGGGAGAAGCTCGTAGAACCGCGCCAGTTTCTGCCCACTTTTTCCACATTTTGATAGCTTATACTGTACTCTGTATACTCTTGAAAATTGTTCTTCAAATAAAGCAAGACATAAGGTTATTCTATAGAATAAAGGGAACATGGCAACCATAAGCGTACGGGACCATTTCAGTTTGGGGGGCAGAACTTTTTGTGCCCGAAAGTTCCCGTGACACTATTTAAGCGGAGCGCCACCATCAGTTGGCGCGTAGCGTACAAGAACATTTTTTGGCAAATAATGCCTTTCAGATTGCCGGAAACGGCAATTCTGAGGCCTTGCAAGTTGCATCTAGACATTCTTTATTTTATAATCTCACGTTTTAGAAATTTACACTTCCCCAAAAATTTGGTAAATTAGAAGAAGACAAAATGGTAACATCACTTTGAAGGGGAAAAATGGGACAGTATATTTTTTAAGCTCCTCTTTAGTTACCTTATTTATTATTCACAGTACTCAGCTACCCCCAGAAAAACATACATTGTTCAACGACACGTAGCCGGGATAATGTCGCTGTGTCGGGTGAGACTGCAATTTGTCTCCCAAAAAAGTATAAAATATAACTAAGAATATGATAAACCTGTACTTCTAGGCTTGTAGGCACACCCCCCCCCCCCCCCCGCCATCCATGAAAAATATATACACTCATGTCAGTCTTTGATCCTTAGTGACTCCCTTACAGTGAAGTATTGGGTGTTCACAATTATAAGTAACTGACTGTATAGTGTTTCCTCTTTACTTATAGCTTATCTTAGCATGAAAACCTGTCTTTGAGTAATTGTGACATCTCAATTACACTCGTGAGATTAGACGTGTTTGCTATAACGCCCTTTATCTTTGTGCCACATCATTGATATTTCTGATCTGGTCGTCACATTCTCTGGTTTTCAGATACTTTACCAGTGCAGTGTACTGATGATAATAATATCCAGGATGTCCGTCATGACAGGAGTCTACTTGGTCTTCAGATCCATCCTCCCAGGGTTCAATCAGTTCCTACAGAGTTTGGTACGCCGTCATGTTTGTTAAATGTTCATCTTATTGGAGGATATGTAAAGCATTAAAAGATTGATCTTACCAGGATTTAAGTATCTCCATATATCATATTCCAATCAATTAGAAACTTCACTTTATATCCCTTCTTTCTCTTCCTAAATATTGGCTTCATTACAGTATAAGATTACGCTAAATATCAAGTTGTTAAAGTAAACTTACTTATTAGAATTGTGTATAAGGATGAAGAACCATGACGCACTGCAATAGAAAGTTCCACGATCCATGGCTATAGTTACTACGTATTATTATCATGCATATTCATTAACTGCAATATATTGAATAGCCAGTTGGTACAAATTTCCAATGCTTCACAACGCTATTGTCTTATATTGAACAGCCGTGTTTAAAATTTATCAAGTACAAGCGAGGTGGTCATAGTGCTCCCACCGTCAATGCGATTGCTTTGAAGCGGGATATGAAAGTACATCAATACCAAATATTGTCCCAGCTGAGTGACATTGAATAATATGCAGATATTCAGAATTGTCCATGTTCAGAAAGACTCAGCCTTCAGCTCATCAATGTAATAGTTTTAATAGAAAGAAAGCTTCAATTCAAGCCAGCAGTGCTCTAGTCGAGTACATGTAATTCAAGTACTTCCGGGTACTTCGGGTTTCGAGTACCAAGTTTCTAGTCCGATTATTGTTTTTAATAATCCGAGTACCGAAATGGAGTACTTGTTCATCCGGCTTCTTTTTCGAATTCCATACACAAAGGCCGTTATGTTAATGTCCAAGATTAGTATTGTAAGCAAACGAATATTATTAACCCGACACCGTTCTCTTTGATTTGTTGTAGATGAATTAAGTCCACCAATTTCTACTGACCGTTGTTTATCTGAACATGGACGCTGGGTCACCCATCCCACCGACAACCATTGAATCATTTAAAGTGGATTTTAGATTTTCTGAAATGAACCGGATGGAGGACGACATCACGTCAACAACATGTTGCAGTTTTTCTTTCATTTTTTTTTTGTGTGATACTGTTCATGAGGGTGACGTCATCTTGCCTCGTTTCTGTTATAGTATTTTAATGTATTGTTATAAAAGAGCGCGTTTGTCTGTAATATATTTTTCCATCGGTGTGTGCACAGGATGTATTGTTTACATTTACTTCTTTACAGTACATAGACTGTACCCATGCATCATGCATTTATTATGCCTATATGAGCCATGAACACCAGTGGTACTTCAAAACGACGTCAGTTTGACTTATCTATAACAGAAGCTTGCCTCACCGCCTCCCCGTCCTCGCTTGAAGGGCCTCTCCGACCCACATGCGAGTTTCTAAAGTAGTCCAAAAAGAATGGTTGCCTAGGACCAAGTCCACCAACTATAGTCCACTTAGAGACCCTGGCGAGATATGAGCAATGCTTACTTGCATTTTCAAACACTTATATCTAATAGCATTATAGCTGCTAAATTATATCCCCAAGTCACTGCTTACAATGGTTTGAACTTTTTCAAATTTCCTCCAATAGAGCGATTTTTTAGATAATTTTAATGTTCTGAAATCTTGTCATAATAGGGGAAGGTAGTCCTCTACTTTGTTAAGCCATCTGAAGGTTTTTTAGAGGATTTCCTATCACATTGTATATATTCATGTGATGAAACAAAAAAAAATCAGTCAATCAATGTGTGTATGTACTGACGACTATGAAATAGTACTTAAATGTTTGTTTGCTACTCACCCCCCCCCCCCCCCCCGCCATGGAGGCTTATAGACTCGCAAGCTGACCGTAGCCAATCTCTCGGCACACATCCATTTAACGTCCATGTCGGAAAGTTGTTATTGATCAACACCCTTGCCAGACGACACACATTGCTGTCGGCGGGGAATCGAACCGGCTATCTCATGACTGGGAGACGCCGGCGTTAACCACTAGGCTATAGACTCCGCCTATAGACTCCGGCTATAGACTCCGTTATGATGTAATCGTAACAATTTCCAAACAGTGGTGGAGAACTGACAAATAACCTTGTAGCCCTTCCAATCTAAACACAAATCGTCAACAAACTGGATACAGACCGTTTCTTCCATCCCTAGAGTGAACCTTTTAAATCATGAGTGGAGTTATTCGTTTAATTTCAACCAAAAGAGAGTGGTCGAAGAAATTGGGAGGAAAAATAATCGTTAGAGAAAACCGTAAGAAAGTTTCTGCTCGAAAGAAATCAACGTGTACTAGTTTAGCGAAACCTGTGAGAACCGCGCATAACGTATGGAATGAAAGGTCTAGTGCAAGTTGTGCAAATAACCAGTACAAAGTATCGCAACTTAATAATTCAAAGTACAACACAAATTGTCATCACTTGCAATCATCGGTGTTCAGCACATGTTCGGCAAGACAAGGCAGAGCAAGGAACCAAGTCAGAAGATATGTGTGTCAGAAGATATTCAACTTGGCAACGGTATGCATTAAGTCGCACACTCCTGCAGTTTATAACTACTGTAGTCGTAATGTTGTTTCATCATTTTTATGCATGCAAATGGTTCACAGTATGCATTCATGTATGTAAAATTTTGTTGTGGTGGCAACTGTGGCATTCACAGTATCATAGGCTAACACTTGCACAAGCAAATGTACGTATTGTCTGTAATTTGAAAAATTAAAAACAAAAATGATGACGGATACACAGTGAACACTAAATACGGTCAGACATTCAACTGCCAGGGAAGAGCTCACAAGTCAAGACTATTTATAAATGTGTCATTCTAATGGCTACTGTATATCTGCTACAGAAAACTGTGAGAGAGAGCCAGATAGAATTTATGGTACTAAGCATAGAGTAGTGGTTACACACAACACATGTACAGTTAAGAACGAAACCTCAAAGCTCCTGCCCAGTACCCACACATACACATGATTAATGTTGTGCATATTTAACAATTTTCTTGTCTGAAATTTGCATTTCTTTGAACTGTGTAAATAAGCCAAAATTCTGACAAAAGTACATTGTCATAAAGTTAGTTACCATGAAAAGATTGTTTAGTAGAAGTGGAGTTTGTATGTACAGTATAAAGAGGCTTTAAAGTTTGATAACCATAAACTTATATGCAGGTCACTTCAAAGATCTTTCAATAACTATTTGACACAGGATGAAATGAGATCTTATATGAGAGTCATTGGGAAAGTTTCCAGTTGAAAGTTTCAGAAATTTATGTTATATAAAACATGCTCAACTTGCATTAATGCTGGTTAACTCCAGCAGTAATTTGTGCAAGTGGTTCATGTATCAGAATGGATTACGAAAATGTACACTCTAATGTACATAGCAAACTTAGAGAATGCTTTTAATCTTATAGATACCAAGCCTAATTCTTTAAATAGGGGGTTGCTAGTTCCCATCTTCAAGAACATTTCACTTGGGTTTAGAAATGAGATTTAGCCTCTAAAGCTTAAGAAAAAAAAACAAGGAGCATGTTGAACAGTTGAGTATTCATAGAGTTGAGTCCACATTGAAATTGTTCATTTGATTGTGTTCTGGTATCATTTTAGCCATGCCATTTAATATTAATGTGTGGTTGAATACATTTCTCAATCTTTCTACTGTACGTACAATCAGGTATTTAAATTTTAATTGCGTTTTGTACAGGAACATACCAAACATGTGCATGTGTATTATGGTATTTTTTGCAGCAAAGAAACCAAGACCCAAATTTAGTATGGTATTTACTTAGCCCCCTGATACAACCATGACATTGTCTACTGTTATGATGTGTAAAGTCAATATACCATTTTGGCAGCATTAATGAAAGCCATTTGAGAAGCTACACACAGTACTGTAAACCAATGCTTTCTTTTTTTTCCAGATCACCTTAACTGAAACACTGTTTTTCATTCTTTTTTCCTATAAATATCCCTTCTCAGGTTTCATCACAATGGAGTACCCAAAGAAGGAGAGTGTTCAATGCTTTACTAAGCATAATACAAAGATCTAATTTGAGCAATACCAGTTTGAAAAATATTCTGGGCATAAATGGTAAGCTCCAGGTCTGATTTTGTGTTTCCATAATGTCTTGATCAAAAAGAACTTGGTAAAATATAGAAATGAGAATACTATTTGAAATAAAATCTTGTAAACTAAGCCAACAATTGTTTATGTTGGTCATTTCAGTTTCAAAAAGAAATCAGGCGATAGGGGTCATTCGTTAACATTTTTAAATATGCATGATGTTACGTTAGGATGGCTGACTTAAGATTGAAAGAGCTGAGGAAGAACAGTGATGTCATACCTTTTGTTTAGGACCCTTCATTAAATCATTATTTAAAACAAAATTGAGATTCTTGATTTTATAATCAAATATTTAATCGCTACTATTTCAAAGCTTGTGAATTACTGTACTTTGTTTATTTGTAAAGCAAAATGTGTAACATTAGTCTGCCTTGCCTTTTGTTTTAATAATGCTAGTGTATGGAATTAATACTCATTTGACCTAGCTATAAATTTGTAAATTCATGTTGTTGACTAAAAGCATTGTTAATTGGGTACACTGAGCCTAAGTAATCTTAAACCAAAGTGTGTTACCTTTTGTGATGAGAATGTTAGCTGTGTGTAATTATTTTGTGATCTTCTTTCTTCAGAAACTTTACAATTTTCCAGCTCTCCCAGACAATCCAACAGACAAAATCAAAATGATGAGAAACAGGAACAAAAAGATGAAGAAGGTACAGTATGGTGTCTCTCTGAATATTGAGTCTAAAACAAAATGTATTTATTTTGTTGGGAAGATACATTGATGAACACAATGATTCAGTTTTCATAATTAGCATGTCTAGGATTAATGTTTTCTAAATTTGCATTAAACTTTTACAAACAGTTTTAAAGATATTTGGCCAAACATACATTTGTGATGAAATCAAGATAGCTGACAGACTCGAAAATAGTTGGTTATAATTTTGAACAGACAAAATGAATGTTTGTGAAAGTGTATCTAGGACATGTCACCTGTCTGCTACAAGTTCACTCTTGGTACAACAATGGACCAACTTCAGCTGTTTTTATAATATCAAAAATTACTCGTAGGAATTGCATTCATGTTTCTTGGGATGCTTTGAAATTTGTTTTGCCTTTGTTATTTCAAGATAAGGTATAAAAGTACTCCCTGGAATCGTCTTCCAATTTTTGTTTGTTTTGATTATACAGATCCTCAGAAGGGAGGCTTGGACAATGATAATATCCGAATGTTGCTAATGCTTCTCCTTATAATCACGTTGCTAAACATGCTCTCGAAAAGAGATGATGCCCAGAACATCTCCTGGCAGACATTTATTAATGACATGTTATCCAAAGGAGAGGTGAAATATTTTATATTCGAATTCATCATTTTCACATTTTTGGATTGAAAAGTAAAACCTCCAAGCATTCCTTACCATAATTTCCAGTACAGTCTGTGAATGTAACTGTACAATTGTTACAAAGTTACAACTGTACAAAGTTATAATTTTATTTCATTTATTTTCTCAACAAATTGGTCACTTTCTTATATACAAAAATAGAAAAGAGTAACATTTTTTTTTATTACTAATCAGTTTTTCACAAAGTGGAGTAGTGAGAGGAGTCACATGCCAGTTATACCACCCATCTCCACCGTCCCAATTTGATAGTTATTTCTAAACAAGATAAGGTTAAGAACTCCATTAAATATGTCAAGGTGCTGGTTTACTCTGTTCAATTAACACTGTGGGTTGTAAACTCCTGTAACTTGTGATATAGTCAGATTAAAACAAAACAGAACCAGATACATCAGTTAGGTAAGAACTTTGCATCCTTGAGATTATAAAACTTTATAAGAGAAGTCAGTGTCCTCTGGTATTTGTCTCTCCAGAAACCATTATTAAAAGTATTATTGAAAGTAAAAGAAGTTTGATGAAGCCCTTTTGTACAAAATGTTGAAAGCACACGTTTGCATGTTAACAATTTTCCATTTTCCCTGCCGCATCTTTAACTTGGAAAAGGTCAAAGGTCTGTCTGTCACATACTACGATTCTGATGGAAGTGGTGAGGCATCCAATCCAGAATCTGACGTTGACCATGTGTTCTTGCATGATGGTGCCATCATGTTTGGTAGAGAGGTAAGAACTTAACAGGTTATGAGGCATGCAGTAGGGTATTGACTGTTGAGTATACTTCGTGGAACAGGGCATATTATGGGAGACAGGCAATGATATGAGAAACTGATAATGCTATGGGGAATAGAGCATATTATTGGGAGTGAGTCATAGATTGATGGATGGACCATGCTATGGGGAATAAAGCATTATATGAGTATGGACCATGCTATCGGGAATGGTGCATACTATTGAGATGGACCATGCTATAGGGAATTCTGGAGCATAATATGAGTATGGACCATGCTATGGGGAATGGAACAAACTATTGGGATGGACCATGCTATAGGGAATGGAGCATGATATGAGTATGGACCATGTTATGGGGAATAGCATTATATGAGTATGGACCATGCTATAGATCTTTACACACCGTTGCGTTCCTCGTCCCGTCTGCTTTTAACTGTTCCTAACATAAGAACTGCAAAATTTGGACCGAGATCTTTTAGCTATGCTTCGCCAGTTTTATGGAATTCACTCCCTGAGGTTTTAAGAAAAATTGAAAGTTTTACCCTGTTTAAATCCAAACTTAAGACTCATTTATACTGCAATGCTTATAATATCTGAATTCATTTTATGTATTATTATTTCGTTAATTTTTTTCTTGTTATATATTTGTTTTACTGTTTATCATGTAATTATTATATTCTTTTATCCACTTTTTTTATTAACTTAATTTAACTTGATTTGTTTTTTTTTTTTAATTCTACTTATTTTTGTTTTATTCTTCATCATGTAAAGCGCATTTGAATATACATATGTTATAGTATTTGCGCTATATAAGGATCCATAATAATAATAATAATAGGGAATGTAGCATACTATTGAGATGGACCATGCTATGGGGAATGGAGCATTATATGGTGTTGGAACATGCTATAAGGAATGTAGCATACTATTGAGATGGACCATGCTATGGGGAATGGAGCATTATATGAGCATGGACCATGCTATAGGGAATGGAACAAACTATTGGGATGGACCATGCTATAGGGAACGGAGCATTATATGAGTATGGACCATGCTATGGGGAATGTAGCATACTATTGAGATGGACCATGCTATGGGGAATGGAGCATTATATGAGCATGGACCATGCTATAGGGAATGGAACAAACTATTGGGATGGACCATGCTATAGGGAACGGAGCATTATATGAGTATGGACCATGCTATGGGGAATGTAGCATACTATTGAGATGGACCATGCTATGGGGAATGGAGCATTATATGGTGTTGGAACATGCTATAAGGAATGTAGCATACTATTGAGATGGACCATGCTGTTGGGAATGGAGCATTATATGAGCATGGACCATGCTATGGGGAATGGAAGAAACTATTAGGATAAACCATGCTATAGGGAATGGAGCATTATATGAGTATGGACCATGCTATGGGGAATGGAGCATTATATGTGTATGGACCATGCTATGGGGAATGGAGCCTACTATTGAGATGGACCATGCTATGGGGAATGGAGCATTATATGAGTATTGACCATGCTATAGGGAATGGAGCATTATATGAGTTTGGACTATGCTATGGGAATGGAGCATTATATGGGGATGGACCATGCTATAGGGAATGGAGCATTATATGAGTTTGGACCATGCTAAGGGGAATGGAGCATTATATGGGGATGGACCATGCTATAGGGAATGGAGCATTATAAATTTAAAAAAAAATAATGAAAAGGTGCACCTTTTCACAAAAAGGGCAGTTTTTCACAAAAGTGGAAGGGCATATGCCCCGCCCCCCAACCCCCTCCTCTTCATTGCTTCTAGTTTTACCATCCCGGTCTATGTGGTAAACTCTTTAAAAATAACACTCAAACTTTCAGTACTGACACTTTGAACTTTGGGTGGGTAGACTTATTAATATTCATTATTAATATGATTCTTTATTCCTTCTTTGCAGTGATATCGATCTTGTCTTTCTCGGAGATCTAGGAGACAATCCCTGCCGTCGCCTCGGAGAGGAGCTAAAGAACTGTGCACTCCCTTCACAAGGGACCATTAAAGTACTGGATAAAGCCACTGTAAGTCCAATTATTGTCAGGAAATATCTTCTTCTGGTCATATATGTCTGTGTTTGTTGAAATGTGCACAAATCTGAAGGGAAAGAAAACTGTATTAAACAGATAGTGAGAGTAAATGTTGTTTGCAATCAACAAACCCCGTTTAGTCATCTGTCTAGTATTTCTATAGACTATCCAAGTTTATCTAAGTCCATTAGAAGCCTTCCACTCTGCTAGTGGGTCACACTATTTGGTAAGAAACAATCACCAAAGGGCAACGTGGAAAGAAAAATAAATTTCACATAGTTGCTTCTTTGAATGGTTGATCTATAAGGAAGGGAACGTAGGTAAAGTACCAGAAGTGGAGGAGGGGGAGGGGGGGGGGGGATGGTGATAAAATGTTCTGACCATGTAGTCTAGATATATACAGTAGGAAAGTGCATATGCAGGCTGGGCAGACAGGTTGGTATTGTCATGCATAAATCCACATGTAATCTGGTCAAGTGATAAGAAACAGAGTAGTGTATTGTACAGTGATTAGTGTATAAGTTGACTTATATAAGCCTTTCTGGTAAGAGTGAAGTATGAACATAGTGTCCAAAGGTTTTGGATCCCAGGGTGTGCACTGAGCTACTTGTTAAAGTTGTCATAATGGCCACTGCCTAGCTAGCTTGCACCATCAGGACAAGGAACATATGAATACAGTGATACTTCAGTTTTGGATTTTGTTAAAGAATGTTTAAGGATGCCTGAAATTCATCCCTTAATATTTAAAAATATTGTCCAGAAGTTTTCATATTAGTTATTGATAGATAACCTAAAAATACAAAACAACACTTCACCATAGCGTATTCGTATCTGCTTTATAGGTCTACTATTCAAGTGTCAAACATGCATATTTGTGACATGGAACTTGTTTATCCAGTTTTTCACATTTATTACCTATTAGCCATGGAATCATGGCTTCTCATAAACTCTGGAAGCTTCTATAACAGCCACGACTTGTACAGTAGGAGGCCACAGGAGAGATGGCAACATTTCTGCCATGAGCAGTGTCCTAGCTGTATAGTTAACTCACTACCTTCAGCCCAACTCATTTCTTTGTAAAAAAGAGGGGTACACATTTCCCAATCTGATGAAGTGATAAAGTCATAAATTATTATCTGAGTTTGGATTATTTTAATATATTTTTTTGTCTATAAAGGTGCCCATCGTGAAACTGACAGATGCCTTCACTCAGATTCGGGTTGATATCAGCTTTAATGTAAAAACCACCACAGAATGTGCCAAGTTTATTGAGGTGAACTATTTGAAACAGATGAATGTAGTTTGCTGTGTCACATTTTAAAAATTGTTCCAAAAAGAAGAGAATACAAAGTAGGTTTTTTTTAATTAACCAGCGACCTTATTGATTTTGGTGCTCATCTCAAGAATATTAATGAGGTCACAGGGTCAAATGAAAACATTTTTCAGAATTGATAAACTTTGTGTGAAGGTGTTGGTAGATAGCGGGTATATACATGATAATGTATGTTCAATGTGATATTATGCACGATTTTATTATGGGGCAGGGCTTGAGTTGAATTTTGCTAAAAATAATCAACAATGACGAAAGCATGGGATTATAATCTCAATTGGCAAGGAATCTCAATAAGCCCACTGGCTTTCTGGTCTAAGTTGGGTGGGATTTTTTTTGTTTAGCCCAGACTTGATCCAATAATCTCTTGTATTTAATTGTGTAGTTTTTTTCTCTCTCTCTACAGTTACATGTTTCCCCAGAACCAATCAATTATGGTGTTCTTTTAATTGGATTCTTTGAGCTGTATGGAGTCAACTTCAACTATTTCAAAACAGGAATTACTGTCGAAAATGGCGGTAGCTACTTTCCCAAAGAGGATGCCTCTTTTATGACCGACCGCTTTAGCCTACTCTGTTAAAAGGATCCACTCAATAATGGTAAGTCCAATTTACACTGCCCATTTTTTTCACTAAAAGTTCAACTTTTATGATATCAAAGTAGAAATATTCAGAATATTGTCAACTTCTCATTCAATTTGGGATATGTCATAAATATTCCTTTGCATTATAAAATGAAATATTTCCTAGTTTAAGGCTTCTGAGTTTTGCTATTTTTCTTTGTGTTATCAAATACTGTATATTCACATGTGATGGGAGGGGGTGAGTGGAGGGGAGATGAGAAAAAAACAGTATAAACACAAACATCTCTTTACCTTTAATACATGGCAGAGAATATAAGGAAGATCTGCTACCAAACAAAAGAACACAACTGAGGGGAAAGATAAGGGTTGTATTCATTTCTGCATTAAGAAATAAATAAACATGATGTTAATTGCCCAGGAAGAAGCTTTCTCTACTTTCATGTCAGATTAAGCTATTATTCCATTTTAACATTTCTCGATTGTCGACTGGAGTTAAATCTTGGCAGGAACTCTTTTGGATTCATGGAAGTGAGGAAAACATTCCATTATGCCTACCAAGTGCTCACCCAAGCTGTTATACCTCATGTAGACCAAGAAAGTAATGGTCATAGGTCAGTGAAATGCTTTTTCTTCACAAAACTTCTAGAAAATATCGGGTAAAGCTTCCATGTATTTCAGCCCTCGCCCCTTCCTCCCCCTACATTACTTTTGATCAATCTGTCAAGTTGTAGCATATTTTACCTATCAGGGTATATTTCTTTTGTCAAACAGTCAGGCCCAAATGAAGCTGGAAGAGACTTTCTTTATAACCTTACCACAGTATAGCGGTACACAATTTTGACTGAAAGTTACATATACTCGTTGTTTTGAAAATTTACTGTCAAAGGTACTGTCAAATTTACTGTCAAAGGTATCGTACCAACAAAGGGTAACCATTACTGCTTGTCATATTCAGTAAGAAAATATTGTTGATTGAGAAATGTTTAAATCTAAACAAAAAAGTGTTGATCCTCAACCTAGATCACACTAGGTTGCCTCCAGAGGTACAGTGTAAATATTTCATTAAGCAACATTACAGTCATTTCCACTCAGATTGTCCCCTAGATTTATTTGTTCCTTTTTCTTTTGGTTTTGCTCCACACAGCATCCTCGGTCGCATTATAAGGGTAACAGACGAAGTGATGGACCATAGGTTATGGGTCCAGCAAAATTGGGCCCGGAAAGCAATGGCTATGTATCCACACAAGTTTTCCATACATTGTAATATACCTCAACCAGATGCCTTCTGTTTACCGGACACAGCCTTGAGGATAGCACAGCCGATCCACCCTGTGAATGCTACAACCATCATCCTTGCTGACAGTTCTCAGAGAAATAGCCAAGAGACAGGATCTTGCCAAGAGGTCAACAAAAAAAGTGCAATGAACCCCACTGCTGCCACCAATATGTCCAACTCCAACGATGTCATCAACAACAAAATCACGTCTATATCTTCTTCCTCTGGTGAAATTGTGTCTAGTTCCAGTGATTCTGTAAGTTGTCTGCTCAATATAGCAATTTAATCCACTCCTCTCAAATACTGAAAAGAAAAAAAGACAGGTCCAAAAACATTTGGAAACATTTTACAGGATATTATAATATTTCTTCTTACACTCTGGTGTCCTTTTTTGTCTGTCCTTGCATCCATAATGAATGATTATTTGTTAAAAAATTAAGTGATTCTGATTTGCGATGGGGGAAGGGTGGGGTGGGGGTACTGTCTTGCACTTTTGGCACTTTTTGCCTGTCATATAATGTGCCTTCAAATCTGAATCAGATAAAAATCATTTTGTTTTCCCTTTTGTAATTTTCTAGGAATCAGAAATGTCTTCACAAACTTCTGGTTCTTCCAAGGACACCATCGACTCTGTCCAAGGACCCTCTAAAAGGGAGACTGTCCCTAGTGTTGAACCTGAAACTAGTACTGACAAAGCCTGGACACAGGAACTTAAGAAACCAGTCTCCCATGGGCAGATATATCACAAACAATCAAAATTCGGCAAACGGTGCAATCATACTTCTAACTCTGTTCGTGGTAACGCAGAGAACTCGCTGAGCAAGCAGACCGCCAAGGAGCAGCAAGTAGTCACGCCTCATATTGAGGTCACCGTCTCATCCAATAACAAGTCTGAAATTCAAACGTCTCTGCCGAAGGGAAACTCCCGAAATTCTCCAGGAGGGACCTCTTCGTCTTTACAGCCAGTGGTATCAAAGACTTATAGAAGCAAGAATTATACCAACCAGCATGGCAAATTCCGCCACAATAGCGGTGGCAACTCAACCCAGAGTGGCAGCAGTGGCGGAGACAATAATAACAATGGCAGTCAAAATAGTAACTCTGTGAACAAAAGATTAAAGAAGAAGCATAAAAAGGATAACTCTAAGAGAGGGGCAAAGAACTGAGTCAAAAGATGAGACAAAAAGTGCCTGTATTATCTCGGTTTAATTTATGAAAGCGACAAGATTGATTGGGGGACAAGAAAACCAACAAAGAAGACTGTGAAATTGGTAAACAGACAAGACTTTAGAAGTAATCTAGAAAATCAGCTGTTCTTTGATTAAGGAGAGAGAAAAAAAGTATTGCTGTTAGTTCGGTTTCATGATTTGTGATGTAAGTGGATGTACTGAAATGAGCAATTAAAAGTGTCTACCGTGACTCCAATCTGAAATTCACTCAAAGAGAGTCCGTTTATTCAGTGTTAATGTGTTGCTAATCTCAAAGTGAAGCGGATAGTAATCAAACACGTCTACTTTCACATTGTCAGCCTTGTCAACAATGCAATTATTGTTTATATCAAATCTTTTTCTCTTGATGATTATTTTTTAACTATTCAGTGACAAAGAAACCATATTTTGTTGGTTTTTTGCTCACCTAGGAAGAGAATATAAAGCATAGTAAAAAGCTTAAAAGAATATTATTAATGTTGTCATACTGTGACAGGAGAAGAAGCAAGATGATGGAAAGTTTGTAGTGTTGATATCAAAGCAAAAACAACTAAAAAAGATAAAAATGAATACAAAACTTAAAGACACCCCACCTCCCCCACCCAAAAAAAAAAAATGTTAGAAAAAAAGAAAAGAAAAAACAATTTGACAGCAAACGACTTGTACAGGAAGATCACAGAGAAGTAGGAAAGATATTATATTATTATTATGCAGGATTTCACTTTTCTTTTAGTAAAGACTTGGTTTTGACAAGCTTAGTGGATGTTAGTTCTAACAGTTTATTTTTGTGACATTTTTTATGGCTTTGAGAAGAAATTTTTATCTGTTACCTAGAGCAATAATTGTGAAGTAACCAAGGAAGTGGGCAAGAGGTACATATTGTTTCTGAAATTGTAAAGCAGAGTTGGTCACCATATCTTCAAACTGTTCTTGTATCCGCCATTTCGACGAAGGTGAATTTGAAGTGGGTCGTTGTGTGATTATCTGTTGCAGGTTGGATTTTGGTGCATTAATCAGTTGTTAGGTAGTGAAGGTGCCAAGCTATAATTTTTTTCTTCATTTTTATAGGACTTTCTTACTTTGGGAGTTATGCTGATTTGTGTCTGGTGTTTAAGAAAGGACTGATAAACATTTTAAAATTGTTACTATTGGCCCAAAAACTATATACATAAAATAGCCAAAAAAGTGAAGGGATATAAAATATACAAAGGTTAAATTGAGAAGATGTGGTAATGGTTGGAAACACATTGGTGTACTATAGTAAGGTTAGTTTGAGTGATATGGGAAAGGGTAGGTGGGTGGCAAAGAGGTCCTTTAATCTGTCGTTAGCAGTTACAACGAGATATCTTCTTGGTCACAACTAATTATTGCTGGGCAAGTCGTTACAGGTAATCAAGATTCTCCCTCGCTGCCCTATACTTTTCATTAATTCAAAACCCATGAAACATAAATACTGTTTCTTATTAATTTCACAATGTACAGGACAAGTTCTTGTGTTGTGGATATGTGTGTGTTTGGGAGATGTGGGGTGTGGGAGAAGGGGTATGGGTAGGCATGGGTGGAGGGAATTAGTGATCAAATTAATCCATTAAAGGCATAAAACTTTATAGACCAATTCAAAAGGGTAGTACTTAAATAACTTGTAAAATAGAAATTCATTGCAACAGGGTCATATTAGATCATGCAATTGACTTGAATTGATAAAAAAAAATGATACAGAATAATTGGAAGAGCTTGAGCAGGAGAAACTAATAATATAGTTGATATATTGTTGAGACAAAAAATGTATTTTGTTTATTACTATCTGATATAAGTTAGATCAACCAGAAAAATAGAAGGTTTTTTTTTTGGGGGGGGGGTTCTTATTGCATTACGACTCATGTGATTATTCTCCACTGATCAAATTAAAAAAAAAAGTATAAGGAATTGAGGCAATGCCATGGCATTCATAGAGAGAATTTGGGATGGCAAAGATTAGAAGATAGTAGTTGCTAAAACCTATGACATATAATGCAGTATAACATTTGGTATTTGTTCTTTATATTATTATGAAAACTTAAAAAGAGAAAAATACCAGTTGTAACTGTGAAGTTAAAACTCAAAAAAAGTCAGTTTTATTTGGATTTGCCTCACAGCATTAGACTGTATAAAATGACAGAACAAAAAGTGACTCAAATATAAAATACAAAAATTCCCACCTGACATTATTTGTTGCATATTAGTGAGTTACCCCTTTTGGTATCCTTTTGTTTATAATTGACTGTAACCATTATTGTTTCCATTTTGAGATATTAATAGTGGATTCAATTAAAACTTTTGATTTATTTTTATATTCCTGAAGCACAATGATCAGAAATGCATCCAATTATAGGTTTCATGGGGAAAACACACTTATAAAACTGGTCTGGATCATTTTTTTTATAACACAGACCTTTTTTATCTCACATTATTATTATCATATTATTGGATGACTTTAAGAAGGACAGTGTACATTCAAATTGGTATCAATTGACACAGTTTACCCTTTGTTGCTCATGCTGTCACTGTCATGGAATTTAGCACTAGAAATTTAACATCAATAGGAAAATTAATTAACATATAACACGATTCGGGTTTTATCCAGATAATAAACCAAACCACAGAATAGACAAATAAAAACAAAATTGTTTTACAAGTATTGCTTTTTGTTTTAGTTGTAACGGTATTCCCCTGGCATATCGTCAGACTTTGTAAGTTTGGAATCCTCTAAATTGATTCAAAATCCATGAGTTCAATTAGTACACTGTCAGTGAGTTTAAAGTTCAAACTGACATTATTATATGGATATAGATAGGATAGTTCGATGTCATGTGGACTTCGGTAAATAATTTACATGACAGTAATCTTAAAGTGCAACCAAACTCAATAAAACTACGGATTACAAAATCTCATCTGGTAGAACAAAGTTAATTTCTTCATCAAACTGGTACACCTGCCGCTGAGCATCTAGTGTCAATTGTCAGTTCAGGCAGTTACCGTACGGTGTTGTTCTACTGGCCCACAGAAAGTCTGATTACAGGCAGCAATGGGACGAGAGTTGGAATGAGGGGGGGGGGGGGGGGTGGGAGAGAGACTAGCTTTATCCAGTGGCATAAGCAGAATTTGAGTGTTCAATACGAGTGCAGCATACGGAAGCTGGTCTCTTCGCCCAACTGCCATTTCGCCCAACCTTACCGTTTCGCCCAACCTTGTTGGTCATTTCGCCCAAGCAGCATGGTCAATTCGCCCAACCTTGTTGGTCATTTCGCCCAACCTTGTTGGTCATTTCGACCAACATGGATTAAATATTATACTTCAATATTGGTCAATTTAATAAGGAAACGTTCTGGAATTGCTAACGTTACGGGATATGAACCGAATATTAAAGAAACTTGAAGTCGTGGTTACATTGATTAAATATTATACTTCAATATTTATGGACGAGTTTTATATTTAAATTTGTTTAAATTTTAAAGAAACGTTCGGGAATTGTTAGTCGGTAGGATGGATCAGTGTTTTAGGGGTTAGGTTTGATCTTTATTAGGTTTAGGGTTAGGTTTTTATGGACACCGATTCCCCTTTGTTTGTATAACATTAGATTAACACGATGTAGAACTAGATAAACACCTAACTGCTGTGAACAATACCCGTGATTAATGCCTGGCGGACTTAAATAAACGCTTGACCGAAGTCATCAAGCAGGACAATAGCTGTGGATTAATAAAATCAAAGAAAAATCGAATTGAACCAGTGAAATAGAAAAAGTGTTATTATTCTGACTGAATATGAGTAAAAAAATGGTTGGGCGAAATGATCATGCTGGTTGGGCGAAATGACCATGCTGGTTGGGCGAAATGACCATGCTAGTTGGGCGAAATGGCAATTGGGCGAAATGGCTGTTGGGCGAATTGACCAGAAAGGCAGCATACATTGGCCTACATAATCAGGCTACTATCACCTGATTACCGTCGTGTACATCGCCTTGTTTTCAACAGGCCATACGTATGAATGAACCACGGCGTTTTCTGGGGATGTGGAGGATGTGGAAGATAAATTATATTAGACACATATATTTAGTGGGTTGTCTCATAATATGGGTCAAAACTCATATGATGATTATCGAGACTCCATCCTGAGCGATATCAAAGGTACTGATCACTGTTACGGTATATTCGGTTTGAAAAAAAGTGGACACCCATTCGGCCCTTATCCCTGAGACATGGCAAACCACGTTAATCTGACCAGTTTATTTCGATACAGTATATGTCACTGCTCCTCCCCTGTATCCAGTATATCTCGTTTATGGAGAGAAGCTACCCGTACTACTGCAGATTTTCAGTAGCATCATCAGAAAAGGTACTATATAAATGGAAGCTCAGCTTGTGCAGTGTACTTAAGTCACAACAGCTGGTTCAGAATGGATCCGCAGAACTTAGGCCATATATAAATTTAACTAGGCCCTATATGTACATGGGCGTCAATCCAGGGGGCGGGGGGGGGGCACGCCCCCACCACATTTCGATGGGTGGTGGGAACAATATCAAAGCAGCAGTCGGAATTTTCTGGCTTCAAAACCCATCCAGTTGAATTTTCAGCCACTACACGCTCCCCCCCCCCACCCCTCTCTCAATCATCAGGCCTTAGCTACGTTCCTGGGTACACGGTGGTTACATATACGCGCCGACCAGAATTCACCCGATTACCAGATGCAGATCCACCTAGCAACCGAGGTAACTTGCGTGAGTACTCCAACGAACACTAATGATTTATTTGAATGCATTCATCACTTTAGCCACCACTCACATGGGACCTATTCTAAGTCTGACGATACATGCGCATGTGTGAGGTCCTGAAAACATAATAAAAGTGGTTTGTCTTGTTATCCTTGTTTCAAATTTCATAGAAATGTATTCTCGTAGACCTAGCAAAACATTTAAACTGACCCAGTCCCGTTGGAAGTGTGTCACGGGTGGTATTAAAAATCATTGGTGGTTTAACATGCTGGCGTATGACGACCATGGCTACATTTGCGCTAAGCTCAATATAGGAACTCGGATCTGGGCTGTGCCTAATTAGTTAGTTATTTAAATTATTAATAATGGCGTATGAAGAAATGCACCAATTTTGTGGTACGGCTCCCAGGACGGCAAGTCGAGAAACTCACATGCAGTCGCGGCGGATAGCTTCTTTCGCCTATATGTCCGGGGACATTTTGGGACATCGATCCTACAGGCCAGGGGTGGGCAACTACGGCCCGCGGGCCACATGCGGACTGCCAGTGATTTTTTACATCATCACAAAAAAGGAACTAGCTGCCTATAATTGATCTGCACTTATGATGCTGTCAGGTAGGTCTATTATCACCATTTATTTTCAATTGGACTGTATTGACATTATGTTTTTATGAATACAATTTGTACACACACCGATTTCTTGAACGTTCTCGGAGGCAAAGGTTTGAAATCAACAGCAGGTCGTTGGTTAGGTGCGGCCCTGTCAATCTTTCGCTTCTAAAATCTGGCCCATTCATTCAAAGAGGTAGCCCACCCCTGCTATAGGCCTATATCTGAGGCCCTGGGGTCATTCCTTGACCGACTTGGTGCAATATAATGTGCCCATTTCGAAGTAAATTTATTCACAGATTGTTAGTTGTCATGGGTTCGAACAATTGAGGGGTATTCTATCCTGAAACATATGGCAAAATGGGGCTGCGGTTCCATTTGTCAACTTGCACTGGGTTCTAATGTTCATGTCAATTGGAATCACTAATAAAAGAATAAATCCACCAAATATGAAGGTCGCATGAATTTTATTGCAGATTTCCTGAGTGACGAATTTGTAATTTTCACCCGAAATCACGCAACTAGATGGCTGCTATCCAAACCTGGCAAGTGCCATCTCCAGCGATCTGGCAGGTATTGAAATCTGAAATTTTCTTGGTACGCTGCGCGCCAACCGATGGTGGCGCTCCGCTTAGATAGTACTTACGGCCGGAATACTCGAATAGATTACCTCCCCCCCCCCCCACGTTTCAAATCGGGTTGACGCCCCTGTATATGTAAAACTAATTAGGCAACGGACAGTGAGCATGGTCATGCCCGGCCACGCATTACTACAAAATATAGTACATTATTGTTCCATGTTGCCCTCCAGTCCATGGCGCATTTATGGTGGTAGAGGCCTGCGATGAATTAACGTTATTAACATGACATAAATGTTCTTTTAAAGGATATCGGTGATGACGATCTCGTTGATTTTGTTCAGTGGTTTAGTTTAATCCTTCAACTATGTAATTTCATCGATTGTTTGAACAGATTCGGTCAAACATAGAAAGAACTGTACTTTTCAGTTTTATTGATTCACTGTGGCAATTTTGGCCGTTTCGTTAAGGCTTTGCAATTGACAAATTGATTACAATTTGACTAACGAACACAGGAACTACAGAGTCTATCAGTTGACATTTTTCAGTCAATTGTTAAGATAACAAGATAATATACTATCAAACTCTTATCAACTACAGTGTCTATCAGTGCAGCTGTACATACATAACACAGTACGCGAATTTTGGGGACACGCAAAGTTACAGTAACGTGACCCCCGGACATATACCCCGGACTTATACCCCCGGGACAAGTACCCCCCTGACAATCACCTCCGAACAAAAACCGCGAGGACGAATACCTCCTAGGACAACTACCACCGAGACAACTACCCCCCGGACATACAACCCCCGAGGACAAATACCCCCGAGGATAAGTACCACCCAGACAATTATCCCCGGACAAACACCCCCTTGAATTTTACCCACGAGGAAAATAACCCCCACCGCCCGGCATTTACCTCCGGGAAAACTTCACCCGCCAAATACACCGGCACAGATACCTCAACAGGTGACTACCAGAACTAACCCAGAATACGCCCCAGTCCCCCCCCCCTCCACCCGAGCCCGTGAACCAAGCTGACCTTAAGCTGGTGAACCCCGTGGTACGAATATATATGTCCATATGTGACATGACTCCGGCCTCATTACTATTTATAGGGGCGGGCTTAAACACTATTTTAAATTAAATGTACTTTTAATGAGACAAACTCAGAATTGGTAAGTGGGATCATTCTCAGACTTAGTAGTAGGTAGATTCCACATAGTGAATTGATGAATCCTAGTGTGTAGCAACCTGTCCGTCGCCACTGCAGGAGAGCATTGTCGAATTATCATCATTCTTTTTGCATAAAGAATGACCAGAGAATAGTTTTTTTTTTTTTCAAATGGTAGTGACATCGTGGTCTCAAGTTTCTTTCTTTTCTTATTTTTCATACAATCGTACAAACTATTATGCATGCATGCATGCATGCATTACATGTAATTCTGCTGGTATAACGGGTTACACCGTAACCGGTTTTGACTAATAGCCCAGCGGAAAATGAAACAATGCATGGGATGTTGGTATGGATTATGATCATGCACACCAAACTAGAGGGGTGGACCGTGGTTGTGCTTGCCCCGCCCCTCCTCTCTGCTCCTCCCATCTTAAACTGGTGAACACTCCAGAGGACAAAAATTGCTTAGAATAAGCAAAACAAGAGGAGCGTGGTGGCCGAGTGGCTCATGCATTGGTTTTATATATGATCTCAGTATTGTGGGTTCGTTTCCAGCTATTACCATTATGTTGTTGCCCTATTTTCCGAACACATATCTAGTGTATTAACATCTATGAATAAACATTCAACTCGGGCACAGATTCGTATTCCCTGCATGGGCTAAGCTAACAAGAAACAACGGTTTTTGAGTCGTGTCTACTTTGTTCCGGAAAACTGACACTGAACATGCGCTGAAACGTTGACTAAGAATGGAAATGACGTAAATAATTGTAGACAAACGTACGGAAGCTTAAAACTGCCATCAACATAAGAAAAACTTTGCCCCATAAATTGACATTTTTTTCAGTCAATTGTTTAGATAACAAGATAATATACTATCAAACTATTTTCAACTTCAGAGTCTATCCGTGCAGCTACACATGCATAACACAGTACGCGAATTTTGGGGACACACCAAGTTACAGTACCGTTACCAGTGGCGTATCCAGGATTTTCTAACCCGGAGGCGCGAATTACTATCTAAGCGGAGCGCCACCATCAGTTGGCGCGCAGCGTAAATTTCCGGTTTTGATACCACTTAGATCACCGGAAATGGCACTTCTCGGGCTTGAAAATAACCAACCAGATGTACACTTTTTGCCTGAGAAATTAAGTATTTCCCAGTAGTTTTTTTTCATCCATAACCTTTTTGAAGATTGCCACCAGTCACAAACCATGTTCGACCTCATCGCATCTCCCGTGGATCATTGCTTTTGTAGGTGATTCTACGTCGTGGCACAAAATATCCGTCAGCCCCACTTTTCAAGTTTTTAAGCCTATTATTTGTTCAGAATTTGAAAATTCACGTTTCTCGTGAATAAACTCACCTCAAAACATACCCATAACGTTGCACAAAATTCCATCTATAGACAAACAATTATAGAAAAACCTCCTTCAACCCCTGACAGACCGGTCAAAATTGCGCTGGTAGAGGGAAGTGTGATGAAGAATGTTGGGCAGAAATTTTCGAAAATTCAGACACAGTAAATTTATTGGTGTACAAATATTAAAACCTCTTATAACGGCTATTATAAAACTTCGTTGAAGGAAATGAAAAAATAGCAGATATTTCCGAAACCGAACACTACACACATAGGCGTATAGGAGGCGGGGGGGGGGGGGTGGGGTTGCAGCCCCTATATCGCCATTACTAATGTAATAGAGGGTTATGACATAATTGGACCTCCATGCTTTTTCTCCATCTACATAAGACATTTCGTCGTTTACATTAGCATCCCGCGGTATACTGCGCAACTTTCACGGACCGTACGGTACACGATGGCATGCTTAGTAGTAGTAAGTTGAGTCTCGTCTATCCGACACATGCTCAGTGATTAACCTCCGCCACGTATCACGATCTTGCGAAAGGTTTATTGCTTCCTCGAAATTGTTAATATTAATGTCCTTCAACTTTAACCGGTGCTTGCTTATATGATATTGACATTAACATGTTGAACGCGCACTAAGCGCGCGAAAATTTTTGGCTATTTTACGGGCAAGTCGGACAATTTTGAGGCTCTTCATCCTGGAACGCCACTTTCATGCTGACTGATATGATGTGATATCTACTGTTTGCTTTACAAATTCGAACAGGCTCGTAGCGAGAAATTTGCCAAGGGAGGGGCCAAGCGTACAAGAAAATTTTGCCCGAAAATGCCTCCTAGATCGCTGGAAATGACACTTCCCATGCCTTGTAAGTTGCATCTTAGCACTTTCCATTTTGAAATTACTAGCGATATCATAAAAAATAATGCTGAAGGGGGGGGGGGGGGCGGTCGCCCCCTTCCCGAAATGCGTCGTGTTTCCCGACGACACGGTCGAGTTCGAGACCAGCCACAGTTGGTTTCATAGCACAATTGTACAATTGTTTAAGGCGTCCATACACACACACGCGTTATGATAGACCATATATAGTATATATATATAGATCATGAGTGAGAGAGGAAAAAGGGAAACGTCAAAATGGAGTTTTCGGTGTAAGGGGTAGGGTGAGGCACACGCCCCTTCCGAAATCCTCGATCCGTCACTGGCTACCCTGTGTATATAATAGGGATCAGCGCTGTAATGATGTCACTGTTCCTCTTTCTCTTCCCGGTGTCTTGGCGTTTTCCTTCTACTCTCTCCTTTTCTTCTTTTTCTCTCTTTCTTCTTTTTCTTTTCCCTTCCTTCCTCTCCTCCTCCACTTTTTTATCCCTCTTTTTTCCCTTTTTTCCTCTCTTTTTTTCTCTCCTTTTTTTCTTACCCGGGGGGCGCGCGCCCCCAACGCCCCCCTGGATACGCGCCTGGTTACCGTGCTATCAGTATTCATATAAGCGTATGTTTCCATGTTAAAGACAGGAGACAACAGGCTAGTTTCCGAAAAACAAATTTAGTAAATTAACATCTATGAATAAACATTCAATTTGGACGCAGATTCGTATTGCATTAACAAGAGAATTCCCTGCATGGGCTAAGCTAACAAGAAACAACGGTTTTTGAGTCGTGTCTACTTTGTTCCGGAAAAAATGACACTGAACATGCGCAGAAACGTTGACTAAGAATGGAAATGACGTAAATAATTGTAGACAAACGTACGGAAGCTTAAAACTGCCATCAACATAAGAAAAACTTTGCCCCATAAGTTGACATTTTTCAGTCAATTGTTTAGATAACAAGATAATATACTATCAAACTATTATCAACTTCAGAGTCTATCTGTGCAGCTATACTTGCATAACACAGTACGCGATATTTTGGCCTGGGAACACACCAAGTTACAGTACCGTTACCGTGCTATCAGTATTCATATAAGCGCATGTTTTCATGTTAAAGACAGGAGACAACAGGCTCGTTTCCGAAAAACAAATTTAGTGACTTAAAATCTATGAATAAACATTCAATTTGGGCGCAGATTCGTATTGCATTAACAAGGGAATTCCCTGCATGGGCTAAGCTAACAAGAAACAACGGTTTTTGAGTCGTGTCTACTTTGTTCCGGAAAAATGACACTGAACATGCGCAGAAACGTTGACTAAGAATGGAAATGACGTAAATAATTGTAGACAAACGTACGGAAGCTTAAAACTGCCATCAACATAAGAAAAACTTTGCCCCATAAGTTGACATTTGTCAGTTAATTGTTTAGATAACAAGATAATATCTCGTGTAAAAGTAACTTGGCCTCAGACAGGTGTCTGTTTTCTGTGCGTGTTTAAGTCCCTTCTGTTACTGTAGTTGTCATTTAGTCTCTGAGGAAGATCCTGCTAGGATCGAAACGTCAGGCCAACTTACTTTTACACATTCTATTAGTATTACCCAGGCTCTCTAGTGGATAAGCAGTTTGCTAACAGTTTTATTTATTAAGACTGTATCTCCAAAAAAATCAGAAAATGTTGGATTGCTCAGCTGATTTTAACTGAGCAATTATACTATTTTTGCAAAATGTTTAATTGACAAATTATCAGAGCTCGTCAATTCGACATTTTTCTGAAAAGTAAAAAATAATGCACAAACTATTCCAGTATATTTAGAGAACTTGGAAATAAAAAACGGAATATTATTTGAGTTAACAGAGAGACAAAATGTAGAAAATTAGTGACAGAAAAAAGGCCAAACGATGTATCTTTTAATTTCAGTTGATGGGAATAACAGCCACCTTTACGACAATGACATGTGTTAAACAAACGGATGCCGCTCTTCAAACACATGTTATATTTTGTGAGTGTGCAGTATGGTAAGGGACGAGAATGATTCTGTGCCCAGTGTATAAACTATTCAAGAATATTTTGGTCTTGTGGCTGTGCTAAACCCCATGCAGTGATCATATTGACATTGTTAGTAATTAACACCAATGGCGGAGAAACAGGGGGGTTGGGGGGGGTTTACCCCTCCCCCCACACTTTTTGAAGAAGGGGGGTTGGCCCACACAATCAACCCCCCTAGTTTTTGACAGTAATGTTCTGTTATAGCCTATGTTATGTGCTCCAAATGGCATAATAAATCAAATTATTAAATTTGAAATTGTTAAAGTCATTTCAACCTTTTACCTACATCAACAATTAACGACCGAAAACCGAGTTAGAATTGACCCACACATTATTTCTAGCCCCTTTCCCCTACCTTGCGCATTGGAACTTGTAGCTCATATCGCTAACTTCACCCCACAACAGACATACACAAAATAACGTTTTGTTGCTGTTTAATAGCTTTGGAACTGTATACACTTGCCAACTTCAACGAGGTGAAGGAAGGAAAAGAAAAGGAAGAAAGAGAGAAAAGGAGAATAGGATGGAGTAGAAAATACGGCAAGAAAACGGGAAGAGAAAGAGGAACAGTGACAAATTCGAATTTGTAAAGCAAACAGCAGATATCACATCATATCAGTGAGCATAAAAATGGCGTTCCACGATAAACAGCCTCCAAACCATGGGCGCAGATCCTGGTGAGGACAGCGGGACGCGTCCCCGCCAACTTTTTCAGTAGTGGGGACATGATATACCGTGTCCCCACCAATTTGTCTTGACGAATAGCTGCATTTCAAGTTCCCCTGTATTGAACTTTGGGGCAGTTTTATCCAGCATTGTGCAAATGACATGCAGCAGTTCTCATTTTATTGTATTTTATCCACAGTCATAGGCGGCGATCCTGGGGGGAGGGGAGGGGGGATATATCCCCCATGAAAATGGGTGGAGGGGATGTAATACACCATATCCCCCCCCCCCACCAAATGCCAGTGATAAGAATTTTTTCATGCCTACATTTATGCATCATCGTGAATGTACGGCTTTTTTTTAGCTTCATTTCTCGCCTACCATAAACGCAATGTGATCTTTTCAAATTAAGCGTCTTTATAAAGCAAGAATAGTTGATTGTAGGCTTCATTGGCCCTATAACAACACAGGGTATTATTAACGTAGCGCCTGAAACGAAATTGACAGGGGCAATTTTCCCAAAATAACACCCGAAATTAAAAAAAAAAAGTATTTTGGATCCTGATTATGAGATATTTCGGACATGATATCCCTATTTTAAAGTTGGATATATGCCACTTGGAAACCTCGGGAAGTGCCGTTTCCGGCCATCTAGAGGGTTTGTAAATCCCAAAATTTTCTTGTACGCTTCGAGCCAAGTCATGGTGGCTCTACGCTTAGATAGTCAACAAGGTCATACCCCCCCCCCTTTCGGAAGTACGGATCGCCGCCCATGATTAACACAGTGTATTAAATTTTTAATATGTTGAAATCCTAATCAAAGAATACAGATTCATGATATGTTGAGAGATGATGGGTTAAGTTTTAGATGGGAATCTTTATCAACTCAGCTTACAAGTTATGTTTTACTTTGTTGTGTAAATTCCTTCATTTTGGTAAATCAATGCTCTATATAGATTCATACTATTCACTGTATAATTACCATCATGTACTACAATGTAGTATGTTATACAATACAACCTTCAAATAATTATTCTCATGTTACCATGGCGATGCAACTGGCAAAACATGGGTAAGGCTTGGTAATAGCATTTTCTTTAAAGTAACCAAAGATATGAACATCAACTTTTTTTTTCATTTTGTTATGATGTTGAGACCCTCGTATTACAAGTTTTTGGGGAAGGATTGAGGTTCGTATGAAGTTAACACGTCTACTGTGAAAATGTGAGAAATTAGTTGTCACCTGGCCGTGATGTCATCCAATTTAATTAACTATTTTTAATTTGACTGTTTCATGTGATGTGTTGTAGTGATGATGTTTCTACTGAATCAGATGTCACAAATGAATCATGGAAGTAAAGAACCTGTAGATACAAGTTTTATGTGAGAGTTTGACAAATTTGTGATTATCAAAAATTCCATTCTCCAAATTGGACAGCTTGACAAGAAATACTGTTATATATCCCTCCAAGAAGGGATATGTGATGGAAGCTTGCAATATGTGTAAAGAAAGCTCAGCTTGATTTGTATGGGGGGGGGGATAGTTGGGAGGATAACTGGGGTGAAGGAAAGCTGGGGGAGGAGGGGGTATGTGTTTGAGTGATGTGAGTGAGGGTAAGTGGGGAGGGAGGGTTAATGATGTGCTGCAAGAGAAAATATGAAAGAAATAAGAAATCTGATAACTACTTCTTTTCAATAAACAGTGTTTGGGAAACTTGTTGTATCCTCTTGTGAGAAAGGCATTGACCAAATTGATTCTATGTCAGTGTCGAGGTGGAGCGTAGGCAAATAGGGAACAGCAAAGCTGTTTGAGACTTTAGGACTTTTTAATTTTTTTAAATCTTATGCATCAGTTCTCCAGTGTAAAGGACATGTTTTACTCTCAGGAAGAATGGAAAAAGGCCAAAAAAAGTAATAAAAAAATTGTAAAAACGAAAATAATATTAAAAATAAACAAAAAGCAGTATATTATATCATTTGTTGTGTTTATTTGATGGTCTGGTTTTCTATTGTCCAGTTTTGGGCACCAAATTTGTTACTTTTTGAGAAGGATACCAGGGATACAATTTGGGCTTAAAAAAATGAAATCTGCCCAATACATTGTAACCACGGTAACCACGTGATCATGACTATTTGGAAAGTGAAGAAGAATCAGGAGTCTCTTTGAGAGCAAACATTACTAGTCTGTTTCACATAGGCGTACGAGGGGGGGGGGGGGGCAGGGGGGCAGACTGCCCCCCCAAATTTCCAGAGGACAAGAAAGTGGGGCAAAAGTCCTGAGAATTCGGGCAGCCTAAGAGGAGAAAAAAAATATATATATATATATTTAGCAGCTTGACCGAATCTTTTTCATATTTTTGCCCGAAAATTCCGTGGAGAGCGTTCTGCGTTATTTGTTTTTTGACATTAGCATCGATATAGGCCTAATGATTTTCTTTATTTAGCATCATGATGCCCCAATATTTCTGTGTACCACCACCGTAAGCGCAGCTCATCTGGGCTACCACGTTTTTTGCACTATCGCCCAAAATTATTAACAGGGAACGCCGCTCACAATCGTGGTGACAAGCATGCATGGAGATTAGCAGTCTCTAAAGTGGAAAAACCGCAGTAAACAAGCCTAAAAGTACATGTTTATCATATTCTGTTTTTTATACTTTTTTTGTGAGACAAATTGCATTCTCACTTGACACAGTGACATTTTCCCGCCTACGTGTCGTTGAACAATGTATGATTTTCTGGAGGTAGCTGAGTACAGTCTTAGAACAACATATACAGCAACTAAATAGCAGCTCTGAAAATGTACTGTCCTAGTTTTCCCCTACAAAGTAATGTTAACATTTCTTCTTCTTCTAATTTACCAAGTTTTTGGGGAAGTGTAAATTTTTAAACGTGAGATTATAAAGTAAAGAATGTTTAGATGCAACTTGCAAGGCCTCAGAAGTGCCATTTCCGGCAATCTGAGAGGCATACTTCGTCAAAAGAATTCTTGTACGCTACGCGCCAACCGATGGTGGCGCACCGCTTCGGTTGTCTGACGGGAAATTTCAGGCAAAGATGGTCTTCAACCCCCCCCCCCCCCCCCAAACTGAAATGGTCCCGTACGCCTATGTCTGTTTATGCTTGTAAGTGGAATGGAGGCACAGTGTGTGGGGTGGTCCTACAGGAAGAATTACAGACGTAAGATACAATCAAAGTTGAGGTTATTCTTAAGAGATATGTCCGTATTGTTTTGGCACACATGAGTTCATATTTTAAAGCAGAAACTTCCGATCTTCATCATACTTTTGATACATTTGACTGGACCGTTTGTCATTTTCTCTCCTAATCGGATGGTCCTTTACTCTGAACGTTACTTACAGGAGACACAAACCCAACCATCAGTACTGTGATAGAGGTGATGATCATTAGTAAAGCAGGTTATTAACCCCCCCCCCCCCCCAAGTCCCCATAACACCACCACCACAACCAGCGGATTCAAACGAAACCATCATTCTTTCCGTTGTGTTCATTATGATCAGGGGCGGGATTTGAGTTGTGAAAGTGGGGGGGCAAACCTGCCAGCAAGACTATCTAAGCGGAGCGCCACCATCGGTTGGCGCGGAGCGTACAAGAAATTTTTGGGCTTTACAAACCCTCCAGATGGCCGGAAACGGCACTTCCCGAGTGCTCTAAGCTGCATGTACCGATCCTTGAAATATGGATCTCATGTCTGCAATTGTATCTAGATAGTTAATTATCGTTTAAAAATTTTAAGAGGATTGATAGTAGAACATATGGTCAGATGGTGATGTACAACTTTTGTTATACGTCACTATCTAAGCGTCGAAATTTTCGATGAGATTTACCCTTAGATCGGTAAAATTAACACCCATATAGGCTTTAAATTGCATTTAAACAATTAATGAACGTGTGTTAATTTAGGGAGGACGGATAGAAGAACTTATATGGGGATGTACAACTGAAGCTTATACGTCACTATTTAGGCGGTGCACCACCATCAGTTGGCGCGGTGCGTCGAAATTTAAGCAAAAAGGAAATCCTAGATCAGCAAAAATGACACCTCTGGTAACAATAAATCGCATCTAGACAGTTCTTTCCCCCTAAAATTATTAGTATATTGTGCATTGGACCGATCAAGAATATGTTCAGCACCCACTTCGAAATTCTCCCCGCGGTCCCCACTTCTTGGAGCACTTGGCAAATATTGGGGGCTGAACATACCCAGGTGCGTATCCAGGGGGGGGCGTTGGGGGCGCGCGCCCCCCGGGTAAGAAAAAGAGGAGAGAAAAAAAAGAGAAGAAAAAAGGAAAAAAGAGGGGGAAAAGAGGAGGAGGAGGAGAGGAAGGAAGGGAAAAGAAAAAGATGAAAGAGAGAAAAAGGAGAAAAGGAGGGAGTAAAAGAAAAACGCGAAGACACCGGGAGGAGAAAGAGGAACAGTGACATGATTACAGCGCTGAAGGGTAGCCAGTGACGGATCAATGATTTCGTAAAAGTGTGCCTCACCCTACCCCTTACACCGACAACTCCATTTTTTTGAAGTTTCCATTTTCCTCTCTCACTAATGATCTATATATATACTATATATGGTCTATCATAACGCGTGTGTAGAATTGTGCTATGAAACCAACTGTGGCTGGTCTCGAACTCGACCGTGTCGTCGGGGAACATGACGCATTTTGGGATGGGGGCGACCGCCCCCCCCCCCCAATCAGCATTTGTTTTAATTGATATCGCTAAGTAATTTCAAAATAGAAAGTGCTTAGATGCAACTTATAAGGCCTGGGAAGTGTCATTTCCAGCGATCTGGGAGACATTTTCGGCCAAAATTTGCTTGTACGTTTGGCGCTAACAAATGGTCCTGGGTAATAATAATAATAATAACAGAGATTTATAGTGCGCACATATCCACCCTGCAGGGTGCTCAAGGCGCAATGATTATTATTAACCCCTGGTCATTGGTAACTTGTCACACCCACACACCAAAGTGTGCACAATTCAATCAATCTCTCCTGGGGCACCACAGTGCACCACAGCCACGTGTCCCCCGGCGGACTTCCCATAGGGTGCAGCCACAAACCGGCGCAAACAACTATATTTACAAGTTACCTCGCAGGTCCCCATTTACACCTGGGTGAAGAGAGGCAATGGAGATAAAGCGCCTTGCCCAAGGACACAACGCAATGATCTGGCCAGGGCTCGAACCTGTAATCCTTAGATCACAAGTCCACTGCCTTAACCACTTGACCACAACGCCCTCACAGTGCCGTTTCCAGCGATCTGGGAGGCATTTTCGGCCAAAATTTTCTTGTACGCTTCGCGCCAACCTATGGTGGCGGTACGCTTAGATAATTTGCCTACAGGCTTCGCCCCTCCCTTGGCAAACTCCTCGCTACACGCCTGTTCGAATTTGTAACGCAAACAGCAGATATCACATCATATCAGTGAGCATGAAAATGGCGTTCCAGCATGAAAATCCTCAAAACTGTCCGACTTGCCTGAAAAAATAACCAAAAATTTTCGCGCGCGATGCGCGCGTTCAACGTGTCAATGTCAACATCATATAAGCAAGCATCGGTTATTACATCGCATGCCATCATGTACCGTACGGTCCGTTCAAATTGCGCAGTATACCGCGGGATGCTAATGTAAACAACGACATGTCTCATGTAGATGGAGAAAAAGCATGGAGGTCCAATTATGTCAAAACTCTCTTTTAAATTAGTAATGGCGAATTAGGGCCTGCACCCCCGCCGCGCAGTGGCGGAGCGTCCATATGGTCAGGGGGACGGATACCCCCCCCCCCCCCTGACGGACTCAAATGGACTGCTGGCGCCTTTTTCAGCTCTTTACCACTTTTTAATTATTCTAGATTATTGACTTTTTTATTGCGCTCTCATCTACTTATTGACATTTGTCACATTTTGTTGCTGTAATTTGGCGATGACACCTTATTCTTCGTTTATCTGCAAATTAGCCAGGCCCGGAAAGGGTCATTTCCTGCGATCTAGGGAGTATCTTTACTCAAAAATTTGTCTGTGCGCTACGAGCCAACCAGTGGTGGCGCTCCGCTTAGATTGTGTCGAAAGCGCCCCTTCAGACCATTCTCGCCACTCCTGACCAATACCCCTAGCTAGGCCACTGCCGCCGCGCCTCCTACGCCTATGTGTGTAGTGTTCGCTTTCGGAAATATCTGCTATTTTTTCATTTCCTTCAACCAAGTTTTATAATAGCCGTTATAAGAGGTTTAATATTTCTACACCAATAAATTAACTGTGTCTGAATTTTCGAAAATTTCTGACCAACATTCTGCATCACACTTCCCTCTACTCGTGCAATTTTGACCGGTCTGTTAGGGGTTGAAGGTAGTTTTTCTATATTGGTTGTCCATAGATGAAATTTTGTACAACATTATGGGTATGTTTTCAAGTGAGTTTATTCACGAGAAATGTGAATTTTCAAATTCTGAACAAATTTGGGGCTTAAAACCTTGAAAAGTGGGGCTGACGGGTATTGTGGGCCGCGACGTAGAATCACCTACAAAAGCAAAGACCCACAGGACATGCGATCAGGTCGAACATGACGTGTGCCGGGTTGACAATCTTCAAAAAGGTTATGGATGGAAAAAAAAACTATTAGGATATACTTGGTTCTCAGGCCAAAAGTGTACATCTGGTTGGTCATTTCAAGCCCGAGAAGTGCCGTTTCCGGTGATCTGGGGGGGTATCAAAACCTGAAATTTTCTTGTACGCTGCGCGCCAACCGATGGTGGCGCTCCGCTTAGATAGTAATTCGCGCCCCCCGGGTTACAAAATCCTGGATACGCGCCTGATACCTAACCCCCCCCCCACTCTTTTCATGGGGGATAAGCCCCTCAAGTCTACCGGTTCCGTCGCCACTGAAGTCGAGGCGGGGTGACTTTTTGGATTTTACAATGCGACTAGGTGCAACATGGAGCAATATCGGTTACGAGTCATTTCATAGTACTGGCTGAGATTTTAAAAATGAAATTATTACCTGGCAGTAAACAATGGACTTAATGTGTTACTGTGTTAGTGCCAATTTGTAATTCACATTATTCGATTTGCATGCATCATTCCAGGATTTCGAGCAGTAAAGATACTACATCGGCATTGCCATTGCATATTGTTGAATGACACGGGGGGGGGGGGGGTGTCATGTGTCAGTGTATTGAATTTAATTATTGATATACCCAATATGCAAATCTGGCTTTCGTAAATCGTTTCTCTGGATTAAGTTATTCAACGCATTCAGTAGAGCAGCAACGTTGAAAATCAATTCCTGAAGCTAGAACTGTAGCACATGCCGCGGATTCATCACATGCAGAATTGAATCGCTAGTGTGTTAGCTCCAGGATTCGTAACCTGTGCTGCGAACCATGTGCTAGCTCCAGCTCCAGTTATTCTGCATGCTACATGTTACGATGTTAAAAACAAATTCGACTTAGATTCGAAACAAATAGGCCTATTTGATAGAGCTGTTGTGGCGGAATAACTTCGATTAGGGTTGTGCACATTTGTCTGCAAAAACGACAAAAAAGTGAACTAAGGTCTGGGAAAAAGTGGGGGGGGGCAAATGCCCCCTCTTGCCCCCCCCCCCCCGTAATCCCGCCCATGATTATGATCATGCTATATCGTTTGTGTAGCGTTGCGGAACCGGTGAGATAACAAATTATCTGACATACTACGTGGAATATGTAAATGCATTACCTGGTACTGCCGTTTGTATATATTTTTTCATAACTGCCTATTGTGCTCTTGAATAGAATGATATCACTAGTATTGACATTACGAAACGTACGATAGATTAATCAGCATTTCCTGTTGTTTAGGTTTCGTCACATTTGCAAGTGTACTGTTTAAAAATGTTGTGTGGTCACATTTTAACGGGCTGTTGGGTAGTGAGAGTTTTATCACCTGTCTTTGGGTTTTGGCATATTTGCAATCGTGCTGTGCAAAGCACGCGTATAGTAATAGTACTTTGTTTACTACAGTGGAGCATACGTTCCCTCTATACTGACTGTCATAGCAGGATGTTTTCTTTTGTTTTCTGTACCTTAGTGAAGCGATGACCCCTTTCTTCTGCAGTGAGATATATATTGCATTGGTGGTTCTTTGAGTTCGTGGTGGATAAGAAAATACGACAGAAACGCAAATAAATCAGCAGGGTACCACATATACGTAGTATGTTAGTAATGAAAATTGACAGCTCATTAGAAACGTCAAGTCTGAATGACAATTGCCAAAATGTTGTGAGTAATTCAGATCCCCTTCTAAAGGGTTACACAATTTCGGAAAATAACGTCCTATTTCATTGGGGTTACGTTACGATTGGTCAGAATAATTAAGGTGTGTCGTGGGCTGTGTGTCATGGGCATAGGTTTCTTTAAAACAGTTCACCCAAATATTTATATTTTGCAAAGTCCGACTCGCAAAGATATGAAATATTACGTGAAGCAGAAAAAAATAGAGATTGTGGAAAATTCCGTCTAACTTTTATAGTTCATGAAACATGCATAGCGCCAAAAGGGAAAGAAAGAATTCTTGCTTTTACCGTGGGAAGGCTAAATTCAGTAAGTTACAGCAGAATTCTATTGGGCTGGGGTAGGAGGAGGCCGGGAGGGTGGTCCATCGTCTCACCTAAGCAAGAGTAGGACTATTGGGTGATGGCCTTATTAAATCAAACATTTTCATTTTTCATTTTTTACGTCTTTCTTCGTTGTAGTGTTTCATTTGACTTTGATTTAACGTTTGAACCTTGAGTCGAAATTCCGTGGGTCGTATGGCCTTGAGTGTTGTCTTTAATTAAAACATAACATTAGTTCAGACCTGCTCTTTTGTAAACAGGCACGTAGCCAGCTTTCGTGGTGTGATGGTTGTGGGGGAGGGGCACATTTTCGTCACCATTTTGAGAGTCAGTGAGAATGGGATTTGATTGCCACCTCTCTTGATACGACTTTTCACGACACCATTATAGACTCTACCCTGTGTTACGAAATCGAATTATAGAGAGAGAGGCGTAATAACTCCAAAGTTCATTCTGTTCGTGGAGGGTCTAGGGGGACAGTCAGGGGGGCGGCTGCCCCTCCCTTCTTTGAGAAAACTTTGTTTCAGTAAAGGGGAATTAGATGCAAAATGGTATTTATGTATTTCCAGTACCTTTTTGAATAGGATCTGCGTTTGGAATAAACTTAGGGGACAGCTCAGAGCCACACGTGCTTGAATCTTTAACGTTCTTCTTTCCTTCATTAATGTACTCTCTTCTCTTCTTCTTATATGCAATTGTTGCACAGGTTCTTATTGAAATTGTCAGTATAATTCCGATGATTTATGGCCGTACACGGATCCTCGCCTTGCCAGGAATTAATGACACAGAAAAGCATACGAAACAACGGAGATTTTCTTGATTTCTTCTCACCGAAATGGTACTCCATTTATCTTAAACTATTAAAATTTTTCTTAGTTAGATTTGGATTCTCCCACACCAACGTTCCTCCTGGGAAGTACGCGGTTGAACATTTACGTAACTTCTGTTTACGAGTTGATCACTTGTGGCTTCCGTACAATTCTCAGCTGGTACCGTATAGCTTTTTAGTGTCACTGTGTATAGTTTATCATTCACAAATGCAAGCTGACTTAGTGAACATGGGGTGTTTTCTGTTGCGACTTAAACCCATTCTCCCAGCTGGTAAGTTAACTTAACAACACAGCTTTCTTTTATTTCAATAACTTTTCAACATCTGGAAATTTCATCACTGTATATGTTAAGAGAATGTTTAAATTACTTACATGTAAAAGATATATGATTATTATAGTTATAGGCCTCTACATTTTAGAAAGTTTATCCAATCCTATCACTTAGCCAGTAGCCTCGCGAATTGTAAATTATAAGATATCTTACGGTACAATATTAAATATTAAAAGTTAAGGAAATATTAAAAGTTATATTCACATCAGGACCTAAGCTCTGAGGCCGGTGTCACGTGGTCGGCATTCAAGTGATGTAAATTCACAATTCTCAGTCCCAGTGCTCCTTCGTTTCACAACTTTGAATTAAAGAAAACTTTTGATGATAGAACGTGTTTTCTTTTTTTAAGAAAGAAAGAAAGGAAGGGAAAGGAGGGACTAAATAGGTGATACGAGCCATAATTATAACTTTCAAGAGACGTACAAAATTGTGATATTTCTGATATGATAGACATGTCTGTCATAAGAAATAAAACCCTCCGTCATACAATAAATCGTAGGCTGGTAAACAATTCCCTGCACCAGACAATGACACCAATGGGGTTTGATTCCCATAAAGTGTTTCAAATTCTTTTCTTACTTGATATGATCTAATGTTAATACGGTGAGATAATTCACTGCCTGTGGATCGATAAATTGGCCACCTCTACTCACGGTCAGGACTGGCGTTAGAACGTTTGGTACTGATTGTGTACCCCCGTCCCCAATCTCAATTCCTACACAGAGAAATACATTTCTTTGTTAAAACTTCACTTTTGATGTTGCTGAAATTTGTCCTTAATTAAGCCATCTCGTTTTTCGCCCACAATCCCTGATCCATTTGCCCGGTTTTACCCCTTCACATTCCTTAAACTCCGCGACTATCACATTAAAGCCCTACTTTTTTTAAAAAAGGTGGCACGAAAACCAAACTACCGAACGACTGATCCGCTCTCAGCCCCAATCCCCTTGCATCGGTACTGTGACTGTGTGATCATCGTCAGGTGTGCATCACCATTCCCCTCAAAAGGGAACAGATACTACACATGATATAAGCCAGAAGGCCGAGAAGCCCTACTACTCTATATTTCAAACCTATTTAACACATCGCTTTATGACACAATTGACGTCAAAACTAATGTAAATTGTGAATAGCTTCAGTATCGTGCTGATTACGATTATAGCTTAAATCCCCTAATTGGTAGAGTTTGATGACAAATTGACAATATTTAATCAAAAGCGCATGCACAAGGTTACAAAACAGACGTTAATAATCTAGAAATGAAAATACTTTGAGAAATTGTGACAAAAAAAAAAATCAAATGAAGTTTTTGTGAGAGCAGCGAATTATTTGTACTGGTTACGTTACAGGTCGATAAAGAAATGAACATTCATTTTCTCGAAAAATGCATAACGTATTGTTAAGCGTTATCCATGCTCTATGTTGCTGTACTGTGTTGCGAACCAACTTTTTTAATGAAGAATTACGTTACGTAAAGAGGCGAACTGGGTGATTGGTCAATGTTCAGTGTACCCTCTGCGCTTGCGCGAATCCCATGGAGCGCCAAAATGTGTATGGCTGCATGTTTTTACCTCCATGGGCTGACAAAGCCGAAAAAGAAGGATAAGGTTACCTCACACACTGAAGTACGAGCATAAACAAAGGTGGTGGGAAAGTATGTGTTTGAGAAAGGTTAATTCAAAAAATGTACGAAGACAAGAATTCACTACTTTATGGACTCGTTTTTGAGTAGTCGAATTTTCAAAACAAATATGTAAATGTAGAGTAAAACAGTTTACATTTGAGAAATCGTTTGAGACATATACAGCAAAAACAATCGGTATATATAGTTTCGAAATTTAAAGGGAAAAATTCTAGATTCAATTATTTACAATTTCTTACGTTCTATCTGGGCTACTATAAAATTCGTATGGAGAAGCTCGTAAAACCGCGCCCATTTCTGCCCACCTTTCCCACTATTTGTTAGCTTATCATAACCACGCCTCTTATTATAATTTGGAAAGATATTCTTCAAATATTTCAAGGTATAAGGTATTCTGTAACACAAAGAGAGCATGGCAATATATGGGGAAGAGGACCCAAACATTCCTGTCATTGAAAGTTGGCATAGACTTTGGATTTTCAAAATTCTTTTTTAATTCAGATTTAACTTAAGTTCGTTCTCATTGTTTATTCGATTATGTTGTTAGGTTTGCTACAATGCAGCTTGATGCAGCCCTGCCCCCCCCCCCAATCCCTTCGAACATGTCCACCATGGGACCTACAAATACGTTCCACAGAAATTGAATTCTTCTCTTCACATATATTTTTATGTTTTAAACAAGAAACAAAGATAAAGAAGAAAGACGTCAAATTCAAAATTTACCGGGGACTTCGCCGTCTGTAACCTCACCATGCACGAACTAGCCCAAGCTTTCAAAACCTAATAAGCTGAAAGCCAGTGGTTGGGCCGTTCAACAGAATAATTTCATATTTGTAGATGTTAAAAAGTGCATGCGATATCTCCAAACTACGTCGCTCGTTTTTTCTCCAAATTCGGCTTTCACCTCAAAATATTGATGGTTTATGTCAAGCAATTGGTGTTTACCCTTAAAAACTGCGTTTTACGTGGAATCCACCAATTTCAATGTTTAATCATTATGGCATCAGAGGAAAATGCATATAGAGTTATTCATGGACAGGTCCCACCTGCTTTCGACAATTTCCTTGTTCACAACCCTGACATTCACAATTATAACACACGCCACATACAAATTGTACGCCCTAATCGCAATCACACCAATGTAGGAAAATATAGTCTTCGTCCTCGTACAAGCATCACATGGAACTCTCTGTTGCTTAATATCAGGTCACAAACTTCCCTTAATTCGTTTAAATACAAATTTATCTTCAACTTATACTGAGATTGATGTTCCTCTTTCTTTCTTTTATATTTTTCTTCTTTTTGAAAGTGATATGTGTACTCTATGTACAGGGAGTGTCTCACTAGATAAGCCCACACTGTTTTTTTTTTTATACACGTGCTTTCACACTGTATTCGCTACAAAAATGTATACATGTTGTGAAAAAAAACAAATAAATAAACAAAACGAAACGAAACGAAACGAAACGATAATGTGGTCGTTTTATGGCGTAATTATGATGTTTTATGTCAAATCGAGATGTCCTAATTTCAACTTTCATCTAAAACATATGATATTTTGCTATTAAATGGTGACGTTTTACTATGAAGTTATAGATATGTTTTTCCTTATTTATAGCTTATTTCAGCATGAACACCTATTTGTGAGTACTTGTGACATCTCAATTACACTCGTGAGATTAGACGTGTTTGCTATATCATCCTTTCTCTTTGAGTCACTTCATTGATATTTCTGATCTGGTCTTCACTTTCTCTGTTTTTCAGATACTTTACCAGTACAGTGTACTGAGGATAATAATATACAGGATGTCCGTCATGACAGAGGTCTACTTGGTCTACGTGGTACGCCGTCATGTTTGTTAAATGTTCATCTTATTGGAGGATATGTAAAGCATTAAAAGATTGATCTTACCAGGATTTAAGTATCTCCATATATAATATTCCAATCAATTAGAAACTTCACTTTATATCCCTTCTTTCTCTTCCTAAATATTGGCTTCATTACAGTATAAGATTACGCTAAATATCAAGTTGTTAAAGTAAACTTTCTTATTAGAATTGTGTAAGGATGAAGAACAATGACGCACTGCAATAGAAAGTTCCACGATCCATGGATATAGTTACTACGTATTTTTATCATACATATTCATTAACTGCAATATATTGAACAGCCAGTTGGTACAAATTTCCAACGTTTGCTTCACAACGCTATTGTCTTATATTGAACAGCCGTTTTTAAAATTTATCAAGTATAAGCGAGGTGTTCATAATGCTCACAACGTCAATGCGATTGCTTTGAAGCGGGAACTGAAGGTACATCAATACTAAATATTGTCCCAGCTGAGTGGTATTAAATAAAATGCAGCACTTCTCTTACACTCTGTACAGAAGTTATCTGTACACAGAAGACTGGTCACTCATCCTTCTCTTTAAAAACATTAACGAGGTAGTTAGATATTTTACTTAAAAAAAGGAAGGTCACCTGGCATTTACTTTTATCTGGTCGTGATAATTTCTGTTTTAAGTCCGTTTCTGGTTCAAAGTTCTGGTCGTCAAGATTTGGTCCTACTTGATATTCAGAATTGTCTATGGTCAGAAAGGCTCAGCCTTCAGCTCAAAAGTGTAATAGTTGTAATAGAAAGAAAGCTTCAATTCAAGCCAGCAGTGCTCTAGTCTAGTATATTTAATTCAAGTACTTCCGGGTACTTCGGGTTTCGAGTACCAAGTTCTAGTCTGATTACTGTTTTTAATAATCCGAGTACCGAAATGGAGTACTTTTGCACCCGGCTTCTTTTTCGAGTTCAATATACAAAGGCCGTTATGTTAATGTTCCAAGATTAGTATTGTAAGCAAACGAATATTAATAACCCGACATCGTTCTCTTTGATTTGTTATAGATGAGTTAAGTCCACCAATATCTACTGACCATTGTTTATCTGAATATGGACGCTTGGTCACCCATCCCACCGACAACCATTGAATCATTTAAAGTGGATTTTAGATTTCTGCAATGAACCGGATGGAGGACGACTTCACGTCAACAACATGTTGCAGTTTTTCTTTCATTATTTTTTGTAGTACTGTTCATGAGGGTGATGTCATCTTGCCTCGTTTCCGTTATAGTATTGTATAGTATTGTAGTAAAATGCACGTTTGTCTGTAATATATTTTCCAATCTGTGTGTGCACAGGATGTATTGTTTACATTTATATTTGTTCAGTTCATAGACTATACCCATGCATCATGCATTTACGATGCCTATATGAGCCATGAACACCAGTGGTACTTCACAACAACGTCAGTTTGTCTTATTATCTATAACAGAATGCTTCTCCACCCCCCCCCCCCACGTCCCCGTTTGAAGGGCCTCACCAACCCACATGCGAGTTTCTAAAGTAGTCCAAACCATAGGCGTAGGAGGGCGGGGGGCTGGAGCCCCCCAACCAATTGTTTTGGTGAAAATTCGGGCAATATGCTTAGAATTTTTCGGGCACCTACTGGAAGAATAATAATTTGCAATGTGTTTTCATTTTTTTGGTGAAAATTCGGCAATATGCTGAGAAATATTCGGGCATCTACTGAAAGAATAATAATTTGCAATGTGTTTTTCAATATTTTGGTGAAAATTCGGGCAATATGCTGAGAATTTTTTTCGGGCACCTACTGAAAGAATAATAATTTGCATTTTTTTTCCAATTTTTTTGGGGGACAATTTGGGCAATATGCTGAGAATTTTGCGTGCACCTACCAGTGGCGGAGCGTCCATACAGTCAAAGGGGGCGGATGCCCCCCTGACGGACTCAAATGGACTGCTGGCGCCCTTTCAGCTTTTTACCACTTTTTACTTATTCGCGATTATTGACTTTTTTATTGCGCTCTCGAATACCTATTGACATTTGTCACATTTTGTTGGTGCAATTTTCTGACAAATGGCGATGACATCTATTTATTCTTCGTTTATCTGCAAATTAGCAAGGCCCGGAAAGGGTCATTTCCGGCGATCGAGGGAGTAACTTTACTCAAAAAAATTCTGTACGCTCCGCGCCGACCTGTGGTGGCGCTCCGCTTAGATAGTGTCAAAAGCGCCCCTACAGATCATTCTCCCCCCCCCCCCTGACCAATACCCCATAGCTCCGCCACTGGCGTGCACCTAGTGAAGAATTTGCAATGTGTTTTTCAATGGTTAAACTGATATTATTATCATTATTGTTGTAACGACTTCCCCAATAATTCTAACCAATATGGAAGGGTAATAACACGGAAAATGATTTCATGTTATTGGCAGTGATGTAATAACTGATGGATGCCTATATGATATGCACATTAACATGTGGAACGAGCGCGCGAAAAAATTTTGGTTATATTTTTCGGGCAAGTCGTTACAGCCCCCCCCCCCCCCAAATCAAATGAGGCTCCTACGCATATGGTCCAAACAGAATGGATGCATAGGAACAAGTTCTATAATCTATTTCTACAAACTTATATTGTTGTTATTGATTACAAATTTGAAACTGTTTTGTTATTTACGGTGGTGTCTGCAAACTATAGTCCATTTAGAGACCCTGGCGAGATATGAGCAATGCTTACTTGCATTTTCAAACACTTATATCTAATAGCATTATAGCTGCATGCTAAATTATATCCCCAAGTCACTGCTTACAATGGTTTGAACATTTTCAAATTTCCTCCAAAACAGCGATTTTTAGATAATTTTAATGTTCTGAAATCTTGTCATAATAGGGGAACTTGTTCCTTTTAATTGTAAGTTTTTGCTTTTGCTTTGTATAATAAGATATTTTTCTTCAAATTCTGTGTAATCAACAAAGTTTGTTGTGACATTTCAAGGTCATCATTCAGTACGTATTTGTCTACAAACGTAAAAGTTAACTATATAAATTAATATCTGGTACATGGCTGGTTCAGACAATTATGGATTTCCCGAGTAGAAAAGACTGGGTCAGAATAAACTGATTTAAGTTGGAAAATGAGTGACCATAATTTACTAAACTATTTAGTGAAAATTCAGATTACCAGTGTAAGTTTTTATCATGGCGGAGTGTATAGCCTAGTGGTTAACGCCGGCGTCTCCCAGTCATGAGATCCCCGGTTCGATTCCCCGCCGACAGCAAGGTGTGTCGTCTGGCAAGGGTGTTGTTCAATAACAACTTCCCGACATGGACGTTAAATGGATGTGTGCCGAGAGATTGGCTTCGGTCAGCTTGCGAGTCTATAAGCCTCCATGGCTTCTTTCGCGAGTTCCTGCTTGCGGGAAGATCACATATACATACATACATACATACATCTCAAGTAATCTGCCGTGTCAGTCTTAACTGAAGTATGTATATTATAGTTCTAACATTACATTTTGGTTTACTGTATATACGCCAAATATGCAGCTGAAATATAGACAATGGTGATGATGTGTGGTGTCTGCTATGTTGTTTGTACACCTGAGTCCTTAATTTTTCTTGTAATGTGAATTTGTGATATTTCTAGTAACGATGATGAAGTAGTTCTCAGGAAAGAGTAATCCACAGCACAAAGAAATGTAGACATATATGGCCTTGGGGCGTCAAGGTATTGGCTGCTATTTGTAACCGAATCATTGGGACTACTATCTTCTTTGGAAATGCAGACGATAAGGGGGGGGGGGGTGGAACAGGAGACACCATTTAGTAACTACGGTCATGATTGTATGTACTGACGACTAAGAAATAGTACTTAGATGTTTGTCTGCTACCTCCCCCCGCCCGTTCACACCTCCCCACCCCCCCCCCCCTCCCCCACCCTCATCCTCCCACTCCCTCCGCTCTCCATCCCATCACATTCTGTTATCCCTCTAATTGAGGAAGTTGGTCGCCAGTAAAGTCCCCACCATGAACCACTTTAGCTAAGGCATGTTCGTAAAGTTACAAAATCAGGAATGTGTCAGTGTGTCTGGCATATTTGAAGTGACCAATTTGGGGAGTTCCTGATAAACATTGAGCAGTTTGTTATGATGTAATCGTAACAATTTCCAAACAGGCGGAGAACTGACAAGTAACTCTGTAGCACTTCCAATCTAAAAAGAAAAATCGTCATCGAACTGGATACAAACCGTTTCTTCCATCGCTAGAGTGAACCTTTTAAATCATGTGTGGAGTTATTCGTTTAATTTCAACCAAAAGAGAGTGGTCGAAGAAATTGAGAGGAAAAATAATCGTTAGAGAAAACCGTAAGAAAGTTTATGCTCGTAAGAAATTTGAGAGGGGGTTATAGCGCTCACGAGGGTTAAATCTCTGCAAAATAAACTAAGTCCGAGATCTGTGCAGTGCGTTATAGTATCATTAAAAAATTCCCATTGACTTTGTGTTAGCTCCGTGAGGCGTTGCAAAAGTTCAAGGCCCCCAGTCCCAAGTGCACGGTATGGTACTAATACTTCGTGAACGTCTAGCTGGTACATACGAAATTTGGGTCAGGACTTAGTTTGGGTCAAATCCCTATTTTCCATGGCGCACGGGGCCCGAAACACATGCCAAATATGCCAATTCTGTTTTGGACTTAAAAAAAAAAAGGAAACAGCTCCCATTGACTTTGTGTTAGCTCCGTGAGGCGTTGCAAAAGTTCAAGGCCCCCAGTCCCAAGCCCCCCACGGTATGGTACTCAAACTTCGTGAACGTCTAGCTGGTACATACGAAATTTGGGTCAGGACTTAGTTTGGGTCAAATCCCTATTTTCCATGGCGCACGGGGCCCGAAACACATGCCAAATATGCCAATTCTGTTTTGGACTTAGAAAAAAAATGAAACAGCTCCCATTGACTTTGTGTTAGCTCCGTGAGGCGTTGCAAAAGTTCAAGGCCCCCAGTCCCAAGCCCCCCACGGTATGGTACTCAAACTTCGTGAACGTCTAGCTGGTACATACGAAATTTGGGTCAGGACTTAGTTTGGGTCAAATCCCTATTTTCCATGGCGCACGGGGCCCGAAACACATGCCAAATATGCCAATTCTGTTTTGGACTTAGAAAAAAAATGAAACAGCTCCCATTGACTTTGTGTTAGCTCCGTGAGGCGTTGCAAATGTTCATAGCCCCCATTCCCAAGCCCCCCACGGTATGGTACTCAAACTTCGTGAACGTCTAGCTGGTACATACGAAATTTGGGTCAGGACTTAGTTTGGGTCAAATCCCTATTTTCCATGGCGCACGGGGCCCGAAACACATGCCAAATATGCCAATTCTGTTTTGGACTTAGAAAAAAAATGAAACAGCTCCCATTGACTTTGTGTTAGCTCCGTGAGGCGTTGCAAATGTTCAAGGCCCCCAGTCCCAAGCCCCCCACGTTATGGTATTCACAAATGGCAGGCCCCTTCAGAACAGTTGTACAATTTTGTTAACCGTATAGCCCTTAATAACACATTACCCGAAGCAACAGAAAAGTTAGCAGTAGTAGAAAGATTGCCAGAACATATATCTATGAACATCAAGGGATTAACACAAGCAGTTTCAGGCATTAAAGACTTTGATTTGATTTTACTTAACGGTCGGGCACATAAATCTCCCATTTCGCTCTTTGACACACTAGTACACGAGATGGCTCATGCAAAAGTAGCAACAGACGGTCGACATAGTAAGACTCATGGGACTGGGGGCCTTGAACATTTGCAACGCCTCACGAACATGGTGTTGAATCAATATCACGAACTTCATTTTCTTTTGAGATCTCATTCCTGTGCAAAGTCAATGCGTACAGAGAACCTGAAAATATTTCTGTGTGTGTGCGCCGTGGTGCAACGTTGTGATCTTGGTCTCGTCAGGATTTAGCCACCTTGGTCAGAGATTTAACCTGTGTAAGCGCTATAACCTCTTCTGAGAAATTTACGTGTACTAGTTTAGCGAAACCTGTTAGAACCGGTGTAGCAGTACAAACTGTCGCAAATATTCCATATTCAGTATAAACTGTCCCAGTCCCACTGGGACAGTTTATACTGAATTTACCAGTACATTTAGTCTCCCGGACCTTTTGTACAAGGCCAGTTGGTACAGACTGTCTCCCAGGACAGTTTATGCTATGATGAAACGAGGGGGGACATTATTTGTTGGTCGCATATTTGGTTGTAAATTGTGTCCCCCTGAACACTACGTCCGCATTAGCATGTACGTTCGAGTAGCAAAAATTTAATTAGTAATGGACTCTGGCAGTATCCGTATTATTAGCAAACTGTCGTATTTCGGCTTCCGTATATTTAGCAGTAAACTCGTGCGACAACTAAAAATGGAAAAGCTAACAGAAAACGTGAGACAAATTGCAGATATTCTAAGAGATGAGAGCTATCCAAGTGGGTTTACAAGAATAAAACAGAGAAGGATCTTACGGAGACAAAGTCAGTCTTTCAGACTGGCTGAAAATGGAACTCTTGCATACCGAAAATAAAGGAAAGTTTTGCTATCTAGGGCTTCTCAACTCGCCCAAATCGAGGCAGCTCATACTGACTAGTGACATCTATAAGGTAATGTCTGTAACTTACAGTATAGGATACACAATATGGTATTGGTTGTTAAATGGCGAACGGCCATTCCACAGTTAAACTATAACCAGGCCTCTAGGACTGATTGGTGCACAAATCATGATATTCTTTTACCACGTTTGGTTATAGTTGTAAAAACTCATTCGCAAAAGTCAAGCAATTGCTTATGCAACATTATAATCAGTTGTATGCTTGAGCAAAGTTGTAAGTGCATGAACAAAGTTGTTAGGGCCTATTTCTTTTCGTTTTGTTTACCCAATTGTCTTAACAAATTTTTGTGAAAATTATTATAAATTTCTACCCTTTATCGCCCTGCCTATCATAAAAGATAACAACAGATCACTAACGCTTACAGAGCTAGTCTGGTTTGCATGCATGGGACACTATAAAATGCTATTATTGGACTATAGCATATAGCCTAGCCTACTTCTAGAGGAAAGTGGCACTAATACTGTACATAACAAATTCACGTTCATTAATTTTGGTTGGTAAGAACAGATATTGAAGGCCTGATAGTACTTTTTTAGGTGTGGCATATTCTCTACATGCCAAACTTCACTGCAGAAGAAAACTCCTTAAATATCTATAGACCCAAATAGTGGCCATGCAATATGTACAATAATGGGAATATTCCATTTCAAACACCAATATAGAGTTGTAATTCAATTTTAAGGCACTTCAGCTAGAACTACCAATCCTGCAGCCCATATATTTGTGTGTGTTTGTTTGTTGTTGTTTTTTTTGGGGGGGGGTGGGCAAAAAAACATGATATCTCCTTGATCATGAATTTTCTTATCTCTTTGAAGGTGTTCATCTTTGCATAGATAAACCAGACAACAGACTATGTCTAGATTCTATTGGAAAACTATCAACGTTGATGTAACAAGTTATGTTCAACAGGATGTCAAAGCGTCATTGTCCTGTAGACCTACGAACAAGTCTCCATAGCATTCCTGTAACTGGATTATGGAAACAGGTAAATTCTCAATCTGTTTTAATTGCACAAGATGTCCACAGTATGCAGTGAAGGTTTAGTATAGTTAATGTCACTCTTTCTGGACAAATTCAACATTTACAAGTTTAAAGGTAGTCTGTATTGGCCCTAAATTTTGGCCACTTTAATTGCTAAAAGTTTTCAAAAAGTACTTTCCAAGGGGTAATAACCCTTTAAATTGTGCTCAGACATTCTAAATGATGACACGAGATATTGAATGTCCCAGTGAGGTAAATTTCCTCCAGGGAAATAAACATACTTATAGAATTTTATCCATAGTGAAAATTTGGCATATTTAAGGCCTATACAGCATACCTTTAAGCCACACTCTGGCCTAACTGCAGAGCAACCAACAATATAGGAATATAATTGTAAGTTGCAAAAGTGGCGTATCATTTTTCTGGTTTAGTGGTTGAAGAAAGAGATTGTAAATATATGGTACAGTATGGTGTAAGTTACATTTTCATGTTTGCAAGGTAAAAATAATTGGCCTAAATCCACCAACACCCTGTTTCGATCAGATATCCCACTGTTTTTATCTAGATCTCTGTACAGAATGAAGCAATGGAATAGAACAACAGTCAAGGCAAAGCATGCAACTTGTAATTGTTTTTGAAATTAGCACCTAAATGCTGTCTTCTTTCTTAACAGGTTGGTGTAGATCTTATTGGTCCTCTACCAGTGACAGCTGCCAAGCGACTGTACATCATAACACTGTCTGACTTCTATTCAAAGTGGCCTGAGACTAAGGCAGTGCCTGAAAAGACTGCAGCATCAACTTCTTATTGCATTACTGATGTGATGATGAGGTAAGCATGTCTTAAAAAGTGAATAATTTTCTGTAGTTAGTTCCATTATGAATGGCATCATATCTGTTATTTGTACCATGCAAATAACTTGTAGTGCATGGCAGAATGCTGTGTTTGAGTATAAATTATTTCCAAATAGGTATTAAGCATACAGAAAGATCACGAAGGTAGGTGAGAACAGAGAAAGTGTACTGTAAATCTTTGCAGGTTAAGTCCCCATTAACAAGTTTATATGTACATAGTTTTTGTTCCTATATTTACTTGCAAAGTTTCCACCTCTGGTTCTTAAGTAGCATATAGCCTGACAATTGTCGTCATTTGATTTACATCCCCAAAAAGTGATTTTGGCTGGACATGTTTCACTGCAGCAGACACAGTTTATTTGTTCAAACAAATGATGAGTAAATAATTAAGACCACATTCCACAGCTAGACACCACCTATTGTGTGTTGTTTTTCAAAAAGGTGTTGGACAGTTTGATATTGTAACCACAGGGAACTTTTCTGTTTAGAAAGTGTGAACTTATTACCACTTGGCTGTTTTGACAGGAATTTCGACAAGATAAGAGAGATAATGTATCAACTGAGTTTTGGTACCATTTTTCTGTTAGGTCCGTTGTGGAAAATTGCTAAATGTGTTTGTGTGTGGTGGGGGATATTTCCTGAAACCTGGGAGAGGGACCCCTTTTTCTTTGGCAAAATAAGGCAATGTTTAGGTCTCTTGATGCAAAATGATGTATAATAGTACATTTTACTATAATAATGGTAAGCTAGCATTATTTGTTTTTGCATTTGGGTCATACAGAGGGTGTTTTGAACCCCCCATGGATCCTGATTCAGGACAATTAATGTTTGATCGGCATTAAACAGTCATACCAGGCACACATACATCAATAGAGCACCAAAAGGCATCAAATTTCTGTTGTATCCTAGCTTACTCTAATTTGATAAATTTCTGATATTAAATTTAATTAATATGCCCCAAAGTTGTATTGGCTCATGTGGTTAAAACTTTTCAGGTTTGGTAGTGAACTGTACAATATAGCGCCAAAATTATGACATGCATTCTCCAATTAATAAAATGGAGCCAGTAATCCCATAAACATGTAGGTGTCACAATAAAAGATCATCAAATTAACTCAATGCCTAAGCATAGTTCAGTTGTACACTATACAGTCTACACTTAACCAATATGGTGAATGTTAATTATCTTTGTAGTGGAGCTTACACATAACTTTTCAAGATGATAATTTATTTTATATATGACTTACAGTGTGGTATTCACTACTCATAATATTGCTTTCAACTTTTATTTTGCACAGATTTGGTTGTACTGATATCTCATCCCTGACCACCAATGGAGGGAGTATGTATGAGGTTAACAGAAGACATGTCTAGACGATTTTCTTAGCAGTTAACTTGTTACCGACAATAATCTTGTCTTTCACTCTAACATATCATGAGAGAAAATTGCGTCGGCTGCTATACGTTTAAGCAAAGACAGGCCATTGACTTTTCACTGCCAGTCGTAGTCGAAGGGATGTGACGCTCGAAATTCTTTATCACCTCATTACTTCATTAAATAACAAATACAGTAAGAAGGCGTGTTTCTTGGTTCTGGAAGTTGTGTTCAAGATAAGTTCTCATAGTAAAACATATAACCGACCATATTCTTCTTCCTGTTGTAACTTTTGCTGTTATGGATTTCTGTGTAAGTCTTAACGAAAAACCCATTGGATATATGAGATTCAGCTGTTTTATTTGTAATTAACAATCAAGATTAAATTTTTGACGGTATCAAGTTGCACATTAAAGCATTATATAGGTAATCCTACTGTTTGTGGAAAGCAGTTAAAGGGGGGGAATTCTAACAGGGAAACTTCTGCATGGTTTTATTGAGGTCTTTACCAAACTCTAAAGAGGATGTTCTTCATGTGGATTATGAGAGTTTCAAGTACATATTGTTTGAAGAAGAGTGACAGTAGTATATCATTCTAATCAAGCAATACCTCCCTGCTTGAAGGATGCTCTAGAAAGCATGGATTATCTTTAGTTGCATCAGAGCTACAAAGGGAGAGTCATCATTCCAGTTAAATTTCCCCATGCAGGGGGTAGGAAGTGAGGGTGGGCACACAACATCAGAGGGACATTTTCTCATTCCACAACCACCACTCGATATGCTATAAACCGATACACACCGGCCATATCACTTAAATATGATGTATGATGTGTTAGTATGTTATCAATACTATTTATTGAGATTGTTAATTGTTAAACGTGCTATAAAAAGATATGGGATGCCATTTAAAAATAGCATGTACAGACAGTGCCCCCCCCCCCCAGGCTCCTACCTCCCAGATCCCATGTATAATCATTTTTCACTCTTTGCCCAGTCTGATATAGATTCAGTATATTGTGTTTGTGCATGACTATCATCCAATTTCATGTTTTGATTTTTACTATATTAACTTTCTTTTAACAAACTTTTCTCTACAAGAATGACATATTTAAAGTGTGAGAAACATGATGAGACAAAAAATCTAGCATATTGCATCCTGCTCTGTCCTATTTGCTTTATTCTTTCCCTTGTTTGGCTTTGTTTTGTTTCCTGTATGTTTGCAGCTCTTTTGAAGAGGGTATCGTTCTAATATATCTTTTCTAATTTGAACCACTTTTGTCCAATAAGAAACATTCATAATAAGAAACAACAAACCTTTATCACTGGAATTGCCTGGAATGCCATTTGTCTATACAAATGAAAATTTGCTTCACGCATGGCCATCACAACGGGGCAGGGGGTGGGGGAATGGCCCTCCACCTTGTTGAAAGGGAGAAAACCTTGACGATTGAGTGACAAAAATAAGGAAGGGTAAGAAAGTAAACAATAAAGTAGTAATGAAAGTCAATAAATAGGTGTCAAGCCCATACGGAGAGGGTTGGGGCAGTGTTGACATGTTCAAGGTCAGAGAAGTATCTAGTCCAGCTACTTCATGGTTGTTATTAGCAAACAAAAATATTTTGGAACTCATCACAGATAGGTCACAGACTTAAGAAGACCCCTCCCCAGGACACAAATTCGATAACTTACCATCCCAACTCCCCCCCCCCCCTTATCCGTAACTTAAAAACACCCTCGGTTCCCGTCCTATAATGAGCTTTACGCACGGATGAAATTTCATATTGCCATGGCAACTCTCGTAGACCCATGAAGTACAGTTACCATACTTGCCAAAACTTACCCACTGTGTGTTAGGGAAATACGGCAACAATGAAGTTTGGACTCCTAAAGTTCGTAATATTTTACCTCTGCAATTATCATTTTTTGTTGTAGCTGTTGCATTCCCTATCCCGTACCCGCCCTCCGTTGGGAGGGGGGGGGGAGTTAGGTTTATACTATCCCTCCCTCTGTAAAGATGACTATGAACGCAATGTAGTTGCCGAATACAACATGCAACATATACGGAGGATGAAATAGCAGCAATCACAACAAAAACATGATTAACATCTTCTACAGATGGAAGACTTGTTTCTTTTTCTTCTTTTTTTCCCCTTCTATTTTTTGTTTTGCAACAACGCACAACGTCTCATTTATATCCTGTAACATTTAACTCTGATGTATGCATCTGCTCTAATTATTGATATAATGAACTCAATTGCCATTTGAATGTCGAAATGCTTAAATTTTATGCGGGACAAAAGATGCTATGAAGTATTTGCGGACATTCTGTACCAGGACATTTCGTCCGGTGGGACTATATTTGCTGTGAGGGTGGGACACAATTTTCAGCAGATAATGTCCGACCGGACTAAATATGCTGGTACAAAGTGTCCGCGGAGACACTTTGTACAGGGGGACACTCTGTACTGTCACACCGGCGCATAACGTATGGAATGAAAGGTCTAGTGCAAGTTGTGCAAATAACCAGTACAAAGTATCTCAACTTAATAATTCAAGGTACAATACAAACTGTCATCACTTGCAATCATCGGTGTTCAGCACATGTTCGGCAATACAAGGCAGAGCAAGGAACCAAGTCAGAAGATATGAAGGCCAACTTTACCACTTCAACATCAACTTGGTATGCAATGTTATGCATTAAGTCTCACACTCCTGCAGTTTGTAAATACTGTAGTTGTAATGTAGTTTCATCATTTTCATGCATGCAAAATTGCCAATGGTTTACAGTATGCATTCATGTGTGTAAATACAGTATTGTTGTAGTGGCATTCACGGTATCATAGGCTAACACTGGCACAAGCAAATGTACGTATTGTCTGTAATTTGAAAAATTAGAAACAAAAATGATGACGGATACACAGTGAACACTAAATACGGTCGAACATTCAACTGCCAGGGAAGAACTAATGAGTCAAGACTGTTTATAAATGTGTCATTCTAATGGCTATATCTGCTACAGAAAACTGTGAGAGAGAGCCAGATATATTATGTAATGCCATCATTTATGGTACTAAGCATACAGTAGTGGTTACACACAACACATGTACAGTTATGAACGAAAGCTCAAAGCTCCTGCCCAGTACCCACACATGTATACGCATGATTAATGTTGTGGATATTAAACAATTTTCTTGTCTGAAATTTTCATTTCTTTGAACTGTGTAAATAAACCAAAATTCTGACAATATTGTCATAAAGTTAGTTACCATGAAAAGATTGTTTAGTGAAAGTAGAAGTGGAGTTTGTATGTATAATGAGGCTTTAAAGTTTGATTACCATAAACTTATGCAGGTCACATCAAAGATCTTTCAAGAACTATTTGACACAGGATGCAATTAGATCTTATATAAGAGTCATTGGGAAAGTTTCCAGTTGAATGTTTCAGAAATTTATGTATATAGAACATGCTCAACTTGCATTAATGCTGGTTTACTCCAGCAGTAATTTGTGCAAGTGGTTCATGTATCAGAATGGATTATGAAAATATACACTCTAATGTACATAGCAAACTAAGAGTATGCTTTTAATCTTATAGATGCCAAGCCTAATCATTTAAATAGGAGGTTACTAGTTCCCATCTTCAAGAACATTTCACTTGGGTTTATAAATGAGATTTAGCCTCTAAAACTTCAGAAAAAAAAACAAGGAGCATGTTGAACAGTTAAGTATTCATCTAGTTGAGTCCATATTTAAATTGTTCATGTTATCGTGTTCTGGTATCATTTTAGCCATGCCATTTAATATTAGAGTGTGGTTGAATACATTTCTCAATCTTTCTACGTACAATCAGGTATTTAAATTTTAATTCCGTTTTTAGCATGGAACAGAATTGTACAGGAACATACCAAAAATGTGCATGCGTATTATAGTATTTTTGCAGCAAAGAAACCAAGACCCAAATTTAGTATGGTATTTAGTAGTATTTACACGGGTCCAAAAATCGGGAACCGGGTACCCAAGGGCCGTTACCCGTCGGGTATCCGGGTACCCGTACGTACGTACGTACATACATACATACATACATACATACATACATACATACATACATACATACATACATACATACATACCTAGAAAAAATTGTTTACCCTCGTATATCACGATTTTCAAGAAATAACATATTGGATGATGTAATAAATGCATTATGTTCAAATACGTAGACCTGTGCAAGATAAGGTGTAAAACCTTCCTCAATAATTTTTATTTGTCTTTTTTCTTTCATTAACTTGTTAATAAATTAATTATTTAATTATAATTAGCATTAATACTAACATCGCACTGCCGCCGCTGCTTTTGCTTGCTCGTGCACGTCTATTGGATCAAACCATATAAATATCCAGTTAGCTCTTAAACAGTTGTTACTACTACTACTATCTATTATGCAGGCCCAGGGTTCGCATTAGCCGCGAGATTGCGCGATTCCCGCAATTTGATCGCATTTGGAAAAAAACGATTAGTAAAAAGCCACTTGCGATTACTGTTTTTTAGTTATCCCGTCTATAATCCATAAACATCTCTTAAAATTCCTTGCCAGCCTTTACTTTTATGAAATAAACGAATGAATAAATAATAATTTCTTCCACATGGTAGTCTAAAATCAGCACCAAACACCGCCTCCTTCAAGTTAATGCTGGGAAGTCAGCAGCACCATTAGCCAGCTTGGAGGACTGCACATTAACAGCCACATCAGGGGCGATTTGTGCAGTATCACACCAAGACCAAGGCCTAACACCACACAAAGTCAATGAGAAATCTAGCTAAGCCTAACCATCTGTTTATTTGCTGAAGTTGTGACGAAGTTATAAGACATCCATGGAATATTTTCGTTATTGCAACATTATGTTCGACCACATGGTTGCCTAACACCACACTAAGTCAATAGGGGTAATCTAGCCTAGCCATCTGTTTATTAGCAAAAATTGTGACGCAGTTATAAGATATCTATGGAAAGCTTTCGTTTTTGCTGTTATCTTCGACCTCATGGTAGCCTAACAACACACTAAGTCAATGGGAAATCTGCCTAACCATCAGTTTGCAATTTTTTTTTTTACACAATCACACTTTGCGTAGGATTCGGGTAATAAATTAGGAACCGGGTAGTATCGCGTCGAGTGGGTTCCTTCGTTATTGCTGTTATCTTCGACCGCATTGTAGCCTAACACCAAACTACGTCAATGGGAAATTTGCCTAACCGTCGGTTTGCCAATTTTTTTTTTTTTAAATCACACTGTGCGTAGGATTCGAGTAATAAATTAGGAACCGGGTAGTATCGCGTCGGGTGGGTACCCGGATAACCCGTGCAAACACTAGTACAGTATTTAGCTCCTTGATACAACCATGACATTGTCTACAGTTATGATGTGTAAAGTCAATACATTTTGGCAGCATTAATGAAAGCCATTTGAGAAGTTACATACTGTAAACCAATGTTTTCCAGATCACCTTAACTGAAACCCTGTTTTTCATTTTTTTCCTTATATCCCTTCTCAGGTTTCATCACATTGGAGTACCCAAAGAAGGAGAGTGTTCAATGCTTTACTAAGCATAATACAAAGATCTACTTTGAGCAATACCAGTTTGAAAAATATTCTGGGCATAAATGGTAAGTTCCAGGTCTGATTGTGAGTTTCCATAATGTCTTGATCAAAAAGAACTTGGTAAAATATAGAAATGAGAATACTATTGGAAATAAAATCTTGTAAACCATTGTTTATGTGGTCATTTCAGTTTCAAAAACAAAATCAGGCGAAAGGGGTCATTCGTTAACTTTTTTAAATGTTCATGATGTTACGTTAGGATGGCTGACTTAAGATTGGAAGAGCTGAGGAAGAACAGTGATGTCATCCTTTTGTTTAGGACCCTTCATTAAATCATGAATAAAAACAAAATTGAGATTCTTGATTTTATAATCAAATATTTAATCACTACTATTCAAAGAGTGAATTACTGTACTTTGTTTAAATTTGTAAAGCAACATGTGTAACATTAGTCTGCCTTGCCTTTTGTATTAATAATGTTAACGTTTGGAATTAATATTCATTTGACCTAGCTTTAAATTTGTAAATTCATGTTGTTGACTAAAAACTTTGTTTAATGGGTACACCGAGCCTATTAATCTAAAACCAAAGTTTGTTACCTTTTGTGATGAGAATGTTGGCTGCGTGTAATTATTGTGTGATCTTTTTTCTTTCAGCAACTTTATAATTTTCCAGTTCTCCCAGACAATCCAACAGACAAAATCAAAATGATGAGAAACAGGAACAAAAAGATGAAGAAGGTACAGTATGGTGTCTCTCTGAATGTTGAATCTAAATCATAAAGTATTAATTCTGTTGGGAAGATACATTGATGAACATAATTATTCAGTTTTCATAATTAGCATTTTGCAAATTCTTGTCAAGTTGTTGTTTTATATTCACCACAGTGCACTGTGAGAGATTTAACTTGTATTGATACGAAAGGTAAATTTGAGGTTTCAGAAGTTAATGCCTAGTAGGTTGTTTGTAATACTTGGTCAAAATATTGTTGGATTGAGTGATTGTGTCAAATATAAAGTTTGGTCATTTGATTTGAATATTTAAATTTGAAGCAATTGCAGAGAACTGCACAGAAACTTTTTCATTCGTTTGTACACAAGAATTTGTATCATTGCCAGGTGGTCTTTCAGTTGAATACTGTATATACACATGTGATGGGGTATGGGGGGGGGGGTGAATGGGGTGGAGGGGGTGGCTGGGGTGGAGGGGCAGTGGGAGGGGAGATGTTTCAGCGATTAAAAGAACAGTATAAACACAAACATCTCTTTACCTTTAATACATGGCAGAGAATATAATGAAGATCTGCTCCCCAACAAATAAAACACAACTGAGGGAAAAGATAAGGGTTGTATTCATTTCTGCATTAAGAAATAAATAAACATGATGTTAATTGCCCAGGAAGAAGCTTTCTCTACTTTCATGTCAGATTAAGCTATTATTCCATTTTAACATTCCTCGATTGTCGACAGGAGTTGATCTTGGCAGGAACTCTTTTGGGTTCATGGAAGTGAGGAAAGCATTCCATTATGCCTACCAAGTGCTCACCCAAGCTGTTGTACCTCACATAGACCAAGAAAGTAATGGTCATAGGTCAGTGAAATGCCAGAATTCTGTCTCCTTTTTTGCTTTTTCTTCACAAAACTTCTAGAAAATATCGGGTAAAGCTTCCATGTATTTCAGCAGCCCCCCCCCCCCTCCTCCCCTACATTACTTTTGATCAATCTGTCAAGTTCTAGCATATTATACCTATCAGGGTATATTTCTTTTGTCAAACAGTCAGGCCCAAATGAAGCTGGAAGAGACTTTCTTTATAACCTTACCACAGTATAGCGGTACACAATTTTGATTGAAAGTTACATATACTCGTTGTTTTGAAAATTTACTGTCAAAAGGTTTTCTACCAACAAAGGGAAACCAACACTGATTGTCACATTCAGTAAAAAAAAATCGTTGATTGAGAAATGTTTACATCTGAACAAAAAAGTGTTGATCCTTAACCTAGATTACACTAGGTTGCCTCCAGAGCTACAGTGTAAATATTTCATTCAGCAACATTACAGTCATTTCCACTCAGATTGTCCCCTAGATTTATTTGTTCCTTTTTCTTTTGGTTTTGCTCCACACAGCATCCTCGGTCGCATTATAAGGGTAACAGACGAAGTGATGGACCATAGGTTATGGGTCCAGCAAAACTGGGCCCGGAAAGCAACGGCTATGTATCCACACAAGTTTTCCATACATTGTAATATACCTCAACCAGATGCCTTCTGTTTACCGGACACAGCCTTGAGGATAGCACAGCCAATCCGCCCTGTGAATGCTACAACCATCATCCTTGCTGACAGTTCTCAGAGAAATAGCCAAGAGACAGGATCTTGCCAAGAGGTCAACAAAAAAAGTGCAATGAACCCCACTGCTGCCACCAATATGTCCAACTCCAACGATGTCATCAACAACAAAATCACGTCTATATCTTCTTCTTCCTCTGGTGAAATTGTGTCTAGTTCCAGTGATTCTGTAAGTTGTCTGCTCAATATTGCAATTTGATCCACCCCTCTCAAATACTGAAAAGAAAAAAAAGACAGGTCCAAAAACATTTGACCAAACGTATGACATTTTAGCAGCACACCCTCACTTATGGGGCACTGCCCACTAACTCTCTTCCACACCTACCATTCAGAAGAGATGCTATGTGGTTTTGCAGACTTTTTCTTCTTACACCTTGATGTCCTTTTTTGCCTGTCCTTGCATTCATAATGAATGATTATTTGTTAATAAATTAAGTGATTCTCTTTGAAATACCTATTTGAGATGGGTCAAGGGTAGGGTGGGGGTACTGTCTTGCTCTGTTGATACTTTTTGCCTGTCATATAATGTGCCTTCAAATCTGAATCAGATAAAAATCATTTTGTTTTCCCTTTTGTAATTTTCTAGGAATCGGAAATTTCTTCGCAAACTTCTGGTTCTTCCAAGGACACCATCGACTCTGTCCAAGGACCCTCTAAAAGGGAGGCTGTCCCTAGTATTGGACCTGAAACTAGTACTGACAAAGCCTGGACACAGGAAATTAAGAAACCAGTCTCTCATGGGCAGACGTATCACAAACAATCAAAATTCGGCAAACGGTGCAATCATACTTCTAATTCTGTCCGTGGTAATGCAGGGAACTCGCTGAGCAAGCAGACCGCCAAGGAGCGGCAAGTAGTCACGCCTCATATTGAGGTCACCGTCTCATCCAATAACAAGTCTGAAATTCAAACGTCTCTGCCGAAGGGAAACTTCCGAAATTCTCCAGGAGGGACCTCTTCGTCGTTACAGCCAGTGGTATCAAAGACTTATAGAAGCAAGAATTAGACCAACCAGCATGGCAAATTCCGCCACAATAGCGGTGGCAACTCAACCCAGAGTGGCAGCAGTGGCGGAGACAATAATACTGAATAAACGGACTCTCTTTGAGTGAATTTCAGATTGGAATCACGGTAAACACTTTTAATCGACTCAAATCTCCTTATTTTGCTCATTTCAGTACATCCATGCACATCATCACAAATCATGAAACCGAACTAACAGCATTGCTTTCTTTTTCTCTCTCCTTAATCAAAGCACAGCTGATTTTCTAGATTATTTTTTAGTCTTATCTGTTTACCAATTTCATAGTCTTCTTTGTTGGTTTTCTTGTCCCCCAACCAATCTTGTCGCTTTCATAAATTAAACCCGAGATAATACAGGCACTTTTTGTCTCTTCTTTTGACTCAGTTCTTTGCCCCTCTCTTAGAGTTATCCTATTTATGCTTCTTCTTTAACCTTTTGTTCACAGAGTTACTATTTTGACTGCCATTGGTATTAATGTGTTTCTAATCTCAAAGTGAAGCGGATAGTGATCAAACACGTCTACTTTCACACTGTCAGCCTTGTCAACAATGCAATTATTGTTTATATCAAATCTTTTTCTCTGGATGATTTTTTTTAACTATTCGGTAAAGATTTTTGTTTTGGAAGAAAGGAGGCGTAGGAAGGGGTGGATGGGTTTGTTTGGTAAGGAAGTAAACCAGGAATGATTGGTTTTTTCTTAGCAGTGACATAATGTCAGTGAAAAATGGAAAATATACCATTTAATGACGATATCAGTGACAAAGAAGCTATATTTTGTTGGTTTCTTCTCACCTAGGAAGAGACTATAAAGCATAGTGAAAAGCCTAACAATTTTTTCGTAATGTTGTCATACTGTGACAGGAGCAAAAGCAAGACGATGGAAAATTTGTAGTGTCGATATCAAAGCGAAAACAACTAAAAAAGATAAAAAATGAAAACAAAACTTAAAGACACCCCACCGACCCCACCCCAAAAGAAAAATGCTAGAAAAAAAGAAAAGAAAAAACAATTTGACAGCAAACGACTTGTACAGGATGATCACAGAGAAGTAGGAAAGATATTATAATATTATTATTATGCAGGAGTTCACTTTTCTTTTAGAAAAGACTTGGTTTTGACAAGATTAGTGGATGTTAGTTCTAACAGTTTATTTTTGTGACATTTTTTATGGCTTTGAGAAGAAAATTTTATCTGTTACCTAGAGCAATAATTGTGAAGTAACCAAGGTAGTGGGCAAGAGGTACATATTGTTTCTGAAATTGTAAAGCAGAGTTGGTCTCCATATCTTCAAACTGTTCTTGTATTCGCCATTTCGACAAAGGTGAATTTGATAGGAGGGTCGTTGTGTGATTATCTGTTGCAGGTTGGATTTTGGTGCATTAATCAGTTGTTAGGTAGTGAAGGTGCCAAGCTATAATTTTTTTCTTCATTTATATAGGACTTTCTTACTTTGGCAGCTATGCTCATTTGTGTCTGGTTTTTATGAAGGGACTGATAAACATTATAAAATTGTTGCTATTGGCCCAAAAATATATAAATAAAATAGCCAAAAAAGTGAAGGGATATAAAATATACAAAGGTTAAATTGAGAAGATGTGGTAATGGTTGGAAACACATTGGTGTACTATGGTAAGGTTAGTTTGAGTGATATGGGAAAGGGTAGGTGGGTGGCAAAGAGGTCCTTTAATCTGTCATTAGCAGTTACAAAGAGATATCTTCTTGGTCACAACTAAGTATTACTGGCAAGTCGTTACAGGTAATCAAGATTCTCCCTCGCTGCCCTATACTTTTCATTAATTCAAAACCCATGAAACATAAATACTGTTTTTTATTTTATTTCATGATGTACAGGACGTGGTCTTGTGTTGTGAATATGTGTGTGGTTGGGAGAAGTGGGGTGTGGGAGAAGGGGGATGGGTAGGCATGGGTGGAGGGAATTAGTTATCAAATTAATCCAGTGGCGTAGGAAGGTACTTTTGAGTGGGGGGGCTGAAGACTGATGGCCGGCCTGGGGGAGGGGTCTAACGGGAGGGGGTGTCCCCCTCCCCTTAGGAATTTTTTGCATTTCCAGGTGGCCTCAGATGCAATTTGGTGCAATATAGCACACTTCAACACCCACTCCATTTTGTAAACTCAATTTTGTATTTTCACCTGGCCTTAGATGCAATTTGGTGGTCCAAATGAGATTTTTTTTCTCATTTGGAAATGAAAAAGGGGTTTTCTGACTTGCGAAGCGGGGGGGCGGAATGATACTTCCGCCCTCCACATTTTTCACTGGGGGGGCTGGCGCCCCCCCAGCCCCCCCGGTTCCTACGCCCTTGAATTAATCCATTAACAGCAAAAAACTTTATAGACCAATTCAAAAAGGGTAGTACTTAAATAACTTGTAAAATGGAAATTCATTGTATCAACAGGGTCATATTAGATCATGTAATTGACTTCAGAAAGATAAAAAAAAAATTAAACAGAATAATTGGAAGAGCTTGAGTAGGAGAAACTAATAATATAATTGTTATATTGTTAAGACAAAAAATGTATTTTGTTTGTTACTATTTGATATAAGTAAGATCAACCAGGAAAATAGAAGATTTGTGGGGGGGGGGGGGGGTTAGGCATTCAGGAGCATCTTATTGCATTAGGACTCATGTGATTATTCTCCAGTGATCAAATTAAAAAATATATAAGGAATTGAGGCAATGCCATGGCATTCATAGAGAGAATTTGGGATGGCAAAGATGAGAAGGTAGTTGCTAAGACCTTTGACATAAAATGCAGTATAACATTTAATTTTTGTTCTTTATATTATTATGAAAACATAAAAAGAGAAAATACCAGTTGTAACTGTGAAGTAAAAACTAAAATTAAAAAATTACAAAAGAAGCCAAACAATGTATTTTTTAATTTCAGTTAATGGGAATAACAGCCACCTTTTGTTAAGATACGAGAAAGTTTATACCAGATCAATTGACATGTGTTAAACAAACGGATGCCACTCTTCAAAAACATGTTATGTGAGTGTGCAGTATGGTAAGGGACGATAATGATTGTGTGCCCAGTGTATAAACTATTCAAGAATATTGTTTGGTATTGTTGTGGCTGTGCTAAACCTTGTGCAGTGATCACATTGCCATTGCTAGTAGCACAGTGTATCAACATTTTTAATCTGTTGAAATCCTAATCAAAGAATACAGATTCATGATATGTTGAGAGATGATTAGTTAATTTTCAGATGGGAATCTTTATCAACTCAGCTTACAAGTTATGTTTTACTTTGTTATGCAACTTCCTTCATTTTGGTAAATCAATGCTCTATAAAGATTCACATTATTCACTGTATAATTACCATCATGTACTACAATGTAGTAAAATAAAATAATTATTCTCATGTTACCATGGCAATGCAAATGGCAAACCATGGGAAAGGCTTGGTAATAGCATTTTTTTTAAAGTAACCAAAGATATGAACATCATATTTTTTTTTTCATTTTATTATGATGGTGACCTATGTTGAGACCCTCTTATTACAAGTTCTTGGGGAAGGATTGAGGTTCGTATAAAGTTAACACGTCTACTGTGAAAATGTGAGAAAGTATTTGACACCTGGCCGTGATGTCATCCAATTTAATTAAATATTTTTAATTTGACTGTTTCATGTGATGTTTCTACTGAATCAGATGTCACAAATGAATCATGGAAGTAAAGAAACTGTAGATACAAGTTTTATGTGAGAGTTTGAAAAATTTGTAATTATCAGAAATTCCATTCTCCAAATTGGACATCTTGACAAGAAATACTGTTATATATCCCTCCAAGAAGGGATATGTGATGTAAGCTTGCAATATGTGTAAAGAAAGCTCAGTTTGATTTGTATGGGTGGGGGGGGGGGTTTAGTTGGGAAGGATAGCTGGGGTGAAGGAAATCTGGGGGAGGATGGGGGTACATGTCTAAGTAATTGTGAGGGAGGGTAGGTTGGGAGGGTCAATGATATGCTGCAAGATAATATGAAACCACCAAGAAATGTGATAACTACTTCTTTTTAACAAACAGTGGCACTTGTTGCATCCTCTTGTGAGAAAGGCATTGACCAAATTAATTCTTTGTCAGTGTCGAGGTGGAGCGTAGGCAAATGGGAACAGCAAGGCTGTTTGAGACTTTTTAATTTTTTTTAAATCTTATGCATCAGTTCTCGAGTGTAAAGGACAATTTTTTTACTCTCAGGAAAAAATGCATTACAGGAAAAAGGCAAAAAAAAAAGGATTACAAAAACCGAAAAATATTGTAGAAATAAAAATAAACAAAAAAGCAGTATATTATATCAGTTGTTGTGTATATTTGTTCTGGTTTTGTATTGTCCAGATTTGGACACCAATTTTGTTACTTTTTTCAGAAAGATATCAAAGATAGAAACTGGGCACAAAAAAATGAAATCGAAGTTAATCCAGCTCGCATCTCTGTCCACATACATTGTAACCACGGTAACCATGTGATCATGACTATTTGTAAAGTGAAGAAGAATCAGGAGTCTCTTGGAAAGTAAACATAACTGTGGGAGGGAGGAACAGTGTGGGGTGGGGTTACAGGGAGGACTACAGACCTAAGTCTGTCAAAATTATTTACAACATGGAGTGTGTGTTGGCGTCTACTATATTGCACCAAATTGCATCTGAGGCCACCTGGAAATGCAAAAAAAATCCAAAGGGGGAGGGGGACACATACCCCAGGCCGGCCATCAGTCTTCAGCCCCCCCCCCACTCAAGAGCACCTTTTTATGCCACTGCTCCTAAGAAGTCACAGCACCCTATACATTGCTCGCACATAGATCACTACGTTCTAAGTTCAACATCAAAACTCATTGAAATTATGCCGACAGAGAGCACTGTCGCCTCTATTTTCCCTTGTTCTCTTTGCACCGCTTCTGCCCGAAATTGAGTGAGAAAGACGCTGTGGATAGCAATCCTAACTACGGCAGTCAAAGTTTCTTTCATCTCTTATTGTTAGCTATATCTAGTGGAAAACCCCACTTCGTAGTTCTCCACACCATGCGGTCCTTGCAGTTTCCACAAGTAGATAAATCTAAGGAATTTCGTTTATTCGCTGCAACGAGCGAGGATCTTTTATTTCCAAGATTAAGGTGGTAATTTGCGTAATGTGATAGATGTGATCTGAAATCGGAATTGCGAAATAATTGTGAACAACGTTTCCATAGAATGGTACCTTTTGTTTAGTAGCAAACAACGGTTCCATAGTATGGTACCTTTTGCTCTGTACCACAGAAGGGTTCCATAGAATTGTTCCTTTTTTTCAGTAGCAAAGAACGGTTCCATGGAATGGTACCTTTTGTTCAGTAGCAAAGGACGGTTGCATAGAATGGCAACTTTTGTTCAGTAGCAAAGGACGGTTCTATAGAATGGCACCTCTTTGTTTAGTAGCAAAGAACGGTTCCATGAAATGGTACCTCTTTGTTGAGAAGAAAACAACGGTTCCATACAATGGTATCTCTTTGTTCAGTAGCCGTTATTATGCTTTTCATGCTCTGGTGAACCTATTTTCTGGATTACCAAAAAGGTCACGTGGATCTTACACCGTAAAAGTAATGTCCGGTGTAGGTTCCAACCCTTCAAACAGTGGTTGGCGTGTGGCTATTTCTTATTTTCGTAGTCGTTCTTTCCGTGAACCGACATAGCAAGGCTGTCTGTTTTTGATTCAGTTTGTTGCAGCGATGAACCCTTTCTCTTACAGTTGGTGATATACGTTGTCGTGACTGTTTGGGTTCGTGATGAATAAGAAAACATGACAGAAACATGGCTAGAACAGCAACATATTGGTACGGCGTACGATAGATTCCCAAAAAGAAAAAGAAGCACTGTCATCTGTCAAAATTTTCGTTCTCATTTCGATAACTATATGCAAGATTCAAGAATTTTGGAAAACAGCGTCCTATTTGATAGGGCTGCTTACGATTGGTCAACATGATTAACGTGTGTTGTGGACCGTGTGACGTGGACACCGGTTCAATTAACATGATATTCGCTGCAAAAAGACTACACGGCTCACAAAATTTCTCTTGACAAACTTCCATACTTTCGTATACGAGGTTTGTTTTCATTTTCTGTTGCAGAGTTCGACTCTCAAACTTTGGAACTTTACAATTATTTGTATATAGCTTAACTGACGGCGCAAAGCATTATTATTGGTCATATTTTTATGACATAACCGAAGATCCCGTACCCCTTCCGCACCCAACACCTGCCTTATTTTCTCCTTTGTTACATTAGCCCGTCACCCCCCCCCCCCACCCCCGCCTCCCACTCCTTCCCTCCACCCAATCGCACTATAGATTACATAGAAAATCCGTACAGGACACAGTAAGTAATTGTCGTTTCTTTACGATTACCTATTTTGCACGACACAACAAATCGTCTGTGATTTTCTGTTTAGCCGACTTGTCGTAACGTGTAAATGCCTCTTCAGCTATTCCGTACATTTGTTGAGACCGCCCCTTTTGTTACGCTCACGGATTCATAATTGATAAGTCGTATTAAGAACTTCGCAATAGCTTCACGCTAACTTAAAAAAACATGGGTGGCTGGTTGTCTGGACTTTTTCATCCTGCTTCTGGTAAGTCAAATTTCTCTTTTATTTTTTCTTACAATAACTTTCCAATTTCTGGAAATTCCATCACTGTATGTTAAGAGAATTTTTAAAACAATAACATGTGAAAGAAAAATGTTTATTATGGTTATATGCCTCCAAGATTCTACTATTTTGAAAGTTTTTCCGATCCTCTCACTTAGCCAGCAGCCTCAAAGTTCGTACAATATAAGATATCTTACAATTTTCGTTACACAAAAATAGATTTAAGAAAAACTTTGGATGATGAAACTTTTTAATAAGGATGAGGAAAGGGAGGCGGTACCGTAACTGTGGTACGAGCCATGATTATTACTATGAAGAGACGCAGTCGTGGGGGGGGGGGGTGGTGGTGGGGGCACAATAGCAGAGGATCACTTTCTCACTAAAGAACCACAACTCGTTTTGCTATAAACCGATACACACCGGCCATATCACTTAAATATATATGATGTGTCAGTATGCTATCAATATTACTATGGTGCTCTGTAACATCGTTTTTTTTAATTTTTTTTTAAATAGCATGTACAGACTAAAATAAACACGGGTATTTAAAATAAAATACTGAAATCCACAAAGGTTTAAAATATTCAAAAGACAATTGTTCACCAAAGGGACACATTTTATTTGCCAGTAGGGCACATTTGCTATTTTGTATAAAAAAAAGTGGCGCAAGTGCCCCCCCCCCCCGGCTCCTACCCTCTGTAGGCTGGTGTACAATTCCCTGCACCAGACAATGACAGAAATCAGGATGAGATTCCCATTAAGTTTTTCAAATTTTTTTCTTCTTTGAGATGATCTCATGTTAATATGGTGAGATAGATCGCTGCCTGTGAATCGATAGATTGGCAACCTCTACTCACAATCGGGGACTGGCTTTAGGACATTTGCTACTGATTACAGGCGCGGCGGTAGTGGAAAATTATTTGGGGGGGGGGGGGCTAATATGCGTGGAGACTATCTAAGCAGAGCGCCACCATCGGTTGGCGCGGAGCGTACAAGAAAAAATTGGGTTTTTCAAACCCCCCAGATGGCCGGAAACGGCACTTCCCGAGTGTGCTATGCTGCGAATACCCAGCCCTAAAATATTGTTCTCAAGCCTGCAATTTCTCAGATTGCACGCAAAAGTCTGTAAACACATTGCAATTTGTATATTCGATGGTGTTTTAAGAGGGTGGATATTACTCGTAGTGTACTCGCAAAGACGTTTTTGAGTGTAGCAAAGGGATGCTGGAGAACTGGCTGAAATGTGGCAAGTCATTGGGCTAAGACGAAGTTGTGTTACGTTTACCGGTAGTCACTGCTTCCACTTTTCACGGGACGTGAAGACGCGGTTGGGGTGACAATGTGGTCTATAGCCAGGGGACGGGCCAAGGGTACCCTAGCATTTACTAGAATTATTAAACCTATATAGTATACGTGTGCATCGGACAGATCGACAAGTATGCATTGAAAAATGGGCAGATGCACGTTTCGGAGCCTTGGTAAATATTGGGGGGGGGGGTTTATCATGCATTTGCCCCCTCAACTTTTTCATTACGGGGGTTGAGCCCCCCAAGGCCCCCCCCCCCGGTTCCGCCGCCACTGACTGATTCTGTACCCCTTTCCCAATCTCAATTCCTACTCAGAGAATACATTTTTTTGCCAAAACTTCACTTTTGATGTTACTGAAATCTGTTCTTAATAAAGAACCATCCCGATTTTCGCCCCCAATCACTGATCCATTTGCCCGTTTTTACCCTTCACATTCCACAACTCTCACAAAAAACGTTACTACTGACTATATTTCAAACTCATTCAACAAGTCGATATACGGTTCTGCTTTTTAAGAAAAAGTCGCCCAGGAAAGAACATGGGCACGAAAACCAAACTTCCGAACGGCTGATCCGCTCTCAACCCAAGTCCCCTTGCATCGGGACTATGACTATGTGATCATCGTCGGTGTGCATCACTATTCCCCTCGAAAGGGAACAGATACTTTTTTGAGGAAGAGTCGGCCATGAAAGAACCTGAGCATGAAAACCAAACTACCGAACGACTGATCCGCTCTCAACCCCAGTCCCCTTGCATCGGGACTGTGACTGTGTGATCATCGTCGAGTGTGCATCACCATTCCCCTCGAAAGGGAAAACATACTACGCATGATCGTAGCCAAAAGGCCGAGAAGCAAATAGCTATAGCGTTTGGCATTTCAAACGACTTCAATTGTTTACTTCAAAACAATTAATAATTGTGAATAGCTTCAGTATCGTGCTGATCACGATAATAGCTTAAATCCCCTACTTTGTAGAGTTTGGTGAAAGGCGCATAAGGTTACAAAACAGTTTTTTGTACTGCATGTTACGTTAAAGTTCGGTAAAGAAATAGATATTGTTTTCTCGAAAACTCTTTTAAAACAAGAATTATCCATGCCGGCTATGTTGCGAAACGCCTTTTCTAATTACGTAAAGAGGCGAACTGGGTGATTGGTCAATGTTCCGTGTACCCTCTGCGCTTGCGCAAATCCCATGGAGCGCCAAAAGTGACACATGCACCAGCAGCAATGATCGCACTATCTAACTCAGTGGTGTATGGCTGACCATTGATTGATTGATTTGTTTCATCACGTGAATAAATACAATGTCATAGGAAGTCCTCTAAAATACCTTCAGATGGCTTAACAAAGTAGAGGACTCCATGTAAAAAAAAGGAAAAAGTGAACTAAATATATAAGAAAAAAATGAACATGTTCAATTAATAAGATGCAATAATTTTTTGAATAAAGTTTCTTCTGAATGATTTTGCAGAAGGTGTAATTGTTATATTGTCTGATAGAGAATTCCATGTTTTGATTGTACGTGCCCTTAGTGATAACATCCCCATTGTAGAATTATACCTGTTATAATGTGCATTGCCTGAAAATCTGGTATTGTAATGATAAATATCACTGTTTCATATTAAGTAGTCATTAAAAGCATTTGGTAACAGTCCATTCCATGCCTTATAAGCAAATGTAGCAAGGTTAACCCTAATAATGTCACCAGTTTTTAACAAATTAGAACGCTTAAAAGAACGCTTTGTCAGACCATGGTCTGACAAAAGCCGAAAAAGAAGGATAAGGTTACCTCACGCCATGAGGTACGAGAATGAATAAAGTCGATGGTTTACGGTAGGAAACTATGTGATTGAAAACGTTTAAATGCTTTGTGGACACGGTTTTGTGAAACAAAATAGTCGAATTTTTAAAAGAGAATTCTAAATTTGGAGTAAAGTAGTAAAGATTTTAGAAAAACGTTTGAGACATACAGAAAATTAAATTGTCGATACAAAGTTTCGAAATTTATTGGGGAAAAAAAATAGTTTAAAAAATAATACAATTTCTAATGGTCTTTCTAGGCCACTATAAAATTCGTGTGGGAGCTCGTAAAACCGCGCCAGTTTCTGCCCACTTTTTCCACACTTTGATAACTTATAGTTTACTCTACTTTTCTAATTTTGAAAACTGTTCTTCAAATATAGCAAGACATTAGATTATTTTATAACATTCTACAACAACCCGTTACCTCATGAGCTGACCTAGAGGGGAGGGCATTTTGGGGGTCCACTGGCAGGGGTACCCCACCAATAAAACTTACTGGAAATGCCCATCCCTTGTGTCTGAAGTCCTAACCATCATTTTTCAGAAGGTTTCAAGTGGTTACCTCATGAGCTGACCTAGGCCATCCATGAGGGGTCATCTATCATGGCTGTCGATGGCCACTTGTTGCTCTTGGGGCCACACCTGACACATTGTAGTTACTTTGATGGGGTTACCAATGAAAGCTGATCTAGGGTAGCTTTTAGGTGAATTTAAAATTGCCCTCCTGCAGCCACACCCACCACAGCAGGTTAGCCAGTCGTCTGTTTTCATATACAGGAATGCACTGTGAACATTGCGATGTACAAGGCAATTAGTTACCTTCCCAGCTAACCAAACCCTCTTGGCTCCCGCTCTATAAAGGGAACATGGCATTATATGGGGAAGAGGACCCAAACATTCCATGTCATTGTAGGTTGGCATAGACTTTGGTTTTTTAAAAATGACATCTCAATTACACTCGTGAGATTAGACGTGTTTGCTATAACGCCCTTTATCTTTGTGTCACATCATTGATATTTCAGATCTGGTCTTTACATTCTCTGTTTTTCAGATACTTTTCCAGTCCAGTGTACTGAGGATAATGATATGCAGGATGTCCGTCATAACATTAGTCTACTTGGTCTTCAGATCCATCCTCCCAGGGCTCAATCAGTTCCTACAGAGTTTGGTATGATGTCATGTTTGTTAAATGTTCATCTTTTGGGAGGATATCTAAATCATTAAAAGTTTATTCTTACCAGAATTGTAGTACATTGGTATATCATAATCCAAAAAATTAGAAACTTCACTACAGGTATAGTGCTACAATTCCTCCTTTCTTTGCCAAGATATTGGCTTCAATAAAGTAAGATTACAAGAAATATAAAGCTGTTAAAGCAAACTTACTTATTAGAATCGCGTAAGGATGAAGAACCATGACATATCTCACGTACTGCACGAGAAAGTACCAGGAACCGTCGCTAGTATCATGCACATTCATACTGAACAGCCAGTTGGTATAGGTTTCCAATGCTTGACCACTCTATTGTCCTATATATTGGACAGTATTTGAACTTATGAAATACAAGCGAGGTAGTATAGTGCTCACACCGTCCATGCGATTGCTTTGAAGCGGGATATGAAAGTACATCAACACCAAATATTGTCCCAGCTGAGTGATATTGAATGCTGATGCAGTCTTAATTAATACATCACTTCTCTCATATCTGTAGAGAAGTTATCTGTAAACAGAAAACTGGTCGCACATCCTTCTCTATTTGATACATTTAAGAGGTAGATAGGTATTTTACTAAAAAAAGAATGGAAGGTCACCAGGCATATTTGGTCTCTTTGTGATAATTTCTGTTTTAAATCCATATCTGGTTCGAAGTTCAGGTCGTAAAGATTTGGTCTAAGGATGATATTCAGAACTTCCCATGGTCAGAACTCAGTTGGCTACATAAAAATTAAGGTGCCTCAAGTTAGCAAGAGGCCAGGGAACCAGAATGAACACTCGGGAAGGGCCGTTTCCGGCCATCTGAGAGGTTTGTAAAACCAAAAATTTTCTAGTACGCTCCGCGCCAACCGATGGTGGCGCTCCGCTCAGATAGTCGTGCATACAACTTTGCAAATCCTGGCTAAGCCCGTGACTGTTAATGAATTTCTGTGGGTCAAACTCAAAGCTATTTCGAATGGGAAAAATTTGTTAAGATGTTAGCAAGAAGAAAACTCTAATTCGGAAGATTCCTACATTAGCAACTAGCATGATTTCACCTCATTTTGTCTCAAAAGAAAACTTGTTCCTTGTTTCCCAATTTGCGCATTGGATATTGCAGTGTTAGTATGCATATTTTCCTTTAGGGGGGGGGGGGCGTTGATGGAGTGATGTGTATACACATATAAGATAAAATAACAAGAGTTATAAAGGGTACTAAATATCAGGCTACATCAGTCCAATCGAATTTCTGCAAAGTGCCCTTTGATGTCGGTGCCCCCCCCCCAGATTAAAAGTGCTACGTAGCACTTGACCTAGAGATCCCCAACATGAGTGTATACAAGAAACATTTTCTTTTTCATGGATGATGGGGGGGGGGGTGCCTACAAGCCTAGAAGTACACGTTTATCATATTCTTTGTTATATTTTATACTTTTTTGTGAGACAAATTGCAGTCTCACCCGACACAGCGATATAATTCCGCCTACGTGTCGTTGAACAATGTATGTTTTTCTGGAGGTAACTGAGTACTGTGTTAAAATAATAAATAAGATAACTAAACAGAAGCTTAAAAAATATACTGTCCCATTTTTCCCCTTCAAAGTGATGTTACAATTTTTTCTTCTTCTAATTTACCAAATTTTTGGGGAAGTGTAAATTTCTAAAACGTGAGATTATAAAATAAAGAATGTTTAGATGCAACTTGCAAGGCCTCAGAAGTGCCGTTTCCGGCAATCTGAGAGGCATTGTGTGCCAAAAATTTTCTTGTACGCTACGCGCCAACCGATGGTGGCGCTCCGCTTAGATAGTGTCACGGGAACTTTCGGGCACAAAAAGTTCTGCCCCCCCAAACTGAAATGGTCCCGTACGCCTATGTATATGGCCTTGACGTGTCGAAGTATTGGCTGCTATTTGTAACCGAATAAGTTGGGACTACTTTCGTCTTTGGAAATACAGACAAGGGGGGGGGGACACCATTCAGTTACTACGGTCTCCCCATTCTCCCACTCCCTTCGCTCTCCATCCCATCTCATTCGGTTATCCCTCTAATGGAGTATTCACAGGCGCCTAGCCAGGAATTTGCCAAAGGAGGGGCGAAACTGTAGATTCAGCATTGCAAACTATCTAAGCGTAGCGCCACCATGATGGGCGCGAAGCGTACAAGAAAATTTTGGCTGAAAATGCCTCCCAAATCGCTGGAAATGGCACTTCCCAGGCCTTGTAAGTTGCATCTTAGCATTTTCTCTTTTGAAAATACTAGCGATATCATAAAAACATTAATTGTTTTTTTTAAATATGCCCAATGGGGGGGCGGCTTCCCCCTTCGCCCCCCCCCCTTGGCTACGCGCCTGAGTATTCACCAGTATAGCCCCGAATTGAACCTAAGTCATGTTCGTGAAGTTACAAAATCTGCAGAAATGTGTCAGTGTGTCTGGCATATTTGAAGTGACCAATTTGGGGAGTTCCTAATAAGCATTATGCAGTTTATTATGATGTAATGGTAACAATTTCCAAACAGGCGGAGAACTGACATGTAACCTTGTTGTAGCCCTTCCAATCTAAAAAAGAAATCGTCAACAAACTACATACATACCGTTTCTTCCATCGCTAGAGTGAACCTTTTAAATCATGAGTGGAGTTATTCGTTTAATTTCAACCAAAAGGGAGTGGTCGAAGAAATTGGGAGGAAAAATAATCGTTAGAGAAAACCGTAAGAAAGTTTCTGCTCGAAAGAGAACTACGTGTACTAGTTTAGCGAAACCTGTGAGACCCGCGCGTAACGTATGGAATGAAAGGTCTACACCAAGTGCAAGCTTTGCAAATAACCAGTACAAAGTATCGCAACTTAATAATTCAAAGTACAATACAAACTGTCATCACTTGCAATCATCGGTGTTCAGCACATGTTCGGTAATACAAGGCAGAGTAACAAACCAAGTCAGAAGATATGTGTGTCAGAAGATATTCAACTTGGCAATGGTATGCATTAAAAGGATTGTCTGGTGGCCCAAAGAAGTTACCTTAAAAAATTGTAAATAATTTTCTAAACATGTTGTCAAAGTATGAGAACGCTAATGTTGCGTTTGACAGAGAAACGATTTTTTAATCGTTATGGATAGACATTTCAAATATGATTTGAACAGTACAATACGTGACGTCAGCTCTGCCATAGCAGATTGCGTCATAACCCACCCTCCGCACAGTACCTATACGGTAATCACAACAAAAACAGCGTTTGTATACAAATAAATTTCTTCCTTAATTTCCGGTGAAATTTCTTAAAAATTAGATATGATTTCAAAAACTCCTTAAGCCGCCATGTACTTGAGCGGTGGTTCCGTGGTCTTTGAGTAACAGAAGGTAAATTTTAACAGCAGACGCTGAGTTGTTCAGGCTATACATCGCGCTATCCAGCTCCAACGCGAAAAATGTTCGCATGTAGGCTGTACTCAAACGTTGACAATCGGACAGTTCTGCGAAGCCTAAGCTTCTCAGTGCTATATTCTGCTCTGACAACGATTCGATCAATTTCTTCAATAATTTCCGGTAAAATTTCTTATAAATTAGATAGGATTTAAAAAACTCCTTAAGCCGCAATATATGTAGTAGATCGGTGGTTTCGTGGTCTTTGTGTAACACAAGATAAGTTTTAACAGCAGGCTCTTCGTTGTTTATGCATTGCGGTATCCAGCTCCAGCGCGAAGAATGTTCGCGTGTATAGGCTTACTTATCTTATCTTATCTTATCTTATCTGCAAGCATTACGTCAATCACCATATTGAAGCGTTCGAACAAACGGTACTTTTGGTGAGAAACTGGTGAATTTGAAAACCAGATTTCTACAAGAAGAAAACGTCGAATGGGGACAATTTTTACATGGTTAGAAAGAGAAAAATAATAACTACAAGGACAATGTATCAAAATCTTCCACCAGACAATTCCTTTAAGTCACACACTCCCGCAGTTTATAACTACTGTAGTCGTAATGTAGTTTCATCATTTTCGTATTGTCTGTAATTTGAAAAATTAAAAACAAAAATGATGACGGATACACAGTGAACACTAAATACGATCAGACATTCAACTGCCAGGGAAGAACTAATGAGTCAAGACTATTTAAAAATGTGTCATTCTAATGGCTATATCTGCTACAGAAAACTGTGAGAAAGAGCCAGATATATTATGTAATGCCATCATTTATGGTACTATGCACAAGGGCGGCGGAAGCACTTTTAACCTTGGGGGGCACCGACATCAACTTGGGCACTTTGCAGAAATTTGATTGGACTGATGCAGCCTTATATTTAGTACCCTTTATATTATTGTATTATCTTATTTGCGTATACACATCACTCCATCAATGCCCCCCCCCCCCCCCCTTCAAGGAAAATATGCATACTAGCACTGCAATATCCAATGTGCAAATTGGGAAACAAGGAACAAGATTTCTTTTGGGACAAACTGAGGTGAAATCATGCTAGTTGCTAATGTAGGAATCTTCCGAATTAGAGTTTATTTCTTGTCAATATCTTAACAATTTTTTTCCATTCGAAATAGCTTTGAGTTTGAACCACAGAAATTCATTAAAAGTCAGGGGCGTAGCCAGGATTTGCAAAGTTGTATGCATGAATATCTGAGCGGAGCGCCACCATCGGTTGGCGCTGAGCGTACAAGAAAATTTTTGGTTTTACAAACCCCTCAGATGGCTGTAAACGGCCCTTCCCGAGTGTTCAGTCTGGTTCCCTGGCCTCTTGCTAACTTGAGACACCTCAATTTTTATGTAGAAAAAGGGCACATTTTTAACCTGAGGAAAAGTGGGGGGCACGTGCCCCCTGTGCCAGTGGCGGCGGAACCGGGGGGGCTTGGGGGGGCTTAGCCCCCCCAATGAAAAAGTTGAGGGGGCAAATGCATGATAAGCCCCCCCAATATTTACCAAGGCTCCGAAACGTGCATCTGCCCATTTTTTCAATGCATACTTGTCGATCTGTCCGATGCACACGAATACTATATAGATGTAATAATTTTAGTAATTGCTGGGGGACCCTCGGCCCGTCCCCTGGCTATAGACCACATTGTCACCCCAACCGCGTCTTCACCCCCCGTGAAAAGTGGAAGCAGTGAGTGTGAGTACCAGTAAGCGTAACACAACTTCGTCTTAGGCCAATGACTTGCCTCATTTCAGACAGTTTTCCAACATCCCCTTACTTAGTGGCGGAGCGTCCATATATACAGTCAGGGGGCGGATGCCCCCCCCCCTGACAGACTCAAATGGACTGCTGGCGCCCTTTCCAGCTTTTCACTATACTTCTTACTTATTCGCTATTATTGACTATTTTATTGCGCTCTCATATACCTATTGACATTTGTCATATTCTGTTGGTGTAATTTTCCGACAAAATGGCGACGACACCTATTTATTCTCCGTTTATCTGCAAATTAGCAAGGCCCGGAAAGGGTCATTTCCTGCAATCTAGGGAGTATCTTTACTCAAAATTTTCTGTACGCTCCGCGCCAACATGTGGTGGCGCTCCGCTTAGATAGTGTCGAAAGCGCCCCTACAGACCATTCTTGCCCCCCCCCGACCATGCGGAATACCCCTAGCTCCGCCACTGCCCTTACTACACTAAAAAATGTCTTTGCGAGTACACTACGAGTATAATTCTCTTAAAACACCATCGAATATACAAATTTCAATGTTTTTACAGACTTTTACGTGCAATCTGAGAAATTGCAGACTTGAGACACATATTTTAGGGCTAGGTATTCGCAGCATAAAACACACGGGAAGTGCCGTTTCCGGCCATCTGGAGGTTTGAAATAACCCAAAATTTTCTTGTACGCTCCGCGCCAACCGATGGTGGCGCTCCGCTTAGATAGTCTCCACACATTAGCCCCCCCAATAATTTTTCCGTTCCGCCGCGCCTGCCCTGTGCCCCCCCGGTTCCGCCGCCCTTGACTATGCATGTGATACAGTATTGGTTACACACAACACATGTACAGTTATGAATGAAAGCTCCTGCCCAGTACCCACACATACGCATGATTAATGTTGTGGATGTTAAACAATTTTCTTGTCTGAAATTTTCATTTCTTTGAACTGTGTAAATAAGCCAGAATTCTGACAAAAGTACATTGTCAAAAAATTAGTTACCATGAAAAGATTGTTTAGTGGAAGTAGAAGTGGAGTTTGTATGTATAATGAGGCTTTAAAGTTCGATTACCATAAACTTATGCAGGTCACATCAAAAATCTTTCAATAACTATTTGACACAGGATGAAATTAGATCTTATATAAGAGTCATTGGGAAAGTTTCAAGTTGAAAGTTTCAGAAATTTATGTTATATAGAACATGCTCAACTTGCATTAATGCTGGTTAACTCCAGCAGTAATTTGTGCAAGTGGTTCATGTATCAGAATGGATTATAAAAATATACACTCTAATGTACATAGCAAACTTAGAGTATGCTTTTAATCTTATAGATACCAAGCCTAATCCTTTAAATAGGAGGTTGCTACTGTAGTTCCCATCTTCAAGAACATTTCACTTGGGTTTATAAATGAGATTTAGCCTCTAAAGCTTAAGATAACAACACAGAGCATGTTGAAAAGTTGAGTATTCATAGAGTTGAGTCCACATTCAAATTGTTCATTTGCTTGTGTGCTGGTATCATTTTAGGCTTTAGCCATGCCATTTAATATTAATGTGTGGTTGAATAAATTTCTCAATCTTTCTACGTACAATCAGGTATTCAAATTTTAATTCCGTTTTTAGCATGGAAGAGTATTGTACAGGAACATACCAACATGTGCATGTGTATTATGGTATTTTTGCAGCAAAGAAAGAAAGACCCAAATTTAGTATGGTATTTAGCCACCTGATACAACCATGACATTATATCATTGTCTACTGTTATGCTGTGTCAAGCCAATATACCATTTTGGCAGCATTAATGAAAGCCATTTGAGAAGTTACATACTGTAAACCAATCCTTTCTTTGTTTTCCAGATCACCTTAACTGAAACCCTGTTTTCATTCTTTTTTTCCTTATATTCCTTCTCAGGTTTCATCACATTGGAGTACCCAAAGAAGGAGAGTGTTCAATGCTTTGCAAAGCATAATACAAAGATCTAATTTGAGCAATACCACTTTGAAAAATATTCTGGGCATAAATGGTAAGCTCCAGGTCTGATTGTGAGTTTCCATAATGTCTTGATCAAAAAGAACTTGGTAACATAAAGAAATGAGAGTACTATTGGAAATAAACTCTTGTAAACTAAGCCAAAAATTGTTTATGTTGGTCATTACAGTGTCAAAAACAAAATCAGGTGATAGGGGTCATTCGTTAACATTTTTTAATATTCATGATGTTACGTTAGGATGGCTGACTTAAGATTGGAAGAGGTGAGGAAGAACAGCGATGTCATCCTTTTGTTTAGGACCCTTAATGAAATCAAGAATTAAACAAAATTGAGATTCTTGATTTTATAATGAAATATTTAATCGCTATTATTTCGAAGAGCGAATTACTGTACTTTGTTTATTTGTAAAGATACATGTGTAACATTAGTCTGCCTTGCCTTTTGTTTTAATAATTGTTAACTTTTGGAATTTATATTCATTTGACCTAGCTTTAAATTTGTAAATTCATGTTGTTGACTAAAAGCACTGTTTATTGGGTACACTGAGCCTAAGTAATCTTAAACCAAAGTTTGTTACCTTTTGTGATGAGAATGTTAGCTGTGTGTAATTATTTTGTGATCTTTTTTCTTCAGAAACTTTACAATTTTCCAGTTCTCCCAGACAATCCAACAGACAAAATCAAAATGATGAGAAACAGGAACAAAAAGATGAAGAAGGTACAGTATGGTGTCTCTCTGAATGTTGAATCTAAAACAAAATGTATTTATTTTGTTGGGAAGATACATTGATGAACACAATGATTCAGTTTTTATATTTAGCATGTCTAGGATTAATGTGTTCTAAATTTGCATTAAAATTTTACAAACAGTTTTAAAGATATTTGGCCTAATGGTTGCAATTACCAAACATACAAGTGTGATGAAATCAAGATAGCTGACAGACTTGAAAATAGTTGGTTATAATTTTGAACAGACAAAATGAATATTTGTGAAAGTGTAACTAGGACATCTCACCTGTGTGCTACAAGTTCACTCTTGGTACAACAATGGACCAGCTTTAGCTGTTTTTATAATATCAAAAATTACTTGTAGGAATTACATTCATGTTTCTTGGGTAGGTTAGAAATTTGTTTGCCTTTGTTATTTCACGATAAAGTATAAAAGTACTCCCGTCGTCTTCCAATTTTTGTTTGTTTCGATTATACAGATCCTCAGAAGGGGGGCTTGGACAATGATAATATCCGAATGTTACTAATGCTTCTTCTTATAATCACATTGCTGAACATGCTCTCGAAGGGAGATGATGCCCAGAACATCTCCTGGCAGACATTTATTAATGACATGTTAGCCAAAGGAGAGGTGAAATATTTTATATTTGAATTCTTCATTTTTGGATTGAAAAGTAATCCCTCCAAGCATTCCTTACCATAATTTCCAGTACAGTCTGTTAATGTACTGTAACTGCAATTTTTAAGTTATAATTTTGTTTATTTTCTCAACAAATTGGTCACTTTTTGATATACAAAAATAAAAAAGAGTTACATTTTTCTTTATTTCTAATCAGTTTTTCAAACAATTGAGTAGTGAGAGGAGTCACATGCCAGTTATGCCACCCATCTCCACTGTCCCAATTTGATAGTTATTTCTAAACAAGATAAGTTTAAGAACCCCATTAAATATGTCAAGGTGCTGGTTTACTCTGTTCAATTAACAATGCGGGTTGTTAACTCCTGTAATGTGTGATATAGTCAGATTAAAACAAAACAGAACCAGATATATCAGTTAGGTAAGAACTTTTGCAATCCTTGAGATTATAAAACTTTAAGAGAAGTCAGTATCCTCTGGTATTTGTCTTTCCAGGAACCATTATTAAAAGTATTATTGAAAGTAAAAGAAGTTTGATGAAGCCCTTTTGTAAAAAATGTTGAAAGCACACGTTTGCATGTTAACAATTTTCTATTCTCCCTGCCGTATCTTTAACTTGGAAAAGGTCAAAGGTCTGTCTGTCACATACTACGATTCTGATGGAAGTGGTGAGGCATCCAATCCAGAATCTGACGTTGTCCATGTGTATTTGCATGATGGTGCCATCATGTTTGGTAGAGAGGTAAGAACTTAACAGGTTATGAGGCATGCAATAGGGTATTGACTGTTTAGTATACTTTGGGGAACAGGGCATATTATGGGAGACGGTCAATGATATGAAGCAAGGGCGTAGGAACCGGGGGGGCTGGGGGGGCGCCAGCCTCCCCCAGTGAAAAATATGGGGGGCGGAAGTATCGTTCCGCCCCCCCGCTCCGCAAGTCAGAAAACCCCTTTTTCATTTCCAAATGAGAAAAAAATCTCATTTGAAGCACCAAATTGCATCTAAGGCCAGGTGAAAATGCAAAATTCTTTACAAAATGGAGTGGGTGTTGAAGTGTGCTATATTGCACCAAATTGCATCTGAGGCCACCTGGAAATGCAAAAAAATTCCAAAGGGGAGGGGGACACCCCCTCCACTTAGACCCCTTTCCCAGGCCGGCCATCAGTCTTCAGCCCCCCAACTCAAAAGTACCTTCCTACGCCACTGATATGAAGAATGTAGCCGACTGTGGTAAATATAGGATGGGATAAAGAATGGGACACTTATGTGGAATGGATCATGCTATATGGGAATGGAGAAAGCTAAGAGGAGAGCTCCTTTAAGTTTCAAGTCATAGAATATCTTCAAACAAACAAACAGTAATGTCTTTTACTCCCAGCAGACATTCAGTCCAAACGTTACCGTCATGTATTTTGCCCGATATCTTTACAGGTTGGAAGAGGTCAGTCCAATCACTTCAGACTCAGAGTTGGCAATATCGAGAAGTTTGAAGGAAAACTGAGGAAAGTCGAAGATGAGCTGGGCATCTCTGCAATAGACAGGGTCGGTGCTAGTATGAAAATGACATGTTAGGCTTCAGTAACATACTCTGTTCTATATATCCTATACTAATCCAATCCAGTAATATTATTGGACATTTTTGGGAGTTTCAGTTCTTAAAGGAATATAGAAATAAAGATACCAATATTGCTTGATGTCAAAGCCAAAAATGGCCACAAAATGAAAAGTTTTTTTGATTTATCTGTAAAAGCCTTTGAAGAAGGTCCTGCTAGGATCGAAAGGTCAGGCCAACTTACTTTTACACAGGATTACACCGGTCGAACATCGCTCAAGCTTTTCTAGATTCTTCTTTCTACCGTTCCCGACCCTCCAAATTATTACAGGAGTGTTAACATATAGACAGTTACCTGTCTCTCTGTGGGAATATCATCCTAAGGCCAGCAGTGAAATGATTGGTCTAGTTTTGAGCATGAGTGACCATTTTTTGATATTCTAGCATATTTTAAAGGGTATATTGCAGGGGTTCCCTAACTGGGGTGCATCATATAATGTAGTAATGTGCAAAAGTTGTACCTATCGACAAATTCTTTTCACGTTCCATACGCATATGTTGCCATAGTAGTACTGCACCGTGCATGTGATAGAAAACAGGAGCATCCGTCTCATCGTGTGTGATGGGTGATCGATGCGTGATACAATTCTTGATCTGATCTTGAAGTTTCCAAATAAAGATTTGTTCATCTCTTGTTTTTCTTCATTACACTATGAGTATGAACTTGATCTTTTACGAAGCACTGTTATGCGTATTATAGTATAATAATGACTCAGATCGTGTCTCGAAAAGTTGGGGGTTTGTAGACAACTCTGACATCTACCAGGGGTTCGTGGGGGGATAAGTTCGGGAAACCGTGGTACAGAGATGAGTCTGAAATATGTTGAAATGGATTAACCTACTTGCAAAATCTTCAACAGTTTTCTTTGCCAATTGTCGAAATTGAAGCTTCACAGATGACGATATGGTTTAGCAGTTTACCAGGTCTAAAAGAGAGCGTTTTTTGTTAAATGTGTGTTTTGTTTGATTTATTTACTGTTTATCTTGTTCTGTTTTAACAGCTTCAAATCAATTACAAGCATGCCAGTTCGGATGGTTTTACAGGCATCATTGGGACCGTCCTCATCCTTGGATTCCTCATGTATATAATTCGATCAGCCATGAGAGGCGGTGGCATGAACGCTTTGTCTCAGTTCAGTGAGTTGTACTTTTATTTTGATTACTTTAAAGCTCACTCTGTAATCAAAAAATTGTCCGCACGTTAAACCGACAGAAGTCCTCCTTTAACAGTTATTCCCAAGATCACAGAGCCATCAATGACCTTTCAGTACTACTAAAGATCTTCTAAAAAATCTTCTAAAAAGTCTTCTAATTTTTTTTTTAAAGCAACGGTGTAGATATCTTGATCAATTATTTATGTAGCATGTCACCCAATTATCCACATCTAAACTTGCAAATATCCTTAAGAATTGTTCTTGTTTTCTGAAGGATACATGACATATGCAAAGGTAATGGATTCATATTTTCACGGAATTGTTGAACAACACTTCCTTCTGATGCAACACCAGATCTATGCCTAACTTTGAGAAATAGGCAGTGTCAAGGAGTGACTGCCTGGGCCTTCCTGTGACAACATTATTGAATGCAAAAAGTGTGGTCCATTTGCTGATATATCGGTTCATGGACCAGTGAGTGACCTTCAGTTATATGTCCTTCCCTACATGATGTATGTTGGACATTCATACATATTCGTAGCTATGGGTCATTGGGCCACCATTTACAGTACTTTCCTTCAATACAGCCTTTTCATAATAAGTGTTGAAGTATGCTTTAGTACCATTAGATCTTTCCTTCAATACAGCCTTTCCATAATAAGTGTTTAAGTATGCTTTAGTACCATTAGATCTTTCCTGCAATACAGCCTTCCCATAATAAGTGTTTAAGTATGCTTTAGTACCATTAGTTCTTTCCTTCAATACAGCCTTTCCATAATAAGTGTTTAAGTATGCTTTAGTACCATTAGTTCTTTCCTTCAATACAGTTTTTCCATAATAAGTGTGTAAGTATGCTTTAGTACCATTAGTTCTTTCCTTCAATACAGCCTTTCCATAATAAGTGTTAAGTATGCTTTAGCACCATTAGTTCTTTCCTTCAATACACCCTTTCCATAATAAGTGTTAAAGTATGCTTTAGTACCATTGGTACTTTCCTTCAATACAGCCTTTCCATAATAAGTGTGTAAGTATGCTTTAGTACCATTAGTTCTTTCCTTCAATACAGCCTTTCCATAATAAGTGTTAAGTATGCTTTAGCACCATTAGTTCTTTCCTTCAATACACCCTTTCCATAATAAGTGTTAAAGTATGCTTTAGTACCATTAGTTCTTTCCTTCAATACAGCCTTTCCATAATAAGTGTGTAAGTATGCTTTAGTACCATTGGTACTTTCCTTCAATACAGCCTTTCCATAATAAGTGTGTAAGTATGCTTTAGTACCATTAGTTCTTTCCTTCAATACAGCCTTTCCATAATAAGTGTGTAAGTATGCTTTAGTACCATTAGTTCTTTCCTTCAATACAGCCTTTTCATAATAAGTGTGTAAGTATGCTTTAGTACCATTGGTACTTTCCTTCAATACAGCCTTTCCATAATAAGTGTGTAAGTATGCTTTAGTACCATTAGTTCTTTCCTTCAATACAGCCTTTCCATAATAAGTGTTAAGTATGCTTTAGCACCATTAGTTCTTTCCTTCAATACACCCTTTCCATAATAAGTGTTAAAGTATGCTTTAGTACCATTAGTTCTTTCCTTCAATACAGCCTTTCCATAATAAGTGTTTAAGTATGCTTTAGTACCATTAGTACTTTCCTTCAATACAGCCTTTCCATAATAAGTGTTTAAGTATGCTTTAGTACCATTAGTTCTTTCCTTCAATACAGCCTTTCCATAATAAGTGTTTAAGTATGCTTTAGTACCATTAGTTCTTTCCTTCAATACAGCCTTTCCATAATAAGTGTTTAAGTATGCTTTAGTACCATTAGTACTTTCCTTCAATACAGCCTTTCCATAATAAGTGTTTAAGTATGCTTTAGTACCATTAGTTCTTTCCTTCAATAGAGCCTTTCCATAATAAGTGTTTAAGTATGCTTTAGTACCATTAGTTCTTTCCTTCAATACAGCCTTCCATAACAAGTGTCTAAGTATGCTTCTTAAACAGTTGCCTTTTTATCAATAAATGAATATCAGACAGTCATTTGCCACTTTCAGCAATATGGATCACAAAATCAGCTGGATCATGGGACTTCTTTGATGCTATTATGCCTTTATAAATAATAATAATAAATAAATATTAAAGTGCTGTTATCATGAAATAAAACATGCTCAAGAGCACTATACAAAAGAACCAATACCTGGAATATAAAACTACCAAACTTAAGAAAACCTAAAAGTAATAACAACAGCAATAAAAGTAAAAAATGATATAAGACAGGGTTATAAACCACAATAAAGAACATAAAAATTTTAAATATATATAAAAATGGGCACAGTAATGTGAAAATAACAACAAATAAGATTAATGCCCAAACTCAAGCCTAAAAAGATAAGTTTTCAAATGCCTTTTTAAATGCCTTTGTGTCAATATAGGTTGCTACATTCACTTGATCTTTCCTATTGATTTGTTCATAATCTTAGTGAATGTATGTTGGGTCCCTCTCCTTTCATAGTATCCGGTGGATTAGTTTCATGACAAAGTTTTTGACAATGCTATAGAGCAGGGGTTCTCAATTAATTTCTCAATTAATAAAGGGCCTCAGGGGTTCTCAATTAATAAAGGGCCAGAGAGAAGTATCAGTCAGAGAAAATGGCCAGAGAGAGGCAAGAAATCTCACTATATCTATATTGAGCAATGGACAGGGTAGGTCGGTATTGGTCCTCAAGTCAATGGCCTTAAAGGGTGGCCTGTGCCGAAAACGAGCCCAAAATTTTGGACCAACTTTTGGTTTAGCAGGCTTGTTGAAACCCCCTTAAGAGCTGGAATTGGCATGCTGTTGGATTTGCTTCCTGTGCTGCCCATTTGAGTAGTGTTATAGAGAATGATTTCTGTAAACTTGTTTCTTCTCTTCTCAGCTAAAGCCAAATTCACAGTGGTTGAAGAGGGTGGTAGCAAAGGTGTCTCTTTCAAAGATGTCGCTGGGCTGCAGCAAGCTAAGATTGAAGTCATGGAGTTTGTGGATTATCTCAAGAAACCAGAAAAATTTGTACAGCTAGGAGCGAAGGTACAGATATCGTTGCGATGGTTGCTGTAGTAACACTGTACACTGTACATCGTACTTACAGTCACAGTAGTGTAGAAGCATGTATAATTCACAGCAGGGTTGGTTGCCAGTTTTTAAGTGACTCAACCTGCCAAATTTGCCACCAAATGGGGTGCAAAATGCCAAATACAAATTCGCTGTTATTTCATGTCAATAGACCCTGTATTTGGGTAGGCATTGTCACTGTGTGGGTTCAACATTTGTGGGTCTCTTACCTGAACATTAGGAAGTGAAACAGTGCTAACAATTCCACTGTTTTTTAGTTAGGCCTACATAGTTGAAATCATGTTCTTTGGGGGAATTTAACAATTTTCAGGACTTTCTTTTTTGTTAAAATGGTAAGCCATTAAAGGAAATGTCAAAAAAAGTAAAAACAATAATCTGTCAGATATTTGATCGGCCAAAGCTTTCATATCTTTGGCCAATGAGATTTGAAAAACACCAGATTTGTCATTTTTGGGCATTTGAAAATGCCAAACTGTCATCCCTGCTTAACAGTGTAAGTGTACAGTTAATCTGTGTGATAAACAACATCTAGTAATTATCCTCCATTCATAGTACTTATTCAATGACACATGATATTTGAATATAACTATTTAAATGTGTTGATTGATGTCAAGCACCATGGAGTGACTATTTAATGAATGATGTCACTTTATTCTTGTATCCTGGGTTTGATTGCAAGTTTTAATCACTTACATAATGGTTTGTTTGTTTGTTTGATGTTATACTCTAAAGAGTTCTGAATTGTTTAGAGAAGCTTGTACACATTGGTTCCCTGGTCCAAGATATATTCAATATGGGAATATTCTTTGCATATCATGAGCAAAGAATATGAACCTTACAATTGTGGATTGTCCACAAGATCTATGATTAGCCTTTCCTCCTACACCCACACCCCATCCATCACTAACTCCCCATCCAGCCCCACGCCCCATCCAGACCCACACCCCATCCATCACTAACTCCCCATCCAGCCCCACACCACATCCATCACTAACTCCCCATCCAGCCCCATTCACCACTAACTCCCCGTCCAGCACCACATCTCATCCATCACTAACTCCCCATCCAGGCCCACACCCCATCCATCACTAACTCCCCATCCAGCCCCACACCCCATCCATCATTAACTCCACATATAGCCCCACACCCCATCTATCACTAACTCCCCACCCAGCCCCACACCCCATCCATCACTAACTCCCCATCCAGCCCCACACCCCATCCATCACTAACTCCCCACCAGCCCCACACCCCATCCATCACTAACTCCCCATCCAGCCCCACACCCCATCCATCATTAACTCCACATCCAGCCCCACACCCCATACACCACTAACTCCCCATCCAGCCCCATACACCACTAACTCCCCATCCAGCCCCACACCCCATCCATCACTAACTCCCCATCCAGCCCCACACCCCATCCATCACTAACTCCCCATCCAGCCCCACACCCCATCCATCACTAACTCCCCATCCAGCCCCACACCCCATCCATCACTAACTCCCCATCCAGCCCTACACCCCATCCATCACTAACTCCTCATCCAGCCCCACACCCCATCCATCACTAACTCCCCATCCAGCCCCACACCCCATCCATCACTAACTCCCCATCCAGCCCCACACCCCATCCATCACTCCCCATCCAGCCCCACACCCCATCCATCACTAACTCCCCATCCAGCCCCACACCCCATCCATTACTAACTCCCCATCCAGCCTCACACCCCATCCATCACCCACCCCATCCATCACTATCTCCCCATCCAGCCCCACACCCCATCCATCACTAACTCCCCATCCAGCCCCACACCCCATCCATCATTAACTCCACATCCAGCCCCACACCCCATACACCACTAACTCCCCATACACCACAAACTCCCCATCCAGCCCCACACCCCATCCATCACTAACTCCCCATGCAACCCCACACCCCATCCATCACTAACTCCTCATCCAGCCCCACACCCCATCCATCACTAACTCCCCATCCAGCCCCATACACCACTAACTCCCCATCTAGCCCCATACACCACTAACTCCCTCATTCATTTGTATTTGATTTTGAACCTGTTTAGATGGTTAGTTTTATATCATCATTCATTAACTCCACATCCAGCCCCACACCCCATCCATCACTAACTCCCCATCCAGCCCCACATCCCATCCATCATTAACTCCACATCCAGCCCCACACCCCATCTATCACTAACTCCCCACCCAGCCCCACACCCCATCCATCACTAACTCCCCATCCAGCCCCACACCCCATCCATCACTAACTCCCCATCCAGCCCCACACCCCATCCATCACTAACTCCCCATCCAGCCCCACACCCCATCCATCATTAACTCCACATCCAGCCCCACACCCCATACACCACTAACTCCCCATCCAGCCCCATACACCACAAACTCCCCATCCAGCCCCACACCCCATCCATCACTAACTCCCCATCCAGCCCCACACCCCATCCATCACTAACTCCTCATCCAGACCCACACCCCATCCATCACTAACTCCCCATCTAGCCCCATACACCACTAACTCCCTCATTCATTTGTATTTGATTTTGAACCTGTTTAGATGGTTAGTTTTATATCATCATTCATTAACTCCACATCCAGCCCCACACCCCATCCATCACTAACTCCCCATCCAGCCCCACATCCCATCCATCATTAACTCCACATCCAGCCCCACACCCCATCTATCACTAACTCCCCACCCAGCCCCACACCCCATCCATCACTAACTCCCCATCCAGCCCCACACCCCATCCATCACTAACTCCCCATCCAGTCCCACACCCCATCCATCACTAACTCCCCATCCAGCCCCACACCCCATCCATCATTAACTCCACATCCAGCCCCACACCCCATACACCACTAACTCCCCATCCAGCCCCATACACCACAAACTCCCCATCCAGCCCCACACCCCATCCATCACTAACTCCCCATCCAGCCCCACACCCCATCCATCACTAACTCCTCATCCAGCCCCACACCCCATCCATGACTAACTCCCCATCCAGCCCCACACCCCATCCATCACTAACTCCCCATCCAGCCCCACACCCCATCCATCACTAACTCCCCATCCAGCCCCATACACCCCATCCATCACTAACTCCCCATCCAGCCCCTAGCCCCATCCATCACTAACTCCTCATCCAGCCCCACACCCCATGCATCACTAACTCCCCATCCAGCCCTACACCCCATCCATCACTAACTCCCCATGCAACCCCATACACCACTAACTCCCCATCCAGCCCCACACCCCATCCATCACTAACTCCCCATCCAGCCCCACACCCCATCCATCACTAACTCCCCATCCAGCCTCACACCCCATCCATCACTAACTTTCCATCCAGCCCCACACCGCATTCATCACTAACTCCCCACCCATCCCCATACACCGCTAACTCCCCATCCAGCCCCACACCCCATCCATCACTAACTCCCCATCCAGCCCCACACCCCATCCATCACTAACTCCCCATCCAGCCCCACACCCCATCCATCACTAACTCCCCATCCAGCCCCACACCCCATCCATCACTAACTCCTCATCCAGCCCCACACCCCATCCATCACTAACTCCCCATCCAGCCCCATACACCACTAACTCCCCATCTAGCCCCATACACCACTAACTCCCTCATTCATTTGTATTTGATTTTGAACCTGTTTAGATGGTTAGTTTTATATCATCATTCATTAACTCCACATCCAGCCCCACACCCCATCCATCACTAACTCCCCATCCAGCCCCACATCCCATCCATCATTAACTCCACATCCAGCCCCACACCCCATCTATCACTAACTCCCCACCCAGCCCCACACCCCATCCATCACTAACTCCCCATCCAGCCCCACACCCCATCCATCACTAACTCCCCATCCAGCCCCACACCCCATCCATCACTAACTCCCCATCCAGCCCCACACCCCATCCATCATTAACTCCACATCCAGCCCCCACCCCATACACCACTAACTCCCCATCCAGCCCCATACACCACAAACTCCCCATCCAGCCCCACACCCCATCCATCACTAACTCCCCATCCAGCCCCACACCCCATCCATCACTAACTCCTCATCCAGCCCCACACCCCATCCATCACTAACTCCCCATCCAGCCCCACACCCCATCCATCACTAACTCCCCATCCAGCCCCACACCCCATCCATCACTAACTCCCCATCCAGCCCCATACACCCCATCCATCACTAACTCCCCATCCAGCCCCTAGCCCCATCCATCACTAACTCCTCATCCAGCCCCACACCCCATGCATCACTAACTCCCCATCCAGCCCCACACCCCATCCATCACCAACTCCCCATGCAACCCCATACACCACTAACTCCCCATCCAGCCCCACACCCCATCCATCACTAACTCCCCATCCAGCCCCACACCCCATCCATCACTAACTCCCCATCCAGCCTCACACCCCATCCATCACTAACTTTCCATCCAGCCCCACACCGCATTCATCACTAACTCCCCACCCATCCCCATACACCGCTAACTCCCCATCCAGCCCCACACCCCATCCATCACTAACTCCCCATCCAGCCCCACACCCCATCCATCACTAACTCCCCATCCAGCCCCACACCCCATCCATCACTAACTCCCCATCCAGACTCACATCCCATCTATCATTAACTCCCCATCCAGCCCCATACACCACTAACTCCCCATCTAGCCCCATACACCACTTACTCCCTCATTCATTTGTATTTGATTTTGAACCTGTTTAGATGGTTAGTTTTATATATCCATTTTAGAGGAAATTTCCAGTCATGAAAGTATCTCATGTCATATACTGACTAAATTCTCTTAGTAAATTTGTTTGTATTGAAAATGTCTTTTCATTGAGGACTGTTTCTATCAATTTGCTCATAATATTTAGGTCCCAAAGGGTGCCCTCCTGTTAGGTCCCCCTGGGTGCGGTAAGACCCTACTGGCCAAGGCTGTTGCTACGGAAGCCAACGTACCGTTTCTCGCTATGGCAGGGTCCGAGTTTGTGGAAATGATTGGCGGTCTGGGAGCTGCTAGGGTGAGGGATTTATTCAAAGAGGCCAGAAAGAGGTCGCCCTGCATCGTTTACATTGATGAACTGGATGCCATTGGCAGAAAACGACAGGGAAGGTATGGTCACATGTATTTCTATGTCTTCATCTTATTGACAAGTAACACTGAAAAGTGTATGAAATTTTACTTGCGTGTATGATGCTGTAAGACTTATTTATCTGTTTCCCTTAGATCTCAAAACAACTGGCAGTGTCTTTTATTGTGAAAATGTAAATTAGATTAAATCATGCTTCTTTTTTTGTGTGTGTGTTAAAAACGGGTTGGAAAATTTTTGTATCTAAAGAACACCTGGTAGAGTCTTTTATGGTATAAATATTTGGACTATGTTAAAATGAGATTATTAATTATGAAATGATTCCTTTATGTCACAAAAAAAGAAGCAGTTTGGCAATTTTTTATATTTTTTATACCAGTTTCCACCCCCTCCCTCCACCCCTCATAAACATGCAACATTACTTTGTGATTTATTCTTACCATATTAGGTATTCCTATTTTTTCATGCCTTTTTTCTCTGCAGTGCTGCCATGGGTTCATCCCCTGAGGAGGAACAGACCCTGAACCAGTTGCTGGTGGAGATGGATGGTATGGGCACACAGAAGGGGGTCACCATGCTGGCATCGACCAACAGGGCAGATGTCTTGGATAAGGTACAAACATATTTTGTTTTATTAACTGGAAAAGACTGGTAGATATAGTAATCATCTAGCACACTAAACTTTGGGTCCCTTACCTCCTGAAGAAACAATATCACTTTATGTTAAAGTGCATGCATGCTCTGCATGTAGATAAATAGGAAGCAACATCTTTTTATAAACTCATTGATGTTGACAGGATGATAGACTAGTAGCATAAGTACAACTACAAGTAGAATTCCCTTTGGTATGAGTACCAGGATGAGTACAAGGCTCTAAGCATGTATATGAGTACTAATACTCCCCCCCCCCCCCCGCTTTGCAAGTCAGAAAACCCCTTTTTCATTTCCAAATGAGAGAAAAAATCTCATTTGGAGCACCAAATTGCATCTAAGGCCAGGTGAAAATGCAAAATTATATACAAAATGGAGTGGGTGGGTTGAAGTGTGCTATAATCTACCAAATTGCATCTGAGGTCACCTGGAAATGCAAAAAATTTTCCAAAGAGGAGGGGGACACCCCCTTTCTTTAGACCCCTCCCAGGCCGGCCATCAGCCTTCAGCCCCCCCCCACTCAAAAGTACCTTCCTATGCCAATGAGGCAGGGTACATGCTACAGGCAAACAACTCTTCAATACGAGTCCCCACTGACTACCAGGTCAGCAGGACGGTAAATTTGATGGTCTAGTCTTCATATACTTCCTAATAGCAGTTGGATATATTCACAGAGTAAATTTTTCCACTGTCTGATACAGATCTCCATTGGTAAGTTTCTTGCAATTGAAGGTCAGGGCAGATGTTTAAATTTGGAAAGGTTTGCTGCTTCTCAAATCAAATCTGAACTCTCTGCCTATACCTGCCACACTACCCATCACTACAGTGAAGGCACCCAGCCTAGCCTAATTTGCATGTAAGAATTGGGACTGTAGCAAATATAATTGTAATCGTTCGCTACAGCCACCTGTTGAGAAATTTACCAATGGAGATCTGTCTTCATCTTATTGACAAGTAACACTGAAAAGTGTATGAAATTTTACTTGCGTTTATGATGCTGTAATAGTAATAGTAATAGTGCTCTCATTTTGCCAGGCGTTGCTGAGACCTGGACGATTTGATAGGCACATTCTGATTGACAGTCCAACGCTTATCGAGAGGAAGGAAATATTTGAAGTCCATCTGAAGAAACTGAAGTTAAAGAAGCCAGCATCTGAATACTCTACAAGACTAGCTCAACTTTCACCAGGAATGAGTGGTGAGCACATAAACACAGACAGAGTATTCATTTAATACCAGAAGAGTTGTCTATTGTTATAATGGTCAAATTGACTGAGGATGACTAAAAATGAAGGAAACAGCTATCGTATGTTTCCCTTTGATTTTGGCAGATTTACTTCGGAAAAGCGAAGAAGCCAATCAGGTTGGCCATTTGGGTCCACTTCCCCCAAAATGTTTATTCAAGCCCTTCCTCCTGCAGTGAACATCTCTTGGCCTTAGATTGGTTTGTACACTGCGAGACTGTCGCTAATTGCTGTGGAAGAACTTGATATCACATGACAAGTAATTTTGTAACAACAGTATTAATAAAGATTTTTTGATTAGCAGAAGTTCATGCCACTCGTTGGAGAAATGTCCAAGACGTATGTATCAGACAGATCCTCGGGCATGTAAGCTACAGTGGGCAAGCACATTCATGATAGGCAGAAATGGACTCTGAGGCATGTACAGTAGTTTGCTCTCGAGAAAAAAAGTATTGCAAACGACTTGGCCAAGTCTTTATCGATCCTAGATTATCGTTTCTGACAAACCGTGCTTTATGGATCCTAGATTATGCTACATTTTATGCTACTATGGCTGATGATGATCTAATAAGGAGAGCTGCTACTATATTTATCACAAATGATGCTATTTATTGAATGTGTATTTTCTTTTTCTTTTTCACTCCACCTCAACAGGTGCTGACATTGCTAATTTAACCAACGAGGCTGCCCTCTATGCCGCGAGGAATGGGAGGAAGGTCGTCGACGTCCAGGACTTTGAGTACGCCGTGGAGAGAGTGGTCGCAGGCGCAGAAAAGACCAGCAGTGTCCTTTCGAAGGAGGAGAGGAAGGTTGTGGCTTACCATGAATCAGGTCACGCATTGACAGGCTGGTTGCTGGAACACACGGACGCACTGCTCAAAATATCCATCATACCAAGGACAAGTTCTGCACTTGGATTTGCCCAATATTTACCAACAGAATTTAAGCTCATGTCCAAAGAGCAGGTTGGTATAAATTACCAAAACGATCAAAAAGAAGAGAAACATTCCTGTTATACTTGCAGAAGACTGTAGATGATTTTCATTGCAAAAGTTCATTATTGCAGAAAATTGTGCTAAAGATTATATTAAGATATTGTGATGATTTATTGTAATTGGACATTTTAGTAGTAGAATCTGGATGATATGAGAGAAAGTAAATTTCTTTGTCTAAAAAGCTGGGTAAAATATATATGTGGTTTGGAGTATATGAAAACAAACAGTGTATGCTCCATACTGTAACCAACTATGTAATCTTGTGTTAAATGTATTTTAGGTATTAAGCAAAATGAAAGCACAGGGCTTCACTGTCAACATCAAGATTTGTCAAGTTACTCAAGATTCTGACTTTAGTTAAGATTGGGGAGGACCTTATACAGAATATGTCCAGTTGATGAATAAGTAACATCTCTCCTTTCTCATTTCGAAAGAGACGTTAGTACCTTGGGAGAGCTCTAATTAGAGGCATGTTTATTCATTTGTTTTCATTTTCCAGCTGTTTGACAGGATGTGTATGGCTCTCGGGGGAAGAGTTGCTGAAGCGTTAATGTTCAATAGAGTCACTACCGGTAAGTTTATTGTCGGCTATTAGTATCACCATCAAAGAATGGATCATTTTAAAAAGAAAACAAAATTTATGATTAACATTGTATTTGTTGTTTTTTTATTTGAATTTTAACACAAGACCTCTTTGTAAAACCTATCCTATCCAATTATCTTTCTTGCTCTTTCACTTCCAACACTTAACAATACTAAGACCATTAAAAACTGTGGCTATGTCTCCAATTTATAACAGGTGCTCAAGATGATCTAAGCAGGGTCACCAAAATGGCGTACGCCCAAATCAGCCAGTACGGCATGAATGATAAGGTTGGAAATGTTTCTTTCCCGGACGGAGACAGCGGAGACGCTGGAAGGAAGCCCTACAGTCGCCGACTGCAGCATGTTATTGACCAGGTAATTAAAGGTCATCACTCCTCGCATGAAGGTGACTCGATGTCCCCAATTTCCGGGGAACGACCCTGGAGTAGATATACCATCCCCGTATGTATACTGTCCCCAGATTATACTTAGGGGTCGATCTACTATCCTGAAGAATTCCCCAAGTTTTTAAGTTATCAATTTTTACCCGTTTGATCGTGATTTCATAGAAACAGCTCGATTGTAAGCTATGACTGTTGACAGCTAAATATGTTAAGTTCATTCCTGACCCACAGATAAAAGCCACACGCCAGATTGTTTGAAATTACAGAATAGTCTGACTTCCAACAACCTTCAAGCCTTCTGGTATTGGATTTTTATCTTGGATAAAATACTCGTTTCTGGATGAGGTGCTCTAAACGTCAGTGAGCATTTGACCTTCATCCTTCAAACATAGCACCATCAAAGAAGGGAGAGGCTTTCAAAATTTTAACCCTCCTTTCAACGTACAGTGTAAATGCAGTGTAGGGGGTGGGGGGGAGTTGATCACATTAGTGTGACCCCGGATTCCAAAAACAAATATAGTCACTTTACCATACAGGAAATTTTCAAAGGAATTTTTGCTTGTGGGGATAAAACTTATAAAGAATATTACATTGTAAATGTGAGAATCCTGATAAATGGGAGCTTATTATAATTACTGTAAGTATATAATTAAATAAAAAATGTAAATTTTAGACAATGGAAAAGAGCAAAGAAATGTATGGCTAGGAAGGGATTCAAAGTAGTGACCTCTGGATTAGAAGCCCAGCTCTCTACCAATAATTATAAATGTCAGTAAAAGTTTAGTTTATTGGAGTCTTTTTGTGGAAAATATGAAGTCACTGGATGGATATTTAATAGAACTATTTTGAAATTCTCTCACCCCCCCCCCCCCCAAACACCAGTTTAGAACTTTAAAACGTGTTGACTCTGTATTTATGTGGTATTTCAGTGACAAATAATCTGGTTTTCATAACATTACAAAGGATTGAAAATGGGACTGGTAAAAAAGTGGAAAAGAAAATATTTCCCTTGGGATCCAACTGGAGTCTAGCATTTGGTAAAAAAACTCCAAGTGATCACATATAATTAGCAATGACAAACAGCTCTTGCATTTTCTCTACAAGAATAAGCTGAAAATATCGCATGCCGGGAAGATGTGCATGGTTGTAGGGAAATAAAGTAGAGCAGAATATTACCTCCTTTTAGTGTGGTTGAGCTGACTTATGGATTCCCTTGTAACCAAAATTCTCAACAAACGTGAAGTACTCTGTGACTGGTAAGTGACACTATTGATAAAGAAATATAACATTTGGGGAGAGGTTTGTGAGTAATAGTGCCATTCAACCTGGTTAGGGTGATCTATGAAGGAACCAAAGCAAACTTCCTTTATCTTTGCTAATGGATAGCTCAAGGAGTAGGATAAGGAAGACTGGTTACCCTCGTAGATCACGTGATACCCGGAAATCACCGTTTTGTCCGGTCATAAACCAAGGGGGGGGGGTTAACCAGGTTGAACTCATAATGGCCATCACCTCTTGTGCCTTCTTGGCATGCCATGGTCACCAGGCTCTCTGTTTGTCTGCGATGTTAAACCTTATTTGAGAGTTGTCTATGTTTACATTGTTGATCTTTAAATTTCAAAAGTTTTCAAAGGTATGAATTTTTTGTAATTTTGATATTTTCAGGAGGCTAGGAAAATTGTTAACGAAGCTTACAGAAAGACGGAAGCGATACTGGCTGCAAATAAAGATAAACTAGATTTGGTGATTATTGCATTTTTTTTAAAGTGATCAATATTTCATTGATGTCTTAAATGGTCCGTCTACGTAGTTTATGTTGACGTAAAAAGGACTTAAGAAAGCTTTACTTGGGCAGAGCCAACAAAATGCACTTTAATATATGCTAGATGGCTTTTTGGATTTGTTTCTATCATATGACTTTACCATGAACTTCAAGCAAGTTTAATCATGGCAGTCAAGCCATAAAAAGCTCATTGTCAGAACCGAAAGGACGGCAAACAGATTCAGTTTTGGGAACCTTGAGAGTAGCATCACTGAAAATACATTAAATGGGATATGCAACTGTTTGTTTTATAACATATCGATCCTAGCATTATCTTATTCGAAAGACAGACACACAGGACCCTTGTTAAGAAGCAGATAGTCAAAATGTTTACTTTGTACATCGAACAGTAAACTAATATAAAAAACAAAATGGAAGTGAGATGACAGGATGCAGGAGATTGAAAAGAAGAAAAATGAACAAATTCTTCATATCATAAAGGCCCGGTCACACTATACCGATTTTTTATCGGAATACTATCCGATTTTCCAGGAGGAATCGAAACAGCCAGTTTTTCTTTCGGGTCTTCTAGCCACAGTGATAAAGGACCTGATTTGCTATCTGTTGAGCCATTCCGATGTGGAATAGCCCTCTCCTAACTTTTGATATTGACTCCGTTTCCTTTTATCGGATAGCTATCCGATTCTCTTACGATTGTTATCGTTTTTCGATGTGACGTCAGTTCAAAATGTAGTCCGTTCCAGAACCCCTCAGATTTGGAGTAGGTATTCGAATATTCCACTGCGTTCATTACATTCACTACCACAAACCTCACTCTTCGGCCTAAAATCGGAAAAATCGGACCATATTCCGATAAAATATCGCTGTAGTGTGACCGGGCCTTAAAAGCAAGAGTAATGAAGCAGCTGCTTCTCATATTCAACGTTTGTTGTGTTATCTGTCTTGCTCTGCTACTAAATAAAGGTCAAAGTATTGTGTGTTTTTTTTTCTTGCATTTCATGTCATACATAACAGGTGTTTGAAAACCTTCATTGAGTATTTTATGTCTTGTGTCTATTAGTACGTTGGAAAAATTGGTCATTGTTTTCAAGCATGGTGTATCTGTTGATGCTTAATATTCATGACCCCGGTGTACGTTTTGTTTCATAAGCTCGCTGGAAGTCTCCTCGAGAAAGAAGTCTTGAATTACGCCGATGTGGAGACGCTCCTCGGGCCACCAACGTTTGGTAAGAAGAGATTGGTTGACATTGACGATTTTGACGAGATGGAGATAATGGACAAGGAAGACAGAGATGTACAGCAAACTGAGAGAAAGGAACCGGGAGAAGAGAATGGCGATGATGAAGACAAGCTGAGATGAATCTCATCCGAGAATATCGTGAAATGACGTGTTTGTGCAAGGAAGTAACTGACCTCTTCAGTAATTCCAAAACACAAAGTTGAATACATACAGAATAACATACAGAATAATCTGTTTAAACTTGTGAACCAGATATGAGGGGGGGGGGGGGGGTGGCAAGAACTTGAAGAAAAGATTTGGAACTATCTTGTGTTTTGCCTCAAGGATAGTGTATGGAATAAAATGCAAAGTTTTAAAATACATGAAAAGTACAATTTTTTTCATTTCAAAAATGAAATCTCAGGCGATTACATGGCCAACCAGGAATTTTTGGTCTCGTATTTCATGATGTAAGAATTGTTTTAATTCAAGAGCATTATTTAAGTTACCCATGGACAAGTATTTCAGTTAATATTAAAGTTTGCTTCTTTGTATCTGTTGCAATGATGATATTAGTTTGTTTGCTAGTATTCTAGCTTATTTTCTTACATGGAGCATTTAGACAAACAATATTAAGCCAAAATTTGTTGGCAAATATGCCTCTGGTTCTGAATACTGTAGTAGCAGTTTAAATGTTGTGAATGGCACTTAAAGTATGTTGGAATACAGAAGTATGTAAAGAAATTCTGTTGTACTCTGCCATAACTTCATGTAAAGCCATGTAATGATTTGAGTATGTGTGTTTCCACTTGAAATCGTAACTGACAGTGACCTTTATGGCAGGACATGGAGATGCGAAGAGAATTGATATCTTGGAATGCTTTTGCCGCACACATGCATTTATGATGGATCTCAACCCTCCTTGTCACTGGTATAACTTAAAAGGTGGCCGCATAGTTTTCACAAAATCCGGGGACATGATATTGACCCCCACATATTGACATCAAGGGAATGTTGCCTACTCTGTATGTCTATAAGGGCCCTAAAAGTACCTCGTCCAATATAAAAGTCCAATTCAAAAATAAAAAGTCCAAGTGGATTATAGGCTATGAAAGTATTTGGTTGCATTCATCTGTGAATCATGAACAAGCCTTAGGTTTGTGATTGTAAACAATCAAAGCTTATAGTTAAGCCGCAAGGTCAAATTGAAGGTCAGATTGGAATTAAATTAGGGCCTTCTACAAATTTGGGAATATTCCCTCAGGAGTATTCAAATCTGGGCAAATTACCCTTGACTGTCTCCTGAAATCAGGGACATCTGGTCACCCTAGTACAAGTGCTCACCATGAAGTCCCCCATTCCAGGGATTGATAGATCTTCAAATCTATACAGCCTTTCGACAGCAGGATAAAAGAGGGAGGAAATAACAAAATATTCCCATTGCCCAAATAGTCAAATCTTAATTTGTTTCTAGATTATTTGCTCATATGTTCAACTTTCTCACATATGCCAACTTTAGAAAACATTTCAGTACACTTTTCTGTTAATAAAAATGTTAAATTTCAAACTCATGCTGGTCCACTGAAGTGCAGTGAGGTGCAACCATAGTTAACCACTTTAGACAGAACAAGCCCCCCCCCCCCACCCTCTCCCCTTTTCTGCAGTTGTGGACGTTTTCTTCAACTAGTTGGTGGATAGATACAATGGCAATGTGACATACTTCAATGCAACATCTTGCATTTACAACTCACTGCAGCATATTCTTGGCTGTAATATAATTTTTATACACAGCTTATCGTGCCTTAATAGAGGCATTTTGATTACTTTTAGCATTAAAATTACATGCACAGGGAAATCGAATAAAGAATATATGACAAAAGGAATAATGCACTTTATTTTAGAAATGTGTATTTATCAAATAGGCAAGAAAGCATGATTTCAATTCTGTCAATGTTGCTTCTCATTCAGCCTCTGAAGAAGATCCTGCTAGGATCGAAATGTCAGGCCCACTTACTTTTACACAACATATAATCTTATCACAACAAAATGCATTGGTAAAAACTATTAAGCTTGTCATGATAAATGTTGGCAGGAATGTTAAAAATAAAATCTGGAAGTTTATGCATTTGGAAGCCTGATATAAAAATAAAATACCAAAGATAAAATATTTGAAATGGTCAGTTAGAAATTACCACTAGTACCCAAACTTAGTTTACGTTTGTAAACCTACAACAAAATAATCTGTTCATTGTGTGATGTACATATCTTAAAATTATGTTTCATCGTTTCATAGACAAAGGCTTTTTTTTGGGGGGGTCATAATATTATTGTTCCACAAAATTGTGCCAAACTCAGCACAGAATTGCAGCTGTTATAATTACATGAACCTAAAGTAAGAAAACTTTGCCAAATTCCAGGCGTTACTATTAAAGCAGCCCGAATTGCTTTCCATTACCAAAATTAACATAATGAAATGTAGCTTGATAAGCCTGTACGTTTACATAGTAAAACAGAACTGTTCCATCTCGATATTGGCTACCGTTGCGACATGATTCTGTTACTTTTTCACACCTAGAATATTCAATATAAAATTTAGGACTGATTTGATGTTTCTAAATTTTAATTTTTTTTTATGAACATCAAACCACTATTTTATGTGTGACAGGAATAAAACATGTGATTCTGAAAGGCTATAGACTGATCTCCAGGCCAAAAAATGACAGGAAGAGTTTTCTCTTGCTCTCTGTATTTGCTTTAATTTGTTAACTCCTTCCTCTCTGAAGATCTGTCTACAACTACTTGTCACACCCTAAATCCAAAAAAAAAAAGATTGTCTATTTCTATTGTACTTTAATTCCCCAGTAAAACTCATTAAAATTGCAACCCATGGCTGGACAAAACCCTCACCTCATGTGACCCCCACAAGCCCACCTGCCAGGCCTCAGTACACGCCTATAGCACTAATTCATCTAGACCCTCAAGCGGAATATGTCCATACACCAATTCCTACACACAAAACTGGTTCACTTTTCAGGCTAAGACTGTATAACTCTACAAGAGTCACTTGCCTGGGGGCCAGCAAAGGGGTTACAAAATATTGCTTATATAAAACTTGTAAGATGATACTTATTTTTAAGTTCTTAAATAACTCCACCTGTCCATAGACTATAAATCACATTTCAGGATCTGTTGGTGATGCTACGGTCATCACATGCGATGTCACTCTGAGAGGCCATAGACTACTAGTCATATTCAGATCCAATGGTGATGCTCAGGTCATCGCCTTCGATGTAAGTCTGGTGGAACCATCGGTTTGTATCCAGAACAACTGCAACAAGAAATTTTCAGATCACCTCAAATGGAAGTGTAGTCAGGTGATTTGTTTACATGAATATTAAAATATGTAATGTAGATTTTGATTGGTTCATTACTTACTCATAATCTTTAGTCATGAATTGTTAAACAATTTTAAAGCAAAACAACATACTGGTTTCCTTTGATCCTCATTCAAACCTTTTAAACACTTTATAAAGGTTAAGATTTGATAAGATGACCTTTATTAAACCCCCACAAAGGGTAACTAAATGCTTGCATAAAAACAGTATTATACAAGTATACTAAAAAGTTACAAAGGGGCAAGAATGAATAAACAAAGCAGGACATATAAAAACAGTGCACAGTGACAAATTTAGCGTTTGAAATTTGAATTATGAAGTTTTATACATTGTAGAATAAAAGAAGATGGTGCCTATTTGTACTGGCCAACAGCAGCCTCATCCTAACACTCCGAGAGAAAACTGCTTTGTCCAGACACACACATAGTGGGTGGTCATTGTCATTCATAATTTTGTAGTGTTTATATCCTAGGAGCTGTTGGTTGGTTGCTGAAGTGGTTGGTTGCTGAAGTGGTGTGTTGTGTAGTAAAGTTCCCACATTTCAAACTGAGTTGTAAAATATCCTAGCCAAGGTGGGAAATGAGATTAAACAAAGACTAAATCAATTTATATTCGTGGGGGGCAGGGGGGGGGGGGAGATGGGACAGCAATGGTCACATAAACTGTGATTCAAACTCCTAAAGGAGAGCTACCTAAAACTAATTCGATAACAAAAATGAACATTTGAGGTCAAGGGACGGTTTATTGATCTAGACAGTGAGACTGAAATCTGACAAGAAAAAAAAGAGAAAAGGATGAACATGATACTCACTGATCTCTCCTGGATGGACCACTACCTCAAGTTGGCTACAGTCCAAGTAACACTCTGGAGGGGGTTCTAGAATCCACTGTTTAGTACCCTTTACTTGCGCCTGCCATGATGGGAGGCCAACATTGTCGATCTGATCGAGAACGAGGGAAAAAACATTTTAGGGTAACCGTATCAGTGGTATTGTTAATTATGTAAACGACAGTACACCCTGAACATGATATCACTGCAGAGTTCAGTTTTGTAGTTGTCAATTGATTTGAACCAATGTATCTATTGAAAAAACACTTTTACTTACTTGCTAAAAAGATTAGTAATCATGTTCACTTGTTGTAAACTGGTTGCCATTTTTTTTTCAACACTACTTCAACCCCAAAGCCCAATTAGTAACTACAGTAGTGCCTTGCAACTCATATAAAATGCTAGGAATTGAATTCTTAGCACTTGAAATGGATATCTCATTGGCCTCTTCAGTTGTCCCATCACACTAAGAGGACCTCATCTATACAAACTGATGGTTAAATTAGTGTAGACAAAGGCATGACAGATGCTAATTGAAAAGTTTGGTTTCTTGACACTTATTAAATCACCCTAAAACAGTTCCCAACCATTGACTAGAGTACTATTCAGAAGCCTACTGTAGTTCATTGCACCACACACAAATGCAATGAAATCGTTTGTTGGCAGTTAGCCTATTCAACAGCTCAGTCACAATATTTAGCAATCATTTATAGACTCTTCTACCTAAGTTAGGCAAGGCTAATACAAATGACAAACAAGACATTTCTTGCTTAGTTGCAAATGAGATTCATTATGAAGATAGTGCTAATTTTGTGCTATTGTAGTGGGAGGCCTTAACTTCTGAAATAACCTACATGCATTGGTGCACCATAGCCAGGTGTTCCCATGAAAATCCAGTCAGTTCGGCTAGACTCTGAATCAGAGGGTAGGAAGTATGGCCTACTGTAATGATGTCGTAAGGTGTTAGCTGCAAGAGAGTCACAGTTGCTCCTAAAATTGAAATATGGAAACAAAATGGAACAAAATGACAGAATGCTGGCAAGACTGAACTGGCATTGAGCTACTCTACCAGTGGGAATGACAATGTTTATTAGAAAAATATGTATCATAAAAATATTCTAGAGAGGAATTGTGGAGGATAAAGAATATTTCCAGAATGACACCTATGATAGGCAATTCTTGTGTAAAAAGTTTTTTTGGGTAAATTTTGAGCTAGATCTATTTGATACAAGTGGCAAGACTTAACTTTTGTATTAATGAACATAGTACCACATGAATATAATTTCCGACCGACAGAATTTACCGTAAAACCAATATTGAATCACTCTATACAGTATGGGCTTCATCAATATGGAGTTCATTCAAAATTTAGGGTCATGGGAAAATCTTGGGTTATTGTTTGGAGTATGGTAGCATACCAACAATTCTCTGTTAGGACCAGCAAATACCTCATTGCATTCACTCCATACTTCAGTGCATTGACTGCACTGATCTATAAAGTGATTTTAATAGGCTACTACTGTAGTACCACAATGTTATTCTTGTGAATAAATTATTTAAATTTCTTTATATAAAGTTCCTTTGATTTCTATTCAGTCTTTTGAAGGGAAATATGTGATTTGTCTCTAAAATTTTCCCAATTCATTTTTTTCATTCTAAGTTGCCAATATTCAAATTCATACTAACCATCCAATATACCATGGCTTTGAGCCATCTTGTAGTCTAGCTCTTTCTGAACTCATCGCGAAAACATCTCTCAGAGATCCAAACTTTGTCTTATACGGGAAAAACTGACATTCGCTGGACGCTCTGTTCAATGCCGGGCTATCGTTACGATACACTGATCGCAAATACTCAAAGCTAAATTTCTCCACGGCAGTCCAATCGTTCATGGCATCTGTAATCACCACAGGTCTAGATGAATATGCAAACTTTTCCTCAAAATCAGCAACAGTAATTCCTGACACCCTCTCGACTTTGGTGACATTGTAGCAGATTGAGCAGTCAACTGGGGGCCGAAAAACATCCTCAATCCCTTCAATGGTCTCTAGTATGCAGGCCTCTCTGTGTAAATCAAATTCCATATAGTCCTCCATAAACATCCTACACAAAGCCAGGTGAGCATCTTGAAGAAATTCTACCTCCTTGAAGATACCATTGTGTACAAGACATAGCACAAACACTGGTGTTAGCAGAAACAGGATGAAAATGATCGCTGAATAACAGAGATATCTTGGCCAATTTGAAGATTTTTGGGGGGGAATTATTTTCATTAGCTGTTTGTATGATTGGAGCCTTTGTAAGTCACTTTCACTGAGGGATTTGAATAATTCACTTTCAGATACAGTTAGAAACTTCTTCCGGGCGGTCCTCTCCATTTTCAAGTCTTCTGACTACGTTTTCAAATGTTCAAGTTCTCATTGCAAGCTCGGGCTGTTTATTTCCAGTGTATTACTCTAAGATTGGCACAAGAGAAGAAAAAAAAATATGCAGGGAAATTTGCCACTGTCTGCAAAAGTTGTAAATCTTGATTTGAAACATAAAAGAATTAGAAATAAGACTTACTGTATTATCTACATAACTCAGTAAGTCTGTTTTGCAACCAGTCTTATGCCTTGAAGAATAATGACCACACATCAAATCACTAGTGGGTGTGGTTACTTTTAAGAAACTAGCACTTACAAAGTGAAACATCTGTGTCTATTTGTAACTAAATTCCATGAGATGAGCTTGGATGGAATTTATATCAATTGATGATTCCATTTTGACCACTGTAAACTTACTTTAGGCTTCTGTCTAACATTGTGGAAGTTTGGCCCGGGTGATACGTTAGTACTCCCATGGTCTACTGTAGTCTGTAAGATTCAAACATGTTGCCTAATGCCGCTATACTACTTACAACCTAGCTAGTTACCCGGAATGCATCGGGATTAAATTACCAATGTAAGATCGATGAACGTTTCAAAATGAATGGATATAGATCAAATAACTCATTGTTGCTTTAAATTTAATTAATCACTCACGAGTTCTTGTTTCAACTGACCCCGGGAGAGGTGTTGTTTGGACTCATAGAGCAGAATATGGATGGACTCTTCTGTTATGTTAGCTGCACTTGGCGTGTGTACTAGTTGCGCGAAATTACATCATAGTGGTACGTGTAGCTAAATAAGTAAGGGTTATATCAAGTTACACCTGTAACGAAGTCGTCCTCAGTACTTTGTGTTCACAAGTCAGAATCAATTAAAACAGTCAAAATGTCCTTAGATATTTTCCGAAAGCCCATAAGGTCCATTCCAAAAATAATTTTAATTCGTTTGTAAGCAAAATTAATAATTCAAAAACTTATGGCAATTAATGGACTTTCGTAGTTTTTCTCTTATTTTTATCATTTTTTGTGTGATAAACGAATAGGTCACGCTTTTTAGGGAGATTTATTACAAAGTAGTGAAGCATCACCCAGTCCTCACGTGACAGTATTTCTCAAGAAAACCGTTTTGCACACAGTTTAGTATCTCCAGAAATGTTATCATGTATGATACTACCCAATGGATGACGTATCTTGTAGACATGGGAAACCCCGCGAACTTTTGAGGTATTACTCGTACGGCGGTACGGAGGTTGTACACAAACCATATCGTGTGTAAACAACCAGGTAAGCAACAGGTCTGATATTTTGGCCATGATAAAATTTGAATTTATAGAGCTTTTCAATATAGTTCCATCACTTTTATTGAAAAGTAATAACTAAGGTAGAATTCATTTAGGAAACTGAAGAGTAAAGTACGTCAATGTAAAAAGAAAGTAATTACTATAATAAGTAATACTAGGCTAGTTTAACTAAGTTAAGGCCTAGGCCTACATTACATTTACAGCCCAGCCTATATGCCGGCTATGTGAGCTACTTCTATTATTTAAGTAGATACTAAGCCTGCGAATAATAGTTTAAAGACTCAAGGATAGCAGAGGACCCCTAATTACGTAGCTTATTTGAAACCCTATCCGTGTTAGATCATGAAGGAACATCGGGTAATTCATGCCTTCTGTTTTCGATAAGTGTCCAACAGCTGTCAGTATAGGGCCTAGCATAACTTCATAACGTAAATTGTACTTCAGCCATATATAGGCTAATGCTATTTATTCTGACTGTAATGACCAATTTTAGTCTGTGCTATTATTACTGCTATAGCAGCATTATATCCCAATTATAGGTCATGCACTAGCCTTACTGGCAAAGTGCAACTGCTATAGCATGGCGAGAATAAGTCCATTAACCATAGGTTGCATTTTTCAGCTCTCTTGACCTCAACTTACTGAAACTTTATGTCTTCTGCAAACAGACTGGTTAGTTTGGAAGAGTTGATTTGTTCACACCTTGCCATGTCTGCCTTAATCTGATAGTGATTTGGCTACTAGCTGTGTGAAGAGTTTCATAATAGATGAATATAGGCAGCTCAACTAAGGTGCGAAAAGATGGGACTGATCACTCAGCTAACCAACTGGAAAAAACCTGCCATTCAGTACAAACTGCGGGTTTTTGGATGCAACCTATAGCTAATGGACACTTTCGTGGCATGGGCCTTTAGAGCCATATGACTCAACCCAAGTCTTTTAAATACTCTAGGCCTAGAGGTCCTATAGAGTAAGACTAGGAATAATGGACGAGGCACATGCATATCGATTGGGCACTGATCTTCATAAACTTTGATGCAAGTTCATAGATGTTCAGGAAGGGGAACCCCTTTGGTTGGAGTGTCTTCTCACAACCAGGAAAGTGGCTCGGGCCTACTGTAGACAGATTGTGGCATAGTATCTTCCCTGATTGTTAAATTAATACGAACTTGTGCAACATTTACATTGCTCAAACCAATAAAAGAGCTGGTGAAGACTGAAGGAAAAGATTGGATTGTATTTTGATTATTTTCATGTTTTACATCATTCAATTTGAAAAGAAAAAAAAGCCAGAACCTATATTGACATTTAATGAACATGTGATGCCAGTATGTTCTAAGACTATGCCATCTGTATATATTGTAGCCCAGATTGGCCAGTTTTCTTTAGCTAGGTCTGCATTAAGTAATAGACCTATTCTTAAACTATAGTTCCAGTTGTGCAGTACAGCTGGTTTGTTCCAGCCTGATGGATTTGTGAGCAGAAACAGAATTTGAAGCACTTCAGCCATCTTCTTGTCCAATCACTATTCATCATTATTTCTGAATGCATTGCATGACTACCTCAACTATTGTGTCCTGTTTATTTTGTGTATCAAATCAATGACAGTTAATCATACTTAAGCTCTGTGTATATCTTAGAAATAAAATGACCCCAAAATATTTTCCCTTCTGTTCCAACAAAACAAACAGTTAACATACATCAAAGGAAGCTTATGGTTTCCTAGGCCTACACGCTTTATAAGATTTCAGTGTTTCCAAAACATATTAACATTGTGAGTACTGAAAAAGTAGAAAGAAAGGAATATTAATTTTAAACAAATGTCATTATTGATGGGTAATATTAGAGAGCTTTAATTTTGTTGACATTACAGAATCAATTGTGAAATATTTCAACCACAAAATTGTGAAATACAGTCATTTTTCAAGTTCTTTAAACTTATTGAACAATTGGGTACCGTTGTTTTAAAGCTTGAATTTATTTTTTCCCCTTCTTCATTTACATTTATTGAAAAGTTTAAACACCTTACCAGAAGTGAGAGGCTTCAGAGATTTGGAAAGAGCTGGAGGACGTTAGGTCAGGATCAGAGGGCGCTGTTTAGAGCCAGGGCCAAAAGCCTCCCAATACCCACATACCAGAAATGGAGGAAGAAAGAATGCACGCAGACCACAAAAAAAAAACCATCAATGGTAAATATTCATGCTTTCAATATGCCAAAAAATTCTCGATTTTAATATGAGAAATCTTATCCCATTGCCATAAACTACTGATTTGTACTTCAAACTGTGTTTGCTTTATAAATGAAATGTGTCCTAGGTATAGTGTCAGCAGCTGTAGTGTTAGCTGTACTACCATTGCACTCCCTATAAAAACTTTATCAGTACATCCCTGTACTGTGTCCAATGCACCAAAAATGTTGGTGAAAATGTGATAATTCAAAGTTAGCCAATCAAGTTCCAAACAATTGTTGTTTCATTTCACATTACCATTTTACCTATTATACAGTACCCTTCAAAAAATCCATATAAGCAATGCAACTGTGTTGGATAACTTCAAGTATTTAACACCTTGGCAAGAATGTGGGATACAATACATTCAACTTGCTTTAAGTTTTAGCCCAAATGGGAAAATGTACGACTACATTCTAATGTGTGTGCATGCAGAGGAAAATATTGCATCTTGACACAGATAATGTCAGACAGGTCTATTTACATACGGTACAAGACATAAAATTTAAATATAAGGTCAGATAAGAATTCAAGATAAAATCCGCTTAGTTCATTGGCTTTGTTTATGAACGTACAATGTATATCAACGTATTAACAAGCATCATACAGCCTATTGGCTAGCCTTTCTCCACAGTCAGCTGGCAGATGTGTTATTGGATAGGCTATTATAATTATAATTAAGCATAGTTGTAACATGTTAACAGGATACTTTTTAATCTGAGCTCTGCTTCCTGATCAAAATGAAAAGAAAATTATGGTAATTATTAGTCATGCAAGTATGACAAATGCATTTCATGGAAGTCTTACCAAAGAAACTTTGGTGGGCTCATCCTACTGTATGAAGCATTTTGCCTTTTACTTTCCCTGTCATATTACTTGCAATATTTGTGCAGAAATTCCTAAAGTTATAAATCTCATGAGATGTAACATAAATTGAACATTATCAGATATCAATTATTTTATTGAACTACAGATTGACAAACTAAAAGAAATATACCAACCACTGAGGGATATTTGGTCCTGAGTACCGGAAGTGAGATGATGTCCTACGGAACATCAAAAGGAACAATGTTCCTTAACGAGTACCCTGGACTGGCCAAAGAGTCATTCAGAGCCTTCCTTAATTGTAAGTGATACAGCATTTGGGGTAGTGATAAAGTCCATCACTCACAATATTTGATGGCTTGATAAGAGTACAGATGGACCAAGGTACACTATTGATATTGAACAAGGAAGAAAATTAACTTTGCAGTGTAACTGTTGGCATGTACACATGTAATTATACCAAATATAATTGGTACCATATTATGCCACCGAATTTAAATATTAAATGCAGTGAAATCCAAGAATCCACCTATTTGTACATAGTTATGCCGTTTGAAAGGACAGTCTTGGATCACTTATTTGCTTAAAACGTGTAATTTGAATGATTTTTAAACCTGATTTGTTTGAAACCATTCACTTTGGAATATGTTGGAATCAGGGTCATATCGCCAGTATGATAATGATATCATTTTACTAGTGCAGAATTATTTTTCAGTATGAATCCATTTATAAGTTTTAATTACTGATACCAGAAGTTTTCTTCCAGCTTTAATTGAACAGACTAAAGAATGAAGGTTTCCAAAACCATTCATTTTTGTGACAAGTTGTAATGCATTTAAAATATGTTACTCAAGACTACAAAGGTAAAAGTTATTGCATTGAGTTTCACCTAGTTTGTGAAGAGCTCATTTAGTATGTAACACCAGGTAGTCCAGTCAACTTAGTTAACAAGCAACTTCTCCAACCCCCCTCCCTTTCCATTTGACCCCACAGTATTGAAATGTAACCTGTTCTTGGAGAAGTTTTTCTTATTTTATGATTTTTTGGGTCTATAGCAAATTTTATGTAATGCTGCATTGGCCCCAAATATGCTAGACTCTCAAATATGGACCTTTAGTCAAAATTCCTTAACTGTTTTTTTACCACCCTTGATGAAATTTACCACACCGGGCATTCAGTCATCTTGTGTGTGCATGTAGAATGTCTGAGAACAATTTGGAAGTAAAGACCTCCAGAAACGTACTTTTTAAAAGTTCTAGCAATTTTAGCATGCTATAATTTGGGGCCAATACAGACTACCTTTAAATTACAATTATTAAAATTGACCGGTGCTGTGGCCGAAGGGATAAAGGCGGTGGCATTTGAAGCAATGAGGCTTAGCAATCGGGAGGTTCGGGTTCGATTCCCGGCTGGGTCATATAAGGTGGGTTTTTCATCCAAGAGCAATCTACGGTTTACCCATCTGAAATGACTTTCTAAATTGAAAAAATTCCAAATTTGAGTTAAAATGTTGAATTGGAAACCACTCGACGTTTAAGTTGTAATCCATAAGCCCCTGTGGGTTTCTCCCATATTTGTGGTTGCTTAAGCGTTGTAAAAATAACTGCTGATTATTATCATTATTATTATTCAAAAACACAATACTGTTTATAGTACTTGGGAATTGTGCCATAATCATACCAATTTCCTAAAATATTACTTTGTTAGTTATACCACAAAACTTGCTATGAACTGGAGTTGTATATCCATACATTAACCTCTGTCCTTGGTCACATATATAATTTCACAATTATTGAACTTAACGAGAAGGGTTGCTGCCTTACATGCATGCATGTGTGGATGTGTTTCGAGAGAATTAAATTTTCATTAGCGACCTTGCAGCTGTTTCCATTAACTATTTCCACATGTTTCTTGATTTTCTTTACCAAACAGAGGGTTTTCCATCCAGTGCTCTTGGAACAGAAAAGGTGACAATCAATGTCAAACAACCAATTTTTAATGAGAAATATTGTAAGTTTCTTTTGAGATTGTACAAACACTGTTAGAACATTCTTATTTCTAAGTGATCTTGCCATTCATTTTTAACAAAATATGTTAATCAAATAACTGATAGTTTCAATTCTGAACAAAGAGAGTTACAGTGACATGTCAGTAGTATATATATGCTATATTGTTTTATACTCAAGTCATGTCTGTCACAAAATTATACATGTAATTAGACAGGTGTTGCTCAGCTGGTGTCTTGTTTAGGTGTACCACCTATGTTCTTGATGAATTCCTCAGAAAGGACACTGACTACTCCTAGGCTGCAGACTGCAGTGCTAGAAAACGTGATTTTTAATGCTTTTTACATATGACATCAGTGCATAATGGACAGATGTACTTTAGGTTAATTACCTTATTAATAAAGTCAGATATCACATTGTAAACTTAATTGTGTTTTTTGAAATCACTTGCACATGGCTACAGCACACATTTTAATATGGCATGAAATGACATATCACATAATATGGAAACTTCATATTATTTTCTTTATGCCTCGTTCTAGGTTTATGAGATTTTAATTTTCTTGCATACCGTTTAATCTTGCTCAGAATTTCTCTAACCACTTAACAGTTGGTCTTTGATTATGTTCTTTGTTAAGCATGAAATATTGTAAAGTTTACAAGCAATAGAAGCTAAGTATTAAAATGTGATGCAATTGAGTTTTGTTTGCCATTAGTTTATGACATCAATCAGTACATAAATTTTTGATGCATGAATTGTACATAGCAAACTGTTTTGTATTTGACCACTCCAAGCCAGCTTTTACACTAGCACACTGAAAAGTTAGCATTCATTAAAGCTGAACATCACAACGTGAACTGTAATTGATAATGACCATTTTCCTTTATAATATTTGAAGCTGATGCATGTGGAGTAAGTGGCAGAAGGATGCATTACTCCAAGGTGAAGCAAGGCATTGTGAAAATGGAAGGGATGCCCCCAGGATTTTTACTGAGACATCCATCATCTTATGAACCGAGGCAGCTAAGAGCAATTTATGCTGCCAAGATGTGCTTAGATGTGTTATTAGTAAGTTGCTGTTATTATATGTGATCTGTAAGGATTCAAGTTATATCTAGTCATAATTGCATAAAAATAATGTGCAAGCTGTGGTGATGTCATAACATTAGATCTGACAAACTGTCTTTAACTTATTGGAATTAACTGTACTGAGACTGAGAATGAACAACAAAAAGCTCAAATATATTTACCCTCATTCTAAGCTCCTTTACATCTTCCCCATCGCATGTATTTTATAGGCAACTTCTACACATCTTTTGGAGCTGCAAATATATTGATTAACCATTTGAATAACAGTTGTGGTGTCCTTCTAGGCCAGGAGTGGGCAACCTATGGCACGCGGGCCACATTTGGCCCACCTGTGATTTTTTTGCAGCCCGTGAGATGTCTCAAGAAAAAAAAAAAAAAGCAATCTATCTTACATCATCACAAAAAAAAGAGCTAGCTGCTTAGAATTTATTGGCTCTAAGGATGCTGTCAAGTAAGCCTATTATCCCCTTTAATTATCAACAGTACTGTATTGACATTAAGTTTTTGTGAATACAGATTAAGTACACACACCTATTGCTTGAAAGTCCTCGGAATCAAAGGTTTGAAATCAACAGCAGGTTGTTGGTTAGGTGCGGCCCAATCAATTGTTTACTCCTTCTATCTGGCCCATTCATTCAAAAAGGTTGCCCACCCCTCTCATAGGCTATAATATGAGATTTTTCATTGGTTTCCTGTATGAAAATGTGGAGCCTATAAAATTGATTGCATTCAACAAGCTGGTGTTCAAGAGCACAGTATGTCATTTTTTATGCATATCCACAATAATCCATATTCTAATAATATGCTAATGCTATGGAGTTTCATTGGGTTATAATTTTGGACACATTTGCAACAAACAAGTACACAGCTTTGTTTCAGTAAGGTTTAAGTCTTATGATTAAGTAAGACTTATGGCCACCTCATGCTTTTACATTATTTCAATATCAAACAATAGTGCAACTAATTAGCAAAAACAAATATTCATTCTTTGTTTTACATTGTATTCAAATATTTATGGGTGTAATGTATATCATCAATTTATTTAGAATTATTTCTTTAGTGTCAATGTTAACATAAAAGGAATGAAAATTAGTATGCATGGCCCTTGCAATGTGATGATTTCAATACTTTACTTAAATAAAATTATTGAAAATTTGTATTTGTATTTCCATTTCTCCACCTGTGCAGATCACCAGGGACAACCGGACGGGTCCTATTGATTGTATTATCGTACCAGAGATATGTTTAAGGTCCATGGAAATTCAGCCACCAGTTTTAATTGTTCTATAAATACGATATCTCAAGAAGAGGAGCATGGACAAATCTCATATTTATTAGGTAGATGTTAATTACAAGAAGCCTATTGCTTTTGTGGAGGTCATTGGACATTTGGTTACTAGGGCTCAAATTAATGAAACCTTGTAAACACAGGTGTAATTTTATAGCTGCAGACAAAAATATATACATTTACCTCAACAATTACTACCCTCAGCTACCTATCTTCTCCCCTGGCCACTTACTACATGTTAAGAGGCAGATTATTGGCTAACCAGAATTTTATTTGCCATTTGATGATTGATTGATGCTACGTTTACCTTGCCTATCTGTCATCTATTATAGTGTAAAGGTGTATTTTCCTTTAGGTATTTAGTAGTGGTTTTCATTTATACTTTTGTTACTATTACGTTTCAATATTAACATCCATCCATTTTATACATATTATACATATGTTTTATACATACTTAATTGATTTATGGAGTAAACATAATATATATTTTGAACATGTTGATCCTCCTGGACCTTTCTCAACAAATGTGCAGTACGACAGTGTCAGTTCATCGTCCATAAAAGGTCTCATTACTGAAGGTGTTTGTTAGAAAATATTTGTTGCCATTTGATACGGGAGTGTGGTTACACACCTTGCCAATCTTTCATATTTAATATTGCTCTTTCATACAGGTATGGAACTATTTTCTTTTACATGGTTTCCTCATATTACAGCACAATTGAGGAGTACTGCCTGTTATATAAATTTATGTTTATATCCAGAACTACCGTCCAATTTTTAAATTCAGTGATATAAATGCATATTATGCCCTTTGACGTATTATTGCAGCGCGATACTTTGCCAGACTTTCATATTTGTTTTTATTACTAGTTTATAACATATCATTCAAACATATATTTATGAAACTCTCAGCAGATTGAACAAAGAAGGTTTATTTCACAATTTGAATTGGTTGTCTCTGCCAACTTGCAGTTGTTTTTCAGTGTTTGAGTTTCTCTTTTATTATCACTATTAAATGCAAATGATGACCATCAATGGTCTGATATCCTGACTAAACATGGCGAAGTATGTAGAGTGAAGACTGACTGTAATGGATGTTATAATGGAACAAAGCCCACAAAAAATAAAAGTAACAATGTTGATAGAATCCATTGTGAGGAACCAACTGCAGAATGATCAATGTTAACAATACTAATTTAATAAAATAGTATCTTGGACAGATATATTTCAGGGGAAAAAAAATAGTAGGTAATTATTTAAGAAAAGAAAAATAAGGTTATGATGTACATTTTCAATACAAGCCAAAATCACATCCCGTTTCCATCAATCTGATAGAACTTGCTAATAGTGAGTTGTGCTAGTTTCACCTCTCAAATTTGAAGAAAAAGTAACATATTTTGATTTCAATGACCAATTTTAGTTTAAAACACAATTTGGTTTGAATCAGTGTACCATAGTAAGATTTCTGTTCCTATATATATGGCACAATTGATATCACATTCCAGTACCCATATTGAAATAGAACATTCTGATAATATAGTAATTGCCTAATTTTACCTCTCAAATATGAAGAAAAAGTAACAAATTTTGATATCAATGACCAATTTTAGTTTAAAACACAATTTTGGGTTGAAACAGTGTACCACACTAAGATTTCTGTTCCTATATGGCACAATTGATATCACATTCCAGTACCCGTATTGAAATAGAACATTCTGATAATATAGAAATCTGACTAGTTTCACCTCTCAAATTGAAGAAAAAGTAACAATTATTGACTTCAAAGGTTTATCTTAGTTAAAACCCACAATTTTGAGGACAACAAGAACTGTTTGATGTACCACATGTAGAATTCAGTTTGTAGGGCCCAAATTATAACATTGTCCCTGCTTTTCAAGAGAACATACTGATAGTAGAAAGTTTCACCCCTCAAAATTAGGAAAAGGCGACAAATTTCTACTTGAAAGATTACTTTTCCTAAACACAAACGTTTTCAAATTGAAATAGTAAATATGATTGGATGTACCACGTGGTAATTGCATTGCCACATTATAAAATGAATTGCTTCCCCCACACGGAGTACTAATCGAGTGACCTATGCACGCAACTATGCTTGCAAAGATTTCTTCAAGTAAAGTTTGTTAAAGGGTTCTGTACATTGTTTGTAACGTCACACCACTAAGCTAGTACTAACCAAAATACGGCATTAGGAGGGCGTTAACGTGGGCGGGGTTAATTAAAATCCGTTCTGATTGGATAGCAGTGACTTTTTAATGTACGGTAGCCGAGAATTACCATTTCAGAGATGCGAAATCAACAGTTCAAGTTTAGTTTAGTTTAGAGACCCAAGGATCAGAAAGCCTTACAGTAGCTTAATTGAAACCCTATCCGTGTTAGATCGTAATCTTAAGTGTTAAAGTAAATACCATTGTTTTGTAATGAAAATGTTGCAGAAAGTTAACCCTAATTTTTGGCAGTTTTACTGTCATCATATTTTTATGATAGCCTTGTTATATGTATGAAAGGGAATGAACTATTCAAATACAGGGTTATATGCAATTTTAAACAAGTCAGAACTTTTGTATTATAGAGTAGGCTACAACTTAGTTTGGTATGTGTTTTACGAAGAAGGAACTGAAACTGCATCATCCTTGTTGGAGTGAAACTTAATAATTGCTAACTGTTTGGATTTTTTTCTAAAAATGACATAACAAAGACAATTGGGGAACAAGATTTAGTGATAAGACGATTGTCTACTCTCACGTCCATAGTGTATTTTGAATGGCAACAAGGGCGGCGGAACCGGGGGGGGGGCACAGGCGGCAAGTGCCCCCCACTTTTCCCCAGGTTAAAAATGTGCCCTTTTTCTACATAAAAATTTCTAAATAAAACAAAAGTTTACAAAGCGAAACCCACGTCGAATGAAATATTTCGGGAAGTTTTAAATGTTTACTACCATAGGCGTGGGAGCCCAATTTGATTTGGGGGCTGTAACGACTTGCCCGAAAAATATTAACCAAATTTTTCGCGCGCTCCGCGCGTGTTCAACACGCGTGCATATCATATAGGCATGTGTCGGTTATTACATCGCATGTCAATAACATACAATTATTTGCCGTGTTATTACCCTTCCATATTGGTTATAATTATTGGGAAAGTCGTTACAATAATAATGATGATAATAATATCAGTTTTAATCATTGAAAAACACATAGCAAATTATTTTTCTTTCAGTAGGTGCCCGAAAAATTCTCAGCATATTGCCCGAATTTTCACAAAATGTTTTGGTTGGGGGCCACCCCCCCCCCCGCCTCCTACACCTAAGTTTACTAGCACAATGCTAACATTCTGGTGAGTGCCATTATGCATATTCAATTTGCCAAAAGAATCCTAATGCATTTCCAAAAATGCCTTGCTATATTACATTGTGACTTTGTAATAATCAGAAGCCATTTATAGCCTACTATGAATAATGAGTATAGTTTTAATATCCCTTAATTAACCTACCCCATCCTTTCGTATTTTGACATATTTCATTCGCTTTCATGCATGTATCGATCGCGTGTGCAGGGACTTGGACTTGATTTCACCTCATTTTGTCTCGAAAGAAAACTTGCAACCTTGTTCCCAATTTGCACATTAGATATTGTAGTGCTAGTATGCATTGTTCCCTTGAGGGGGGGGGGGGGGGGCGCTGATGGAGTGATGTGTATACGCAAATAAGATAATACAATAAGAGTTATAAAGGGTACTTAATATCAGGCTACATCAGTCCAATCGAATTTCTGCAAAGTGCCCTTCGACGTTGGTGCCCCCCCCCCAGATTAAAAGTGCTTCCGCCGCCCTTGAATGGCAATCTCAAAAATTGGGGGGTCGGGAGGTCCAAAATATTGTCTGGGGTGGGTCTGATGTTATTGTACACTCCCACAACAGTTTCAGTTACTTCCGGTCACATGACTTTTTAAAAAGTAAAAAACTGGATGTGAACTACTATACTACCTGTAAATCTATTTTTTTTAGTTGACTACCCTAGAGTTAAGGTCGAAAATCGTAACCTGTGACCTTTGACCTCCAATTTTTTTTGGATACCGAGGGTCAATAGGGCATTAACATATCCAAAGTGGAAGTAAATATCACTTCCGGTTCAGGAGTTATATTGGGTGTCGTTTTTTCAAAGATATGTTAAAACGCGTAAGAGTGACCGATTTTCACGAAACTTGCAACGATGACGTGTGACGTCAAAAGAAACATTCACGTAAAAAAATTCGGCAATGAGGTCATCGGTTCAAAGGTCAATCAGAGGTAAAAAATGAAAGTCCCCCAAAAAATTCATAATTTTTATAGGAGATAATAATTCGGACCTCCAAAAACGGTCAAAAAGTTTCATTTTGACATAAGGTCATACCAAATCAAGATGGCGGCCACTCAAAGTTAAACCTAGGGTTAGCTAGGATAAGCCAAGGGTTAGCATATTCGACTCCTGTGTGTACACGAAATAATTTTCGTGATACAAATTGGTGTCGTGATGTAACTTGATCCGTGCTATTACGTGATACCTTTAAACTTGTTTCAAGTCGTTTACTCTGGGAATGAGGGCGTTGTAAAAAATTGTTCTAGGGGTGCGTTTTTTAGAGCGGAGGAATGTGTTACAACCCTGTAACAAACACTGAAGACCTATCACGTTATGATGTACAAAATATGTGCCGGTTTTTTTGCCAATTTTTTCTGGCCGGTAGTGAAATCATCATAAGCGTTATTATTAATTTCTACAAAATTAAATCATCAATCACCTCATAAATAGCAGTAAAATTACTTCTGGACATTGTCAATCGACTCTCTGAGTTTTAATTTTGTTCCTTTACATTTGACGAAATGGCGGCATAACTTATAAATTCATAAAAAAAATACTATTTTTTTTTTTATTAAACCAAAGACCGGAAGCAGCTCATGCAACCTTTACATAATCTTTCATTATCAGTTCTAACTAAATCTTTAATTTAAAGCAACTTGGCTAAATTATTTTATCCAGCTGAAAATAGCGCCCCGCCAGATGACGTCATAAATTCGACCTCGCGCAAACTCAATGAAAATATTGTTCCTAATAGATTCGGATATGCTGAATCCATTACTGAGGTATGAGTAAAAAGATGTGAAAAAGGCGGTCACTTTGATGTCACGCTTCATCGACAGGGGGACCCGATGGGAACGGGACACCCGATAATAGAAGACAGACACCATAGCGGTGGTGCTCTGAAAAGAACTGCGTAATCGAACCACCCCAGTATCCATGGTAACGCTCCAAAGTTTAATAGTCGGCTTTTAACCATATATGATAACAGTATTACCGGTAGGGGGTGCCTCGGAAATGTATAGACTATACCCCCTTCCCGAGAATTAATGTAACTGTATGAGGTGTCTACAACCAACTGTGAAGCTCTTGTCTACCACATATGAAAAATGCAACTCCATTAGATACCCTCAGTGGATAGGAGGGGGTTCCAAAAGAGGTACTTTTTCAGTTTTCAATACAAAAACACCTTTTTGGGGGTGAATAGAAATGATATAGACAAAAAACCTTTCCTGACCAGATAATGACACGTAATTGGTAAATATCGACATGCGTCTCTTCTACTCCACCTGAAATTGGGCAGTCGATGGGTCTTTCAGAGGGGACAGGAGGAAGGGTCAAGAAGAGGGGGTTTCCAGAATTTGCACTTATATAGAATTTAGAACACGTATGTTTACAGGGGTCTTTGGGACCCATACCTACTAAACTGAAGCAGATATGGACCTGCGGTTTCGGGCTCCTGGGAACCGATTAATCCCTGTGACGTCATTTGGGCGAGTATATTTTTAGCCAAAACTGCAAGTTTTTTAAGTCAAAAACTCTTTGTCACAAATACGGGCAATGTGTATCTTATCTGGTAATTCTCGACACAGAGTTTATTTTTGCATTAGGACGTGAGGGGAAAAAAACATTGGGGGTGGGGGGTGGGGCAGGGACCAAGTAGGGTGTCTCCAAAAACGAACAAATTACATCTAATCCGGTACACTGTAAAGAAAAAACGTAAACGTTTACTTGAAAATGGTTTAAAGTTGCTGCAACCAAAAGTCGGGTTCCCTCAGATTAATCCATGAGATGTTAACCGTATCTTGGTTAAACGTCCATCCTGTTTTGCTTGTTTCATCATTATTGAGTTGCTGCAACCGTAAACGGTGTTTTCTCATTAAAAACGCAAGTGTTTCCTGAAATATTACCACTTTTGCAGTTATCTTCAATGGATTCAGTTTAAGTCTTCCTAATTTTAGAATTTAGAGATCATCTTTCAATTATCTGTTCAGAATACTATTTACACAGTACATACATTTGCGTGGAAATTATGTATGATGGAATTCTCTGCCTATTGAGATTGATGTACAGAATAATAACAAAGAATAGTAAGAGCTGTGAGACTGAAAATGATACAAACTTGATTTTAAAGTACAAATATTTATTAAAACTCAACAAATATTACCATGCAAAGATAATCAATGCAAATTTAAAAATGTACAGCTAAGTATTGTATATGTATCACTAAAGATAACAAACACATGAAACAAGCACCTATATTTGGTGAAGGGTTGGCTGCTTTTACAAGTGAAACTTAGAGAGTGACAAACTTGGTCTCCGATACTTTTGTCCTTGTTTAACTCCGACCACCTTTAGCTTTAACACTCATCTCATATACATGACTGAGTAAAATCATTCTAATGACATCTTTTCATACCTTGGCAATGTCAGAATGAAGGGACTGTTAGCACTACACCCCTCACCCATAAAGAAAAAAAAACGAATTCAAACAAGTTAAAAAAAATCAACTACAAATTATAAAGATAAGAAGAGATAAATCAATTTCAATTTAATAATATACAAACATTTATGTGTAGTATTATTTAAAATAAAAATACAGCATGAAATATCTCTTAAAATGTGGTGTAGGATGCGGTGACCATACAATCAAGAATTCAAAAGAGCTTCTCGATATATAACATTGATTCATCTCAGGTCACCTTATTACAACCAAATCTCACATCTAAACACCTACTTTAGCACGTTTTGCCTAACCAACAATTTTTTTCTTATTTACCCAAGGCTACATGTAAACAAACACTATCATATGAGGCAAGAACAAACAATCAATTACAATTAAAACATTCACAAAGATTATATGTTAAGCATTATTTAATTAATAAACAAAATGAAAAGCTGAAAAAATGACAATACCACCGAACACCTTTCAAATACCACCTGTCTACTCGCAACAATTTTCCTAATTTAACCAAGCGTACACCTTCTCCCCATAGACAAAATGGGTGTATACAACAAAGTGTCACATGAATCAATAACAAGCAATCAATTACAATTTAAATATATACAAATATTATATGTCACCATTATTTGAAATAATTAATCGCAACACCACATAGCATCCCATGTGTACCGTCAGTCTACTAACAACGATTTTCCTAGTGATCCAAGAGTGAAACCCCTGCCCCAGATATTGTCAGATGTTGATCATGTCACCCTACCTAAAAGGTTTATTAAACCAAGTGCAGTAAATTCTTGTTGTTTCATCAACTTTTTTAATTAACTTATGCCCATAGTATTACACATCTCTCTCATATATTATTTTGAAATAGCTGGGGGCACTTGATGGATGACCACAGTTTTTCTTTTCTCACAGTTCATTTATGATAACTTTGCAATTAAAGGGCTTTCCCCTGGAGGAATATATTTCAACAAAATACAAATTTGCTACCCTCTCACCCCCTCAAAAAATGTTTTAAAATTTCATTTTTCAATGCATAACTTTTTTATCAGTCACTCCCAACCTAATGAACAATGGTGAGTCTACACCAGGCCTAGCAAAGAATTCCAAAACTTAAAAAAAAAAATCTTTGAAGAAAAACATGCAGTTAGATTGTGCTTCCAAGCTTTTGTATAGTTGCTTTTACATGCTAATTCTCCTTCCTGCTATCGTACAGTAGCTGTGCTGGATTCGCTTAATGTTGCATGTTCACGTGAGACTGCTTGGGGTTAATCATCAACTGGCTAGCGACTTTTGTTACAAAGGTTACCAACTTAGCCGGTACTTTTCTGTTGTCAGTGATTTCAAAAATCTCCTTTTGTACATATGTCAATGTACAGTTACGTGATCTCGGGTATTCCATATTGACACAATAAAACATAGACTGTCCACAGAATCACCTTCCTTGACCACTTGGGACTCAGCAGCAATGGCACATGTACTTTCACTGATTATAACTGTTGGGGTTGACACTGACTCTGCAATCTTTTGAAATACGTTTTGAAGTCTGAAATGAATAAAAACAAACATACATACGAAATGTCATAATGCAACAGGTTTATAATGACAGGATAAGACATGTCTTTCTCTTTGCAGTACATTACGCTTGGTCCATGGGTGGACAATTATCCTTCCCATACCCCATATGTGCGCATCCCTATATGACTCATATGTGCTTCTATGGTACGATTTACCCATAGTAAGGATATATACACGCAATTAAACTTTAATCATAAAATGGGATGTAGTTCCTGTTGTCATGCTGGAAGACTATATATAAAGAATACGCAAGAAAGGTTATGTTTTACACACAAACGCTTTAAGACCTTGAGGAGTTGACTACAATGGATGCAATAAGTATATTGTAATCTTTGATAACAACAGGAGCAACACATTGGCTACAGTTGCAAAACATAAATCTCATAAATATTACTATAATTAAATAAAGATGATCACTTAAGTGAGTTATATTGAGCGAACATCACTACAAGATCGATTGTTACCTCAAATGACATCTACTACAATACATGTGTTCAAGTTATATACACTTTGGTATAATATGGTATATTTTTACAGCCCCGCTGACAAAGAACACTGTACATCTACCCTATACATATCATTACATGCACCAAGTTGACACTGGCATAAAGCCTAAATGCTTAGGTTTGAGATACTTCAAAGATTTCATGTTGAAAACTGTTAAATGCAATAAGACTAAACCTGCCCTACAATGAACCTGTAAATTCAATTCTGCATCCATTAATGCATCATACTTGATTTTGCCTATAACTACAAGCATGACATGACACTTGACATGACTCACGTCAGAGGCAGGTTCTGTACAAAGTGGTGGGTGGTCAAAAGAGCACCGAAGACTTGCCTGTTGTCTATGTCTTGTGAGTCTTCTGCCAGAATTTTGAAAGTAAAGAAGCCCATTTTATATGCAATTTCCTGGATACTGACTCATAATCATAATCAGGATCATGAAATTTTAAGCATTTGCATCAGAATGTGAAGGTGGAAGGGGCTTCGGATGGTTAATCACACCCTGAATATACACCTGCATAAGATATGCTATTTTTCTCAGAACATGAAACAGGTGATACCAAACATGCCAAGATCACAAATATTCTTTTCCAACTTTGATCTTACATTTGTGTAGGAAACGAATTCTTCTTCATTTTCCCGTAGCAGCAATGGTAGCAACTGTAATCCTGCTTTATTCTGTTCCTCTGTTCTCTCTACCTCAGAGCTTCTTATATTCCTGGAATAATAACAATGGTGAAGAACACAATATGATAGTTTGCATCATGCATAGATTTACGTTTGATACACGATTCATGATTTTAAGAAGGGTAAAATATGTCATAAGTACACGCAATGAACATAGCAATAGGTAGGCCCACAAAATAGAGAAATGTGGTCTCTGTCTTTGTAACGTTTTGGATTTCCTCAATTACAAAAAAAAAATCAAACCATGACTTAAAATCCTCATCAAAGTACTGGAAAATGTTTCTTTTGCTGAAAATGGAACACTCATCATTATGCAGAGAGTATTGTATAATGACTCAGTGAACAGTGTATCTTCATTTTCTAGTTCAATTACTTCCCTAGAATGACCATACTCAAGAAGAATTTTCATGGTGGTGGGTAATGTTGATAACACTTATAGTGGTGATAGTTTTAGCTCCAACACCTATTTTGGGAAACAAAATAAACACCAAATTTTGAAATATACCTTGGCAAATGACACCTCATGAAATACCAGCAGAAAGTAAATTCTTAATTTTTGGAGGCTACTTTGATTTCAAGTTCTGGCTTTAAGAAATTTCAGCAAACAGATAACATGTCTGCTTCATTTGAACTCTGCTTGCAACTGTTTAGCAAATATTTTTAAAATTCTTGGAAATAGTGGCATACGATTTCAGCTCTTGGTGCTTTGCTTCAAACCGCATATACCAGATTGCTTTTAATGGGCCATATTTTAGTATTTGGTCAGCATAATGCAAAAGGTAGTGTTGCTTTGGCTTTAACCTATCCTCTGGGAATAACTCCTTAAAAAGTAAGAAGTGATCAGCTATGGTACTATCTAGAACTGCTATCAGTTCAACAGAAATAACTGGAGTAAAGACCGAATCAATCATATCTTTTAGAATTAATGCCAAAATTAGTGGGGGGGGGGGAGGTGGGAAAAGCTTTAGAGAAAACACAATTTATTCGTCATGTGGCATAGGCCCCTGAAATGGATTCAACATTTCAACCTCATGAAATATGTAACTGCTTTGCTGCAAAAGGTTAAGGTTGCCAGCTGTATCATATCTTTGGTACAATCTAGCAGTAGTAGCATGGTGGGCTCATAATTGACGCACTTAAGGATTTGATCAACGATATCTATCAAGGAAACTCCAAATCACTCAACTGTATGTGTTTTTCATGTGTAGTTCCTCAGAAATGTTATGATCTCAAAATAGTTAAGGTTCTGTGCTTATGCACCGTACAATTGAGCAGAATTTGGCCACAAACTGTCTGCTGTGTCAAGGTCTTCCATACCCCTAAATTGACACATTCGTCGATTAACTAACTGTAGCGTAGGCCTCAGTATACATCCATTGACTTTGGATGTTGTTTGTTATGCTCTGAACCTATAACCTCAGACAGGTCAGGTCCCAGAGAGAAGTGGTATTATATTGAGGTAATTTTGGTTATTTTTAGGGAGTAAGATTTCCAAATGTCCAAAAAACTTGCAAAACTGGGGGGGAGGGTGATAAAAGCTTAACAAATACAACAATTTGGTCAGCAAATGGCTGAAGTGGATTCAAACTCATAAAATATGTAATTCTGCTTGACTGCAAAAAGTTTAGGTGGCCTGCTGTATCTTTGCTAGTAATATTTGAAGGTTCGTCAATTATGAAGCCAATTACTATATTAACTAGGCCTAGGCCTATAGTAAAAGTATTAGTAGGCTACTAGAGTACTCAGTAGTACTAGGCCAGGCAGTACTATTATCTTCGACTTTAGGTCTATGCCACTTTTAAGTTAGCTATTGTAGTTCAGATGATACGGCATGAGTATTTTGGTTACTTACAACAGAAATCGGGTGATTTTTACCAATAAGGCACACTGTTTTACGCTGTTGTGTGATCACGGTACAATCGTTCGAAGAAGCCGCCGTAACAATAATACCCCAGTTGCGCAAGTACAGTGAGATCCATGCTTGGTTACGCCCATTCGATGGTTACGTCACAGCTTTCTACGTGTACGTCACTTGTCATGTAGTATCATGCAATACCGTACTTCTCGAGACAATGCAACTTGCCACATTATAACTTGTCTTGAGAGATGAAAAAAACTTGAGGTCTTGGTGTGAAGCATAGTTCTCAGCCCACAATATGATGGCCCCCATACAGAGTACATGGCGCAATTTGGAATTAGTTCCCCTTCTTGTCCATGTTTTCATCTTGTGTCTGAACACGGTTTACATTTATATTTTATCAGTGGTGTAGGAAGGTACTTTTGAGTGGGGGGGCTGAAGACTGATGGCCGGCCTGGGGGAGGGGTCTAAGGGGAGGGGGTGTCCCCCTCCCCTTTGGAATTTTTTGCATTTCCAGGTGGCCTCAGATGCAATTTGGTGCAATATAGCACACTTCAACACCCACTCCATTTTGTAAACTTAATTTTGTATTTTCAACTGGCCTTAGATGCAATTTGGTGCTCCAAATGAGATTTTTTTTCTCATTTGGAAATGAAAAAGGGGTTTTCTGACCTGCGAACCGGGGGGGCGGAATGATACTTCCGCCCCTCCACATTTTTCACTGGGGGGGCTGGCGCCCCCCCAGCCCCCCGGTTCCTACGCCCTTGTATTTTATAGTTCATGCAAGATATTTCATCTGATGATGTGAAACTGATATTTTGTGTGGGTGTGAAAGGGAGATCTTCATTTACAGCACGATATCGTTTTATCGATATCGTTTATCGATATCAATTATCGTTTTACTTAGTTTGGTTTGAATCTGGTAAGGAAGAATAAGAATCCTTTTCACAAACATCCATATGGAAAGAAGGAAAATATTTTAAAAGAATTTTTAGAACCGTTCCGGAAAATGTTACATTTTTTCCTTATTGCATGTTTCGATTCAAATGCCTCATTGTCAAGCATTTTCATTCAGAATTTCAGATGTCTGCATACAGTATACGCACGAGTATCAAACATATGAATTGCATTGAAAATAACTACAATAATGTACCCAAAATTCTGTTAAGTCCAATTGTGACCACTCATTTTGGTTTGGCAAGCACTTTGTTTACTTTCTGAAGATTATTATTTTATCTCAACAAAACCCCCAGAAATCATGATTGTACCTTTTCGCTTTTAACAATATTAGAACTTTGGCGTTCCATAGTTTACCTACCGAGTTAACGGAGACTTGACTAGACTGTGCGTACTGTACTGATAATGCCAGATCAACAAACCAGACCAAAACCAGTCTGCATGTAGTAGCCCAGGATTGGTCTAACTTATTTATCGAAGATCTCCAGTAGAATATAACGCATATACTATTTATTGGGAGATAATTCGTTCATGACGAAAGCGACAAAATGCCGGTAAAACATCTGGTTGATATGCTGTGCATGATGCTACATATGTTTCGCAAAACTAAACCTAATCATAGGCCTTGACTAGAGCCTAGGCCGCTAGCATAGCTAGGATTGAACTTGAATATGTTCTAGTATAGTCAGTATTGCGAAGTTCGGCATACTGCGAAAGTTCGGACACCCTAAGAAATACACGATTTCCCATGAAAATCTACAGGAAGAGTCAAATTTCACCAAAAAGTACGAAGCTACAGTTATTTTCTCTCCAAAATGACCCGTGTGCAAGAAACTACTTACATATTTGTCAATAAAATGACGAAAGTCTATGAAGTCTGTTATAATTACTGAAAAAGCAACTGCGCCACCAATTTTATCACCAGCGCCACACTGTGGGTTGCGTGTCCGAACTTCGCAATACTCTAGCAAGAAATACCAGTTCCACAATCACGAAGAATCTTCTTGGAAAACAACGTGAAAACAGTTTGCAGGAAAGAAAGTTTGGCCGTGTATCGTACTATAACAAAATTCTCCCACCATATGAAGTATATTTTCAAATGATTTATACCAGAAGATTTAGTTTTGGAATGTTTTAAGTCTTAAGTGGCCGAACTTCGAAGTCACCATCCTACTATGTTCTAGTACTAGTACTACTAGGCTAACTAAAATGATCCTAAACCTAGCCTACGCTTGTCTTAGATATTTCATTCCTTCACTGACCTAAAATTGTACCTAGCGTTCTTTCCGTTTACTGTGGGCGCAAAGTACAGTAAGTGCAACTCCCCTTTCACAAACGAAGTGATTATTCGCAGGGCAGCCCGGCGAATAACGTACACAGACACCTTATTCGCAGGGCTGTGACGATTTTGAAAATAGTTTTATTATTATGTTTTGCTATTGATACCAGTCAGTTTAGGGGCCTTGAAAAAGCCAACCTTTTTGGCCCAAATAGTCTTAGCCACTTCATAAGCTAATTTTTGGAACCCCAGCAGTTCAATTTTAAAAGCTTATTTTAAGGGAGCTTATCTTGGGATTCCCCAAAAGCCGACATTGCCTGAAAGCCAATATGGTCAATGGTGTGACACTGACCTCCCCTTTCCCACACCGTTACATGCAAATGAGCAGTCACTCTGCAAAAACAAAGGTGGAAATGAAGGATGACATTTTTTATGTTGGCGGTACTAATGCTAGACTGGTTCAATCTTAAGGCCATAGGCTCCCAAAACCAATCCTAACAGCATTAAGATAGGAATCCCAAAGGGCAATAAATTCCTCAAAATATAGGGGCTCCCAATTAAGATTCTCAAAAAGATAGCTGGTGCCCAAAAGCAAACTCGTATAGCCCCAAAAGTTACTGAGCCCGTTAACCCGGTCTAAGGCTGCCCTGTGAATAAGGTGTATGTGTTTGGCTATTCGCAAGGCAGCCCTGCAAATAAGGTGTCTGTGTCCGGCTGTTCGCAGGGCTGCCCTGTGAATAAGATACTTGTGTCCGGCTATTCGCAGGGCTGCCCTGCGAATAAGGTGTATGTGTCTGGCTATCCGCAGGGCTGCCCTGTGAATAAGGTACTTGTGTCCGGCTATTCGCAGGGTTGCCCTGTGAGGCTGTGAATAAGGTGTATGTGTCTGGCTATTCGCAGGGCTGCCCTGCGAATAAGCCCCACCTTTCACAAAACGGCTAATTCACATAAGAATGAGAATCTGATTACCAATTTTAATTATAATATCACAAACAAATTTAAGTTTCAGTCAGGTCCCATGGTTATATTAATTAGGCTATATAAATTGATTGGGCTGTTCTTCAAAGGAATGGCAAAACATTAACCTTCCAATAGTGCAAATTGTGTGGCCACAAGAGCATGATATATTGTATACACAGATGCCATAGCAGGATGTTGCTTCAAAGTTGCAGGGTATTCTGCAAATTCCAACTTAAGACTACGAGAATGTCTTTTGATACTAAAGTCACAGATGCTTTATCCAGCCTTATTATGTTATGTCTTGCAGCTTTATTGACTGAACATAATAAGTTAGGATTGTTAAGGGTCAACATTTTGTGATAATACTTGAAGATCCATATTTGAATAAATCCCAAACCTTCCCCTGCCTCTAACACTTGCCATAGTCCTGACCTAAACCACCATAAAAACATTCATAAATGGCAAAATCCTTGGGTTTATAGCCAGTTTTTAGCCTGAATTTCAAGACCTATTTGATATGTTTAACTGAAGATCCTGCTAGGATCGAAACGTCAGGCCAACTTACTTTTACACAAGTTTAACTGTAAGTAGCTAAAAGTGAGTCTGTTTATTGCTAACAGTTGCTACCATATTTTCACACAGTGAGATTTCTCCTATTGAGACTGAAGCATTTTATTTTCAGGCCAAACCAAAAGGCAAAGTTGGAACCAAAGGTCAGAAGCAGATAGCAGAGGAGAACAAGAGCACAATACAGTTTTATGCAATGATCATGGCCACTGCCACGGGCATCTATTTCACCATTAGGATATTCTGGTTATTGGAGAGCTGTACATGGTGGACTTGGGTAGGTACAGTAGATTCTCAGAGACTGCAGGGCAATACAAATGATCATAAAGTTCTGTACTTAAAATCAGTATTGAATATGTTAGTATGGTTGAGGGCTAAAAATATATTGTTTTTTTTAGCTCAAACCAGCATGCTGGTGTGAGCTATTGTTACAGTGCAGCGTCTATCACTCTATCACTCTATCCGTCAACAATTGGTAAAACCGCTCCCACTCGCACAGTGTTTGATGGAATTTCATGAAACTTGGACACAAGGACCATTGGGTATAGGGCCATCAGAGATGGTCCAAAATTTGGGGTCAAAGGTTACCTGTGGGCCGTAATGGGCCATTTTGTGGAAATACGCAAAATGCTTCTTCTCCTACAGATTCCATGGTACAATGTTGAGGGTTTGTCACGATAGTACTATGGTAGTTTTACCTTCAGGGTGTTCATGAATTTGAGATCAAAGATCAACTAGGGGTCTTTTGTGGCCCGGGCCGCGGCCCTATATTTTCAAATTGCTCCTGTTTGTACAGTGTATGGCCAATTATAATGAAACTTGGTCACAACGTTCCTCGGGATGAGAGTTACGAGGGGTGTTCGGAAAATTGAGGTCAAATGTCATTTAGGGGGTCATCGGGGGTCATTCTTTGTAATATTTTCAAATATCTCAATCTCCTCAAGATTTTGATGGATCATATTCAAAGTTGAACTGATGATTGTTGGATTGTGTATCAATAAGGTGATGCTTAAAAATTTTTGTTCAAAAGTTAATTAATTACAATTAATCCCCATTGTTTAAAAAAATCTGAGCCTTCACTTTTTGCCAAAGCTCCTTTAATTTGTCTCCCAGTCACTGCAGTGTTTGTTTACATTTGTGGTTAAGCTCTGCAGAGGCTGTTAGTGGAATTAAAGCAGGACTGGGAGTTGTTATTAACTGTTGAACTGTAAGCATGAGAGCCCTATAGCCAATCAGCACTTGCTGATTCTTAGAAGTCTTTGAGCCTGAGGTATGTAGGCAGCTTGTGAAGTTATGTCTTGTAGGGAGTGCTTGTGAAGTTATGTCTGCTAAGGTAGAGGGGAGAAAGTTTAATAGGGTAGGTCTGTGGTATTGTTTGAGAGAGTGGGTAAAATAGGATTTAAAGGGGATTTAAAGAGGAATTATAGCCAGTGGTGTGGCCAGGATTCTGCTAACGGAGGGGGGGGGGGTATCCCTCATGGGCCCAAAATTGGTTTTGTGGGCCCTACATTTTTCAGCTCGAAAAGGTATGAGCTTCTGCACCATTGGTGCTCTAGTTTACATACAAAATGATCACTTCAATAGTGAATGCACTTTATATCATAAAGTTGATTCAGCTTGTACTGATTCAAAGCTTTTGATAAGTTTATGAAAACACTTGCCCATCCACAGTCAGGTAAGTACTGTAGTATCCCTATACTTTCCATGAGGACAACACTATATTACCAGTACCCAAAATTTGAAACCCAAAAAAGAATGTAACTGACCAGTATATCTTACAAATTGTTGAAAAATGATTTCTCCATAATAATTAATGAATGTTTCTTCAAAGTGCTAGTGGATTGTATTTCATCTGAAAACAACATAAAGAATTATTCTCTCAAGTATGAGTCTAGGGGCATTGGAAATAGTTCTTACTGTGTGATACCATCCTAGACATTTTAGCTATATGACGGTAAATGGTATAGTAGTTTGGATTGATTCTAATAATGTCGACACTTGTAGGTGTGGTGTGTGATAAAATAATGTCGCTGTTTCTTTGTCATACAGTTAGTGGTGTTATTCACAACAGTACTATACGTAGCAGCTTACCAGATCTTATCTTTGATGGGTAGAGCAAAGTATACCGATACTGGAGCAATTCTCGATGCAGGGATGGACTTGAATGCAGAGTCAGGAACAGCAGAGTAAGTGAAACTTGTCATTCTTGGGAGCTATTTTGTGGGGAGGGGGGGGGGGTTATGTTGACAAAAGATGTCACTGAAAGTTGATGCAGGAAGGATGATTGGGGGAAAGGTGTAGAGTGGGATAATATATAATTAAAATAAAATATTTAAACCAGGTGAATCCAGGTTTTTTTTTAAAAAAAGGAGAGGATGTGGCCCTGAAGTTGACTCACGTGCAGGAAATAATTTATTATTCAGTATTGCGTTGCAAACTGCTAGATAAATTTATGAAGTTGCTTAACAGACTATGCCCAGAAGCGCTTTGAAACGCTGTATTAAGCTCTATATAAATGTAATTTATTATTATTATGATTATAACAAGTACTATACAGTTCCCTTTTCCATCTGCTTACAATGATGTTAAATGATTGCTGTTTTTATCTTCTTATTGTTTTGTTTTTTGTCAGACACCTCAAGGATATCATAATTTTAACATCATTACTACAAACCCTCAGCCTTATATCAGAATATTTTTGGCTTCTTTGGTTACTTATTCCTGGAAGAGCATTTTATCTACTCTGGACGAACATCCTCTCGCCGTGGATATTCGCGGAAGCTCCAGAAATTGATGAGAAGAAACAGAAGAAGATGGAGAGGAGAGCAAACAGGAGATTCTAAGAAAATGAAATAGAATAAAAGAAACAACAAGATGAAATAGCTACATATGAATACAGACAACTATAATTCTTTCATTGCACAAAATATAGTAAATCATTCCTCTGTTATATCTGGACAGTTTTCAGTCTTTGCAAATTTGTTTGTCATTTAATTTCAACATAGTGTTCCGTGTGTGATGGATTTAGAAGAGATAATAATGTGAAATATGTCACTTCGTCATATATCTGTTTTATTCTGTTATATAATAACACACATTCTGCATTTCCAGTGTAGACATTAAAATAACATAAGGCTCATTTTCTTTATGAACTATTTTGTCTCCTTGTTTTTCAAAGGATGGTGCTTTAATTATAACTTAAATGACACTGTTTTGTGCTGCTCGGTTTGGCCAGAAAGCTGGAATGGTTGGCATATACTTAGAGCTGCCAGGGCCAATTAAATATCAAGTCAATATATATTCTATCTTGAATATCAAGTATGTGCACACCATGCTTAGTTTTAGGCAAAACAGAGAGTGAATTTACTTCGCCACTTCCTCATTATCCGACATCAAATGGTAAAATATGAAAGTGAATGTACTATCACATTATGAATTATTTATGAATTATTTTACCGTTATGTCCACCTTGGAAAAATGAAGGTAAAGGTGTGTGGGTCTCTTTCAGTCTGGGAACACAATTTCATATTGGGAATCATGGAATCAAGAAGCAGAAATCCATCAGGCTTACAGATTTCTCGCCAACAGGAAAATATAGAATTATTTCTAGTTTGTGCGATTTTTGGACATGCAGCATTTGAATCTGTTTCATTCTAACTACTTAATAGGTAATTGGTTTTCATGTTTTCATGGTCAATAAATAGCTATTACCATTCGGCTATACACAATTGCAGTGATTACGTCATCTATTTCTTGTGTCGAAGCTATCTAGTCGCCCTGAGCATGTGAATTTCATGTAGATGATATCTCGAAGCTACATTAACCATGAAAATACATTTGTCAGGTTTGATCATGTCAGGTGGTACCATGATCAGTAAGTTTCCCTTACCAACTAATATGGATTTACATAGCACAGATGAATTTAAGCTATGCTGCTGAAAATTATCATTTTGAAAAATGTATTCAGCTTTCAGCAATGTTCTCAAGAAATAATCATTGGTTTTTACAGCCAAATCCATTCAAAGCTTGACTTTCAACCCCAACTGACCACAAGTTAACGTTGACATCCCACAAAAACTATAAGGTTTCTTTAACTCACATAAGAGATTGTACATACCATGTATGAAGTAAGACTGGGTTGTACTTTTCTAAGCAACTTTTTCACAAATTTGCTCAAAGTTGCTTACCACGATGATCTTTACCAATTACTCCAGCTTTCCTTGTATTCAGTACTTAGAGTCTAGAGAGGTGTATGATCCTCGGGGTGCTCTGAGAAGAATATGTCGTCCACCAAGATACATGAAGTTAGTTGAGAAGGAATGTTTTGTCTTGGTTGGTCATTCAACAGTCTCATTTAAGCCAGTATTTGGTTTTGCTAAGTTTTAGCAAATTCATTTTAATTCCAGATATTTTTTAATGTGTTATGTATCTTCTGTTGAGTATGGGTGTGCATTAACAGAGGTATGGCAGTATTGTTTTGCCTTTCAATAGTATATTATATTGCACTGACTAAATGGGAATGTGAAAACATGTACTGCAGAAACAAGGGAAATAACATTTGATTCTGACCACATGCTGTCTCTTGACCTGCATCTTTATGAATCTTATGATGGCAGGCCAGGGAGCACAGCGTCCCCAATCTTTTCTTCCCAACCATGTCACACCATCTTCCCCCTCCCTTAATTTTACCATCCATTTCCCCATCCCCACTCTCCCTGCTCCCTCCTCCCATACCCCTTGCCTTTCTCCCTCTCTTCCTGTGCATTGCTTCATCTCACCAACACACCAACTCTCTTCTTCATCTCTCATCTCTTCCCACTTACTCTACAGTACTCTATCCCTTTGTAACTCCTCCCTTCCCAGCCCCCCCCCCCCATCCCAACGTGTACCTACGCACTTTCCGTTGTTGTAGGGCTTATAAATTAGCATACTTAGAAAGTCAGAATGAGATTATAGTTATGCCTTTAAGGGACTCCAGCCAATACATCTTCTCTGACAGGTGGATGGGTTTCTCTGGGGTTCACACTTGTTACCCACAAAAATATCACTGAAGTGGGTCCCCCTTACCAGAGCCATAGATAGAGACGGTTCTGCCCCACACCCCCTGGTCAAAAGCTGAGGACTGCAAGGTAACAAAAGTTTCTCAGACAGTGATATACGTTTATGAAGAAAGACTATCTTAAAAGTATATTTATCATCTCGATTCATATGAAGGTATCCTACACATGAACCATCCAGGGAGTTGTAACAACTCCCTGCACCAACACAGCCGAACAGGTTATCAATACTGCGACAGAGGGTGACAGGCGCGTAGAGAGGAATTTGCCAAGAGAGGGGCGAAACTGTAGGCAGTGGCGGCGGAACCGGGGGGCTCAGCCCCCCTCCAATGAAAAAGTTGAGGGGGCAAATGCATGATAAGCCCCCCCCCCCCATATTCACCAAGGCTCTGAAACGTGTATCTGCCCATTTTTTAATGCATACTTGTCGATCTGTCCGATGCACACGTATACTATATAGGTGTAATAATTTTAGTAAATGCTGGGAGGACCCTCGGCCCGTCCCCTGGCTATAGACCACATTGTCACCCCAACCGCGTCATCACGCCCCGTGAAAAGTGGAAGCAGTGAGTGTGAGTACCGGTAAGCGCAACACAACTTCGTCTTAGGCCACTGACTTGCCTCATTTCAGCCAGTTCTCCAACATCCCCTGAAGGATATATCCTTCTAATGGCAATCATATGACGGGACATTAAGAAATGCTTTCTGTTTTTTCTTATGACATTTATTTAATTATTACATTTAATTGCAGGTAGTAATTTGCTACACTCAAAAATGTCTTTGCGAGTACACTACGAGTAATAGCTACTCTCTTAAAACACCATCGAATATACAAATTACAATGTTTTTACAGATTTTTACGTGCAATCTGAGAAATTGAAGGCTTGAGACCCATATTTAAGGGCTACGTATTGGCAGCATAAAACACTCGGGAAGTGCCGTTTCCGGCCATCTGGGGGTTTGAAAAACCCAAAATTTTCTTGTAGGCAAACTATCAGAGCCATGAAATTACAAGCGATTCATATAAACATACAAACAAACAAAAATGTTCAAGGGGGGGGGGGCGGCTTCCCCCTTCGCCCCCACCCCCTTGGCTACGCGCATGGAAGGTGAATGGCGAGAAGTTTTCTGGCAGAGGAGAGATTGGTGAACTAGCACTGCCACTCCACTATATGTCACTAGTTTACCTCTCATATCAAAGTAAACTGCAAATGAGAGTATTCCACCAAACGGCTGTTACAGAAGCAGGGGCGGATCCAGGGGGGCCGGGGGCCCGGGCCCCCCTTTTTGAAAATCCTGATTTTTTTTTTACCGCGTTCGAGGGAAAGGGCCCTATGCGTGATCAGTGGCGTAGCTACGGGGGGCCTGGGGGCCGAGGCCCCCCATGAAATAGGCTGGCCCCCCCACTGGCCCCCCACAGGGAATGGGGTAAAAAAAAATGTTGTAAAAAATTTAAAAAATAAAAATAAGTGCGATTCACTTATATTTTTGGTCATTAATTTGGGAAATAGAGTTACACAATTAACTCCACTGCATCTGGCAGAATAAGAAAATACAATATCTGTAGTAATCATAAGAATGGTCACACAGCATGGCATGGCAATGGTCGATGCGACGATTGCGACCAGTGGCGTAGGAAGGTACTTTTGAGTGGGGGGGGGGGCTGAAGACTGATGGCCGGCCTGGGGGAGGGGTTTAAGGGGAGGGGGTGTCCCCCTCCCCTTTGGTTTTTTTTTGCATTTCCAGGTGGCCTCAGATGCAATTTGGTGCAATATAGCACACTTCAACACCCACTCCATTTTGTAAAGAATTTTGCATTTTCACCTGGCCTTAGATGCAATTTGGTGCTTCAAATGAGATTTTTTTCTCATTTGGAAATGAAAAAGGGGTTTTCTGACTTGCGGAGCGGGGGGGGGGGGGCGGAACGATACTTCCGCCCCCCATATTTTTCACTGGGGGGGGGGCTGGCGCCCCCAACCCCCCCGGTTCCTACGCCCTTGATTGCGACCATATGCCACGAACCTTGTTGTGCTGCGCGATATCGATATCTGCTGAAAATATGTTCATTGCTTCCACCTAGCGCAACAATCTATCAAAAGATTGGCTCCGTTTGTACTGAGCCGAGGTATCAGGTTTTCATATATTGCCTCGAGTCACATGAATATACAGTGGCGTAGGAAGGTACTTTTGAGTGGGGGGAGGGGCTGAAGACTGATGGCCGACCTGGGGGAGGGGTCTAAGGGGAGGGGGTGTCCCCCTTCCCCTTTGGATTTTTTTGCATTTCCAGGTGGCCTCAGATGCAATTTGGTGCAATATAGCACACTTCAACACCCACTCCATTTTGTAAATAATTTTGCATTTTCACCTGGCCATAGATGCAATTTGGTGCTCCAAATGAGATTTTTTTCTGATTTGGAAATGAAAAAGGGGTTTTCTGACTTGCTGAGCTGGGGGGCGGAATGATACTTCCGCCCCCCCATATTTTTCACTAGGGGGCTGGCGCCCCCCAGCCCCCCGGTTCCTACGCCCTTGTGAATATATGCAGGCGCGGATCCAGGGGGGGTCCAGGGGGTCCGGACCCCCTGCTCTTGGCCCAAAAAAAAAAGAGAGAGAAAAAATAATTAAATTAAACGCCAATTTTAAACATGTAGGACGTCAGAAAAGCGGTTATCCTCACAAGTCATCCAGGTATGTCTTTTCCGTCAAATGAACTATAGTGTGCACAGTGCCAAAAATGCCTAACGATCTCAATTTTCAGACCGAAAAGTTTCAAACTTGAGGTGGTGTTCGTTTTTTTTTTGGGCGGTGAGGTTACAGAGCGGTAGGCTGCTAGGATGCGCTAACGAATTTTTCATGAGCAAACCCCTCACCCTTCCAGAATCCTGGGTCCGGCCTTGCATCAAACAGTGGTGACGGAACGGGAGGGGATTGGGGGCTAAAGGCATTATGATTTTTGTATCATCTCAACTCATCTGATACCATGTTAATACCATATTTCATAGATTGTTTTTTTCTCATCAATTGAGAAATTGCAGACATGAGATCCATATTTTCAGGCTAAGTACATGCTGCTTAGAATACTGATATATCATTGAATATTCCACAAAACAACTTTTTTATGCTCCCACGAAACTGTCGAAACATGATTTTCACTACTGGTAGAGATATAAAATATTGGGAATTCTGAATTTCCTGCAAACATGCGGCTGTGCCTGTTCAATACTCACTACTGTATCGCCTTAAAAAATGATGAGTGGAAATAGTTTCTCCATGACCGTACCGTATCGTATCGTGGGTATCGAGTGCGTCTGATATACGAACGTACGTATACGTACGTCTATGATGATATGCACTGTACTGTACTGATAAAAACATAGGTGAATTTCACTCCATGGGGGTGATCACTGAGCACATTCCGGTATAAGAGTGAATTTCCACTCAATTGGAGTAAATCTTAACTCCTAATAGAGTTATATTTACTCATATTAGGAGTGAGGGTTAACTCCAATAGAGTTAAATTTCGCTCTTAATTTGAAGTGCGCCGAGTGATCACTCCAATGGAATGAAATCCACTCATTTGTGTTTAGAGTGTTGCTAGATATATGAAGAAGAAATTTACATACCAATACATGTTATCGGTCAACGATTGGCACAAAAAGCCAGATTCTGATGACAGCTGCCTCAAGAATCCCAATAAATGGCCTAATTAGCACCGAGCCACCAATGTGGACCATTACCGAAATATCGATGCGTGTTAGTCTTCCATCCCCTTCCTCTAATGCTATTTAAGTCCAAATGTGGGCATATCCTGCAAATCTACCGGTAGCCCACAGGGGTTTGAGTGGGGAGAAAGGCCTTGACAGCTTGAAACGACAAATGATGCCAACTTCCCTCAAGTTAAAAGTCTGGCTGAGTTGGCAAGGCCAGTCAGCATGAAAGAGAAAAAACTTTTTTTTGCATTTCTGTCACCAAAGTTGCACATCTTTTTGGTTGCTATTTTGCCTCACAGGTGCCATCTCCTGCGATCTGGGGAGTGCTGAAATCTCAATTTTTCTCTGTACGCTCTGCGCCAACCAAGGTGGCGCTCCGCTTAGATAGTAACCTCCGGCCCCCCACAAGAAAGAACAGCTCCCCATGCCCCCCCCCCCCACTCAAAAAATCCTAGCTACGCCACTGTGCGTGTAATTTTTTGTAAAATAAATTTGCAAAAAGAGTACCCACCATCATTCTGATAAAGTGAAGGTGAGAGGGGCACTCTGACTGCATTAATAGTCTCCATCTGGAAGGGGGCATCCAAGATGAAATGGCCTGGAGTAGCCTGGTAAAAAGAAGTTTGCATCACCACCTACTCCCCAAAGACGTAAATCCCAGCTCATTGCTCAAAATTGCAAATATATGCCCGGCAAACCATGAATACATGATTTATTGGAAATAAATTTTACTCCAAACTTTCACGAAAAGTAGCACCAGATTGCACCGAGGACCTCCATATTTTGTGAAATTTTCCAAAGGGGAGGGGGGCACCCACTCCCCTTAGACCCCTCCGTCAGGACGACGATTAGGCATTTCCCATCTGGCCCCCCCCCCCCCTTCGGCGAAATTCTGGATCCGCCACTGAGAAGCTTGTACCACAATCTATTAGGGGGAAAATGACTTCCGGATGATAGCCCAACAAACAGCGCCAGGCTTTTGACAAGTTAATAGCCTTTAGTGGGCTCGGGCGTTGATCGTTGACTATGATCTGTTTTTGTGTTAATTATTCATTATTGCCAACGTTGAAAAGCTGTCACTTGTTAAAGATATGCTACGGCGCGTATTGGTGCTATATAGGGATACTTGACTTTTTAATCCTTATTCTGTTGTCTTTTACATAAACAAACTAATGTACAAACGTAACGTAGGATAGGTTTTTGTTGTGGTCTTAGAAATACACTCCAAGCAGTTTCAGTACACGCGCGCGTACACGCGCTAGTTTGTTGATCATCATTAAGTGAATACGAACGCGCTATACGAAGTCATGTTGTTAAAGGTATGCGCGCGGAGGCATGCGCGTTTATTTGGGTTCCGACCATTTCTATGTGCAAAAAGCACGCTTGAATTTAGCGCTTTAAATTCGACAGATACAACACACGGCACCTCTTCGACACTGCTTTGGCAGGTGAATGATAAAGATGATATAGCTAGCGCGTTGGCACGCGCGCGCTGTGCATCCTTTGCGGACTCAATTAATTAGTTTTGTTCACCTGTTCATGCAAATTGTTAGCGCTTTGCATGCATTATGTTTAATCAAAACCATAAGTTAGGCCCATCGTAACAGTACTTTTACTTTGACCTTGCCCTTCAGGACATGCTAAATCTTTTTGAACAGTCAGTGCTACGCGATCATCGGGAAAATGACTTGTGCTTACAATTGTCTACAAACTTTATTGCTGTGTTTCCTATTTTCTCCCTCCTTTCACATTCTTTGCAGCGGAACAGGTAAGCTTTGTAAATTTAAGAGATATGCTAGAATCAAGTAGGCAGTAAGCTATACCGCTAGGATGTAGACCGTCTGCCAAAGCATTAGCATGTTGGTTAATATCAGTTAAGAAAAGTGATGTATTAGAGGGAGCGGTACAATGACGCAGGCCGCCCCTTAAACTACATAGTCTATTAAATAATTCGGTAGGCTACGGCTAAATACGTCACAGTCAGCGTTTGTGGATATGTTGTAGATAACTTGGAATGCTATCATATTTGCCCTCCAACTTTCTCCTCCCCTCACCCTCTTCCAATACAAAAAAAAATAAGATGTGCCATCAACCATGAGTATTGCCTTTAATACAGGCAGCAGGAGCGTAGCCTACATCGGCAGATGAAGTCAAAAGTTGCCGTGTGTGCGCACGCACGTTTGTTTGACCCAGAGATATGTTACAGCTCTATAGAAAATTTCTCGTTTGACCTGACGTATCAGATCATAAACAGCGCCTTGGTGCAGGGTATTTCTTTATTAGAGTGAAACCGTACTAGTTGTAGGCTATGAGGAATACTTTTTCTGAATAACAGATAAGGTGCCTATCGTAACTAGAATTATCTAGTTCAAGTCTGGCATTTAAATCAAAATTAATATATAAAAGTTCTTGTTTTATCCTACTAACAGTGTTACAGTTTCTTATCTGCATTACGATAAAAAGAGAAAGGAGTTTGATCGCCCTATTTGAAATACGGCAGAGCCTGTTGTACGAAGCGATCAGTCACGGTCCACTTGAAGACGCGCGCGTGTACACGCACTACTTTGCTAAAGTACAAAAGTGTATACAATCGGGCTAAAAGACAAAAACGACATGCGCGTGTTGGTGAGCCAGTGCACTGGCTTCAGTTCCTTTTTTTCTTTCTTTTGTCTTTTCTTTTTGTGCTTAATAAGAAGTATAGAAATCAGAAATCTATACAATAGCTTGGGCTATATCTTTGCGTGGAACTAGTTTGCCATATTTGAGAAAACTATAACATTGTCTTATTTCTAAAAGAATATCTCTAGCACGGCCCGTGAAGAAGCTGTAAATATACATGACTGATGATGGCTCAATTGCTTATCCAAGAAAGGTGAGGCCGTGTACATATACCTCGTTGTATACAGGCTGTTAAATAGCATCGCGTCAACTCCACGCGAGCATAATTGAGCGTACTTTTGCAACGAGGAGGCATACTGGCGCGATATGTTATGTTCGTGACGCGTTACACACAGAACGACGCAGTTGAATGGTTTCTTTCCGTCTTTTTTTTCCATACCGAACATACGGTGTTGTTTTCATCGTTTCCCGGCGATAGAGGGAGTAGCCTGTAACTTAAAAGGATTGTCTGGTGGCCCAAAGAAGTTGCCTTAAAAAATAGTAAATAATTTTCCAAACATGTTGTCAAAGTATGAGAACGCTAATGTTGCGTTTGACAGAGAAACGATTTTTTAATCGTTATGGATAGACACTTCAAATATGATTTGAACAGTACAATACGTGACGTCAGCTCTGCCATAGCAGATTGCGTCATAACCCACCCTCCGCACAGTACCTATACGGTAATCACAACAAAAACAGCGTGTGTATACAGATAAATTTCTTCCTTAATTTCCGGTGAAATTTCTTAAAAATTAGATATGTTTTCAAAAACTCCTTAAGCCACCATGTACTTGAGCGGTGGTTCCGTGGTCTTTGTGTAACACAAGGTAAATTTTAACAGCAGACTCTGAGTTGTTCAGGCTATGCATCGCGCTATCCAGCTCCAACGCGAAAAATGTTCGCATGTAGGCTGTACTCAAACGTTGACAATCGGACAGTTCTGCGAAGCCTAAGCTTTTCAGCGCTATATTCTGCTCTGACAACGATTCGATCAATTTCTTCAATAATTTCCGGTGAAATTTCTTATAAATTAGATATGATTTAAAAAACTCCTTAAGCCGTAATATATTTAGTAGATCGGTGGTTTCGTGGTCTTTGTGTAACACAAGATAAGTTTTAACAGCAGGCTCTTCGTTGTTTATACATCGCGGTATCCAGCTCCAGCGCGAAGAATGTTCGCGTGTATAGGCTACTGTAACGTTTACAATCGGACAGTTCTGCGATGACATCGATCCCGCCAAGTTTCATCTTTCGGTTTAACGAATACTTTATAAGTTTCCTTTTACTGTTAATTTGATCCGTGAATTTTATTTCAGCGAGTTCGAAGAACAGTTAATGAACTGTGGTTTGAGTGTGAGTGTACTATGTGTAACGCTATACAAGTACACCAACTGAGCATAGTAGTATATACGTTCGCGAGTATGTACGTTATATATATGAGGCAATTCAATGTGCTTACACGTGAGTTAATTTGCTGCGGAATTGGGAGTGCTAACTTCAAGTCGCCTGTTTTGCCTATCTGCAAGCACTACGTCAAACACCATATTGAAGCGTTCGAACAAACGGTACTTTTGGTGAGAAACTGGTGAATTTGAAAACCAGATTTCTACAAGAAGAAAATGTCGAATGGGGACAATTTTTACATGGTTAGAAAGAGAAAAATAATAACTACAAGGACAATGTATCAAAATCTTCCACCAGACAATTCCTTTAACGTTATAATGCTTGTGGCTGTATCGCATATATGCGTGAATGAAAATGGTTGTTATAATAATATTGGGGCACAAATTTCAAAGAATGAACAAAATGTATAATTGACCTTGAAAAATTCACCGCTGACCGCCATAGTGATTACACTGGCGTCAAGGCGTTTTTTCGTACATATTTTAACTTTTTGCCTATTTCATTTTTCTTAAAGGAATCTTCTTAGTCGCGGCTCTTCATTCATTCATCGACTGATTTGTTTGCTTCCCTTCCCCATAAAATTAAATTTTGCTATTTTCTTGCCATCATAGATACAACTTTCTAAAAGTTTATATATTGGGATATTTAAATGTAAACCATTGTTAGTGTGTAGCACTGCACCTCAATGAATATTGTCCTTTAATTATTTTAAAGGTGCCCCTTTAAAAAAAGGTAATTAAATTTGATGTTTTGTAAAAATCCAATTCAAAATACTGCAATTTGTGATGCAAAACGTATCAGAGAGATTCCATTTGTCGGGACGTTTTGAGGTGTTTTTGTATCCCGTTTTAGTTTTTGGCTTTTTTATTAAAGGCATTGAAGACTCGCCCCAAACCGAGTGCGGCCATCTGAAAAAAAGTTAACTTTCCGTTGCTTGCAAGTGACGGTTTGTTCGTGTCACTACAAAATGCAGACAATACAGTAATGAAACGTGATACCTTGTTATCTTTAGCTGGACCTGAGATGTCCATCGCTGTATTGTTTGTACACAGTGCTGTGGGTATTGACCGCAGCTGTATATACTGACTATACATAAGTGTCTATAATTACCGATGGTAGTAATTAGCTGTGTGTGTATTTTCTACGATCGATGGTGGTGTCTAACAGTTCTGTTACACCTCATTCGAAACTATAGGTCAGATTACCGGCAATAGACGTTTCTTTTTGCGCGAGTCTTCACACCCTTTAATTCAAGAGTAAATTCGTTGGGGTGAGCATAATCATCATCTAAGGCAGTTGGTATTGCGGCATATTTATAACTTTGATCTTATATATTTGAAGATGACGCAGTGTACGTAGGATGCTTTGAAGATTCAAGAGAGAGCGCTTTGTCTGACGCCAACCTGAGCGATCCACAGATGACCCATTCTCGGTGTTTCGAATTCTGCCGTTCCTCCTCATCACCATACGCTGGACTACAATCCTTTAAATATTGTTACTGTGGAAAGGACTATGACAAATATGGTGAACTTGAGGAGAGTCTATGCTCCGCTTCTTGTTCTGGGAACCCGGAAGAAGTTTGTGGCGGAAGACGGGTTAACTCGGTATACTTGCTTGGTGAGTTTTAAAGAGTTTTTAATAGCGGTTTTTATTTTTATAAATAAGAAGAATACTGCGCATGCTCCCAAGTAAAACAGATCAGGCGCGTAGGCAGGAATTTGCCAAGGGAGGGGCGAAACTGTAGATTCGGCATTGCAAACTATCTAATCGTAGCGCAACCATGGTTGGCGCGAATCGTACAATAAAATGTTGGCTGAAAATGCCTTCCAGGTCGCTGGAAATGGCACTTCCCAGGCCTTGTAAGTTGCATCTTAGCATTTTCTCTTTTGAAAATACTAGTGATATCATAGAAACATTTAAAAAACAAAATATGCTCAAGGGTGGGGGCGGTTACCCCTTCGCCCCCGGCCCCTTGGCTACGCGCCTGAAACAGATCAATAGAAATAAAACACAGGAGAGCTGACACGTCCGTGCACTACGTATGGCATGTAGTCTTGGTTATTATGCTCATTTGTGCCAAGTATACGTGTGAACCTTTCCAAGGAAGTTTCGATATAAAATGTCAGTCAAACTTGAGGAAAAATCGAAAGTTTGATTTTGAGGAAAAGAATAATGTAGTCAAACAGCAATTTTGAGGTGAACAGTGTAAAATTTTGCGAAAGCTGTTCAAGTTAATTTGGTTTCGTCTATAGGTCACTGCATGATCTAACAAATGTAAATGGCAACTGGGTCATTGCTACCACCCGTCGCCCTCCCCTCCCCCTCCCCCCATGAAGATGAGGAGAAAGAGTTCTAACTTCTAATCGGTCTCCTATATATTATGTAACTTAGCATGAAATCGACATCAACACGATATGACAAATCTCGCAAATGAACAATGAGCTGGTATGCATGCAATCCATACGTACAGCGATCCTTCATGCTCTGCGTTCATTGACCATTGTATCACAAGAGAGAGGGACCTGCATTTCACGAACTAAACAAGGTTGAGTCTTGAACTTACGTCACAATCCAACAGGTGCAGACCTAGGCCTACGGATAACTGATGCAAGCCTCTTGAACTTATTAGCTGTTTAATCAGGGAGTTGTTTCTATAACAACTCCCTGGTTTAATGTACTGAGGAATAGGTTGTTGTACAATCAAATATTTCTATGCCGAAGCTCTATTATACAATCTACGTAAGTAATAGCCAATTTATACTAGGCTAGCCTAACAGTAACAAGTAACATAATGCCAAAGTTAGGCTATGTCAGCATGAATTGACGTTTCAACTTGTTTGGTCCAAATTATAGGCCTAAAGGTGTTTGGTCCAACGTACAAAAGTTACAGACTTAGAAGTTCGTTGATATTTGAATATTTTCCATTTCCTCAATTTTTGTGAATATGTCGAAATGTCCGAAAGGACCTAGTCTAAAGTGATTGTTTGGTAGCAATTCTATCGTACATGAATAATAGTTGATACATGCAGCAGTTTTAAGTTCAAATTGCACAATTTCCACTTAGAATTAAAATAGGGGAATAGTGTGAGACCAGTTACTGCATCCGGTTGCGCTGGGCATAATATGGTGCATTGCCTTATTCTCTCGCCAGTCCAGTCAAATGATTAGTGAGGGCACTACTCCGTTCTACAGCCCTGTGAATAACATGACATTATTCTGAGAGTTATACCACACACGAGCTCCCTGGCCAATTCACTTGTCCTTTTCAATTTCATGCAATAGTGAATAAATTGCCGAGGCAAAGGTTTGAACTTTGGCCACAAAATTGGGTCCACCTCAAATTTTGCTTGCAGTTCAAAGTTCCAACAAAGTAATTTTATTCACCTCCATTATCATGTTAATCACTAAGTAAGGTTTGTAAGTTTCAAGTTGTGCATATAAAAGACATGTGCAGATGGGATTCATGAGGCACTTAAAGGCATTGAAGACTCGCCCCAAACCGTGTGCAGCTGAAAAAGTTAACTTTCTGTTGCTTGCAAGTGACGTTTTGTTTGGTCGCTACAAAATGCGGACAGTAATGAAACATGATACCTTAATTGTTATCTTTAGCTGGACCTGAGATGTCCATCGCTGTATCGTTGTACAGTATACTGTGCTGTGGGTATTGACCGCAGCTGTATGTACAGACTGTACACTAGTGTCTAATTACCGACAGTAGCAAGCTGTGTGTGTATTTTCTGGTATCGATGGTGTTGTTTAACACTTCTGTTACACCTCATTCGAAACTAGGTCAAATTACCAGCATTAGACGTTTCTTTTTGCGCGAGTTTTCACACCCTTTATTGCTTTGCATATGACTGTGTATAAGAGTTCAAACTATTGTTGTAAATATTTGCTTCCTTCATGTAGAACGTGTGTGCTTGTATTCACTGGAAGTTTTGTTTGTGTTTTAATTAGTTCAAGTAGAGGTTCATATGTACAGTACTTCATGTATCATACTTGTATGAATTATGATCCTCAAACCTCATAGCCATCCTAAACTAAACGTCCTGTTTACTCTTTCAACATATATTCATTAAATGTGCTTAGCAGTTAGTATTAGCTACTTGTTCCAGTGAGTATTTTTTCTTTATGAAATACTGCACACTTTTGTAATTTAAGTACTTTTATCCATATTTGAGGTAATAAAATGAGCATAGCACTTAAAAGTGTGCAATTGTAGCTTGGTGTCAGTGTGGTCTAGTTTTAAGTCAATTCATCCATCACTTTTGTATGCAAAGGACAGCATATATGTTGGCAACATATTTTATAATAATAGGCATTTTCCATTGACCTTTTTTACTCTAATGAGAGACTAGCCAACAAATAATTTGTATTGTGTAAGTTATGTAATATTATTATCAATCATGCTGTACATAAGTATCTATGTATGTATGTATATTAGATCCTTTTGCAAGCAGGAACTCGCGAAGAAGCCTCATTGGCTTATCAAAGCCGCAAGCCAACCGAAGTCAGTCTCTTACATTCATATTTAACGTCCATGATTATGGATTGTTAATTGTCGACAACTCTGTAACTGGACGACATACATTAATCTGGGAGTGACTCGAACCGGGGACCTTATGATTGACCTTATGGGGACCTTATGATTGACCTTATGGGGACGTTATGATTGACCTTATGATTGATAAGTATAGTTGTTGATTTAATCAATTTTCTCTCCAAATCTCTCAGTTTACAGCCTCACTGTCGGTGAAGGACATGTTCTTGACATTGACTGTGGAGGTCATTACATTTCTATAAGAAGTTCAAATTATGGGGCTTTACCAGGAGACCCCGGTAACCTGTTCTATCAGCAATTCCGTGGCATCTGTCAATCGGCAATGTTGCTGCCAGTGCTTCAACATGTCTGCCACGGAAAACATGACTGCAATGTATCAGCGACCAATCAAGTCTTTGGAGATCCGTGTATTGGGGTCTCAAAAAACCTAACTGTGTCTTATTCTTGTAAGTGTGAATGTAAACTTCATATTTGTTAACGAAAAGTCAAATAATAACTTTGATCAATATTTATTCAGTTCCCCATGGAATGCAGGCTACCATCGATCATAAATTATATATATTTTTTTGTAAAAATATAAGTGTACTATAACAGCTAACACGTTACATTTATGGTGCAAGTCTCCCTGTTATATTCATTACAGGCGTGAAGAATCCACCAGAAGTCATATCCGCAGCATTTTCCTCAGGTATTAAACAAAGCACAACATTTGCATTTGATTATGAAGATCATGAATAGAAACGTAACATTATTTTGAAGTAACATAAATTGGTGCATTGTTAATGAAGGAGCATTACTGAAGATGATGCATTTTTATGTTGAAATATTTAACACTATTATTGCAGTAACATGATATTTAATTCCTTCTGGTTGATTAACACGTCTAACAACTTTAGAATGCCTTATGAATCTGTGCTGTGAGCACTATGTATAACTACAAGCCTGTCACTTCAATCCCCACTTATTTAAGGGGAGAGATAAAGTGAAATTTCTTGGAACTACTGTACAGTACTTTCAGGTTCATGCATTTATATACTGGACAGGCCGTTACTGTGTGGACCGAATCCCCAGCATGTACAGAATGTATTAACTGCTGTGATTTCCATAGCATGATGTTATTGCAAAGTAATTATATGTTATTTGCATTTCAGATTTTACATCTACAGGGAAGAGTCATGTCACTACTCAAGGTTATTTAAAGTACCATCAATTTGTTTTCTTCTTGATTTGAACATTTATTAACACACTAAGAGACTAACTTAATGATACTTAAAAAAATATTCTCTCAATTAGGTTTTACGTGGAGCTCAGGCTGGGAATTAAACGATCAAGGGAGAGGGGCAATTGGGCCGGTTGTGGGTCTAGAGTTTGTTTTATTTGTATTTTTGTCCTAAATGTTCGTGGCTTGGTTGCAGATACCTTAAAAACATTTTTTGTGTGTAAAAATCCCAAACTTTGAGGATTTTTCATTTCAAAATAAGGCAAAACACCCTAATGAAATTTCTTGTACAAACAGGGTGGTACTATTTCTCTTCCAGAAAAAATAATCAGATTTTTTCAACATGATGCATTTTGAGTTATTGGCTCTCAAAGATGACCTCTTTTGTACATCTGAGCAACTTATTAACAACTTCATAAATTATTATTGAGAAAGCTAGAAACCTTAAGTTTATTTAGGTGTAGGAACCTTATACTGATAATTTTAGTATAAAACCCTGGCAGCTCTAACATGGTTATTTTGGTAAAAGGTAAAAAAAATTGGCATCAAAACCCCTTCTTCATGCTGGATGGCTGCATAATATAGCTACTTTAGAGCTCCAAGACTTGCAAATATATTATAGGAAAGCATTGTTATCATTATTTTGTATTGTTTGTACTAGCCATAATAACCTCTGAAAGAATTAAGTACCCTGAAGCAATGTTTTAGGAGCAATTTATCACTAAATATAGCACACTTTTTAGTGAAAAATACAAAATTCAACTATGTTGACACTTTTAAGTTAACCTAACTCCACAAGACAATGTTTTAGTAGCCTAATTATTTAAATTCCTGTTCTATGGGATAGACTCTATAGGCATCTGTAATAGAAGTGTAGTAGGATGTTTAATTTTTGAGAAATGAGACCTCAAAAAGTCAACAAAATACCATGATGGCGACAAATTGCACAATTTCAAAGTATGATAAATCGGCCAATTTTGAAGCAATTGGAATTTTTGTTGTTGGAATTATTAAAATATGTCAAACTACAACATACTCCAAAATTTGGTGATTTAATATGGAATGACCCATATGTTATTTGCATTTCAGATTTTACATCTACAGAGAAGAGTCATGTCACTACTCAAGGTAATTAAAATACCACCAATTTGTTGTCTTGATGTGAACATTTACTAACACACTAGGAGACTAAATTAATGACACTTAAAAAAATATTCTCTCAATTATTTATGTTTTCTTCACTACTCATCCTGCCTTTGTACAGATTTTGTTTTTAATTGCTGTTTTTGTTTGTTTTGTTCGTTTGTTTAATATTGTTTTTTTTATATTTATTCTAAAGTAACTACAATAAAAGTACTGAAGGGATATATATAACAAGTTTATACTACATATACTATTTTCAGGTTTACTCAATTTGAACATGGTCCATTCTTTCCACTGGTCAAAGAAGTTTGATCAGTGGATTGAGACCCCATTGCATGTACAGCATCTCTGTAAGAATTGTAATTTACATAAACATAACCAGTTACTGTAAGCATGAATATCATATTAAGAGGGGCATAGTTTAGCACTCTAATGACCACTACATATAATGTTTGCAGATTGTAATTTGGTGGAATGGAATACATTTAAATTACTACAAATTTTCATGTGTGTCATATCCTTCAGGCATGCTAACAACACAAGAGACATATTCCAATAATCAAGGTAAGGGTTTCTAAATTTGATAAAACTGCAGTAATAAAGTTATGGACTCAAGCATGTTTTTGTTGTTCAGCATTTTCTGGGGTGCTATATAGATTTACAGCTATACAGACTTAGTATCCGTGGTCAGTAAGTAAAGACATATTTGTCAATAAAAGGTCCTGGTATAGTTCTAAAGCCTAGGTTCTCAACCTTTTTCTATCCAGGGACCCCTTGAGATGAACTGAAATGTTTGGAGGACCCCCGGACAGTGACCGCCGGCCTGGGGGAGGGGTATAAGGGGAGGGTGTGTCCCCCTCCTCTTTTGATTTTTTTTTCAATATTTGAGGGTTAGATGCGAAATGGTGCATTATTTTGTGACTTTTGAAGTAAATTTATGTTTAGAAATGGATTTTTCTGGGCCTAGAATGCAGTTTTCCTAGACCTGCAAGTATTGCTAGGCATAGGCTTACTTGGAAATTCTAACTTTCAAATTATATATTTCCCAATTTAAATTGTAATTTGGAAGCGATGAGTTGTCAGATATAAACTGGTTGATTCTGCATGAGGTCAGGAGAATTATGGGTTTTCTTTGTCAGAGATAGCTGCAAATGGCACCGTTGTTTTGTATACAACTGGTGGAAATAGTGCTGGTGGAAAATGATTGGAAATAGTGCTCTACTAACATGGTGTTAAAATGTTTTTTTTTTAGTATTGATAGCAGATGATAAGTTGTTTGAACATCTTTATATTATTACAAATTAGTATGCATATAATTTCCTTCAGGCATGTTACAACCACAAGAGGCAGATTCCATTATCGCTTCCACTACTCAAGGTAAACAATTATGAATTTTGTACTTTTTAATATATATTCAAATATGCTAATTAGCATATTCATCTTTCTGTTCATTGTGTAATAATGTATCACACAAATCCTTTGAGTAACTTAAACTGCAGAAAAATATGTAATTTGGGTATGTTACTTTGGTGACTTGTTACCAGAGCTGATAATTAATGATTTATTAAGTGGGTATCAGGGCACACACACACCCGCGCACGCACGCACAAATATATATATATATATATATAGATATTGTAATAGTAAGGCTGGTATATTAAATTAACTTATCATATTTATCCATGTGAACAACTCGTGGAAAATGGTTGGAATTGTTTCTGAATCTGAGTTATTATAAACAATGGAAAAACAAAGAAGTTTATGACTAGAAACAGGATTTGAACCAGTAACCCGTGCGTGGGTTACCCTTTCCAGCCTATAGTGCTGTACCAACATGGTGTTAACATGTTTTTCATAGTATCAATAGCATATGATAAGTTGTTGGAACCACTTTATATTACTACAAATTAGTATGCATATAATTTCCTTCAGGCATGTTAACAACACAAGAGGCAGATTCCATTATTGCTTCCACTATTCCAGGTAAAAAATTATGAACTTGTACTTTAAAATTTAAAGGCAAGAATGCTAATTAGCGTATTCATATTTCTGTTAATTGTGTAATAATGTATCACACAAATCCTATGAGTAACTTAAACTGCAGAACAATATGTTATTGGGGTATGTTGTACTTTGGTAACTCGTTACCAGAGCTGATTATTATATATATTATATATATATTGTTATATATATATATATATATATTGTTATATATATATATTGCTATATATATTGTTACGATAAGGCTGGTATATTAAATTAACTTACCACATTTAACCATGTGAACAACTGGTGGAAAACGATTGGAATAGTGCTCTACCAACATGATGTTAAAATGTTTTTTTTTAGTATTGATAGCAGATGATAAGTTGTTTGAACCACTTTATATTACTACAAATTAGTATGCATATAATTTCCTTCAGGCATGTTAACAACACAAGAGGCAGATTCCATTATTGCATCCACTACCCAAGGTAAATAATTATGAACTTGTACTTTAAAATATAACTTCAAGAATGCCAATTAGCATATTCATCTTTCTGTTAATTGTGTAATAATCTTTATTTTTTAATATTGATAGCAAATGATAAGTTGTTGGAACCACTTTATATTACTACAAATTAGAATGCATATTATTTCCTTCAGGCATGTTAACAACACAAGAGGCAGATTCCGTTATCGCTTCCACTACCCAAGGTAAATAATTATGAACTTGTACTTTAAAATATAACTTCAAGAATGCTAATTAGCATATCCATCTTTCTGTTAATTGTGTAACAATGTATCACACAAATCCCATGAGTAACTTAAACTGCAAAACAATATGTTATTGGGGTATGTTGTACTTTGGTGACCAGAGCTGATTATTAATGAGTTATTTTGTGGGTATCAGGGCATCCTGATCTTTAAAGACAGACAAAACTATATCAACAAATGTTATCTAAGAGACACAAATTTCTTTTACATGTTCCATTAAATATAAGGTATCGGGCATCTGAGGCCTCTGAAGATGCTAGGTTGTTAAGAATTATTGTCTTAAAAGTAACGGTGGTATATTTCAGTGACAGCCAGGTATTTCATTTCTACAATAATCTCTGTTTTTATTGAAATGAAGAAGAGTATGTCCATATTAGTTTCATACAAGTTTTTGCTACCTGGCAGACAGTTTTGTGCATGTAACTGTGCTCATAATAATTTTCATTTTGTGAGATGGACATTTTGTGAAAACTTAATTACGACAAATGTACATATACATATAGCATGATTTTCCATCAGGTGGGTTAGCAACACATCAGACCAAAAATTACACTACCCAGGGTAAGTAGTTCCAAACTCTTTATTTTTTGTGTTAGTAAAATTACAAATGGAAAGACATGTTTCAAAAATGGCTCTTTTGGAAGTACTTAAGGAACCTTATTCTCATTGTTTCTAAGATGCAGATTGATGTGACAGAGTTAAGTTACAACAGCTCGACTGAATACAATCTGGAAAATACTGTAAAATACTGTGTGTATAATATCACTTCAAGAATGCTTAATATATAACTTTGAAGTGTTAACGACATTGAAATGTGAAATGGCACAGTCGAACATTCCATTCATGTTTGGCGTAACGCATCGTACCAATTGTAAGTTAAGAGATTCCAGTTATGCACAGATAACTCAGGTAGATGTAAATGGTCGAGAACAGGAAGTATAGAGAAAAAACCAAACTGGAAGGTCTGCAGCTAATGTACCAATTTAACCAGTTCTTGACACTGTTTGCACCCATCCTTTGTCTCCTCCTCCATGTGGAAGTTTCCAAAAATATATATTTGCATCTTTATGCACTCAGTTAATCTGCAGAGCAGTGCTGCTGGTGGGTGTGAATAGTTTTGAGAGAAATGTTTAGCTGTGACATCATAATAATATATATATATATATATATATATATATATATATATATATATATATATATATATATATATATATATATATATATATATATATATAAATGAAAATCGTAATGAGTTGGAAAATCAAGAACAGTGAAAAAACTTTCAGCTTCCACCGGGATTCGAACCACAGGCCTTCCGCTCTGTACGCGGACACCCTAACCAGTAGGCTATGGACGCTGATTGTATGTCCAGAGGTTCGAAACCGGTAGGGAAGGTCGTAATTCCACTGTAGGCGTTTGCCACCTGTATCGAACAATACTAGTTCTGTTTTTGGTGACATATTTTGCCTTACTCTAGAGATCAAACATGATGCTGACCAACTCGAAATCATTTGTCATTCCTAAAGCCGGATCTCGAAAGAGATACTTTGAACAGACTTTATGTTAATGCAATGGAGGTAAACGACAAAGGCAAATGAATATATATAAATGAAAATCGTAATGAGTTGGAAAATCAAGAACAGTGAAAAAACTTTCAGCCTCCACCGGGATTCGAACCACGGGCCTTCCGCTCTGTACGCGGACACCCTAACCACTAGGCTATGGACGCTGATTGTATGTCCAGAGGTTCGAAACCGGTAAGGAAGGTCGTAATTCCACTGTAGGCGTTTGCCACCTGTATCGAACAATACTATATATATATATATATATATATATATATATTACATATATATATATATATATATATATTTATATTATTATATTATTATATATATTATATTATTATGTCATGATAGTAATTGGACTGACAGAAATATTAGTGACATATGTTATAGTTATTGAACTGTAAATGATGGCAGTGTTCATCAATTGTACTGGTCTATATTTTTCTGTTTTCTCTTCTAAGATGTTGCAACTACAGATCCAGGAGATGAGACCACCCAGGGTATTTAAAGCTGTTTTTCCTCTCTTCTTATATTCACAAGATTGCAGGGTTGCTATGACAGTGTGTGTTTTATTTGAGAGAAATATTAACTGTGACATATGTTAATATATGGTGCTATAGGTATTGAATTGCAACTAATGGCAGCCGTGTGGTAAAAAAGAAAAGGGGCAAAAATAGGCTGCCGCTTACTTTAACAAAGAGTTTGTGAAGGTAACTATAAACTTAAAAGAAAATTGCAGCATACCAAATTTCTGTGGGACTTTATATACAAGATACATACAAGGAAGTTTATCGTCCTATGTAATGCAATCATTTGTCTCGATTTTGTTAAACTTTTGATACTATTTGAGATTAAAATCCCCTATTAATGCAAATCTTTAGCAATTGACTTTAGAAAAGTTTCTCTTCAAGTAATAAAGAAAATGATTAAAAAAAAAATCCATTAATAACATACAGCAAAAGTGTCAGCACAGCAACATGTTTAGATTCAAAAGGAGACCATCATAGTTTCATACTTATCAATGTTCAAAAGGTGGTAAATTCTAACAGGCTCACTTATTAGTTTGATCAATTAAAAATTAAGTTTTAAAATTTGTCCAAAATTTTCAAGCAAATGCAAGCTGTGCTGTTTTAATTGAAGCCATTAAATGTTTGACAGCATCATCCATGCTTGACTAATGAAGGGCAAATGACTACATATGCTGTCTAAAAATTAATCCTATTACCATATATAATATTAATGCATATCATATCTAGTAATATTAAATTATACTTGAAACAATATCCTTGCTGATCTCATCTCAAAAGTAATTTCAAAAGGTAATGTGCACTATTTCGTATCATCTGCTTTCATTCTGGATTTAATGATGTTATTAACTTGGATGCTTTTCTGTCTTTCCAAATTATTATTTTTTTCTTGTATTTGCTTCTCCCTTTTCCTTCCACCATGTTGCATTCAGCTGAGCAAAGGTTAATACTAATGTATGTTGACTCTCCCCTGGTTGAGAACCTTCAGGATCCAGTCGTTGTCCAGATTCAATGGCTATTTTCAGAACCGGTTGAAAGCTTTTACGTCTCTATCAGTTGGGGAGATGGAAAATCCAGTGAGTTTTAATGGGATATTAAACCAATCTCGTTCACAATTTCAGATATAATACCCAAAGTTAATATGTAACCCCATAGCTGTTTCTAATTGTGTTTCAATTTTTCCCCCCTTTTTCACAAGTCTTTAATACAAAATAGCCAACATGTGCAAACTTGATGTTGTTTAAATTTATTTCTATTTTATTGAAGCTGCTTTAATAGCTTTGATAACAGGACTTTCGTTATCTATATCCCTTAATATGTTCTTTGTAAATTGTTTTCTACTGTAATGTGTCTTATTTTACTTCGTTCAAACAAAAATTACATAATTTTAGAATTGTAATGAAATCTCTAATACATAATCTTTCTGAGAATAGCTTTCAAAAAGAAATTTTTCTTGAGATTATCGTCTCCAAACTACTTCTTAAGATATCTTGGAGGATCAATCAAGACAACTAAAGTTCTTATTGAGGATTGAAAATGACTGAAATGATAGAAAAAATAGAGTAGCATTGGCATATTATTGTTTTTTCAATTTAATAAACAGCCTCTATTTGTGTGCAAGATTCATCTTTGGAGAGTACAGTAATGGGTGTGTGTTTTCAATATTTTCCCCTTAAAGGACTAGTTCAGGTGTCACAAATGTTCATCTTATATGAAAGAGGACAATAAAAGAAACCTAATAGTGAAGAAATTATTCAAATATCTTTTTCCATTTACAGGTAGGAGATATTAAATTTTTAAGTTCTATCTGATTGTGTAGAAACTGCTGAAATCAGACTAGTCCTGAAAAGTCTTTATTTCATTAAAATATTTTGTAAGATTTTATGACTTACAACCAAAAGATACGTTAGGAAATTTCATATGTGTCAAGGGAAGTATTTGAGATTTAACATCTGAAGAATGTTTGATAATATTTTTTTAGATTTGTGACAAAAAATGTAATTATTTTTAATAAAATATATTAACACATGTTAAGGAAGTGAGGATGTGACATCACACCCTCACAGCTAGTCTTTCTACACCAGTCATTTGCAAAGAAATTTTGAAATCTTCAAAGTGTGATATCTCCTTAACAGAGCATGCTATCATGTTAGTTTCTTCACTGTTCTGTTGGTCTTTTTAAGCTCTTTCATACAAGATAGACAGACATGTCTGTGAAGGAGAATTCCTTTCGCAGCTACTGTATGATAAGCTGTCACTGAAATTTACTTTTCTCTTATGTTCTTAGCGAATGAATCGGTACCAGCTGATTCGTCAGGCGATCATTCTTTCGGTCATAATTACGACTCTTGTGGATGTTTCAAGGTAGCTGGGGAGGTCACCGGCGATGATCACCAGCTGTTTTACCAAGAGATGGATGTTTGTGTGATGGATAAGATTATGTCCATAGACATCAACGTCCAAGATGAAAATGGAAGAATTATGGGTGAGTGTCGATTAACATTTTTATCTGAAAATGTTACAGAAATTATAGAGGTCGTGCACATTGATCATTTACCAAATTCAACATTTACTATTAATCTGCTGCACGTTTGAAAAGCTTCTGTCCCTAAAAGGCTCCAATCATGTGCATTTGTGCGGCCAAATGAAAATAAAACCATGCTGAATGTAAATTTGTCAGAGTGCTTTATTTTCAAGGGAAACGAATCCCTTTCTGACTCCAACCCCAACATTTCCCATCCTCCTCCCCTCTGCCCACAGAAACTCATGACAGCTTTGTGAATTATGTCCTGATATCTATCTTCTTTCAGAATCAGGTTCATCTGTTGGTCATAATATCTCAGTGGTACTGTCAGCTTCTGTCACACCAAGCGATACCACATGTCATACATTCTCCTGGGATCTCTTGGGACCGGACAACACCAAACGGTCCAGTAGTGCAGAACTTCTGTCCTACCATCTCAGTCAGTGCGGAACCTACACCCTTACTGTCTTAGTCCAAAATGAAATTTCAGTAGAAAGGAAGAATTTCTCAATCTATGTCACTTCAGAGATGACCGTGGTCTGTGATTCTTGGTCAACTGTCCGAGTCCCTGTGACATGCACTTTGGAAATGGAGGGATGTAAATTTGACCTTCGGCCGGAAGTCGACTTTGGTGACGGATCAACAGGTGTGCTTGTCACCATGGAAGGTTACAGTAAGAAAGATGCCCATTATACCTATGAGAACATAGGGAAGTACAATATAACAGTGAGGATTGGTAATGATGTTCAAGCTACAAGAATGGTAAGTTGACTAAAGTTTGTTATCTATAACATAGCTTCCCGTTACCACTTTGTTACATTCTCAATTTAATCTCATTGCATATAGTCAGCTTTAAAGATGATGAACAACCTTTACATTAATTAATTAATGAGTTGATCAATAAATATTACAAATAAACAATTTTACAATTTTAAATGGATATGAATCATAACTTTACGGGAAGTACAGGTGACATTATCAGTGGATGCCTAAGATATGTAAAAAAGGAAAGATAATTGCACGAAAGCTATGAACATATATTCAATTTATACTCTATTTCCACTTTAGGTTACAATCACTGCAGGCAGTCTTTGCTTGCTAACTTCAGCATCCATTAGAGATATTTCTTTTGATGCATCGTCACCCTCCATAATACCCTCAAGAAGTTCAGTGGTGCATCTTGGGTCCACCATTGAGATGGCGTGTTCCCTAGAGGTGTTGCTAGTTGTCCAATGGGAGTTGCATGTCGTCTCAGCCGGGTCAGTGGATGAAGAGGTTCACATTTTACCTGCAACTGTGTTAGCGAACCAGACAGACCTAATAATACCTCCCATGACACTCAAAGTCGGTAACTACAGAGTTCTTCTGCGAGTCAGTTTGCAGGACGAGGATGGAGATACTATTAGAGGAGAGGATGCAGAGGGCTGGATGGTGGTGGAGAGAAGTGACCTGGTAGCACATATCGATGGAGGATCACAAAGAACTGTGGGTATGTTACGTATTATAACTGTTATCTCAATGATAAACATAAGACCTTCGGGAACCACAGTGGAAATAAGTCTGCTGGACAGACTGTTCTGTGGTATCCCTTCACCAAGTGTCTTGTTTTGTCTTTGAATTTAAGTGTGAAATAAATGAACTGAAATCAACTCTTGCCTCTCATTGTTGTGTAAACCTTAATATTGGGGACTTTAGATAGAAATATTTAGGTTTCTTATAATATAATGGTGAAGGACAATGCCTGTGCCAGCAGTTTGTTGAACACTTTTAGACCTTGACATTAGTGGTAAAGGATACCAAATACTTGAGTCAGTTGTACATGTCCATATTATAAATAAGACATTGAGCTGACATGTAGGAGAAAGTCTATATACAAGGGATGTGTGGGACGGTTGTCTATACTCAATTTTTTATTCTTATTAAATTAAACAAAAGTGGTGCTTCATGTGTCAGAAGTAAGGATTTCTGGTTTTTTTTTCCGTAGATTATGATTTGGCTGGGGAACAAGCAAGGTGGGAATGGTGGCAATACATGGTGATGAAATGAATGAATTGTTGGAATGTTTGGAAATTTTAAAATTTTCATTAATCTGCACAACCGTGACCTAACTTTGACTTCTCAGGTAATAAAGATGTTGCAGTGCCATGACTCAGAGATCGATGACAGGTTCAGGTGTTCCAAAATGTCTTTAAATGGGGAAAATTTGATTACATGACCCATGTATTACCTTGCAAATATCAATCTGACCATTCAGAAATTAATTAAACTTTTGTATTTGTATTCACATGAACACCTCATCATAACATGTAAAGTATGTGTTCCTTCTGTCTTTTGTCATTTATGATCTATGTGTGACTTTTGTTTAAAGGTCAAAGCTCGGCCGTTATCTTAGATGGCTCATCATCGCATGATCCTGATTTTGGGGGCAGTCCTCAATTTGATCCTGGTTTGGTTTTTTCTTGGTCCTGCTTGCCGGGAGAAACAGCTCAATCAGAATATGGTAATTAACAGTTGAATTGTTTGATGTAACTTTAGATAAAAAATGGAGGACAAATGACAAGAAATAAACTATGTGATGGTCATGGCATATTTGAGATCTAAACTGGATATCTGAATAACGTTGTAACTTTCATGGCAGTGTTTGTTTGCAAGCAATATCTAGGAGATGTTTATTTGAACATCTTTAAGAAATAATAATAATGACATGATAGCAAGCTTGGTTTAGTCTTATACTGTTGGCTAATGTGTAAAACAATATTTAAGATACCATGTACATTCTCATCCTAAAGAGATTAGTAGGTTGGTGTCTGTGTGTGCATGTGTGTTGGATCATATATCCACTTTTGTACTGTGACATTAACTAATAATTACAGTTTAAGAATACCTGATTGAAGGAAACAAAGAGAAATGGATAAAGTCAGGTAATATTTTAGATTGTAAGGAAAAACAGCAATCACATGCACATTAAGGTTTTTTATCAAAGGTATATATAAAATGATATTTCAATGTCCAAAATTGCCCTCATGGTTTACATGTAACCTTGTTCATTCTCTAGCAATAAAGGAGATTACCTGTGATGGATCGACTCTCTCCAATCGCAGTGTATTTGTCATATCTAAAGGGTCAGTCGATGCTCCTCAGACATTAGTCTTTCAACTGAAAGTGGAGAAAGGAAACCGCTCTGCTATCGCACGTCAAAAACTAGTGTTTGTCGCTGGGAACTTACCACAAATTGCTGTGAGGTACGTAAATGTACAAAAGATTGTATATTTTGATGTAACTTGATGAAAATCTGTCTATCTTCAGCTACATTGGTCCAATTGTTTTGGTTAATGCAGTGTTTTCTTGTCGTTGTTGTTGTTATTGGTTTTCTGCTTTTTCTGTCTGTCTGTCTGTCTGTCAGGTGCATACAGAATTGTGGGTCTTACCTGATGCAGTCGAGTAACTTGGTACTTCAAGCTTCCTGCTTGAACTGTCTGACCTCAGAGGGTGATGATATCTCTTACTCCTGGAAGATCTATCGACAGGAAGAGAATGCAGCAGGAAAGAGAGTGAGAAATTTTGACTGGGAGGAAAATTCATCAACCGGACGGAATCAAGAGTATCTCGTCATCAAGGGGCAGGCCTTGGTGGAACTCGAAGCAGGGATGTATTATTTGGAAGCCTCAGGTAGGATTGGAGAAGAGTAGACAAAACAGAGTGATAAATAAGAGAAGGTGGTATTTTAGAGTGATGTTAGACTGCATTTTAGTTTGGATATGTCTTACTTTCAAGTGAAAGATAAAAGCAAACTTTTGAATGTTAGAAATGTTAAAATAGCTATTCCAGTTTTCATTATTAACTTATGTTTTTATCTTCTGAATGCTCCTTTTAGTCTAAATTGATGATGATGTTTAGCTATTCAATGCAGGCGTTAAATATTAATGTTCATCCAATGTTTCCAAAACTCTTAACAATTCAGCAGAACAATATTGTTTGTTGACATTCTGTGAACAACAGAGCACCCTTGGGTGGTATTTAATAACTTTTCCTCAATGCCAAATTGAGGCCTATGGTCTTATGTTTTCCCATTGACTTTTGTTTCGCATTTGAAGAACTGACTAAGTGACTTATAGTCCAAATGACAGGATGTGAAAATTTCATGAGTATGTGTCAGTCCTTTTAAAGCAGTTCAAAATTTAATTAATGAGAACTGAGATGGAGAGAGTGATATTGAAGAGAGAGAGGAAGTGGTTACAAGTACATATGTGCCTAGACTAACAGCAAAATAAAACTAGAGTAAGAAAAGGCAGCACGAAAGGTCTTTTGAATACTCTCATAGAACATAAGTAGCAGTAGTGGTATTAATTCGTATCATTATAGTACAATTGAACAAACACCTGTCAGAATTTCACCAGGACATGTACCCTCCCAATAGTACAGTCCTCATGTATTGATGAATATTGCCAACAGCTAGATAAAGCTTAAACAGTTTGTTGAGCAGGCTAGAGAATACTTAAAACTACGGAACCGATCAAGTAAAAATGTTCTAAACAACAAGCTTCTTCCAGATGGAACAATCATACCCAGAGACGTACACTGCTTGGACAGTGGCAGCTAATGTAGAGATCATTTTAAGCAGTATTCCTGACAGCATTTCAACTTAAAGGTATTGAAGACTCGCCCCAAACCGCGTGCAGCCATCTAAAAAAGTTAACTTTGCGTTGCTTGCAAGTGATGTTTTGTTCGTGTCGCTACAAAATGCAGACAGTAGTGAAACGTGATACCTTACTTGTTATCTTTAGCTGGACCTGAGATGTCGATTGCTGTATCGTTTGTACACTGTGATGTGGGTATTGACCGCAGCTGTATGTACTGACTGTACACTAGCGTCTAATTACCGACGGTAGCAAGCTGTGTGTGTATTTTCTGGGTTCGATGGTGGTGTCTAACTTCTGTTACACCTCATTTGAAACTAGGTCAGATTACCGGCATTAGACCTTTCTTTTTGCGAGAGTCTTCACACCCTTTAAATAATCATAAGTATTACAGGATTACACGACACTGACAGCATCAAACCAGAACAAATTTTCCTCGGTAAAAATAGCTCGCAACAGAAGTGATAATGGTAATATGAATGTTAAATTGACTAATTTAAATAATTGTTAATTTGTATGTATGGGTTGTAATACATCAAATTCATATGAATTTCTTAAGTTTTTCTTCCTCTTCATATTACACCTTTGTATCTGATTCTCTTAATGTGAAGTAAAGGCATAAGACAGGTACATATTACTTGGTGAATTTTTCTTTTTTTCTTCACCTGATTTGATTTTGAAGGTACTCGTGAATTGGAGACTGGCAGAACAGAATATAGCTTTGGTATCAGCACCCCTCCAGCAAATGGTTCATGCCGTGTATCACCTAGGAATGGAACGGTCCTAGAAACACGGTTTACTGTCCTGTGCGAAGGCTACGTGGATGACGACCACCAACCTATAAGCTACTCGGTGTACAGAACTGACTTTAATGGATTTGGTAGGTTTCCCTCTCAAAGTCAATCAGAATTAAAGCTTGGCCCAATATTTTCTACATCTCCACAAAACACTTCCTGTGAACTGTATGAGTTTTCTTTGTACCTATGGACAGCAGTGAACTATAATGACTGCTGTGAAGTTTAAGGAGCTTCATTGTTTCCTTGCATAAACTAGGGTTACCAGATTTTACATGGGGACTGGGGCTAAATTGAGGGGCTATCCCTCAGCTGCCTTAATTTAAAGGGTATCTACATGAAAATGGTACCATGCGGATTTGAAGTAAAATTGTTTGTTCTGAATGTGAGATGAGAATGGGTTCAAGGACTTACTATTTGCAATTGTGCCTTTCTGTGCTACATGGCCAAACCGCTCTTTAGAAATGCTGCAGCAACATTTCACTCTTTCTCATTCCAAAAAGGTACAGTTAGCAGGTAATAGTTTTACGTATAAGTAGGAAACTTCAGCAGCCCAGATCCTTCTATGCAAGAGAAGCCTAGACTATTTACATCGCCCATATGAAAGTGTGTGTTACGTCTGTAGTCTCAAGTGTTACTCGTTGTCTCTGCAAAGACAACGGGTTGTCTCAAGATTTTCATCACCTGTTATGGACATTAATATTAGAAGAAAATAAAAGATAAAGAGAGAAGCTGTTATTCGAACATTGTGAGGACAAATTTAGCGGCAGCCTCAAACCAGCTGCTTGATCCCAAAGAGGTGGCATGAATCTTTGAACATGACTGTTTGAATTAGCAATGGATATTGAAATTTACTGTTGCAGACAAAAGTTTTGCTATTGTAATTGTGTTTAACTGCTTCTATAAATGTGTTCAACTCAAACGTACAATTCTGTGTGTAATACAGACGTTTAACTTTATATTCTTCCTGTATTTTTGTTAATTTTTAATTTCACTTATTATAGATGTTTTTATTCATCTTCAGATACATTGATATCATCTTACAAGAGTGCCAGTTCACCCTCCTTTTACTTACCTTTGGGTAATGAGAGTAATAGCTTCATTGTACTCCTGAGGGTGAAGGTGTCAGATGTGTACGGCTGTAGTACATATTCATCCCTCAGCGTAAAGGTAAGACGTTCAGCTATACAAGTAAACTTACTTCACCTATTGTACAATTACCGTCAGCTTGCGTTTCTAACACTAACCTTTACATACGAATATTTCCATTTCCATTTTGTATCATTTATTGCCCAAGCCACATGAGTTATAATTTTATATGTCATGATTACTAATTAAATATAAAGTTCCAATTATTGATGTTTTTACATGTTTCTGTCCATATGACTGGGGTGGGGAGTACCTTAAAGTGTTAAAAAAAAATCAGTTTTGTATTTTTTAATTCCCTTAGAATCATTAGGGAAACAGTCCCCTTACAGCGAAGTTGCATTCCCAACCCGACCTCAAGCGGGGGAGCTCGGGTTGGGCTTATCTCGAGCTTCAGCTCTGCTTACACCACTTATCTTAACCCTATCACACGGACCAACGAACATGCGGTTTGCTCGCGGCATTAGCTAGTGTGTCAGCTATATGCAAATGATCAACAAATAAACGTTGTTCACAGGCATGCACAGCTATAGCTACAGGCGTACATACAGTACTCGCGACATATGATCGTATGAAGTGTATTCCGTGTCTTAGTTCCCTTTAGCTGCCGGTTCGGATTTTCGTGATTTTTATTCACCGGTTCCTGATTTTTCCGCGTCTGGCTTGCCTTTAATACATAACACCAGACGACCGCTAATTTTCATAACCGACGCTTGGAAATTTCCCAAACGTTACTACATCCAAACCTGAGATTTTCATGTGCCCCGAATCCATAGCTGTCGCATTAGGCCTAACGCTATGTTGTAACATTGAGAAACCGGCCTCTGAATACGGTCTATATTTTTGTTCAAATTAATGCTGCACAAGTAAATGCAATTTTTTATTATTAGAAACATCATTGGAGTTGTTTTTAGTTCTTATCATTCCTTTATATCAATCTGGAAACGTTAAACAGTAATCCTACACTAGTTACGTTGTCACTATTTACTTAGTTTGATTGGCCTAAGCTTAAATTTCTAATTGAGCTTGAATGGAGTTAATAATAGTGACGAACAAGGATGTTAAACACTAAGTTCGGCATATTTTTTATTTGTTCATAAACGGAATTATATTGAACATAAGTACAAAATAACGTCGGAGTGTAAGAATTAGGTATTAAAATTAACATTTTAGTAAAGATTGAAGATGGATGATTTGTTTGAGATACTTTTTGAGATGGAAAGTTTGGGTAACTATTCTTGGCGCTTTTCGGGCCATTAACACATCTAGTAGGTTAGGCCATTCGCTATTCATAAACACATGGTTACTTGGTACGGACAATCGTCATCTTTTTTATCTTTGGAAATTTTTTTTTTGGAAATCCTTTTTCTTTTTCTTTTTCCGCGAAACTCCTGAGGTGGTTTAGTAGGGGCCTATACATACACAAGGATACATACAAGCCTTTGTTACATGCATGAGAAGAGTTGCATTAAGTACAATGTACCAATTTTGAGGGAAGATAGGCTATTTCATTACTAGGGTTGTGCGGGATCCCGGTAGTCAAGTGAATACCGGCATCCCGATCCCAGCTTTGACTAACCCCGATCACAGTGCAATGTGTAACTACTACCGGTATTGGGAGAACAACTGGTTATTACATTCGTTTCGGTATCATTCCAGGGAATCCAGGACATAATAAAAGTATCTACGTGTTACTATTTAAATTAGAGAAAAGAAAACACGTTTATTTCTGGTTCCTGTGTTCTTAGTTTGAATAATATCTTATCAATTTACGCACTGGCCTAGACATATTAACGAATCAACTTTTCACGTAGTAATTTGGACCTATAGCCTACACCAAATATCGAACGTTAGTGAACTCAGCATGTTATGAGACCTCAAAGTTATTCAGAAATTTTCGTTATTTATTCTTCCTTCAAACGATGATTGTGAAGGTTCCCATGTACAAAATCTCACCCTTATGCATTTCACCACATTTTGTGATAATAATTATAACGATTGAATAATTTTTGATCCAAAACCGAAGGGAGCATATCAAATTAAATCCATCTTCGCACGGGACTGTATATTATTATAGCATAGGGTACGGTACTGTTACACACTGCTGTTCGGTACTTGAAGTTGATGCTGTAATGAAATGGATTCGTTTATTAATGCGGGGGGGGGGGGGTTCCACGATGTCATTTCTAGTTATCTTTCGCTACTTTTTTTATTTTTAAGAACTTTTGTACGAAGATTGATATTGTACGTATTGAAAGTATATTTTCTGGAGTAAACAACAGCCGATTAACGATATAAATAAATCTGTACTATTCTTATATATGTAGTTTATAATCCCGTATTTATGTAGCCCCTAAGTTACATTATTGTTGTCTGAAGTTCCAAACAGGTGGGGACTTGTTGATAGTTAAAAACTTTTCATTGTGAACTTTTAAACTTAAAGTATTAGTAGTAAGTCGAGTCCTGTCTTTCCGACATGCTTAGTGATTCCCGTTAAATTAAATTGAATTTAGGTAAAAATTCATGCAAACTAGGTAGGCATCGGCCGATCCTAATTCTAAGCCTACATCGGAAAGTTACGCCGTATACACCTCGCAAGAAAACCACGATAACCTTGAATGAAAAAACAATATTTTGCACTTGAAGATCTGTCTTCCCCCAAAATGCAATGATAAGGTCTAGACTCAGTACTTCTTGATACATTGAGTTTCCAATTACTAGTCAAAAACATTTTCTGGAGAAAAAAAACGTAAGATATTTTTCACAAAAATTGATGATTAGATAAGTGCTTCCTCACAATCAACGAGCCGCCCCGAAATTCGCTCCCCTTACGTAAAACTTCTATATATATTACACGTGGAAAAACACGAGTTTTTACACACATAATTCCCATTGACATTGGTCACGGCCGACATAAGTAGGTCATCGACATTCGAACTTGGCAACTTGCCCAAGTTCATCGCACCATGGGAACGACCCAACAGATTGAACATTATGTTACATTTTCCCGCCATCTGGACGCCGATTGTAAATTTTGGTGTAATATGCAAATTATGAATGGTACTGCCCTTGGTTAAAACTTAAAACTATTGCGACACATACAAATTTTGGGAAACTGTTGTATAGAAGAAACTTTTGTATCAAATGTAAAGTACTGTATGGTAGGCCTACTATAATTTATAAAAGACGGTTTTCCTCAGGTGATAAGGAAAAGGGATGTTTCGGTGAACTCGATCTCTTTGTATAGTACTTGGATACTTAAAATGACCATGCTGTACATGCAGCTTCTATTTCTCTTTAAGTAAGCTCTACTTAGCATTGTTATCCGTTGTGGATCTTTATTGGAATAAATACGAAATGTATTTTTTGACGCCAGTATTTAACGTTAGGCCTAAGCATTTCTTAAATTGTTGACTGAGCTTCAAAATCCATTTTCAAAAAGTCTGTTTTCATGAAGGTTTTGTAAAATCGACATATAGCTAGGGTAGGGAAATATTAACGGAAGTGGTTCTATTATACAAATAAAATACATGTTTCTCGTACTGAGATCTGAAGGGAAAAAATGGGCGGCTATCGTTATACTAGTTTGGAATATGTGGCAACCTTTACGTGATTTCAGAAATGGCTCTTGTTCTTGGAAAAATGACTCCCAGTCATTATTCATTTTCTTATATTAATGTTCTTATTATTTATTGTATATTATTATATTTTTCATTTCACTATTGGTTATGATACTTCAGGTCCTCGGGAGAAGTTAGCTTTACGCTAACCGAGTTAAATATACGGAGATTTGATCACGGGTGCCAATTTGTATCTACGGATCCCCTTATAACATTCAATGCTAACAGCATCCTCCTATTCTTATGAGGCGAATAGCACATAATATCAATAGGATGGTCGGAGGGAGGAACCTTAGATTATGAAATTGTGTTGCGGGCGCTGAGCGAGTGTATGGAGGGCCCGAATGCCCGACATTTTTTATTTATTCGCATTTTTAGCCAGGGTTGCTTATTCAGCAAAAGCTGATTTCCAATAAGGCCCTGCTTTTTACATTCAACGTTATACATAAAAAGTAAAACATAGCAATACAAAAACAATTAAATGTACATATACAAAACAATTAACGCTGTAAAGTGGAGACAACTACAAAAAAAATGGAAATAAAAGAATTATCAAAAATTGGGCTTGCAAATAATAACTGGAAAGTTTTGGAAACCAACACTATGCTAGTTATTTCAACATGCACGTTGAAACTTTCGATACCCAAGAGCTGATATAATGTAATAGCTGAACAAAGCCCAGGAAGCAATATAAAAAAAAAATATTGTAAAAAACAGCAAATAAGATTCATAATGCAAAGTTATCATTGTAATCACTCTTTGGTGAAAGGATTAGTGTGCCTACGACATGAAATTGAAACACAGTAGAAGACTTTCAGTTTATCTCAAATAGTTTTCCATCCAGTTCACATGCATCATGGACTCGCAATAACATAAAGAATATAATTTTGCCCTTCAGCTATGTATTTGCCAGGCATAAAGCTGACACATCAACCTTTTGTTTAACTGCCTTTATATAAGCAGATACAAGAAAACGGACTGAGAAAGATTGTATTTTAACAGAGTCGGTGTTGTTTCACAAGGGCGTAGGAACCGGGGGCTGGGGGCGCCAGCCCCCCCCCGCACCCCCCTGTGAAAGATATGGAGGGCGGAAGTATCATTCCGCCCCCCTCCCCCCGCTTCGCTTTTCTGTCATCCTAAATCTGTGTTATTATTTATATATTACATAGAAACATAGTTACAAGATAGTTGAGGTCTTGACATGTACAGAGATGAGTTTTAAATGCAAGTCTTCCACTCAACACAGTACACGTTAAGAAGTCAATATCATTTCAGCTATGCACTCTATACTGTCTTGATTGCTCATTGAAGTGCATATAATCCCTTATGTCCTGTGAAACTGGTTTAATTAAATTAGTTCGCATAAGCGATCTTGTGGTCATTCTTATCTTGCTCATCTTACAAAACCTGCTCAACCATGTGTGGTATAGCCAGATAAGCAGCCACTTTGCAACAATTCAAGTGGAAAATTTTGCACCTTCGGTGTAAGGGGACTGTTTCCCTAATGCAAACAAAAGGAGATAATGAAGCTCTAAGAATAACTAATTTTTCAGAATAAATACTTTGAAGTGTTCTCATAACATCTGTAGTTCTTCATTTACAAATTAAACATAACTTCATTTTTGTAGGTTTTACCCATATTAGCACTATCAGGCCAAACGTTAGGGGAGCGTTTGGTGAATTTGACATCAACATCCACGGGCATGCTGGGAAATCTCCTTACTTCTGGCAATAGAGAAGCAGCCAATCAGATGATGGTATCCATGGCTACCATCCTGAACGATGTATCTCTGAAGGATGACAGTGACGCTATAGATATAAACACCAGAGTTCAGGTAAAGATTGTCACTGTTGGTGGCACTGTGTAAAAGCAGGTGTATACATCCAGAACATTAAGAAGTAACTGGTTTTTTTGTAAAGGACTTATGTTGTCCTTTATTATCAGTTCATATTTATGCTGGAGGATCTAAATTTAACAGATATCTTTTTTCAAGAGCAGAATCGTTACATTTATTTATAAGATTGTCTAACAGGAAATACATTCTTCAGGTTACGATCATCGCAATCAGATACTGCTAGAATTAACTGTGTGTTGGAATGAGTATAGAGAGAGGGACAGATGGGGGGGGGGCGGCGGGGGGGGGACTGACAAAGATGGTGTAGCCTTTTCTTAAAGTTGCTCACATTTTCTGTAAAGTATAAGCAATTTGCACGTACACCCTTTGTTTCCACAGATTCGTGACACTTTGATCAAGTCACTGTCCACCATGACTGTGCAGTCATCTCAAGATGTGCTTCAGACGTCATCTTCACTGAGCTTATTAACCGAGGCCAGTCAAGAGATCTCAGCAGACACACAGGTTGGTCTTCAACCCTCTTCATGTTATGTATATTTATGAATTGTCTTCATAAATACAATATTTAAAGTACTAGTTATTAGCAATCGTTTCTATTGTTACAGATGGTACAGATGGTCGAAAGTTCAGCATGCCAGGTGGGTGTGAAGTATTTATAATATGCTAATGTAGAAAATGCAACCGGTAAATATAATCGTTGTTAACAGTACTAAGTGTGTCTCGGAATAACTGATTTCTGCATAATTTCCTTGGTGGCTGCAGTGTCAAATTCATTTCAACTGAATATTTTATCTAATAAGAAACAGAGAATAAATTAATCATTTAAGAGTGATTTAAAGATAGCAAGATTTGTTGAGTTCTTGATTTGAAGAGGAAGACTGTTAAACTTAAAGACTTGATATAAAATCACTGTTTTCTGCTCTTGAAGGTCAGAGCAGTTTCTGTCATATCGTCGATGATATCATACATGAAACAGGAGGGAGCATCGAACAATGATTTTAGCTCTCAAGAAGCCGAACCGGTTGTAACCATTCTCGCTACCGGTCTCTCTAATGTATTTGAAGCAGCTCTAAAAGATGAAGGTGACAATGATACAAACACTGAACATTCAACAGATTATTCACAGGTAAGGATTTCTCTGTTAGATAGCATGGCCCTGGGCTGTCCCAAAACTGTTTATTTACCCAGATCTTATTCACATGTTGCATTACAAATACTCTGAAGTTGGATCTAACAAGTTCTTTAATATAATATTTTGTGTTTAAAAACAAAACATATTTATTTCTATTGTCTTCCTTTAAGTCGTCTGAATATGTATGAAATATGATTCTGCTTATTGGATCATCCTGTATAAAAGAAGTACTTATCAATTATTCTGAACACTATCTTGTATATTTTATCTTTGGTTAATTTTTTGTTTGTTTTAATATTTCTATTGTTTTATCAGAGAGATGTTGTTCTGTCTGGGATTGGTACTATTGATGGCTTACAAGATATACTGGTGAATAATAAAGTACCTGGAGAGAAGGCTACTGCCATAAAGACATCTGTGTTTGGTCTCTCAGTGAGCAGACTATCCACCGATCAGGTGTCTGACATTCAAATCGGTACTACCTCCTTACATGGGATTGGTCAGTTTCAGTTACCTGACAGCAAAGAGTTTTACCACAATTTGACCAGAAACCAGACAGATGGAACAGTTGACATACAGGTATAAAGTTGCATACAATAGGTTTAGTTTGTGTTGTGTATGATTAAATTGCACTTCTTTATTTATGGAGTAGTCTTTTTGTTTGTTTGTTTGTTCCAGAAACTACAAATATCATATCTAGCATTTCCATCTGATACAGAATTTGAAAGTCAGCATGACTCTTTTTGACCATGACATTTTTCTTCTGATAATTTTTAATTTTTTAAATGTGACTATCAACAGTTGGTCATTTTGGAACATTTGCTCATAAATAACATTGGTATATTTTTCTTGATGTCATCATTTTTCAATTTAAAAACAAAATGCTGTGAAGTGTTATATATTTTAATTTGGTCTATTTTTACTGTTGGATAGCAATTGAAGCAAAGAAGTATTACTGTAGGTATTTGCTTAGGTCTTTATAATATTCTCTGAAATTAATATAATTGACATAAATCATATGTGCAGTAACTGATGAAAAGTTACTTTTCATTTCTCACGTAGCTGATAGAAATGCCAACTAATCCGTTTCTATGGGGACCAGAGAGTAAGTCTAGTCCAGTCACAAGCGGTGTTATGGGATTGAAACTGAAATCAAATCAAGAGGAAATTAAAGGTAAGTTTTTCTTTCTTTTTCTCCTGTTTCCACCAGATAATGTGATTCAGTTGAATTTGTAACTTTTTAAGAAGAAAAAAATTACAACAAAAAATAAGTTCATCCAAAAATTTTAGTTGTACTAATTGATGGTCGTTGTCAAAAATATTTCTGACTTTGATTTCGTAAAATGAATATATGGAATGATAACTGTCAACGCAATCATATTGCTTCCCTCAAAACACCAAAAAAAAAAAGATGCTTCATAGGCAAAGGTGGTAAACAGATATCATCAATAAAAGGAGAATGGGGAAATGAATACACCAAAGTGCTTTAAACGTTATACTTTTCAAATGGGTTTCTTTTCAGTGATAACACCCGCCTGAGACGAATATTTGCATGCTTTGTCTTTCAGTAAGTTTTACTTTCATCCTTCTTTTTCTTTTCTTCCTCCTTTTTTTGTGTGGCTTTTTTAGTTCCAAGACTAGATGAGAGTCCATTCACTATTATACTGAAACAACCCCCTCAGCCCCCTCCTGAAGTATTCCATGTCATGGCTGGGTCAGTCGTGGGATTAAATATTACCATGAGTGGTACGGTGGCTCATGATCTAGTACAGATCACATTGGTCCCTTCCACCTCGGGCATCCCAGTCTCTGGCTGTATCCATGGTAACGCTAGCTCAGACAACGGTGAGGATATTGACGACAACCCTTGTCTTGCAACATTCTCACTACCTCACCAAATAAGCGATGAAACTACTGCCAGCATGGAGTCCTTGTATACCTGGACGGGGGAAATCTCGTTACCAGAAGGTAATCTTGGAATTGCAATGTATTTTTTAAAAAAAGATTGTCTTCACTTAAAGGCCAGTAACATTTTGCCTCCAAACTATGCCTCAAAGTCAAAATAGTGGTCACTCATGTCAAAATTTCACCAGCATTGGACAACCACCCTCTCTGAGTCATCCATCGCCCATATTATTTGTTTTTGTTTTTGTTTTGCTATGAATTTAGGAGGCAATGCTGATGATGTTGAATAAAAGCTCGGTAGTTTTTCGAACACATTGAAAATCTTGATGAGGATTCAGTCACAAGGGTGAAACCTTTTTGATAAGAAATTTCTGAAAAATGATCTTGGTGACTGTAGCTGTGACAATGTACCTCATCATTATTTCGTCTAATTATCTAGAATCACTCTGTATATATATGTTGTCCATATACATATTAATGCATATTCATATGCTACCATGTCATTCTCTGTGATTGTGCATGGCTATTTAAAGTGTAGCTTCTCTATAAAAACTGTTTATTCGTTTGGCAATCAGTTGAAATATTACATCTGGAAGTTAAAGTGGGGGAATTACCTAGACCAGAAGATTGGCACAAGAGTGACCTCAATCTGTCTGTTTACTCGTCATCTGCTGGTTGCGTCTTCTGGGATGAAAATAACGAAACATGGAGCAGTCGAGGATGTTGGGTAAGTGAAAGTATCAGCTGGTTATGATGATAGTTTGGTATAAAAGCAGTGAAGACTCGCCCCAAACCGCGTGCGGCCATCTGAAAAAATTAACTTTCCATTGCTGTATGTACTGACTGTACACTAGTGTCTAATTACCCACAGTAGCAAGCTGTGTGTGTATTTTCTAGAATCGATGGTGGTGTCTAGCACTTCTGTAACACCTCATTCGAAACCAGGTCAGATTACCAGCATTAGACGTTTCTTTTTGCGCGAGTCTTCACACCCTTTAAGGCTGTGTCAGTTGAAAAATCTTGAGCTATTATTGAATCTTGTTTTGTGTGATTTATTCAGATGAATGTCAATTCTTTGTTTTTGAATTATAAATGTCTCTGTAGAAACACAGCCGGACATTTAAAAAAATGAATGCAGAGAAAAGGACAAAGGAAGCAAAATTGATATTAGGGTATATTGTGAGACCTGTTAAAGGCATATAGAATTAATGCAATAATCTCCATCTTAGAACAATCATAGATTAGATTTTAATTATTTAAATCTTTTGAAGGATCAGATCATCTACTTCATATATATAAAAATTTATAATAACAATATAACATAGCTAGTGAAAGAATGAAACACCAAGAATGCATTCTTTTGTTTTGATGGCTTTATCTTTATTATGAATTAAATGCAAAGTGGATGTATCGTTGATTAAGTACATGAATCATTATTAATTAATAATGAACATTTTTTAATGTGCCAGTATCGGTCAAAGAGAGCTCATGGCAAATGGATTAGTGTGAACATATTGAAAGTAGAGTGCATTGTATTACGTTAAGGTTAATTTGAATGATTGTAGCATAGCCTGTTAAAGGGAAGAATAAAATAATATAACTGTTTAGTTTTGTACTAGGATCTAAGTTTTGCCAGTAAGGATTATTAAACTTAACCCAGCGTTTATTGTGTGTAGCCTTACTTCCCCAGTAAACACCACTTTCAGACATTCTTGCACCTCCCTTTTCACAATTAACCCTGCTGCATGGTTATCCCATTTTTCAGCCGGGTCCCCGGTCCGACCCTTGGTACACCCACTGCTTGTGTAACCACCTCTCCTTCTTTGGGTCCTCCATGCTGGTCCGACCTAACAAGATTGACCTGATAGCCGATGCCAGACTCTTCCTGACATTCGTGGATAATCCTTTAGTGGTATCCACTGTGGCAGCCATCTTTGTAGGGTATCTGGTGGTAGCTATATGGGCCTACAGGAAGGATAAAATGGACACCCTAAAGGTGAGTGGAGTTTCAATCAAAGTCATGAGTAAGATCGCTTCTATATCTAACTTGTCAGAGATTCGAATAGCTAAAACTTTTAGAAATACATTAAAAAAAATTAGTGAAGAGCTATAGAAAAAAATTACACTGCAATACCAATATCAGCTTGCAAAAAGATATTGTCAGTTTAAAATAAATTATTATAATGTAGGTTTTAATATAATTAATTAATAATCTATTTCTATCTGTATTTAACTGTTGTGAAATTAAAAAAAATGAGTTAAAATATTTGTTTGCCATTGTTCTTTCATGCATGCTAGGACTGAATACTCAGAATGTGTTAATTAAGTACTAAATAATACTAGATTAATTAATGTTTATAGTTCACTGTGTTTTCATGACCATTTATTAAAGTTGCAACAATATTACCTCATCAGTACAAATTCCCCTCCACATATCAATAGTAAATCATACTCTTTTTTTTTTATAATATAGATATATTTGAATATTCACTTTCTCCGTTACAGGCTCAAGTAACAGTCCTTGCAGATAACGACCCGTACGATCACTACCGATACCTGGTGACCGTCGTCACGGGATGGCGCCGTGGAGCAAGCACGACGGCTAACGTCACCCTGACTCTGCACGGTACAAAATACGATAGTGAACCTCACATTCTGAGGAACAGTCTTCATCCCGTGCTGGAGGCTGGTGCCCACGATACCTTCCTCCTGACTACCAGGGGTTCCCTGGGGGAGGTCACCTCTGTCAGACTCTGGCACGACAATGCAGGAGCTCAACCAGAATGGTAAGAGCTGTGTATGGTTCAGATCAGGTCAATTGAGTAAAACCTCAAGAGTTAACTTTAAAGGCATTGAAGACTCGCCCCAAACCCCGTGCAGCCATCTGAAAAAGTTAACTTTCTGTTGCTTGCAAGTGACCTTTTGTTTGTGTCGCTACAATATGCACACAGTAATGAAACGTGATACCTTGTTATCTTTAGCTGGACCTGAGATGTCCAATCGCTGTATCGTTTGTACACTGTGCTGTGGGTATTGACCGCAGCTGTATGTACTGACTGTACACTAGTGTCTAATTACTGACGGTAGCAAGCTGTGTGTGTATTTTTTGGGATCGATGGTGGTGTCTAACACTTCTGTTACACCTCATTCGAAACTAGGTCAGATTACCAGCATTAGACGTTTCTTTTTGCGCGAATCCTCACACCCTTTAATCCATGATATAATAGTGGATGGACATTAGCTTCTAGACTGCTTTTTGATTTAATAGCATTTGGGGAATTACAAGGCAGGTTTGTCAAAGTTGCAGCTCCCAGCATTGCTATTTGATTTCTCCATATTTGACTGATTTGAGTACTACTACCCCAGTGTATCTGAAAAATTTAGCGAAGTGATCGCGAAGGACTATTGTCTTGCTACTTCCGCTGCGTTGAGGTTAGGAGCGTAAGTGAGACATCATAGCTGCCACAATGGGATGGAGAGTACAAGAAGGTCTCGAAAAAATAGACTATTTGAAATAAAGAAGGAAGTGAAGGCCCAATGGCTTCAACATCACTGTATTGTAACTGTGGCAAAGAGGTTGTTTCCTGAGCTGTTCAATCTGTAGTTGAAAACTTCATAGCCGGGATAGAGTAAAAGATATCTTGTATGATTGCAGTAACAGATGCAAGAGATCCCTCTTACTTATAAACCATTCTGGGCTACGTAGTATTCATCGATGACAGCCACATAGGTTGGGTCCTATCAAGGCCTAAGAAGAAGGGGGCAGTATACAACAAGAAATTAATTTGGCGGTCCAATCTGGCAAAGAAGTTGCTGGCTATAAAAAAATTTGAGTGATGAAATAAACAGAAATCCATGTGACTTTGAATCATGACTGGAAGGAGTAATGCAAACAACAAAGAATGTACTAGGAGACATAAAGTATGTTGTTATAAATTGATAAAATATTTAAAGCACTTTATCTGTTTCCTCTGTAAAGATTTATCTTTACCTCTTCAATCGTTTAACTCAGTGGATATCCCCTTTCCCCTCCCTCCCACCTGCCTCCCCCCCCAAATAAGAAAATCAAGGACTGTGTTACTTTATATTTAATTGAAACATTTGAATATTTCCAGGTATTTGAGTCGTATCATAATTCATGACCAGGAGATGGATTCACACTTTCTCTTCATCTGCAACTGCTGGCTGGCATCGACGATTGACGACGGCAGGATTGATAGGACGTTCCACGTGGCAACCCCCGAGCATCTCACCCGTCTAAGCAGCCTCTTGTCTTTTAAGGCCACGGATGACTTTCAGGACGGACATCTCTGGTTTTCCGTTCTCTCCCGTCCTCCTCGTAGTTCCTTCACCCGTCTGCAACGTGTCTCTTGTTGTTTCTCTCTGTTGATGACGGCCATGATGACAAACATCATGTTCTACGGCGTCCCAACCTCCCCCGGGGAGCAGGTTTTGGACTTTGGAGCCGTCCGTATCACAATCCAAGAAATAATCATCGGAATAGAAGCTGCTGTGATAGCATTCCCCATCAATTTTGTGATAGTCTCAATTTTTAGACATGCTCGCCCTTCCAGACAACATCATTCTTCTGAGCTGTACGGGGTAGGCCAGCAGGTAGCCTCGACAATCTCTACAGAATCGTCTGAGAGGAACGAAGACGCAGAAAGGAAAGAACCGACACAGAGCAGCGACATTTATGTCTGGATAGATGATTACACAGAGTCACTCATTTCATCTGCATCTCGTTGTTTGTTAACTTCTCCTGAGTTCCTCAGCACCGCCACCACGCTGGACCGTTCGTCAGCCGCATGCAAGGAAGATGCAGCAAGGAAGATGCATCCAACTTACCGTAGTCAATCCATTATCGGTGATTTGGACTCAAACAGAGAGCACAGCCAGATAAAGTCATTCGATGACTATTCAGAAGACTCGAAGGGATTGGTAGGCGAGTATGTCTGCCCTGACCCTATCGAAGGTGACAGTATGTCCCGAGACGGATTGGACGAGATGGGAGGCAGTGAAGAGGGTCATAACAGACTCCTTTACTCAAAGCTGGTGAGATTGGTGAAGGAACTAGAAACAATAGGACCAGACTGCTTTTCATCTGAGGCAGAGTACCAGACGGCTCTATCAGAGGCCAGGGCCCTGGTATTGACGGCATTATCGGTGCACACCCCGGTCAGTTCATCTTATGATACCAGCATCAGTGTAGATGAGGACAGTGTTCTGGACGGTACTCCCGGAGGAAAGGAACGGTGGTACTCGTGGCTGAGGAGACAACCTCAGAGATTGACGAAGAAGGATGCCAAGAAAGGTAAATGTTAGCCTGCAGTGGAGACAAGCTACCAAGAACTAGTAGGGAAATATAAATGGAAAGCACTTATTACTGTGGTAACCGCATAATAACATATTGCACCTGTGTGTATAATATGTGTAACTGCATGTGACAGATCTCTTTCCCTCCTGCAGTGTAAGGTATGAACTTGAGAACGAAAGTTTTCTCATCCCACTCTTTTCTGCTTCTTTTTGGACTGTATTTGAGCTTGAAACTGTCCATTGTAATTTCACAAGTCATTTTTAAACAGTTTAGCTGGAAGACTGGCATGCCCATCCCTCCGTTGTGATAGTTAATGAATTGTGTAGTGTAGTTGTTAACTAGCTATAGTGATTAACTAAGTACATATGGTGATTACTTCCTTAAAGTGACGATCAATGATAAGGTGGTAGAACTGTATAATTTCCTTTTATTTAAAAAAAATTGATAATTTCCAGCCTTTGTTTATTAATTAATATTACAAAGACTTGTATTGACAGCACATTCTCTCAGTGGTGTTTACTTACCATTGGCAAGGAGTGTCGGAAGAATACTTAATCTATGCTAGACAAAACTTTCATAAGATATCTGCTGGTCTTTCTCCTTCCACTAGGTATTCCTCACGTGTTTGTTTACCTCGGTTGGTTGCTATTGGTTGTGACATGTCTCGCGTCTGGTTACGTGACGATGCTGTACGGTCTCAAGTACGGCAAGCAGCGCAGCCTGGATTGGCTGGTATCGCTGTTTGTGTCGACGCTACAAAGCATCTTCATCACGCAACCTATCAAGATCATCCTCTTCGCTGTCATCTTGTCCATGATATTCAGACAGTGGGAGGTTGAAGACGATGGCGCTGTTCATTTAGAAGAGGAAGTGGAGGAGAAAGAACTGGGTAAATCTAAAATATTTAGGGAATCATTTATCTAGATAAGGTGTTATAAATGTGCAACTGTCGATAATTTCCAAATGTTAGTTGGTTTAAAGTCCGGCGATGGGGTAGGATTGTTTCTCTGTTGGAGAGAATTACCTGTAAGTGCCACCAAAGTATCTACTTCCCATGGCACGTTAGTACTATATTTAGGTTGCTATGGGGATATCAGGATTCATGCCTTGCGATAATGCAGTACATTTACTACTAAAGGAAAGTAAAATTGTCACTTCTCAGGGGAATCCCTCATCATGGTGGGTTTATTTGCATACCACAATATCTTGTGCAATATCATATTCACTTGCTGTAATGCTAGCAGAATTAAGTATTCCCTATAGTTCATAGATTATGAACTAAATTAAATTTTACAAAGTAATATTCCCAGGCAGGTCTGCTTAACTGTTTTGTCTATGAACATGGCTGTTGTTTGATATTTTGCCTCATTTTACCACTGAATTTGCAGACAATGCCGAACAACTCCATCGGGATCTCGTTCGCACCAAGAAAGACGACGTACGCTACCAGCCTCCCCCGAGAAGTGAGGTAGACAGCCATCGAAGACTCAAAGACCAAGAGAAGAACTTGTACGCTCTGTTAAAGGAGATTGGAGGATATGTGATGTTTATCTGGCTGTTGTTGATAATAACATACAGCAGGAGAGATAAATATGCATACTACATGACCAGAAATATCAGAAACAGATACTTTGATGGAAACAAACTCTACAACTTGGTAAGGTTAGATTTGGTCAGAGATTTTCTTTCTTGTCTTGAAATATTCTAACACTTTTGCTAAAGTCCTGCATGGTAACACTAGCCTCCGACAGATCAAAAGCCTTATGGTACCGTCAAATTGCTCCTTACTCAGATAATCATTTTGTTTTAGAAGAATCCTAAAAGTATCATTGAGAATATATTGCTCTTTAATTCTGAGAGCATATTAAGAATCGATACACGATCTCCCCGAAAAAAAAGTTACAAAGATCTGTATAGTTATCCTGCTTTGTGCATAGAACATCAGCTTTGAGTCAGTAAACCTCCCTCTCGGGTGGACCATAGACCTAACACTATTTCTATTTTATTCCACAATCTCCAAAGTGGTGGAGTGTGATTTCCCAGTTATCTTGTGACATATTTGGGTACATTAATTTACAATGTAACCTGAATTTCATGTAGATAAACTAGCCATTCCCCCAGATGACCCCCAAAGCTGATTGTGGTTGTCGATCTGAAGATAAAATTTGGTCGACATGGACGATCGGGTAACCGTTAAAACTTTGCACGGAGACTAAAGCAAAGGAATATAATTTGTCTTTTGTTGGATCAGAATTAAATACATCAGAACAAACTTTCTACAAACTTGAAATCAACAGCAATAAGGGAAACCAAATAATCTTTTCTTCATAGGAATATACTTTCAGCTGCACTGCAGCTAGTAGCAAAATGACTAGGCTAATGGTGTTAATTATTCTTGCACGAAACTCACCAAGCTGATATGGTCATGCTTTCAAGAACTTATAGTGACAGTATGAATGTATGAATAAACTGTCTCAGTTAGATAACGGTTTCAAACTGTTCATATTGTAATGGCATGAGTTGCGCATATTACACATTCTGATGCTTATTATATCCCCGTAACAGAACTTAACCCACTACAAAGGCTTTTTCGAATGGACAGAAAACACCCTACTTCCTAACTTGTATAGCTTATCTGACTATGAGGGAGACACCCAGTCAACGCTGCTGGGAGGAGTGAGGATACGGCAGCTGAGAGTCCGATCCGGTAAGAGATAACACCCTCATCATCTACCCCTCTCCATCCAACCCCCGCCCCCCCCCCCAAAAAAAAACACTTGTAGATGTCAAAGTATAGATCTTTAATCTTTGATAAAATGAAAATGTTCACAATTAAGTCTTGACAAACTACATGGAAAGAGTAATGACTGCATGTAGCATAATTCCATATGTAAGTACGCAGTACACTTTGAATACAGATCAATGTAGGAAAGTAAGACCCTCCCAACCACCTCTGGCAAAAAGAGGGAAGATGCAAGATGTAACGGGTCTCTAAGTATTTGTTTATCATTGATATACTTTACAAACCATGCGAAGTAAATTATTATGACGTGAAAGATGAGAGAAACCAAGTTTACAGTGTACTATATGTATCTTGATTTGTAGATGCTTGTGATGTTTTACCAGTGGTGCAGAACACAATCTCGGATTGTGGGTCTCGCTACACTTTGCAGAGTAAGGACACTAGAGGGTACAACCGCAGCTGGCACAAGTCCCAGTCGGTCACCCCCGAACAGGGCAAGCTTGACCCCTGGACCTACCGCGAGGACATCTCTCTTCCTTTCAAAGGCAAGGTCACATTTTACGATGAAGGAGGTTACGTCTGGTACTTGGGAGACACCATGGACAACGCAGAAGGACAAGTCCAACAGATGAAGCTCTCCCGTTGGCTGGATACAAACACGAGAGCGATATTTGTTGATTGGACAGTTTTCAACGCCAACATCAACATGTTTGGTGTGGTGACGTGTCTGTTGGAGACCCCAGCTGGTGGAGGTATGCTAAAGACATTCGTCATACACAGCGTGAGACTGTACCGCTCCGCCAGTAACACCAGTGTCTTCGTCACACTCTGTGAAGCGGCTTTCACCCTGAGCCTGGTTTATTACATGTACCGTAACTACCAACAATGGAAAGATCAGAGGGTGCTGTACTGGCGGAACAGTTGGAATTGGTTGGAAGTCACGATAATCGTCAATGCCCTCGTGATGATAGCTCTTTACATCACACAACTGGTCTTCGTGAAGCGCTTGTTTCAAGAATTCAGAGAACAGCCCGGCCAGTTTCACGATTTCAGACAAGGTGCAATGATGGAGAACAACCTGACATACAGCTCAGCATTCCTTGTCATATTAAGCACCATCAAGTTCCTTCACCTGCTGCGACTGAATCCCAGGATGTACCTGCTCACGTCTGTCGTTTTCAGGTCGGCTTCGGAGGTTCTGGGATTCATGTTTATGATAATACTTCTCATCTGCACATTCTCCTTATTTTTCACCCTCTACATTGGGAGTCAGTTGATGAACTATCGCAGCTTCGTCGCTTCCTTCATCACCCTGTACAACGCCATCCCGGGAAATTTTAACGTCGACGAAATTCGCCCGGTATCCAAGATTTTCGGTCCCTGGGCAACGTTTGTCTTCCAGTTTGCATCTTATTTTCTGTTCTTGGATTTACTCATTTCTGCCTTGAACGAAAATATGACGTACATTAGACGAAATCCGCAACCGTCAAAAGATGCGATCATGGGCCTGCTTCTCATATCAAAGATTCTCTCTTTCTTTGGAATTCGTAAGAAAGTTAAAACCTGATCTCTCATAGATAAGCAGAAAAGCCAGTTTATTTCACAAACGTATGGCCAGACAGGCTGATGTCACAGGTCCTATGTCACAGGTTCTACTTTAGGTCCTACTTTAAGTAAGATGTCACAGGCTCTACTTTAAGTAAGGACTTCCTCAGTATTAAAAGTTAATAGACCTTTTAATCTAAGGCTGAGAGAATCGAGCCTGTGTGACAAATCGTTCATCTCTTTCAGATTTATTTATAGACGATAGAAAAGAACAAAGACAAGGAAGAAAACATCAAGTGTGGCTGAATTTTTACTTTTATGTTACTTTTATTTCTTTAATTTACCATTAAGCCCTTAACATGTGGTGGTACATTTGCTAGTACTAAAAGTTGGATCCTAGAGGAAAACTGCAGATGTCTGAAGTTATTATGATTATATTCTGCAAAAATCAGCCCAAATCAATAAGGGGGACAAAAACCTAACCATCATCTGTGCCTTATATCAACACCTGCCCCTAACAGCTCAGAAAAATCTTGTTCCGTTTGGGAGATTTCCTAGTTTAAAAAATTGTCATGTTCCCACTAGGATCTAAAAACACCAGTGCCAATCTTTATGTCATGTTTTAGAGGTTCAATATTTGATAGATACAGCATTTGCAACACCCATCTCCTCCATTACACAAAATAACCCTTTTAGTAAACATAGACAGGAAATAATTCAAATTGGGAGCACAGTGGCTCGATGTCATATTTAGACTTGATCAAGTCTTCAACCTTGTAAGTGATGGATAGAATATGAAACCTGTGATATCTCCCAAATGGAAAACTCTTTTTCTTAGCTGTTTGTGGAGGTGGTACATGACTATTGTCTCTATCATATAGCACAAGAATGACCATGGGTCTGTCTCTCCTTTGAGACAAAGTTTCCTTTCCACATCTTTCATCTCATGAATCCAATCTCCATGCAATGAGAGATAGGACTAACAGATGCTGCTACCCCCCCCCCCCCCCCCATCTTGATATGGTTCACTAATACTAACTACTTTTGCTCCCAGTAGGTAGTCTATTACAGTGTTACTACTTAATAACCATTGAGGTACTTGCTTTTCAAGATAAATTATACTATCTATTAATACACAAAACTGCAAAGCCCCAGTCAAATGTACAAAGACTGGTCTGTATTTTATTATGTAACATATCTCTGATGGTTTTTGCTTACGTCTTGATGATGAGAACAAAAGATATGCTCTTAAATGATGAGGGTAGTGAATGAACATTGCTGAGGTAAAGATTTTCCCTTGTGACTTTCAGGTTAGATCAGATTTAGCCAGCTGAAAGTGAATTGTAAGAAAACAAAAGAAAGCAAAATATATCCAAGCTTACACATATTTTTGATATAAATTTTGTAATAGGTTTAAACAAAATCCTGGAAAGGTTTGCGCTGTGAACATAGACAACAGAATACTTGTAACACTAGAGCAAATTCAGTTACGGCTGTGAAGGAAAACTTCCAGAGAAAGGAAAAGTTACAATGCAACACTGAAATACTGCAACCTATATTGTGTATTTATTATACAATACATATACAAACTACACTAATTTCTAGAGTTACCACAGGTCCCCATTATTTGGTATTTCTGTTTTGCAATGGAATTACATTGTCCTGCAGCCATGCCACATCCCGACTTTCTGTGACGTTCACAAATAACACTGTTCTTACGACACATAAACTGAAAACCAGTGCACATGTATCGCTACACAGAAGCAAACATAATTGTTACCCAAAAGCAAGAATGATCAACCGCTGCAGATTACCTCCACAAGGTTTGACAGGAAAAGCTGTGTTACCGAGGCTACATTGTTGCCACAAGTAATAAACACTGACCAAAATATAGCTGTTTTGTAATATTACCTCTTTGGTGATGTTGGGTATAATGTCGTGTAGACCACATGGTGCAATGTCCCAATTTTCTACCAAAGAACTATGGTAACCCTAATTAAATCAGGTCACTATAACCAAATACATGCAATGCTGTAGAGTAAAGATTTCCATACTTGTGTTTAGTGCAAACTGGAGAGGTTTGCACTCCCAACAAGTCAGATTTTCACACGACTGTATGAATGAATTCAAACTGTCCAGTGCAGACAGAGACCAAGGCTTAGAGGATATGGTTTATTTAACCCTTATGCTATTATACAGGTCGCATATACAAAGCTCTAACCTCAATTCATAAAATAGCTCATAATGTAACTAGTTATAGTAATCCAGTCATGTGTGCTATGAAGACATAGCTGGCTGACATAACAACATCAAAAACTTATCCTATTAAGAAATTGCACAAATTTTTGCAATGCGACCTATTGTTTATCTTTATACTTAATCTTAATGATAGTACATAACTTTATATGACAATAAAAAAAAATTCTTAAGGAAAATTGAAAATGTACAGAAAACAAGAGTAATTGATAATCCATTTTAACAGTGTTCTCTGTAAATATTTGCAATAACTTAAACAACTTGCAAAGAAACAGTTCCCAGATACATATCAAGGACAATGCACTTGTGCAGCACAGCACTCTACATGTAATATGTGACAATTTTTCTGGTGTCAGCCAAATCATAATTTATCAAATTTGGAGCAGTCTCCACTTTAATATTTCCAAAAAATTCCATTACTCTGAGAAAAAATTATGTAGCATCAACTAAACCACAAAATTACACTTGATTCAAATCAACTGTTTGGAGCTTCCCATAGAAACGTGTGCAAAGTGAGTTTCATAATACTGACTATGTACTGAAACTGCAATGTACTTGCATCCGTCGCTTGGAAAGATTTGGTCATTTTACTTCATAAATCCATTGAGTAAATAATTTTTAATATCTTTTACATCCTTGGGAGATTTGATGCCAAGCACATCACTCTTTGAAAATGAAATCATCTCGATTAATCCTTAAGATAAATGACAACCCTGTGTTTGTACCACATGACCAATCCCATTTAAACACACCCAGTTGAAATCACAGAATAGTTCATTATTGTACAAGGACAAAATAAACACTACAAACTCCACTGTATTCATCTGGTGGGAATGATATACACAAACAACTGATGGATCAAAGACCAAAACTGAGAGATCAAAGGGGGGAAAACCATGATGGAACGTTTAAAAGTGTTACACAAACAGGTCTGGTGTAACTAATAGCACCTAAAGATATCTGTATTTTGCATATTTCAAGTGCACTTTCAGGTTGCACTCTCACCCTTCCCCACCCCCTCATCTTTCCAACTCCCCTCCATCACCATGACAAACATAAATTATGGGTAGGAATTGCTGGCTGCCATTTTGTGTTCAGACCAACAATACTACCCTTGTCAATAGCAATATTGGCTGGGATCTATATGAAATCAATATGCAGTTTAAAATTGCCAGAGCAGGTGGATAGCAATATCACCTCAGGTGTACTGAACACCAGCATGGGTATACACTGCTAACATGTAAGGTAGCTTCTGCTTACAAGACAAGATTGTTACATATACCAAATCAAAGCATTAAAGTCAGGCTAAATCTATAGTGTTGGTATGTCATAGTTCATGAAAACTCTTGTACACAAAACTTTCCTGTATCTTGCTCTTCGTATTGTTGATCTACAAAATATGTTACAAGAATGTAAATGTGCCACAAAAGCGACCTATGAAGTAATATCAATCAAAATTATTCTTTTCATAACAAGACATCCAAGAATGGATTGAGCCACATTTAACCTTGACAGTTAAAGGCAATCATGTCATTGTAAAGATGTTATTATTGAGACCTGATAATTGTTTACCGTTTGACTTTTTTTTTGACTTTTACTTTCTACTGGGGTGACTCAAGGGGTGCAGCCATGCCAGAAAGACCCTGAAGGGTTCTCATACAGGGTGATATTCTCCACCAACTGAAGAAACGTACTACTGAAAAGTTATATGCTTGGACAGCAGTTGTTTTCAACGTGACACATCAGAAGAAATTTTTATTTAAAGTCTCCATTTCAGGGTTTATCATTAAAATGTTTTTATTAAAGTTACAAAAAAGAATTCATCCTAACAGGTTTTAGTTCATTCAAAAATATATCTAACCTAGACAGCCTTTTTCTAGAAAATGAGTGATTAAAAAGCTTTTGAATGTAACTGCTAACCAAAACGAAGAAACCCTGCCAACCCACAGTGTTAAGCATTCTCTGCATGTTCAATATAGCCTCAGAATCAGGGCAGTATGAATGAAAAGATAACAACTGCAACTACTGATATGACAATAACTCCTTAGTTCTACAAAGAGATCACTCCATAAACCCTGTGGTATGACTGAGCTTATCAACACAAGTTAGCATCAAACTGAAATACTCTCCATCTTTCACTTGTCAAGTAGACATACAGATGGGTGTGGTTAAGTAAGATCAGGATACTACCAGACCGTTTGAAAATTTCAAACAGTGCAATACCTGACCACAAAGGAACTTTTAATAACTACCATTGACATACATCCACTGATATCCTACTATTTTTGGACAATCTGCATTGTAGGGGTAATAGAACTTTGTTTTTGAAACCCAAGACCTGTCAAGATTTTAAGACTCCTGGTTTTAGCTTTCCTGATGAAAGAGATTCTTCCTACCTTTAGTGCAATGCTATCACCACACAGACTTAGACAGCCTTTAATAATAAAATATCTATTATTTCCTTACTCTGAAGAGAAGGCTATGTCATACAAACTTAAAGACCATTTAATAAAAGAAATGGAAAAAAAAAGAGAGAATTGAGATAAAAAAGGATAACAAGAGGACGTTGACAAATATTGAACACATTGAGATGTCCTCAAATCATGAAATGAATAATGCTTGTGCTCTTCTCGCCAATACAATGCTGATAAACTAAGGTTAATCTGCATCATTGTAACTGGTGATATTCTTACAAGCACACACACTGACATTATCTGTTACATCAAATAGACACTTATTCTTTCCTGTTCCAACTGCATTAATCACCAATCACATACAGACAGAACTCTTCTCAAAACTACTACAAATTTTGTAAACTGTTAATAATGTTGACCATTCTATAACGAAAAGAAGATTAATCCACATCTCTCTGTTTTTGCCTTTTCCTAAAGAACAGTTTTGCAAACGTGCGCCGTATTCTGGTTAGAGAGGTTCGTAAGGTTAAGGGTGGGGTGTTGGAAAGGACAAGGGGAATGCCTTGCCTTTACCAATCTGATGAGTTCACTGGTGAGCACACTGGACGTGTTGTGCCCCGCCCTGGTGTTCCTCATCCTCATCGTAGGCGTTGGAACTGCCCCGAGAAAATTCCTCTAAATGAATGGCTTCCGCGTCTTGACCAATCTTCACCGTTTCTCTCGGAGGGAGTATGGACTCTAATTGCTGTGTGTGAGAAAGGAAATGTTACAAATCCTGTGGAAAATAACAGCTCCAATTTTTCAAAAATTTCAATATTGCTTCTTTTCTCTTTTTTTATAGGTCTTTTGCTCGATAAAATAAATACAAGAAATTGCCATAGAAGTCACAGTATTTGATACCATTAGCATTTTGTATGAAAATAGTCTGTGTGACAGAATGTCAAGAAAGGAATCTGACTCATACATTACTTGCTAATTAACCTTCATCTGATAAAAAAATAATGGCACATGGCTATCTTTAGCTTTCTTTAGTCGTATCAATTACTACTTTATTGGGAGTGATGTTGCATTTGAAGGGTAAATAAAGTAGGAATTTGAATCTTGATATGTTAAGAGTGCTACCATTTATTAATATGGTTGTCAAGGTATTCTCCTTTGAAATATATTTGATCTCTGGAATGCTACTTTAAAGAATAACTTGCAGCGATGACCTCAGCCGCACAATACAGACCGTAATGTCAATGTTAATATATTGTTTCGAACATTTCAGAACATGTCCTATTAGCTTGACAAATCAATAAATCCTTGACAAATGTTGGAATGCATTTTGAAACATGCTATTTCAGGACAAGAAAATATTTTGGGGAATTTCTTTTCCAATATCAAATTCTGTGCAATGCATCTGAGGAACTGACCTCCTAATGGATGATGTGAAAGACTAAGTAAGTTCATCTTCATTAACTGACAAAGCTCAGATGTATCAAGGTACACTTCCAAAGGAGACAAGGGATATATATATACTTTTTTGTCTTTTTCAACCTTCTACAATTTTGTATGGACTGCAATAATCCTTTAAGGTAGAGATACATAGTAGAGATAGGATGATAACTTCATACATTCATGTAACATACCATTAATTCTTCCTCTGGCTTGAAGTACTTCTCTGGGAATTTGACATCAAAGTGAATGATGAGATCTCCTTTGCTGAGCGGGTTTTTAACCATTGGCATACCCTCACCCTCTACTACTTTCAAAGATCCTGAAAATGACAAAAAAGCCCCAAATAATTACAAACTATAACTGAGGAAGTCACAAGAAACTTTAATCCCAGGAGATGCTTGAAGCTTCTTTTTTTTCTAATCCCTCACTAATGAATAAATCATTCTCTTGAAATGTTTTTTTAAATGAATATGGATTTCAAGTAAAATGTTAGTAGGGGGTAACAATGCTCATTGGATAGAGGAAACCAAAGTTGACATAAAGCGTCTGCTATCAGAGCAACGTGTTACCACGGTAACATGACATTTGAGACAAGGTTACAACCCGGCCATAAGCACACCGTCCATGACGTTGGTTACCATTATGAGTCTAGCATGGTAAATTAAGACCAGAGTCAGGGATGGCATGCTGGATACAAACCATTGAACCCAATGGCCAGCAACAAGGTTAAGTTTTTAAGAATATGCTAAATTCAAAAAATTTAAAAAAATTTAAACTTTTTTAAAAAAATCATTAATTTGAACAATCAAATAATTCTTGTCCATATCATGAAATGTCTTTCTTTAGAGAGAGAGAGAGAGAGTATATTTTCCTTGACAACAAAGCATCAGGCCTCTCACCTGGGTGGATGATATTTCCAGGAGGGTTAGTCACCAGCAGTTCCCGATCATCCAGATGCTTCAATGTGAACTGGAAACCGCACAGAGCCTCGGTCAGACCTATCGTCTTTTTGAGCACAAGATTACTACCGTTACGTTTGAAAGTTTCGTGTTCCTTCTCGACTAACACAATTATTATATCTCCAGGCTCCAGACCGGGCTGAAAAGAATTCGTACATGAAAATGATGATGTGTAAAGTACACGTGATCAAAAAACCAGCTGGACAAGAACAAAGGCAAATTTTCTGATAGTCAAAAAAAAAAAAAAAAAATTCTGATAGATGGAATATGGCTTACAAGTCCTATGCTCTAATAACTGTGTTATGCAACTCCTGTAAGTTTAGACCCCCAAATTATGGGGGCCAGGGCAATGCCAGCAGGACCCTTGCAGACGACAAAATGCTCACCTGTTGATCCCCTTCTCCTCTGAATGGTATTTTCTGTCCTTCCTTCATTCCTGGTTCTACATGTACCTCTAAAATCTTGCTCTCTTCTACTACTTTCTTTCCATTGCAGTTCTTGCACTTGTCCCTGTCATTGATACATTCACCTGCAAGAAAAATTCCACACTGCGGGTGTCAACCAAAACTGGTCACGATACAGGGTTATGGGCACATGTTACTGCACGACGTACCCCACCTAACATACACCTCAGTCGTGGTAGGGGGAATATCCTCATGGATGTGACGGGTCCACCACAGAAACCAAGAATACCTACGCAGAATGACTGCCATTTGCAACTCCATGAAACAAAGAGATGTACAGAAGTCAAAACTAAACAGCAGACAGGACCAATCGCACCACTTTATTATGTACCTCCCATCCTACTGATTATATTCAACTTCAACCCCCACCCCCGCACAACCCCCCCCTCCTGTCCCCCACTCCCCACAGATAGCAAACATACATCCCAGCCTGGTGAGGTTGGAAATCTGCTTACCCTCTCCATCACAATCAGTACAATGACTCTGCATCTGTTGTACCATTCCTGGGCCCAGCTGTCTGATGGTTACCTTCACACCGCGCCCGTGACACGTCCTACAGGTCTGCGTCGCCCCAGCTTTGCCACCGCGACTGAAATATCAAATCAAGGATATCAAAGATAAAAACATAGAACTAGGAAAGAAAGATGTCTCTCACAACCACTGATCTGTCCGTCTTTACATTCTCTTATAACAAACATGGGTAATTTTTTTTATTCCATTGATGGCCATGGGCATTGTCCTTTTGTGACAGCCATGGGCACTGTTCTTCACAAATGGCCACTAACATTGTGATTGTTCCTATTTCAGTCATGGCTAATGCTCTTTTATTAATTCAGGGGCTGGAAATAAGGCTTGGTGAGGGCAAGGCCATTTAGCTAGAACTGTGACTTATGAATTTGAAAAGGGGGGGGGGGGGTGGAGGCACCAATGCCATCAAGTAGGACACCAAGGCGAAACATTATTTGGCAATAGGGCACCAAGGCCAAAACAAGTTCTGTTGCTAAACAGTCAAGAAAACATCAGTATTAGCTTAATGTGATTTTATGAGTATTGAGCAGAACATATTACACATACTACTGGTTTGTTCAATCATGTTTTTAACTCTGCCAAAATAATGTAAAATCACTTACTATGAAAAAACACATACATGACTCATAGTTTGATATTTATACTTGATCGTTATCTTGTGGAAAATTATTTTGTGGACTTTATGATTTTGCAGAACGGTTTTCATGAACCTACTTGGCATTGCATTCAAGTGAGAGAGCACAGCGGCCAAAGAATTTAGGCATGACAGCCTTTGTGGCCTCTGATGATAGGTCTTTTCATAGGGTACCATGGCCGACCTCAAATATACGACAGCCATGGCCTTTGCTTATTTCCAGGCTTGAAATTCCCAGGCTAATTGTTTCTAATATCAGTTTACCGGCTGTTGCAGCTATGGTTAACTCCACAAACGCTGTTCTCTGATCAATATTTCATACAAATAAGCAGCACTGTAATTAATACTTGATGCAGCGCAATATCATGTGTACACGTAACTTCAGTAGGTTGATATCCATCAGGGGGGCAATGGGTGCATCCAAATTGTCTGGTGTATGGTATTATTTCTCTTTTGAGGTGGCGACAAAGACAAAGAAGAATGTCCAATCTTTAATAAATAATAATATTATGCAGAGAATGTATGCAACATCCATTCATATTTTTTAAAGGCAACTTACTGGTAAACAATGAGGGGGTATGTTGTGAGGTACTCACCCTTTACAAGATGCACATATCACATTCTTCTTAAGTTGAAGTTTGGATGTTTTGCCGTTATATAAATCTTCCAACGATACTCTATTGAAAAAAGGAAGATGACAGATCCAATTGGTCAGAAGTGTACAAAATGAGGAGAAGGAGTAAGAAAATCAGTTGGAGGGAGGAGAACCACTTTTTTATTCTTTGGGTAGAGGGCTAGGGAGTGAAAGAAATGTGAAAGCAGTTAGGCAAATGATAGCAAATGAAGTCCGTAGACTGGACCACATTGGGAGGGGCAACATACCCATTGTCCTTGCACCTGACCAATGCATACGCCTAATTTTGGGGAATTAATTAACCAAACTGTTGATTCAGACTGCCTGAAGAACAACTAGGATATTCAGACTTGATGGTAAATAAATACAATATCAGACCTTACACAAACTGATAGCAAAGTTTTCCACTCTGTACAACCAATAATGTTTTCATCAAGTTTAACTGATATTAAATGTGTTAAGTGTATATAACAGGAATATTGAATATTCATGAAATCACTGGGCAGAATATGTCATATTGAGCCCTACTGCACTGTCAGCTTTTGTTGTAGAATGATAAAATTTAAAGCAATAACTTACTTTAATCGATGAACCATGTCTTGCCCTTTCCTTGGTCTACGAGATCCACCAAATCCACCTCCGCCACCAAACAGGCCTCCTCCGAAGAAATGTGAGAAAATGTCCTCCATACCTGTCGGAGAAATGTCGTCATGTAGCGTAGTGTGAAATGATGCATCTAGGCCTATAACAACACCATTTATATACAATGATGATGTGCAAAGGAAGGGCAATTCATTTTCATTTGGCACATCATCATCCTTTCAATACAATGTTGTGTTAATATCAGATTGATTCAGTAAAGCTCATTTAAGGTAAACATGCTTCCACCATACTTGCATAGCCAAAATTTACAGAAGACAAAGTGTGGTAGCAAACCAAATGCACTCCCACAGCTTTATACTTGGGAGACAAGTAACATTAAAGCAGCATTTGCGTCCTCGACTACGATATTTCTCAACCTCACTGACTCCACTATGCCATAACGACATACATAACTAGCTTATCTATTTATATTTTACATCAAATGGTGGCATAAAAGTCGAATAAATTGCAACTTTCAACTTTGTTGTTCTCCAAGATATTTTCCGTTGAGAACCCAATAAACCTCGCCCATAATATGAATATTTAAACACTACGAACGTTATTGACAGATACGTAATATTACACCATGCTTGATTTGTGTACAGTCTATATAGCAGTTGTACCAGGGAGTTGCATAACAACTCCCAACACAAAGTCTTGAATCTATTTTTAGCAACGGCTCATAACTAAACCTGCATCTCTGATTGGTTGATTGGTTGAATTCAAACTAGCGGGTTTGGGAACTGAATGCGATTAATATTGTATGTGGAATACTCGCCAACTAACATTGTTTGCAGGGAAAAACTTGGCTTATATCTTAATTTGCTGTTTTGTGATTTGATGTATGTAAAAAACTCGATGGACATGTCAAAAAAGTAGAAAACGGCGACCAAACGCAAAATGCTCATGAATAAACATGCTATTCACTGATTGGTGGAATTCTAACTAGTGGATTTGGAGATATGAAAACTTTGTCGAGGACACTTTTACTCGTTATCGATATAAATTGTTAATTACTCGCTAATTTACGCTCTTGGCAGGGTGAAACTTGGATGGTATCTTAGTTTGCTGTTTTATGATTGATACATGTAAAAAAATCGATGCACATGTAAAAAAAGGTGGAAAAAAGCGACCCAATGCAAAATGCTGCTTTAAACAAAGTTGACGGTGATGTGAAAAATGCAATTAACGCTGACTTAACCTTTCTGTGTTTAAACACTACTTCAGCAGGTTGAACAGAACACTTCAAAAGATGTGAAAGTGTGAAAAAAGAGATGTGCAACAAGTCAATGGTAATAGGAATCTGTGCAACAGAGGGTACATGGTAATGTTTATATACTAATCCATGTCTAACCATTGTCTACTGTATCTACTCATGTATGTAGGATATAAATTAGATATTAAACATAAGCCCAGGCTGTGTAGTTCAAAAGTATTTATTTTATTCATCTGCTCACCTGAGGGATCATAACATGCTAATTGTACAACTTACTGAAGAACAACACTGAAATTACTGAATGACATTAATCACCGTTATCTCTTTCCCCCTTTTCCACCAAAAGCAGGACATGAAACTTTTCAGTTTAGAGTTGTGCCAAGTCAAAGTGCACTGTTTCATCATTACATATTGCAGCATTTAGATTTCTATATAATATATATAAGATGAAACTTATGAACTTTTACCATCATCTTGATATTGATAACTTATCAGTTGAAAGTAACTGTACACGTGTTATACCCATTGTCCCTTTCCCAAATAGAATTGTTCAAGTTCTCTCCCCATCCCCTTGCTCCAGGTATGTACTCCCTCCCCCCCCCTTCCCATCCATCCCACCACACACAGTTCTAGATATGGCAATATACTGATTATAAAGAAGCCATAGGCAATTTGATACCAGATTTTGGTAACTGTCCTTGGTTTTGCCAGTTTGCGGTTACTGCTATGTTTTTTATGTTTCCTATAGAGCCTAATATTAAATACAAATGTATCATTGATCCATATGCTTACCTCCATCTGATCCTCCGTCCTTTAAAGCATCTAAACCATAATGATCATAAGTCTGCCTCTTCTCCGGGTCGGACAGAACTTCATATGCGAAACTGACCTCTTTGAACTGTACAAGAAATACAAGGAATGAATATTCTAAATAACAACAATACATGGCACACAAAGAAAGGAAACAGAGGGTTTAGAGACATGGCATCATTATACTGATGATTTACTTAGAACTAACAAACAGTAGTTTGATATATTGCAGCCTGGACGAATCATGCAACCAGACCGATTCAAATTTCTACTTTGTCCTTTCTTTCTACAATTCAGTTTCACTGAACTGGAAAGCCAGCTGGCTAACAGTGGTCATTCCTTGCCACGGCTTGTATGAGAACATAAACCAGTAACACTAAGAACAAGTTTCTTGTACAAAGGCAGATCATACCTATCAGGTAGGAAGTTCAGTCCTTTACTTTTGATCTTATCATACAAACACAGTGTTTTCAGACCTAGATATTAACCTGGAATGTACTCCAACAAAAGATGCACCTCTTGAGTTATTGGGTACATGCTAACAAAATTCTACAATGTTGACCTCTTTGGACCTCAGATAACCCTTTATCATCACAGAAAAGAATATGGACCTTGTACTCAATAAGGTGGATCATATGTTCCAAGTATGACACTCATCCAACCCTTACTTTAGGGTTTATCATGTTCACAATGTTTCAAATTTTTGAGCTCCACTGACCTAAAACAAACTTTGACATCTACCAGTTTCAATAGGAACCTTGCAGTCACCAAGGATGAGCTACATACCACGTATGAAGTGCAACCAAGCAGCAGTATTTTGAGTTATCATGTATACAGAGTTTTCACACTTTTATCCCTGTTGACCCCAATACTTTAACCTCTACAATTTCGATAGTGTTCTTGTACAATCCCACCGAGCTGGACCTACATTCCAAGTTGAAGTTCAACGAAGATGTACTTTCTGAATTATTGTGTTTAAAAGGTTTCTAGACTTTGATCTATATTGACTGCAAATTACCTTTGACCTCCACCTATTTCAGGATTCTTTTACTCAACAATGGTTACCTGCATACTAAGTATGACGTTCAAGAAAGATCTTCTCAGACTTTGAACTCTGTTGACCCACATAAGATGGATCCACATTCCAAGTGTGAAGTTAGTTCACCCTAAACTCTTTGAGTTACCATGTTTACAAGTAGGTATCAAAGACATACCACCATATCATTGTTCTTCACCAATTCACCACCTTTACAGATGGTTCAATAACTCACCTTTTCTTCATTCCCTGGATGCTTGTCAGGATGATTCTCTTTAGCCAATTTTCTATAAGCCTGCCAAGATAACAGATGAGAAAACATAGTACTGGTGCAATAAGCTCTAATGGTTGGTATCAACTCCCTACTGTGGACTATATGCTTGTTAGGTCACAGCACTTCACCCACCAGCAGTGAGGATTCACCCAGCAGCAATGTGCATCCATCCAGCAGCAGTGGGAATAAGCATCAATATTTAGGGAATGGTAGCTTCTGTTTCATAATTCTCCAGGCAATGTGAATACCACACTTACTAATTACCTAGCTGTTAGAGGAACTATCATCTCAAGATTGACTCTACCAAGTTATTTAAATTAGATGCAATCTCCGATGCTCTTTTACCAATCTAACAGCACCTGCACACCACGTTGAACGCTCAGAGGAATAATTTTTTTTTATGAAGTTTACTTTCATGCAGCTCTGATGATCAAATTGGTTCAAACCCTACTGTAACTGCATCTGCGCCTTCATGTCAGGTTAGAGACCCAGTGGACTTCAGTACACATCAGCATGGAGGCATCTCTGGACATCTATGGAGGCATCTCTGGACATCTCCGGAGAGGTATTCAATAGCAGCCCAGCCTTTTTCAAATTTAGATACCATTCACAATACTAACTCAGGCAGGAACCCTCTGAACGAGTGTCTTACGTAAACTGATTATTTTAATATGGCAGAGTTGAAAGAAGAAACTAAGGTAGATTAGTCCCACTTGGGCTACAAAACATTTCCAGCCAATTGCCAACAAAAAGCTTCACGTCAGAGATTAAATCCAGTTTAACAATTCTGGATGTCAATATTTACATCTAGAACAATGGCCACCATCTTGTTTGGAGGGAAGGCATATATGATACTGTATAAATTCTCATAGCCTGAGCCGTATTTTACTAATACTAGGGCCTAGGCCTATGTAAAAATGCCTCCCAAATTTTGATCGTGACCATGGCTAGGCTAGACTAAATATCAATTTCAATTTTTTTTCTCATATGCTTGTACGAGTTAATGGTGCACTAGAAAAACAAAAGAGACTGTTAATTAAGCTAGTGATCATGTAAACAGAAACAAAATAGGCTAGCTTACGGAAAAATTAAATAGCCTAGACAACTTCAAAGTTCAAGTTCTTCATTGGTCGTTTTCTACTCATCAGATTGGGTATTGTGGCCATAGGACTTATAAGTAGGTTTAGTAACGCGTACTCATTACCACTGCTTTAAATATGACGATAGATACTGAACGTAGGATAGGATTGCTATGCGAGTCCTAAGTTCTAAGACATAGGCCTACGTTGAACGAAGTATGGAGTAGGCTAGGCTTACGTAAGGCTTACCTTTTTCAATTCGGCATCAGTGCAGTTTCTTGATACGCCTAACAAATCGTATAATTTGTTATCAGTAGACTGTGGTCTCGCTCCCATTCCTCCAAACGGATGGAAAAATGCCATTTTGATATGAATTAATTTTTTGACAAAATGTTCTACTGTAGGTTTTGAAAGAATTATAATAAGATCCTCTTCATCATTTAGGACAAGGAACTGCACGTTTGTAATGTGTGTCTGTGGTATGGTACAGAAGGTAACACATGCGTTAGAATCGCTATAGCTAGGTTGCCGGTGTAGATAACACTGTACTCTATAGACAAATTGTAATTCGGTGATTGACGACAATGGGAAAATCCACAATTACACTCCAAGAGGTTCGAGACACCGAAATTCTGTGGTTTCGAGAAGGCTCTTTGCCAGATGGCATATTAATACATTTATAATTTAAATTTTAGATATAAATACACATTAAAAACCTACGAGATTGTAGAAAATATCAAGTTAAATGTTTTAAATAAATTCTTCTTATTACTGAGATATATTTCATTTTTGCCAAACATTGACGACTTCTTGTTTCTTCTGGTTTCATAAAACTCAGGGAGCGTTACAACATTAATAATCACTGGTTTATGGAAAGCCGTTTTGCCAACTGTATTAATTTCAAATGCACTGTTTCCAATTGTCTGAAACCATGATTTTATATACCTGAATTGGAAATTTAAATGTCTGAGTTTGATTTTCCGGATATTCGAAAGATCTTTTCTGTTTTTTTTAGATACAAAGTAGTGTGGTGTATTCACTTTATAACACTAAATCATGCACAATTAAGCATTTGAAGTTTTCGATTTTAGTGATATTACTCAACACAGTGTCACAAAGGAGATATATGATCAAGTGACTTCAAGAAAATATTAAACAGAGCATGGAGTGGTCCTATAAAACTTGGTTAGAAAAACAAATATAAAGCCTGGAAAGACAATTAAATTGTAATGGTCTGTCTTCATGTCTTCATGTATGACAGAGAAATGACTGCACTTCGTTCTTAACCAATTAAACGAATAAAGAACAAAATTGTTTTCTCATGAAAAGAACAAGGTACAAGAAGAATAAGGGACCCGAACCCGGCATGTGCTTCTTTTACCGTGTTGGTTTATATGTGTTTCAAATAAAAGATTTCTTCATCTTTTTTAATTAAAGGCATTGAAGACTCGCCCCAAACCGCGTGCCACCATCTAAAAAAGTTAACTTTCCGTTCGGCTTGCAAGTGAAGTTTTTTTTTCGTGTCGCTACAAAATGCAGACAGTAATGGAACGTGATACCTAGTTATCTTTTATCTAGACCTGAGATATCGGCATCGCTACTATGTACACTGTGTTGTGGGTATCGACCGTAGCTGCATGTATTGACTGTGCACAAGTTTTTAATTGCCGATGGTAGCAAGCTGCGTGTGTATTTTCTGGGATCGATGGTGGTGTCTAACACTTCTGTTACATATAATTCGAAAATAGGTCAGATTACGGCATGAGACGCTTCTTTGTACGCGAGTCTTCAATGCCTTTAAGTGAGATGTCTGTGTTGTCAGACCGTTAGCGAGTGGCAAATCTGCAATAACAAGTTTACGTCGGGTAATGTTATATTGACTTTGAATATGTTATAGAGAGTTCATTTGACACAGAGACACGAACAGGTGTGTTGCGTAGCGGTTGTGCTAGACATCTAGCAGCTGCTATTCATAGCGCAGATGCGGTGTGGCATGGTCAGCATGAGTTGTGAAATTACACAGGGCGTAGCAATAGCGCCCCGAGAAAACTGTATTTTGCATTTAGTTAGCGACTGTTGATATTTTACAGTTAACCAACACCTACGGAGCTCCGCTAATATTTTGCTGTGTATAACCATTGCAACTTAATGTCGTATCATGCATGTGCACTCAGTTGTATTAGTTGTATTTTTTGGGTCATTTTTGTACCTGCTCGCCTAAAATGTACTAGCGGAATCAACTGCATAACTGAAACACTGAAATATCCCACATCAGAATGATTTCCCCAGCTATTCTCTTCTATACCGATGCACATACCATATGTAGCCCTATTCATCCCTATACCCCTACCTTTACCTTTACTCTGCAATCATAGCCCTACTCATTCCCTCATACCCCTTCCAATATAAACCCACACATGCATACCACTACCCATCCCCTTACCACACACAGAAACCTACCCTTCCTTGCACTGACGTCATATTTCATAGCTGTCGCTCGGGTGGCGTTACAATATAGTTTAATTACTTATGTCACCATTTCTGTCAAAAAGTTTTGTTTTGCAAAAACTAGTATTAAATTTGTGTGCCTCTTCGTTTCTTTCGGAACCATACAAATATGTCAATCTAGGTTGTTATCACTATTTTAGACAGCCCTTAGCAACCCCAACATATGAATCACAACCTTCTAAATATAGTCCGTCCGATATTTTCTCCGGAAGCCTCTTTTGTTGAGCCACGTAGGTCTACGTCACTTCTGTAGGAGTGCAAGCGATGGTATTTTAGTCTTATTATATCAGTATGTACTGTATCAATAAAATCAACCATGCGTTGAGATGATTATTGTTTTCATTCAATGCCAGTTTCCACACGGAGGCCAGCTATTATATTATATATTTGCAATCACCCTATTACCCTTTTGTGGTAAGGTTACTTACTATACAGTAGCTGGTACTTAGTTTGTTACTTGCAGGATATCGCGTTATATCGAAAGGTGTACAAGATTACGAAGCACTGGATTATTCAACATCGTATACACGTAACATTGGAAAGGAACGGGGAAATTCATTGCCTGGTTTGAACATTTACATCTTGGTAAACGGAAAACATAAATTATGGTGCATCGTATGTAGGACATGCAAGCTACAGGAACTCATTTCGATTAACTTTCCTATTAAAAAAAAAAAAACTATACTGCAGAGACGGTCTCAGGCTACATTAAACAGGGTTTCTGTTTCGGATATATCTCGATGGTGGTACAAACAAAACGTTTTGCCATGGAAGGAAGGGCTAATATAGTTGAAAGTACCTGCGGCATTTGTAAACTAGGGTTCGTTGATCCTAAGATCTTGCCATGCATCCATACCTTTTGTAAAAAGTGTCTAGTTGACAACGTTCGTTCTGCACAACGTCAATCTGTACCATTCAGTTGTCCACACTGTAAGACTCCTCATTCTCTAAACAAAGACAAGATTAACGCCCTTCAGGACAATTATTTTGTATCGACGCTTAAACCTGATCCTGCACTGCGAAAACCCAAACAGGATGTGAAACGGAATCATCTTCGCCTAGCCGCTAAGAGGCGTCCAGTGTCATCTGCCAGTCGCATTGATGTTTCCATAGGCAGCATGAAGAAAGTTCGTTGCTTAAAGCATCCGAGTGGTTCTGTCTACTGTAAGACTTGTGAAGTATTTCAATGTCTGATGTGTAGAAATAACAAGGAACACAGAGGACATGTTTTAATTGAAGCCACAGATATAAATGAGCAATTCGATAGTGACGATGAGCAACTCTCCGAGTCGAACGACATCTTTTTTTCCGTTCTTCAGCAGCAACATCTCAGCGGTCAAACGGAAGAAATTTGTCAACGAGCGATGCACTCGGTAAGAGATGAAGCTTCATATCTGATGGAGGAGATTAATAATCGTGCTGCACAGGTCATCAAGAAAATCGAGGAGGAAAAGTTGATGTTATTGAAAAACCTAACCCTTATTGAAGCTAAGAAATTGCAGACAATAAGGCAGGCTCTTGACTGTGCGAACAAAGTCTCAAGGATTCAGCGCAACCAAATTCAGAGTCGGCAACTCCCGGAAATCCCAAGTGAAGATCCATATCACGCGCCTGCAGTTCAAGAAAGTAAAACCACAGCTAAGTTACGACTAGAGAGTTCTCTTCTTACTATTGGTACCACATTTGTTCCTTATGGGAGTGTCAGACCAGTCCTTGGAGAATTGAATTCGGTTGAATCGGAGAACTTGGCAGCAAAAGAAGAAGTTAAACTAAGAGAGAAGGATGAAACCTCAAGTCAACGAAAACTGGAATACAGACACACTGTTGCTGACCTGAATCAGTTACCGTCGCATTACAACAGAATACCTGAAGATCTGAATCAACAGACCGAAGGAGAGAATGAAGAATTACCGAATCACAGTGAGAACGACGATGACGATGAAGTTCAACAAGTCACAACATCTATTCCAAAAGAGAATTTTAAGCCTCAGCCAGCTCATCGGAAATTGGAACGTCTTTATCCACCTAAACCAGTCGAGCATCGTCCGTTGCCACCTATTCCTGCCCCGAGGAGGATTGTACCTTGCAGTCCAATGGAACAATAAAACCATGTAACAAGTAACTACTTGTATCAACTCAGAGATATATACTCTCGGTGTAAATTTCTTACTGTCTGGATACTATAGGTTAATAATCATTCATCACTACATAATCATTACATAATCACGTACAACGGTTACGTTGTTAACCAGGAACGCATTTAGAAATTATTTGGCAACGTCAGATATTTTGCAAATTTAGGGAAAATGTTCTTCTATTGTTGAGTCATTATATTAACCTATTGTTCATTGTTGGGCCACCAAAAGTTAACAAAGGAAATGTTGGTTCTTGCTCCTTTTTCTTTCTTAATATTCGGATGTTGTTGAAAAAATCTATATCCTATAAGGCTACTTTCTCAATCATTCAACTTACATTGGTTTAAAAGCCTAGTATATTTGCCTTATTACCTAATTTGTCAAGTTTGCAATTTTATTTTAAGTTATTTACTTGTTAGGTTTGGTAAAGCTGGAGATCAGATGTAGACAGTTTTTGAGAGTCATAGCTTGATAATTGTGTTAAAAATGGATACGATATACTTAAAGGGGAAATGGAGCTTTCGTTATATATGTTCTCATGCATTTGCATTAGGTTTGTATGAATCATGCAAACATTTGGCACATAACAATGATGACAATTTTTTCGACAATCACCTTTTGTGATATTTTAAGTGACTCAACTGCAGTGTGCATGTGTCATTGTGCAAGTCTGGTGAGGCATAGCCTTGATCCAATTTGTAAAATATAACTGCAAATTCATGGTGCGCATTGGGCATGGTACACATTTTTTTCTTGCCAAAATGTACCAACTGCTCTTTCATTTGTTTTATACCTCAAGAAACGAAGCTTTGCAAGCATACATCGAACTATATCATGAGAACATGGTGTATCAGTCTACGCATAATACACGGTGCGGTTAACTTGCAAGCCGTGGTACGGGTTAGACTAGAAGTTATACAACTATCTCCACCGCTCTCTCTCTAAATTTCTCTGCCCACCCATCTCTCTAAAAAGAAGAGTCATATAACTGAATAATTGAACATACCTTGATTATGTAACCACGATGGAGCTACACGCTATGGCATTAAATTTAAGTGAGTGAAGTAGAGCCCTAGCTTGCAATTGGCTGACATTTTCACCTCTGATTTATTCGAGGAAACTATTTTTTTTCAACTATTGCTATAGAAAAATTTGTAATTTAGATACGCGCTCTTTTGAATCGTCAGTGTTTATTAGGTATACAATAACAATGTTTAAAACTATTTCAATAGGTTGGGTAGGAGATATATTGCAGTGTAATATTAAATCTGCATTGAAATACTTTGACGATATCACTGCTTGGGAATTGCTTTTTCATTATAAGTTCATAAAACAATGCAGAGGTATTTCCAATATTGAAATTCACGCAAACACTAAACTATATAGGCCTACCTCCCATAGGATTATAATGAGAGCACTGGTCACTCATATAACAGTGTTAATTATCCGTTTGTTTCAATGATTTTGTTGTTCATATTTACTTGAGTCAAACTTCGGTTAACTTAAAGCCCTCGTGTCCAGTTGAAAATAGGGGTCCTTAAATGCGTTTCATATTTAAACAGATATATGATGGATTTCTATAAAGTTTACCGTATAACGAAGATAATGCATCAAGAGTAGTGTTTCATTTTTGTTTCGATTTAAAAAAAAGTATTACACTATTCGAAAATATTATGTCCATGGAACAACTCCATGGTAACGTTCATGTATACTTGTTGTTATATGTTAATGAACAACATTACTCGGAAAGAAGATGGAATTACTCAGATGCCTGATATGATGTTTAGTGTCAGATAGAAACGACGACATGCTGGGAATCATCTAACAGAAGCTATTCAAAATTTTTATATCGTATAGTTTTATTATCGTTTTATTTCTGTGTAACCGCAAAGGTAACATTGAATCATATACATTACGAACTATTGAAATTATATAAAACCACTTGATGACGCCATATCGAAGAAAAAGTTCAATTGTGATGTAGTAATTTTGTTGTTAAATAGTTTTGGTTTTGATAACCAAGAAAGTTTATCTGTCCACCTATGATTTAATCGCAATCATCATTGTCATCACGCTGCCTGTGTAACCTGCTTAATTTGCAATAATAAATATCAAATATATGAGTTTTTCAATAATCATATTGTATTCATATTTTTTTGCACTATAGAATAACTAAGTAGTTCCTGCTTCTATTTGACTTGACCCCTGTAACATAGAAGTCCTCTCCGATCCTGGTCTCTTTGCATCCATATTTTATGATACCTTTTTATGATGCGGGCGGTGCTGAATAACGTTTCCCTCTCCTTTTAACCAGTAAACCACTGTTACAAACGACGTGTGATGCTACGCCAAAATTTCACCCTTAATAAATGGATTTATTTTGACAGTTACACACATATTGATGGATTGATTTATTTTTTTCATAACGTGAATATGTACAATGTGATAGGAAGTCCTCTAAAAAACCTTCAGATGGCTTAACAAAGTAGAGGACTCCCTGTAAAGAAAAGGAAAAAGAAAACAAAATGTTAAAGAAAATATGAACATGTTCGATTAATAAAGTGCAATTATTTGTTGAATGATTTTACAGAGGGTTTATTTGTAATAGCGACTGATAGAGAATTCCAAGTTTTGATTGTACGTTCCCTTAGTGATAACATCCCTATTGTAGAATTATATCTGTTATAATGTGCATTGCCTGAAAATCTGGTATTGTAATGATGAATATCACTGTTACTTATTAAGTAGTCATTAAAAGCATTTGGTAACAGTCCATTCCATGCCTTATAAGCAAATGTAGCAAGATTAACCCTAATAATGTCATCAGTTTTTAACAACCTAGAACGCTTAAAAAGAGGATTTGTGTGGTCCCGTGGTTTGGCATGTGTTATATGGCAGACTGCTCTCTTCTGTGTAATATAAATGGGATTCAGATTGGTATATCAAGTACCAGACCATATGTTACAACAATACGTAATATGTGGCAGGACTAATATCTGATAGAGAATTTTTAATATGTGTTGTGGCAGATAATGCTTAAGCTTAGCTAAAACACCGTTTTTTGCAACTTTTTTACAGACAGTTGTAATGTGGTCACACCACTTGAGTTTATGATCAATATAAATGCCTAAAACCTAGTACTTTTGACTTGTTGTAGTCTTTGACCGCCCATAGTTATATCAGCATTCCATGTAAAATTGTTAGAAGTATTATAAACTATATAAACTATAAAGTTTGTTTCATCATATAGCGTATTTTCAAACCAAAATTGCAATTACTTTGGTAAGTTCTTGAAGTATCGTTTTCTCTACTTGTATGAAAATCGACGGATGCCTCAAGAGGATATAACAGATAATGGATCAAGACAGTTTATAGCACGGTTTTCGAGTATCTGACATGCAATACATTGTGCAATGTATTGCCTTATAGACTCTCAAATCGCACAGGATGACATGACAACCCAGGGAAAAAAAAACAACATACTTCGATCACTCTGCGAAAGGCGTGTCTACACAGGGCGGTACAGAGCATTAAATGGCGGACGCAAATGTACGTAGCTGTGTAGAAATGCCAAGAATTCGTCCCATTTCAGAAATGAATTGTTTTTGAAGGATGACTTAAACATTTTATCAATTTATCTCTTTATAGTGAAGGTAACACCTCAGTTTGTCGAATTCTTTTTCGCAGTTTATAGAAACATTGTTCAATGAAAGCGAGTTAGTTCACCTGAGCCAAACTCGGTCGAATCACAACAAAAGCAAAATCAATTCTTTTTGTACTTGAAAAGTGAGTAATCCGGAGGCGGAATCCCACACACACATACACACAAACTACCTCATGTATGAATCGTGCCATACACAATCCTACTATTGCACGAGGTTACAAAGGTACATTTTATATGTATGGTAGTAAAGACTCGATATTTTCGTCGGTTGATAGGAACTTATTAGTAAACATCGGCATCTCCTCCTGACAGATCAAGTAGAAAATGTCAAAAGACCGAAAGATACAAGCAGACTTCCCGTCGATCACTCGTTCAGTTGGCTTACTTGACATATTAAGAAACCGACTGTACGCACAGTTTGTACTGTGGCCTTGATATCAACTGGAAAACCACCCGGCGTGCACTTGAACAAAGGTTGGTGTATTGTAAACAATGAATAAAACGTAGTTGTGTTGTACATTCTGAATAGACTTTTCCTCGTAAACTAATGCCCAGCACACCTGTTGATACAACACAAGCTCAATGGATTACATTGGTTGGAACTGTAACAGTGAAATGTTGCAATGCGTTACGTCGAACAAGAGGTAGGCCTACGATATATGTTACATTTGTTGTATTTTTTTATGAACCGGTCGGCCGCACGGTATTTATAGATTGTAGCCTAGTCATCAGTTTGTAACTGAAATGATGAAGATATCAGATCCATTCTCTTATATTTGCAACAGGTTATTCAACAACACGGCCTCAAGCTATAACTGTGATGGGACTCGAACCGCAGTTTAACCAACAACTTCTGCCGGACTTGCTTCGGACCCTGTGCAAAGAGTTTAGGACCGCACAGCGCTAACATATAAGTGACATCCAATTGTTCCTAGTGCATCAGAGTGGACAAATCTTATCTGGTCGGATTGATCATTATTTTATCAATATGGCGTCAAATGTTGTAAAGGAACTAGGAGATGAGTTTTTGAACTGTGCTGTATGCAGAAGCACCTACAGTGAGCCAAAAATGTTACCTTGCATACACAGCTTTTGTAGGAATTGTCTTGAGCAATGTAAGATGGCAGCGCAGCAGAAAGGTGAACGTTTTGGCTGTCCAATCTGCAGAACAACTATCACGTTATCTCCTGGTGGTATCAAGGCATTGCCGACTGATTTCTTGCTCCAAAGTCTACACGATGAACTCGGCGAAATTGAAACAAAAGATGCATCAGGATCATTAACCACAGCTAAAAGGACGCTAACGAGGAAGATAAGTAAAACTAGATGCTCTACGCATACAAATGGGCTATCTATGTACTGCCGTACGTGTAAAGTGTTTCAATGTATGTCTTGTACAACAAGGAACAAACACAATGGTCACGACCTAGTAGATGCAACGGAGGCAGAGTTAGATGTCCACGAGACTCTTGAACTTCAAGCCGTCCAATCAGTTCAGGAGCACGCGCGCTGCGGCGAAACAGAGGACAGAGCGCGGAGAGCGTCACAGCGAGTAAAACGCGAAGCCGCTTCTGCGGAAGATGCCATCACACAACGTGCCGCCGAGGCGATGGAAAGAATCGCGGCAGAGAAAACGGCTATGCTCAGTAGATTACGTATGACGGAAGCAAGGAAACTGCGTCTGATCAATCGTGTGTTGGACAGTGCTGCTGAAACAAAATCCCGCCTCAAGGAGATTGAAGCGTCCGTCAAAGAAGCTATAAAATCAGAAAATAGCGAGGACGTTCCGAAAACTAGTAATCTGTTATCGCAACTGGAGGAACTTCGAATCGAGTTGGAAAATATTGAGCTAGAAGATTCTCTTAATGGGCTAGGCCTTGAATTTGAACCATCTGCTGAAGTTAGTACTTTAATAGGTGAACTGAGGAATCCTGCCAGTGTAGTTGAAGAGAGCAGTAACTCGTCAGCGCAAACAACAAATATCAGCCAGGAATTACAACCGGATACAAATGGTCACGTGTCTACCGCCAACGAAGTGGAGTCAGTTCAAGAAATAAACTACACTGGCGTCGGCCATTATGAAGATGAAACCCAAAACAACGACGAATCTAAAGAATTAAGTTTAGAGGAAACTCTTGATGCCATAGTGAGTGAAACTTTACAACCTACAACCTACCGTTCTGTCCCCTACTGAGGAATACAACTATACTATCGATCATCACGCATGGCATCCCCCACCTCCACCGCCATGGCACCATCCTCCGCACCATCATCACCGACCAAGACACCATCTTCATCACCCATACCATCCTCGTCACCCATTCGGTCCAGGGTTGGGATGCCACGGTGGGATGAGGCATGGTCGTCCATTCGGTAGAAGAGGGCGCTGTCACCATCCAATGTAGGAAATCGTAAGATACGCTATTGATAATATAAACCTGCACCTGAAATTATTTGCTTCGATTAAAAGCAAAGATAAGTGTGTATATCAAACAAAGGTCTCTTTAAGTTGAGATAAGGGCTGCGTTGAATGACAGTTGTGTGCTTGCGGACATGTCAGAATATAGTATTACTCGTGTTTGTGTATATGCGTGTGTTTGGCAGGTTTGGGATGGGGGGGGGGGGTGTTTCTCTGGGTCAATGCATATCATCTGGTTATAATCCTTTAGTGATAATTGAATTGGGTGGGATAGTCAGGACCGATGAGAGGGGGTTGGTGAGGCTACAGTTTCTGGGCTTATTATGGGACAAGGCGAAAGATCACCTTAAGAATGTGTTATCGTTTTCATACCTTACCTAATGCAAAATGTAATTATAAGTGGGAAGGTTTGGCGAGGGGGTGAGGACACTGCCGTACAGCATATGTACCTGTTAAGCTAGTACTACAGTACCAGGGTGACTCCATATCGAGTCGAGGAACTCCCTGGCTCGAGTCACTGTATTCCTCGTAGTACATAACGTGCATTCGTAGCTATTCATTTTATTAATTAAATTTTGCATCGTCACAAAGATGTTTCCCTATTGGTTTCAAGTTAGATGGTAGGATGGAGGGTTGCAACTTACCGAGACTGACTCAGCATCCACCAGTAAACAGGTAAACCCGAAAGCCTGGAATGATACATAAGTTTGTCAGTGAGGGGTTATTATGTCGTCTGTTTATCAATGTGAGGAACTCTGTATACACTGCAGTTCATCCTTTACAAAAAGATCCGTATTATTCCCAACTGTGTCAGTTATGTAACATATGATAACACCGTCAAACAACATGTGCAAGTTAGATTCACTGGTAAGTTTAATGTTTATCTTGACTCTCTCATGCAGGATAAATGATTAAAATACTAATTCGTATGGATAAGAGTTCGCAGGGTGCACATGTAGATGTTCGGGCTATGTTTGTTTGTTTATGTTTGATTTTTTGTTGCTTTTTGCTTAAAATAAATGTGTACAAATGTCCTTATTTTGGCATACATGGGACTTTTTTTTCTTCTGTTTTGTGAATTTTAGTCCAAATGAAGCTCGAAGGACATCATATGATATACAAGCGTTGAAATGTTTATATAAAATATGACAATGAAAACGCACATCATGAAAATTATGCATTGAGATGTCGTAGGCTAAGCGAGATTTAGGACTTTGAGGAGTTTTTGTCTACTTCAGTTTACGATTAATTGCCTTACTTTTCCTGGAATGCTGCTCTAAGGTAAAGTTGATATTGATGTTAACTCTTCTCTAGATTTTAAGTTATAATATTATGTATTAATCCAATGTTTTAAGCGTTACGATAACTCCATATCATCTTTCGTTAATGAATTAAAATGTCGCCAGAGCTGTGAAATGAACCGTAACATCAATATTCATAACGTTTAGTGTGGAAGATATATATTAAAGTTTGTTTTGTTTCTAAGTTGTTAATGTGAAAGTCAAGCTCTCTGAACCGCTGCAATTGATCAACTATACAGCGATATTAAAATGCAACCTGCTGCGATACTGATATTTGTTATTTACAATGATGTATATTTCAGTTTAATTTTATTGCATAATTATGGAACAAATAGCATATTTAATAGATGCTCATGGTACATTATAATCTCTAACTACGCCTCACCGTATAAATTAGTAAATGAAAATGCAATTTCTTTGATTAATTTAGGATTCTATAATATATGGCAATTAAGTGCGATATCTGTCGGTGTATGCAGGCAGACTCTCAACGGAAGGATTTATAAACAAGAAGCTCATGTGACTGCAGTTTGAGCAATTTAATTATAATTTCGTTGTGTCTATTTATGCAGAGTCCGTGTTATGAGTGGGATTGAGGTAGGGCTATAGGGAATGGGTATACGGCGTTCAATTTTATTGTTTACTTTGGAAGCCATTGTTTTTGTTTATATTTGTAGAAATTGCTTTAATTTACCTTTTTTTTAATTTGCTTTGAAATTACTTTATAAAATGTACGATGAAGTTTGAAATTAAAGCAATACAAAAAAGGATGTTGTAGTTGCTTATGACGTAAATAAAATAACATAAACGCAAATCTGGTGGATCTCCTTTTCTTTATAGGAGACTACTGCATACACGATATACTATATTGTAGCGTCGATCTCCCGCGTCCACCCCTTGTCCACTAAAATAATGTCTAAGAAAATGGTTTTGCAGCTCATAATGAAAATAACAGTGCAATCTCCGTTGAATATACATGTTTTGTACGCAGACTATACAGTAATATTTGTGACTTCATCCTCTCCCCCCCTCCTTCGACCCCACCCCATCCGTCTCCAATAAAGTAATTGGCATGAAAATGGGCCCATCTAGGTGACACTCATCTATGCTCATTTGGTAACCAACATGTTACATTTTGCACAATGTAGCTATACGTCCTCTCAAGTTTGTTTTTGTATTTTTACTGATGGAATCATGTAAGAGGGGAGTTGTGTGTATATACGCCAGTGTGATGCATGGGAGGGTCAGAAGTATATATGGGGGCGGGGGATTTCAACCTTTAGCGCTAGTTTCACCGACCACCTCTATAATTTTCGTCAACTTTGTCAACTGTTATTTACTCACGCCACAAAACTCTTTCCAAATTAGTTAGTTAAAGCAACGATAACGTGTCTTCTATCGCAGCCTATAGTGATCAGTATATTAGTTCCCATATGGCTACACGTGTTCACTGCATTCAGTAACCCCACCCCTCCCTTCAAATTCACCCCTCGTCTCTTCTTAGAACCTTCGCCAGAACGGACGCCAGGCCCATATCATGCTCTCCAGCCTCTAAAATTCGAATTCGTAAAAGAGGGTTAGATTCTCTATACGGTCGGTTATAAAAAGTCATATTTATATCCTGGAAACGTGAAACTAAACTTGAATTCTCTGACTTAAAAGGGGACAAATTTTGTTTTTCCCTCCTCAAACCACTAAGTCTATCGACGCGCTGGGACTCATGATCAACTGGCTCCACCAAATCCCAAGTGAGGATCCATATCACGCGCCTGCAGTTCAAGAATGTAAAACCACAGCTAATTTAAGACTAGAGAGTTCTCTTCTTATTATTGGTATCACATATTTGTTCCTTATGGGAGCGTCAGACCAGTCCTTGGAGAATTGAATTCGGTTGAATCGGAGAACTTGGCAGCAAAAGAAGAAGTTAAACTAAGAGAGAAGGATGAAACCTCAAGTCAACGAAAACTGGAATACAGACACACTGTTGCTGACCTGAATCAGTTACCGTCGCATTACAATAGAATACCTGAAGATCTGAATCAACAGACCGAAGGAGAGAATGAAGAACTACCGAATCACAGTGAGAACGACGATGACGATGAAGTTCAACAAGTCAAAACATCTATTCCAAAAGAGAATTTTAAGCCTCAGCCAGCTCATCGGAAAATGGAACGTCTTTATCCACCTAAACCAGTCGAGCATCGTCCGTTGCCACCTATTCCTGCCCCGAGGAGGATTGTACCTTGCAGTCCAATGGAACAATAAAACCATGTAACAAGTAACTGCTTGTATCGACTCAGAGATATATACTCTCGGTGTAAATTTCTTACTGTCTGGATACTATAGGTTAATAATCATTCATCACTATACATAATCATTACATAATCACGTACAACGGTTACGTTGTCAACCAGGAAAACATTTAGAAATTATTTGGCAACGTCAGACATTTTGCAAAATTAGGGGAAATTTTCTTATATTGTTGAGTCATTATATTAACCTATTATTCATTGTTGGACCACCAAAAGTTAACAAAGGAAATGTTGGTTCTTGCTCCTTTTTCTTTCTTAATATTCGGATGTTGTTGAAAAAATCTATATCCTATAAGGCTACTTTCTCAATCATTCAACTTACATTGTTTAAAAGCCTAGTATATTTGCCTTATTACCTAATTTGTCAAGTTTTCAATTTTATTTTAAGTTATATACTTGTTAGGTTTGGTAAAGCTGGAGATCAGATGTAGACAGTGTTTGAGAGTCATAGCTTGATAATTGTGTTAAAAATGGATACGCTATACTTAAAGGGGAAATGGAGCTTTCGTTATATATGTTCTCATGCATTTGCATTAGGTTTGTACGAATCATGCAAACATTTGGCACATAATAATGATGACAATTTTTTTCGACAATCACCTTTTGTGATATTTTAAGTGACCCAACTGCAGTGTGCATGTGTCATTGTGCAAGTCTGGTGAGGCATAGCCTTGATTCAATTTGTAAAATATAACTGCAAATTCATGGTGCGCATTGGGCACGGTGTACCGTTTTTTTTTTTCTTGCCAAAATGTACCAACTGCTCTTTCATTTGTTTTATACCTCAAGAAACGAAGCTATATGCAAGCATACATCGAACTATATCATGAGAACATGGTGGATCAGTCTACGCATAATACCCGGTGCGGTTAACTTGCAAGCCGTGGTACGGGTTAGACTAGAAGTTATACAACTATCTCCACCTCTCTCTCTCTCTAAATTTCTCTCTCCACCCATCTCTCTAAAAAGAAGAGTCATATAACTGAATAATTGAACATACCTTGAGTATAACCACGATGGAGCTACACGCTATGACATTAAATTTAAGTGAGTGAAGTAGTGCCCTTGCAATTGGCTGACATTTGCACCTCTGATATATTCGAGGAAACTATTTTTTTTTCAACTATTGCTATAGAAAAATAGATTTGTAATTTAGATACGCGCTCTAATCGTCAATGTTTATTAGGTATACAATAACAATGTTTAAATCTATTTCAATAGGTTGGGTAGGACATATATTGCAGTGTCATATTAAATCTGCATTGAAATACTTTGACGTTATCACAGCTGCTAGGGACCTGCTTTTTCATTATAAGTTCATAAAACAATGCAGAGGCATTTCCAATATTGAAATTCACGCAAACACTAAACTATATAGGCCTACCTCCCATAGGATTATAATGAGAGCAATGGTCAGACATATCAACAGTGTTAATTATCCGTTTGTTTCAATGATTTTGTTGTGCATATTTACTTGAGTCGAACTTCGGTTAACTTAAAGCCCTCGTGTCCAGTTGAAAATAGAGGTCTTTATGCGTATCATATTTAAGCAGATACGATGGATTTCTATCAAATTTACCGTATCACGAAGATAATGCAGCAAGAGCGGTGTTTCATTATTGTTTAGATTTAAACAAAGTATTGCACAATTCGAACATATTATATCCATGGAACGACTCCATGGTAACGTTCATGTTTATTTGTTGTTATGTTAATGAACAACATTACTCGGAAAGAAGATGGAATTACTCAGATGCCTGATATGATGTTTAGTGTCAGATAGAAACGACGACATGCTGGGAATCATCTTACTTAATTTGCAGAAGCCATTCAAATTTATTTATCGTATGTTTTTTTTTATCGTTTTATTTCTGTGTAACCGCAAAATTTAACAAGCCATGTCGTAGAAAAAGCTCAATTGTGATGTAGTAATTTTGTTGTTAAATAGTTTTGGTTTTGATAACCAAGAAAGTTTATCTGTCCACCTATGATTTAATCGCAATCATCATTGTCATCACGCTGCCTGTGTAACCTGCTTAATTTGCAATAATAAATATCAAATATATGAGTTTTTCAATAAACATATTGTATTCATATTTTTTTAACATAGAAGTCCTCTCCGATCCTGGTCTCTTTGCATCCATATTTTATGATGCCTTTTTATGATGCGGGTGGTGCTGAATAACGTTTCCCTGTCCTTATAACCAGTAAACCACTATTACAAACGACGTGTGATGCTACGCCAAAATTTCACCGTTAATAAATGGATTTATTTTGACAGTTACACACATATAGCGTATTTTCAAACCAAAATTGCAATTACTTTGGTAAGTTCTTGAAGTATCGTTTTCTCTACTTGTATGAAAATCGACGGATCCCTCGAGAGGATATAACAGATAATGGATCAAGAAAGTTTATAGCACGGTTTTCGAGTATCTGACATGCAATACATTGTGCAATGTATTGCCTTATAGTCCCTCAAATCGCACAGGATGACATAACAACCCAGTCAAAAAAAAAACATACTTCGATCACTCTGCGAAAGGCGTGACTACACAGGGCGTTACAGAGCATTAAATGGCGGGACACACATGTACGTAGCTGTGTAGAAATGCCAAGAATTCCTCCCATTTCAGAAATGAATTGTTTTGAAGGATGACTTAAACATTTTATCAATTTATCTCTTTATATAGTGAAGGTCACACCTCAGTTTGTCGAAGCTCCTTTTCACAGTTTATAGAAACATTGTTCAATGAAAGCGAGTTAGTTCACCTGAGCCAAACTCGGTCGAATCACAACAAAAGCAAAATCAATTCTTTTTGTACTTGAAAAGTGAGTAATCCGGAGGCGGAATCCCACACACACATACACACAAACTACCTCATGTATGAATCGTGCCATACACTATCCTATATTGCATGAGGTTACAAAGGTACATTTTATATGTATGGTAGTAAAGACTCGATATTTCGTCAGTTGATAGGAACTTAAGAGTAAACTTCGGAATCTCCTCCTGACAGATCAAGTAGAAAATGTCAAAAGACCGAAAGATAAAAGAAGACTTCCAGTCGATCACTCGTTCAGTTAGCTTACTTGACATATAAAGGAACCGACGGTACGTACAGTTTGCACTGTGGCCTTGATATCAACTGGAAAACCACCCGGCGTGCACTTGAACAAAGGTTGGTGTATTGTAAACAATGAATGAAAAGTAATTGTGGTGTTGTGTTGTACATTCTGTATAGACTTTTTCTCGTAAACTGATGCCGAGCACACCTGTTGATACAACACAAGCTGTAGGGTAATATTCTCAACTGTTTTCGGTGGGCACAGATTCGAACCAGCTGCATATGTGTACGGACACCAATATAATCTGCGTTTTGTGAACTAAATGTTTCATTATTTTACAATTTCATGAGATGTTTGACACCTGTTATTTCAACTCAATGGATTACATTGGTTGGAACTGTAACAGTGAAATGATGCAATGCGTTACGTCGAACAAGAGGTAGGCCTACAATATCTGTTACATTTGCTGTATTTTTTTATGGACCGGTCGGCCGGACGGTATTTATAGATTGTAGCCTAGTCATCAGTTTGTAGCTGAAATGATGAAGAAATCAGCACCCATTCTCTTAAATATGCAACAGGTTATTCATCAGCCCGGCTTCAAGCTATAACTTTGATGTGACTCGAACCGCAGTTTAACCAACAACTTCTGCCGGACTTGCTTCGGACCCTGTGCAAAGAGTTTAGGACCGCACAGCGCTAACATATAAGTGACATCCAATTGTTCCTAGTGCATCATAGCGGACAAATCTTATCTGGTCGCATTGATCATTATTTTATCAATATGGCGTCAAATGTTGTAAAGGAGCTAGGAGATGAGTTTTTGAACTGTGCTGTATGCAGAAGCACCTACAGCGAGCCAAAAATGTTACCTTGCATACACAGCTTTTGTAGGAATTGTCTTGAGCAATGTAAGATGGCAGCGCAGCAGAAAGGTGAACGATTTGGCTGTCCAATCTGCAGAACAACTATCACGTTACCTCCTGGTGGTATCAAGGCATTGCCGACTAATTTCTTGCTCCAAAGTCTTCACGATAAACTCGGCGAAATTGAAACAAAAGATGCATCAGGATCATTAACCACAGCTAAAAGGACGCTAACCAGGAAGATAAGTAAAACTAGATGCTCTACGCATACAAATGGGCTATCTATGTACTGCCGTACGTGTAAAGTGTTTCAATGTATGTCTTGTACAACAAGCAACAAACACAGTGGTCACGACCTAGTAGATGCAACGGAGGCAGAGTTAGATGTCCACGAGACTCTTGAACTTCAAGCCGTCCTTCTAGAATCAGTTCAGGAGCACGCGCGCTGCGGCGAAACAGAGGACAGAGCGCGGAGAGCGTCACAGCGAGTAAAACGCGAAGCCGCTTCTGCGGAAGATGCCATCACACAACGTGCCGCCGAGGCAATGGAAAGAATCGCGGCAGAGAAAACGGCTATGCTCAGTAGATTACGTATGACGGAAGCAAGGAAACTGCGTCTGATCAATCGTGTGTTGGACAGTGCTGCTGAAACAAAATCCCGCCTCAAGGAGATTGAAGCGTCCGTCAAAGAAGCTATAAAATCAGAAAATAGCGAGGACGTTCCGAAAACTAGTAATCTGTTATCGCAACTGGAGGAACTTCGAATCGAGTTGGAAAATATTGAGCTAGAAGATTCTCTTCATGGGCTAGGCCTTGAATTTGAACCATCTGCTGAAGTTAGTACTTTGATAGGTGAACTGAGGAATCCTGCCAGTGTAGTTGAAGAGAACAGTAATTCGTCAGCGCAAACAACAAATATCAGCCAGGAACAACCGGATACAAATGGTCACGTGTCTACCGCCAACGAAGTGGAGTCAGTTCAAGAAATAAACTACACTGACGTCGGCCATTATGAAGATGAAACCCAAAACAACGGCGAATCTAAAGAATTAAGTTTAGAGGAAACTCTTGATGCCATAGTGAGTGAAACTTTACAACCTACAACCGTTCTGTCCCCTACTGAGGAATACAACTATACTATCGATCATCACGCATGGCATCCCCCACCTCCACCGCCATGGCACCATCCTCCGCACCATCATCACCGACCAAGACACCATCTTCATCACCCACACCATCCTCGTCACCCATTCGTTCCAGGGTCGGGATGCCACGGTGGGATGAGGCATGGTCGTCCATTCGGTAGAAGAGGGCGCTGTCACCATCCAATGTAGGAAATCGTAAGATACGCTTTTGATAATATAAACCTGCACCTGAAATTATTTGCTTCGATTAAAAGCAAAGATAAGTGTGTATATCAAGCAAAGGTCTCTTAAGTTGAGATAAGAGCTGCGTTGAATGACAGTTGCGTGCTTTCGGACATGTCAGAATATAGTATTACTCGTGTGTGTATATGCGTGTGTTTGGCAGGTTTGGGATGGGGGAGTTGGGGGATGTTTCTCGGCGTCAATGTATATAATCTGGTTATTCTTTGGTGATAATTGAATAAGGTGGAGTAGTCAGGACCGATGAGAGGGGGTTGGTGAGGCTAAAGTCCCTGGGCTTTAAATTGGACAAGGTGAAATATCACTTAAAGAATGTGTTATCGTTTTCATACCTTACCTAATGAAAAACGTAATTGTAAGGGGGAAGGTTTGGCGAGGGGGTGAAGAGACTGTCGTACAGCATATGTATACGTGTTAAGCTAGTACTAGTACCAGTGTGACTCCATATCGAGTCGAGGAACTCCCTGGCTCGAGTCACTGTATTCCTCGTAGTACATAACGTTCATTCGTAGCTATTCATTTTATTAATTAAATTATGCATCGTCACAAAGTTGTTTCCCTAGATGTAGTAAAATGGTAGGATAGAGCTTTGCAACTAACCGAGACTGACTCAGCATCCAACAGTATAGTTTATCCTTTAAACATGGATCCGTATAATTCCCAACTGTGTCAGGGATGTATCATATAATAATAAAACAGCATTGTCAGACAACAGGTGAAAGTTAACTTCACCGGTAAGTTTAATGTTTATCTTGACTCTCTCATGCAGGATAAATGACTAAAATACTAATTCATCTGGGTAAAAGTTCGCAGGGTGCAGATGTTCGGGTTTTTTTGGCTTTTGCTTAAAATAAATGTGTACTAATGTCCTTATTAGACATGCATGGGACTTTACTTTATCCTGTTTTGTGAATTATAGTCCAAATGTAGCTAGAATGACAGCATATGATATACAAGTGTTGAAATATTGATATAAAATATGACAGTAAAAACGCTCATCATGACAATAATGCATTTGAAATGTCGTAAGCGATATTTAGGACTTGGGGAGTTTTTGTCTACTTCGGTTTATACGATTAATTGCTTCGAGAAAAACAAAGTTGCAAGTTGTACATTTTTCGACTTTTATGCCACCATTTAAAGTAAGATTTGAATAGATAAGCTAGATATGTATGTCGTTATGGCATCGAGGAATCAGTGAGGTTGAGAAAAACCATAGAAGAGGACGCAAAATGCTGCTTTAAGTCATACATTTTCTAGAATGCTGCTCAAAGGTAAAGTTGATAGTGATATTAACTCTTCTCTAGATTTTAAGATATATAATTGTATGTATAAATCCAATCTTTTAAGCATTACGATAACTCCATATCATCTTTCGTTAATTAATTAAAATGTCGCCAGAGCTGTGAAATGAGCCGAATCATCAATATTCATAACGTTTAGTGTGGAAGATATATATTAAAGTTCATTTTGTTTCTGAGTTGTTAATGTGAACGTCAAGCTCTCTGGACCGCTGCAATCGATCAACTAAACAGCTATATTAAAATGCAACCATGCTGCGAAATTTGTTATTTACAATGATGTATATTTCAGTTTAATTTTATTGCATAATTATGAAACAAATAGCATATTTAATACATGGTCATGGTACATTATAATCTCTAACTACGCCTCACCGTATAAATTAGTAAATGAAAATGCAATTTCTTCGATTAATTTAGGATTCTATAATATATGGCAATTAAGTGTGATATCTGTCGGTGTATGCAGGCAGACTCTCAACGGAAGGATCTATAAACAAGAAGCTCATGTGACTGCAGTTTGAGCAATTTAATCATAATTTCGTTGTGTCTATTTATGCAGAGTCCGTGTTATGAGTGGGATTGAGGTAGGGCTATAGGGGATGGGTATACGGCGTTCAATTTTATTGTTTACTTTGGAAGCCATTGTTTTTGTTTATATTTGTAGAAATTGCTTTAATTTACTTTTTTTTTTTTAATTTGCTTTGAAATTACTTCATAAAATGTACGATGAAGTTTGAAATTAAAGCAATACAAAAAAGGATGTTGTAGTTGCTTATGACGTAAATAAAATAACATAAACGCAAATCTGGTGGATCTCCTTATCTTTATAGGAGACTACTGCAAACACGATACACTATATTGTAGCGTCGATCTCCCGGTTCCACCCCTTGTCCACTAAAATAATGTCTAAGGAAAGGGTTTCGCAGCTCATAATGAAAATAACAATGCAATCTCCGTTGAATATATATTTTTTGTACGTAGACTATACAGTAATATTTGTGACTTCATCCTCTCCCCCCTCCTTCGACCCCACCCCATCCGTCTCCAATAAAGTAATTGGCATGAAAATGGGCCCATCTAGGTGACACTCATCTATGCTCATTTGGTAACCAACATGTTACATTTTGCACAATGTAGCTACGTCCTCTCAAGTTTGTTTTTGTATTTTTACTGATGGAATCATGTAAGAGGGGATGTGTGTGTATATACGTCAGTGTGATGCATGGGAGGGTCAGAAGTGTGGGGGCGGGGGATTTCAACCTTTAGCTAGTTTCACCGACCACCTCTATAATTTTCGTCAACTTTGTCAACTGTTATTTACTCACGCCACAAAACTCTTTCCAAATTCCATACCCTAAGATAGTTAAAGCAACGAGAACGTGTCTTCCATCGCTGCTATTGTGCTCTGTAATTGGTTCCCATATGGCTACACATGATATTCAATGTACTCAGTAGCAGGGGCGTATCCAGGGGGGCGCAACAGGCGCGCGCCCCCCTATTGGCCGTCACAAAAAAAAAAAAAAAAAAATTGATGACGACCTTTATGTGAGATGTCGGTGATCGCTCAACCCCCCCCCCCCTCCCATATGCTTTATTTTTTGTTTGCCAAAAAAAGGTTCTGGCGAAGTTCGGCGGCATAATAGTTTTAGAAACATAGATGGTAATTGTGTCTGTATAATCACTATAAACACTAAGTGACATGCCAGCCATACTAAATTGTGCATTTTGTGTCCATACTTATTGGAAATGTTGCTTATTATTAAGGTCGAAAAATGGATCACATATGGCCATGGGCGGCGATCCTGGGGGGGGGGGGAAGGGGGATATATCCCCCCATGAAAATGGGTGGAGGGGATGTAATGCACCATATCCCCCCCCCAAATGCCAGGGATAAGAATATTTTCATGCCTACATTTATGCATCTTCGTTAATGTACGGCTCTTTTTTAGCTTCATTTCTCGCCTACCATAAACGCAGTGCGATCTTTTCAAATAAAGCGTCTTTATAAAGCAAAAATAGTTGACTGTAGGCTTCATTGGCCCTATAACAACAAAATGTATTATTGCGCCCACGGTATTGATATAGTACATATATGCACCCTCATAGTATTCATATAGGCCCTATAGTAGGCCTACACACGTACATGTTCCCTCGAACAGCTGAGAATCTCATGTAAGCAGGGTAATGTTTCACCTGGTAACGTTTCACCTGGATGCCCTAGCAATCGGTACCTAGGAATGTAACTATGTGTAATTGTGTATTGCATGTGTATAGGCCTATAATAGCATGCATGAGGCCATTTTCTTCATCGAATAATATAAAAGAGCTCTCGAACATTCTAACGTTGCGCCTGAAACAAGATTGACAGGGGCAATTTTCCCAAAATAACACCCGAAATTAAAAAAAAAAGTATTTTGGATCCTGATTATGAGATATTTCGGACATGACATCCCTATTTTAAAGTTGGGTATATGCCGCTTGGAAACCTCGGGAAGTGCCGTTTCCGGCCATCTAGAGGGTTTGTTAATCCCAAAATTTTCTTGTACGCTTCGCGCCAACTCATGGTGGCGCTACGCTTAGATAGTCAACAAGGTCATATCCCCCCCCCCCTCCACTCGGAAGTACGGATCGCCGCCAATGCATATGACACCATTTTGCATTTCAGCCCTTCTTCGAAAGCAAAAATTGTACACCCCTCCCCTTAGACCCATCCCCCAGGACGGCGATCATTCATGCCTGGCGCCCCCCCCCCTATTGGAAAATCCTGGATACGCCCCTGCAGTAGCCCTACTCTCCCTTCACATTCACCCCTCGTCTCTTCTTGGAACCTTTGCCAGAACGAACGCCAGCCAAATTTTGTGCTCTCCAGCCTCTAAAATTCGAATGCGTAAAAGACGGTTAGATTCTCTATACGGTGTTAACAAAGTCATATTTACATCCTGGAAGCTTTAACTATATAAACAGAATTCTCTGACTTAAAAGGGGACAAATTTGGGCATTTCCCTCCTCAAACCACTAAGTCTATCGAGGAGCTGGGACTCATGATCAACTGGCTCCACCACTTCAAGAATTGTGCGGTGGATATATCCTTTTGATAATTTAGAAATATATAGTAGGCGAAAGTTTGATATAAAAAGTCAAACTCTTCGCAGTATAAGTTGAAATTCGAGAATAAAAAAGGTTTAACTTGGAGGAAATGGTCGGCGAATTTTGAAATAAAATAGTACGAAATTTCTCCTCGGGAAGTCCCCAAACTTTTTACCGGTCCCTCCCCCCCCCCCCTTATACCCCTTTCATCTCCTCCTTTTTGGTAGCGTCCCAGGTCGCTGATGTAATTCCTTTCATCCAAAGATCACCTTCTCCGTCATGAAATATACGCCTGAAAAAAGTTTATTGTAACGAGAACACTTTCTTTGTAATGGAGAATGGGGAAATCAAGCCTGTAAACCATCGGCGCATGTACGTTATTTGTATATAATTGTCGAATATTAGATCAATGATGGTTCAATTGATACTAAAACCATATTTTGTCAATAAAATGTTGAAGTTGCTTCTTTAATTTGAATACTTCTCTGTTCATCAAAATTTGCTATTAAAGCCCGACTGTAACAGTAATGTCAGAAAGTCAAAGTTTTTCAACAGAAAGGCCAAAGAAATTTGGTAGCGACATCGGGTCTCACCTTTGGAAGAATGGGCATTGGGGCGTAAATCTATAGAGCATTTTACACCGTTCCACGGGAGTCTCGCCTCAAGCCCACCTAGCATGATGTCCATTTCCATACGTACTTTAACATGACAGGAGCAATAAATGAAAGCGAACATTACGACAGGGAACGATACCGAGTCTGCCCCGATGGACTACGTACAGAAACCCATTAATTAACGGTTTGCCGTGACACCATGGAGGTAAACCTCCATGGTGACACACAATAATCACGGAGAACGAAAATACTGATATGTGGCTATCCGCTATGAGTTACAAACTCAGGTCGGTGCCACCTCGCCCAATTTGATTAAGTCCATTTAATTTCAACCAAGTTTCACAGGATAACATTTCTACCTGCTGCAGCGACTTAATTATACATAAGATAAATCGTTTGTTGTTGTGTTTAATTAATTGTGGGTAAACACTAAACACAACTGGAATGGGAGTGACTTGACAGCTGTGTACAAGTTTCAAGGGAGATCCTTAATCTCGACCAAAGTCCTGATTGATCCAGAAATTGAATACTGTGGCTTACTTATCAGGGCAACCGACCTAAATGTTTATAACAAGAAGGTTAAATTACTTATCGTAATAAGTTAGGACACTAATGCAAACTAAAGCATGTGCATCAATACTTTCATAGGTTTCATACAATCCTGTTGCGTAAGCTTGTGAATCGGAATGTTACAGCAACACTGAAAGGCTGTAACCCAGTTCCGCTAATCTATCTGATATTCAGCCGAACGCACAAAGAAGGGCGTACAGTAGGTAACATCTTTCCATTCGAATTGTGTGTGCGTACTCAGACATTTGTTGAATCATCTGGAATGGATCTCAAAGAAGTTCTACTAACAATACTTTCTTTTCTGGCATCAACATTAATTGTTGTAGTATTCATTGCTGTTGGTGAGTAATGCCAGGGTATTAGTGTTCTAAATTTGTGGCCATAGAAATTGACACTTTATAAGTGTAGATATTTGTCATAACTATAATAATGTTGTACTTCTTGCTGTTTTGTGAAAAAATGTTATCACAACAATTTCACTTGCAGTTGTTTTTATGAAGGCCCTATGTGAAACATTACCAACACGATATCATCAATCAACTCTAAAGTTAGTCTCATTATACGTGCTGAGTTTGATACTAATCAAAGAATTTGATGTGTGTAATAACCAAGTTGTTGGGGTCACATGATGTGCTACATATGATCATGATGTTTATGTAGGAATAAAAGTGTACAGCGAGCGAGATGTGCCAACCTCCCAAAAGTGTAAGGAGCTCTGGGAATTAGCACACAAAAAACTGCATAGAGATTGGAGATTGAAACCTGACAATTTTACAAAGGGTTAAAACTAAATTAAACTCTTAAGGCTTAACTTTGTTTACCAGTTTAAAGGTTTGGACATGAGAGTTGGAGATTCCACAGTGAGATGATACACGTAACTGTGATTCAAACTGTTCTACTGTGGGAGTTGGTAGATGTGTGAGTCAGCCTAGGCTACAGTGTGGAAAGTACATACTAGTGCCACAGGCTTCTAATGTCACTATGCACTTTAAGGATATGGCATATCACATAGCACAATAAGAAAAAGTGTATTAGTTTGACATTAGTAATAAGTTCAATGAGCAGGAGAAAGGGAAGGAAAATTAAATGTAATGTATTCTACATGGTTACTGTTCTACCATCAAACTCATGTTTGGCAAATGGGGGTGGGATGGGGGGAGGGCATACATAACATATCCATACCTATTATGATATATGCCTTATTAACTGATCCCAGTTCCAATCCCCCATGTTCAATCATTTAGATTGGTATGATCTACTGTACTTGACCCTGTTAATGTGTTCACTCATTCAGTCTGAGGGCTTGTCAATTAACTCAAGTGGTTTCTTTTTACCGTAGGTTGGTATATTATTTGGGTTGCTTTCCTGTCAAGATTCAAGCTAATGAGAGAACTGCTTTCTATTGGAGATGGCAGTGAGAAGAAAAAGTCTGAACCATCTGACAGTAGAAACTCATCAAGATCATCTCCTAGGAAACCAATTGGGAAACGCTCTCAACCGGCCAGGTGATGGTCAAGTCTCTATTGTGGATGATATCGGTCATTTCTGTTGCAGACTTTACCTGTTGGCAATGCTTTAGTCTTTGATACAGTATGAAGCACATTGAAGATCATGGACATGATATTTTCAGTGATTCATCGTTTGTAATTGACATGTCACATACTAACAGTTATTACAGTAGGGAAATAACCTGTGAATGATAACATGCTGTAGAAATTGAAGATTGGGGGTAATAAAGGTCAGTGCAAAAACATAGATGCAATTGTAATATCAGTTATTGGTTCAGTAATTACTTTGCATTAATTATTCTCATTAGAGCATACCATGCTGGCAATAATTTACTATTGAAATTTTTGTAGCAGTTTGGAAAATATCTGAACTCTGTCTCTATAAATATACTATGTTTCCTGAGTAATTACAAAAACTGCTATACATCTTTGCACTCGTGTAGCAATATGCCTAATTTGCATAACATTTTGTGATGCGATGCCAGATTATATTTAATTATTCCTTGCCATGGACAAGTTTTGGTCATCTTGGCATATTAAATCAGTACAATTTTTGTTTGTGTAATATATACACAAAGGATAGCAGTTCACATCAGTATACAGTATGTAGTGTCTATAATAACATCATTTGTGACATTTATCCTCCACGCTCCAGCCCTCCTGGTGGGTTATGCCACTTGTTGAAAGTGCATTCATGTAAACAACCAAAAGAGATGAAAGCTCTGTAATTGCTATCAAGACATTGGCTGTATATTACTTACAGCCTTCAACACTAAGCATGGGCAACGTTCTTGTTGAAAAGATTGTGCCTTCCTTTGTTTCAAATGTCAAGTGCAACAACATTTCATATGTTGGAAAATGAAGAAATGTGTTGAAAATTGAAGACCCCTTAACTACCAAAAGACAAATGTAACATATATATTGAACATTTGTAGTAGAAAAATAGCAGTGTTAGACTCGGTTAATAAGATCATTGATATAAATATCATTATATTTGAAGAAACAGTCAATGTGAGTTGACAGAATCTAAACTGAAACATCCCTCTTTTTCCTTTTTCATATCACTCAAATTTAGTTGAAGTTGAACCGGTACTAAAACCAAAATTTTATTTTCACAATACGTTCATAGAGATGCAGAGATGATAAGCCAGTATTGTCAAAGAGTTATGCAAATACCGATATATTTTTTTTTGTCTTCACAGTGATAAGATTAGGGAGGTTGTTGAGAAATTTTGCCTTACTGTACTAGGGATCTTCCATCTCTAAGAAGAATCAAATTGGCTTCTTTCTGTGGATATCTTGTTCATGGTTACATGTTGAGAAAATGACAGTTATTAAATGCTTATAATTTCTAAGTCAGTTTCCTGTTTATTATTTGAGTCAAACTTCATAAATTTAAGAAAAAGGAAAAAGTCCGCAGAAGTAATACTTAACCTTAAACTTTTTTTTTTGCTTCAAAGAATATGAAAGAACAATCATTAATGCTTAACAAGGTATGTTTTGAGAACATTTCATGAAAGACCCGATATTGACAGGATCAACAAAGTTGGAACTGAGCACAAAATGTACAGTAAGGGAAGGAAGTAGCACATCTACAGGTAGTAGATATTGCATTTTGTATATGACTGTGCATGATATGACCAGCTGGATTCTGGAATGCAGAACCCAAGGATAAGCATATGTGCCTCATATGATCAGCTAGATTCTGGTACGCAGAACCCAAGGATAAGTTTATGTGCCTGATATAACCAGATAGATTCTGGTATGCGGAACCTAAGGATGATTTTATGTGCCTGATATAACCAGATAGATTCTGGTATGTAAAACCCAAGGATAAGCATATGTGCCTGATATGACTGTGGCTAGATTCTGGTACGCAGAAACCAAGGATAAATTTATGTGCCTGATATAACCAGATAGATTTCTGGTATGTGGAACCCAAGAATGATTTTAGGTTCCTGATATGACTGTAGCTAGATTCTGGTATGCAGAACCCAAGGATAATTTTATGTGCCTGATATAACCAGCTAGATTCTGATATGCAAGTAGTACTCAAGTAGTAGCACCTCCTGTTTAAGTAGTAGCGCCACCTATAGTCCTTTTGGCGTTCCATAGGTTAGGACAGTTGTCGGCATCCGGTGGTGGGGTAGCACAATGTGTCCTATTCGATCTGCGCACATAGCTATCCCATGAATTCAAAAAACCTTGACTCAACATGCATGTTTAAGAATGTTGTTTTACTAGATATTTGTATGCATACTTCTCTTCACGCTAACCACCTACATCCCTCCACCTCCCCCCCCCTCCCAAAATGTATTCTTCATCAAAGTACAGAAGCCACATTCAAATGAAGTCACAAGTTGAAAGGTGAGTTCGGGTTTTACAGGAACCTGGTCTCCGAAATCGGGGGCAGCAGACAGTTAGATTAAAAGCTCGGCGTCAGCTGGTTATCGAGATATCAGAAAAAAGAGTTTCCTATTATTGTAAAGGGGGTTCAAAGTATGTCAACTCTGTCTAATTATTATTTATCATAAGTCAGCTTTTCATTTAGCAATAATTCACCTTGAATTAGGGTGAATTATTATGTTATATTTCAAGTATTAATTTATCTATCACTTTAATCCATCTGAATCAAGAAGCAATTCCTTACAGTTGACTATACAACCTTCGAAAAATTGTGCATGATTACAAAAGAAACCCGTATGTGTATCTGAATTTGCAGTAATGGCGACCATCAATCATGACGGTAACCTAGAAGCAAGTCCAGTTATATAATGTAGTAGTGAAAAATGGTAAATTTAGGTCGATAAATGAGGGAAGGACAACCAATTGCCAGAATGGTGTGTAAAAAGGAGGTAATCGCTTGGTTTAGTGATCTGACAACTTGTCGTCGGATTGATTTTCTCTGTGCTTTGATGGACTGCTGTGGGTCTGCTGAGCTAAGATTCCTAGGAACGTACATTGAAGCATTGTGTAGAAGGGACTACGACAGTCTCCGGGAGGCCGAGTTATCCGCGAACGATGTCTCATATTTGTCAAAATTAACTAGTGCAACTGATAAAAGGATACTTGATAAAGTTTTAACAAGCCTTGCGTTGATGAATTCTCGATGCACTGAAGGAGCCAGGGTGTTATTCAAGATGCTTCAAGAGCACACCGACGCCATATTGAATGGACATGACTTACAGATGACTGAGAGTAAAGAGAGGGTACCTCCCAGGTGTGAGACAGATGAAAAAGTGGTACTGTTGGCAGTGATGGCAGTTAACCACCCGGCTTTTACATTTAGTCAAAAGCAAGCAATTAGACGTCAGCTATCGGCTCTTTTACAAGCTGTTGAATCCGAGACAGCTGTGGAGCCAGAGGTGGGTTTATTTACAGAGCTATGTTATTGCCACTGGTCAATTCAAATTAAAATTTTATAAACTTAAATGTGCCATAAACTAATTAGAGATGTTTGCCCATGCTGGAACTTTGGGTGGTTATTCCAGCTATGTAATTCGTTATGAGCTATGGGAAAGGAAACTCTTCAACTAGATCCACGCCGCCATCCTCCCTCCCCCACCCCCTTCCCCGCCCCTTCCCCGCAAGTACTGCTTACATTTATTACATACAAGTTAGGCATGTGTATTGTCTTGAGGTCTGTAATATAGACTAAAGCAAAAGGTGAAGTTCGTAACTCCTGATGTTTACTACACAGGTACCAGTTGGCCCGAAGGTTATTCAGACCTAAAGCTCACTCCCCCTCCCCTCCCTTACCTGTATGATCCTGCAAGAGGTATCAACTAACATTTGGATAAGCACATTTCAAGCCTTGAGGCTTAATTGACATTCTGATCTCAAGTATTCAAAATATGCAGTTAATGTCCTGTGCAGGCAAGTATACACATCTCACTGATCAAATTAAAAAAGGCAGTCTAGCCTATATCGATATAACAAACAAACTTCAATATTTTGAACACTTCTGGCTTATTCCAACCTCAGTACCTGCTAGAAACTATTCAAATAAATCGCAAACTACCATCACAAACTTAAAAAATATCTTCTAGTGAGAAAATGAAAATAGAGACTGAGTGAAGCCCAAAACATGAACAAGAATTTTGAGCCATTCATGGTTAGAATTTCATACCAGTTATTAAGGTGGTTTTAAAGTCTTGTTCAGGTCATTGGCCAATTGGTCTGCAAATGGTCAAGAATAGGGAATTGTGCAAAATTAATATTGCTGGCCTGAGTGAAAGTTTGTGCCCCAACCACTTTCCTTCATCGCTCTGCAGACTTAGGATGTTCTCACTTCATGGACAGCAAAACTGGAAATAGTGAATTATCAGGTCTATACATTCAGGCTATTTAAATGTTAAAATTGCCAGTGGCTTTCTGCAATTTGCCACTTAGAAGAAGTGTTGCATGCATTTTGCTGCCAGTAGACATTGCAATCATGTATGCTATTGCTTTATACAGTACCTGCCAGCCTGGATCCTGACACAGGTATTTGATATATATGCTGGAGTCGTGGGAAGGGCAGGAATTAGAAAATTGTTCAGTGGTTTTGAAATTGTCACCTTTGATGGCACAATGTTGGCTTGGAAATCATTTCTGTGAAAACTGTTTTGGAGGACCATGGCATTGTTAAGGGAATACTTTGCTGGCCAGTAATCACTGGCTGTTTGAATGGAGTTTTTCCGCAGAGTTGGCCTGGTGTGCTAGCATTGGCAATAATGTCATTTCCTTGCACTTATTAATAGAACAAACAAGCGTCATAAACAACTTGCATCCACGCATTCAATGGAGTATGTTGTTTTGTTGCACATCTATGAAGGATTTAGGAGAAGAAGAAGAAAAATTGATACAACCTATCTCTTTTAAGAGATTAAACTGTTGAATGTTTGAAAGGTTTGACTGTTGAGCCTTTTCTCTTGCCTCCTTTATTTCAGGTAGTGGACAGTCAGTCTGACATCATCTCTGACAGCAGCAAGTCGAATGCGAGACCCAAGTTGAAAGTGATGGGCAAACATTGCAATAAAGTGCATGACAACAAAGGTGAGTGGTGGTATGGTGTTAAAGGCATTAAAGACTCGCCCCAAACGGCGTGCGGCCATCTGAAAAAGTTAACTTTCTGTTGCTTGCAAGTGATGTTTTGTTTGTGTCGCTTCAAAATGCAGACAGTAATGAAACGTGATACCTTGTTATCTTTAGACGTTTCTTCTTGTGCGGGTCTTCACACCCTTTAATTCAGGGCTGAAACAAAGGATCGAAAGGGCAAGACAACAATTCTTTTTTGAAGATTGATTGAAATTGCTTTGGATTTGCATTGACATGGCAGGTCAGCATGTGCAACATTTCATCAGCTCTCAAAGTCACAGCAAGGCAATTAAATTGCATACAAGTCAGAGAAACACTAACAGAAATGGTAGCAAACAAGTAGGAAAAATGAGATCGATTGTAAAACCGTACGTCTCTCCCTTTCATTTCCCGCAGCTAACTTAGTAGCTGCGGTTTATCTATCACAAAATATCGCAGAAGATGGGACAATTTCTGAGCCTTGATTTAGTTTGATTGTGAAGCTTTCATGATCACCACAATTATGGGGCCACCTATATGGAAGATACAACTGCAGCTAGTAGATGATTCATGTAGACTACAACATGGTTAGTGTGTGTGTATGTTTGCAGGTACAAAATTCTGTTGATTCAAAGGTACACTGTTACCAAGGACACCAATATTTGAAAGATTGTTATTTTCCATAATGCAGCAGATTTCCCAATAAGTGAAGCTGTACGGATTTAGAAGTTATGGTAGAAAATTACCCATTTGTTGAAACCAAACTGTTTGGGCTTTTCAAATGCCTCGCAGGCTTGGCTTTCATTTCTTTGCAGTGCAGTGGCATCTCTTTGAAAACAATTTTTTGTTAACAAGCTTCAGGCCGAGTATATCATTAAAACAAGGCAGCTGTTTTCTTTTCATAGCAAGACACTCCACAATGGGACCACCCCACCAGGATGAAAAAAAAAGCTCTGCTTTTTACAAAGTCCTCTTGCTTTGTACCATTGCAATGGTCAGTTTAACCTAAGCAGACAGTATGCTCTACACTGTGTAATGTTGGTATGCAAGAATGCAGTACAGTATGTGCCCTACAATTTCATTAATTAGACATACATATATTGTGTATGTGCAAACTGTAGGATTTTAAGTTATCGATGGTATACAAAGTGTTAAGAATTGGGATGTGCATTTTGAAATGGTGTTACCTTGCTCTCTGCAACTCAAATAGCCAGATGAAGTCTAAGAGGTAATATGTACATACTTGTGAGAAGAGATGGTGAACAGCTTACCATGGGTTTGTTGTCTGCTCCTCCACCTATCCGCCAAGATGCAACTTAAAATTGGTAGAAATATTGATAATCAGAATGTAATTCCTGATAGTAGGCTATGTACACCAGTTGAACAAATCTGACCCAGCTCTATATACTTGCACTGTGCATAAAGTACTGTACATATATATATGTAGAAATTGAGGTCGAGAGGGTGGCTGGTAGATATTGCCTACCCCAGGCAATCCCTCACAAGTCATAGGTACATTTATAAGTCTTGGTCTAAAATGAGTTTCTGAGGGGTACCAAAAGGAACAACCACATTTTTAAAGTACATGTGTCCTCACTGGAAGCTTTTATCAATGGCTGGTAAGAAATACTGTAGGGATAACATGTATGGATAGTAACAGGGGAAAGGACAAACTACTTGGAAAGTTGCTTTGTACCCTTGAAATGTTGGCAGAATTATAGTGCATGTTGTGTTTCTTAGTATATACTGTATGTCTTTCTCAAATGTTTGTATGTTATGGTTTACATAAGTTGCATGTTTCAAAATTCTAAGAAATGTGGAGTTTTTATAATTGTCTTAATTATAATGGAAAATGGAAACCTTTCACAAGGAACATCATTAGTGACACATTCTTACCCGTTATGCAGAATGCTGAAATGAAACTGACAAGCTCAGCGAACTTGTGGCCCTTTTTGTGAAATCGAGTAAATTAGAAAAATTATTGTTTTTCTTGGACAAGCTTCCTTCCTTTTGCATATCTATCGATATAAGGATATCCTACAGACAGTTACTCCAGCTGTGCTCATGTGCTGTACATAGCTCCTCGATTATGACCAGTTTTCTTTATATTTTTTTCTTACATTTATGAAATTAAAATTGTCATCTCTTGTCACTCATATCAGGCAGGCATAGTAACCTATGTGGTCAAGTTGGCATATTTATGCATGTGTGTGTGTGTGTCATGGAGATCCGGTGGTGAGGGCGATTCCTCGGGATAGTGAATAATGGCTCATCTCATACTTGGACATGTGGCTTGGTATTATGAGTTCAAAAGCTGTAGTTTTGTGCATGAATATGAAAGGTCATTTATGGTCAGCAGAGGTCAAAGTGTGAAAATTGTGTAAGTGCTTTAATTGATCATGTCACGAATGGTGTAAGTGACAATAGTTTATTCGACAATGGTTGGTTGCCACATGACATGAAGAAAATCTGCAATATTTAGAAGAGTTTGAGTGTTTACTATATAAAGGTCAGTTGAGCTCTCAGTGGGAATACCTTGTAAATGCCATGTCTCAAGAAGAACTTCAAAGTGTGCAAGAAATGGCTATCATGTTGGGAAGTGTCAGGGTCAACTATGGGCAAGTATATTTCAGGAAGCAAATAGTTGCTAGACCTCATATTCAATGTGTGGCTTTCCCCTTGTTGAATAGTATCCTTCTGTTTTTGGCAGCTCTAGGTCAAATGGTTATTTGAGATCTTTAGACAGTATTAAGATACATTATGTATTTAATTCGTTCCTTACAAATAACTCCTCATGACAATTTCATGGCAAATCTGCATAGTTTGGTTCTGGTCTGTACAGTTGTGATATACATACTGTATAGACCTGTACAGTAAATGGTCACTGTTCCCATGCACGATATCAAAATTCATAGCACATACAGTACAGTACCGTACGTCAGAGAAAAGTGATCGATCAGTACAGATTTGGATTTAAGTTAAACATTCACTGTGGGGCATTATGTGTTAAGTAAAGTATCAGTGAGGAGACGGATAAGTTGATCGCTTGTCAACAACCAAACTTGGTAAGCTTTGGAATGCCAATCGTTTACTTCATCTTGTTTGCTAGTTTTAGTTCATGTTGTACACGATAAGTAATTACTGTCAGAGTCATTACTCTGGTTTTGTACATATATACTTGGTAAATTAAGAAATGTGATTACAGTGTACTCATAAACGTGTTTGTATGTAACTAACAGTATAGTATATATACTGAAGTGTGCTTTTACCCTTCTCAATGTACATGCAGTACAATACATGAATATGTACATGCAGTGATGTACAGAATCCACAGTGTAATATAAGGTTACATGTGGTTGCTGCACTTTGTATGATAATTTACACCATGCACGTAACAGTTTTTTGCATTTGTATATACAGTATGTACTGTATGTATATATATAAATATGAACATTGCATTACATGCGGTCCAGGTGCAGTAAGGTGCTTTAATTACTTGTGTACGAACCACCAGGAGTATATTCAAGCGCATTCTTCTGAGCTGATTTGCTGGTACAGTATTATCTAGTTGACTGTCAAGTCCTTTTGTCAGCATATGCATATAAACCAGAAATATCAGTCACATTTTCAGTATTCCATTTTCATTGTTGCTCAGTTTCTGTGTTGGATTTCATGTGTAAGTGATCCTCCAAGGATCATCTTACATCCTGTATATATGCCAATCCTAAGCTACTGAAAAGTTCCTTGCTTGATGCTTCTAAGGAAATATCCCTGATGCATGACAGAAGCTGTCAATATCTTTTCAGGTGTTTAATTTTGTACACATTGAGGAGTGATATTGTGATGGCTAGAATTACACTGAAAGTGTACCACGTACAGTGTGATGTTGGTGCTGAATGACACACTGTACCTACAGTGTTCAGTGAACATGATGTATAATTTACAAATTATTAATTTGTAGTCTACTTTGTTCATCTCTCAACTGTCTGTTACACATATGGACTCCTATCTATGTAGCTTATAGCAACTGGTAAACATTCTTGCAATGTCCCCCCCCCCCCACCTTCCAAATCTACTGTACTATTCCAAAGAATATGAAATGTGTTCCAGTGTTTGAACAGTTACCATGATGTGTTTGTACTATGTGCATGCATGTGTAGTGTTGTGTGCGAATGCTCATCTATTTGTACACGTGTACTGTATTTGATAACACTTAGGCAGTAAGCAGGCAGTAACTTCTACTAGCAAGGTAGATTGTAATGCAGGATTTGAAAAGAGACATGTAAGTGTTAGTATGTTCCTAAACATCCAAACCCAAATAGTTTTGGAGTTTTCCTGTTTATTGAATGGCTGCTTGTTTATACATACTGTATATACCAGTCTGTCTCTACTCAAGACATGTGCTAGCTCGTGTACGTACAGTACCGTCAAAACTTTGGTCACCGTTGAGCACTGCACTTTCGTAGACGCATGTCTAGGTCACTACCAGTACCACTCACTTGCTCGCCCTTCTGAATGTTTTACTCTGAAAGTTAACAGAAGGTTACATACTTACTAACTTGAACCAATTCTACAAAAAGAAATCATTGTTCTGTTACGGACTATCATCCAATCAACTCCTCAGATCATATGTCTTGACTACTGCTTATATAATACAGTATATATGACAAGAGAATTCGCTGTGGTAGACTTACATTTTAGCACGGAATTTTTAGTAGTGCAATGATCCGATGTCATGTTGTCAAACACCCATGAGAAATTGTGCTCAGTTACAGTACTTCAAGAAAACTTTAATGAGGAATTAAAATATAGTTTTGACCTTTTTTTGTGCTTTTATTTCAATTTTGAAAAGCATTGCATTGGAGAATGCGCTGAGCACGATTGCCTAGGCTTTACTTAGCGCCAAAAAGATCACCCAGAAAATATCTTTAAACTTTTAGGGACTCCAAATGGCACTGTAGTTGTTACTGTTTATCACACTTGGCCTATTTGCAGTCTTTAACTAGTGCAGTGCTGCAGTGCATCAAGAAGTTGGATACTTTCAGCGATCTGCCAAACTTTAAAGGTTTCTACTACCAACTGCATCAAATAAACATTGAAGATCACAGCACAAAGCCTGTAGAGTCAATCATGAAAAGGACCTGTAATCCAGTGTGTACAGAACTGTACTTCATCAAAGAAACTTGATTTTTTTCCAGTTTTTGCAAGAAAAGACAATATTCCTTTTGACAACTGGTTAGGTTGAAAGGATTTATTTTCTCAGTGGTTGCTGATCCTTCTGCCATCTCCTTGACATGTGTTAAAGCAGTAAAATGTAAATCAATGTTAATTTTGATCTCTTTGGCAAACCAGGTTGGATTTCAGGTTCTGCAACATACAGTAAAGTCTCGTTGTTATTGTTCTAGTGTGACACACGCATAGTAAATATACTCAGTACAGTTGTAGAGAGAAAGCAAAAAATAATTTTTTGGAACTAGATTAAAGTTCAAAGGGAGAGAGAGGTTTGTTAAATAATGGAACGGCACTTTAATTGTTACACACAATTGTATTATTTTAACGCTACGCAAGTATGGAGATATGGGTTCGATTACCGTATCTTCGAATACAAATTAAAGAGAGAGAAGTATTAGCAAACAACAATATTTAATGCCAAAAAAAAGGGCCATTTGTAGGTAAATGTTAAAGTTCGAGGGCCAAACCTGTTTGCCTTTGAAGAAGATCCTACTAGGATCGATAGTACATCAAGTGCCACCAACCTGTACATTAAATACAAACTCAACATGAGCTACATCAGGGTTAGTTGTACCAAAGCTGACGCTATCTACCATAGCTGGTAAATGTTTAACATTCATGACCAATGAAATTCAGTGCACTGTGCGGTTAAAAAATATTGTTACTTCTTGCATGAGTCGACAGCCGTCAAGGTTAAGAGTTGAACTTTCCCTATGACGATGTAAGAAGTCAGAAGGAAAATTTTTTTTTGTGATGAACTATTTATTGTAATCAACAACAGGCACACTGTACTTGTGGGCATGTTGTACGTACTCGCAGCACACACAGAGAGCAGAGAGACCGAAGACCTACTGTACGACGACGACGGACAGCATTCCTCCGGTGGCTCGAGTCAATATCAATATCATGCTACATGTAGAGGTCTGTTTTTTATAGACCTGTTCTGATTTGTAATTGAGATGCTTCAGCATGTACAGTTTAAGCCAATTACATACTCTTGAGGTTAAAAGCTAGATCGAGATGGATGGCCGGTTTTGACTTTGGAAGATGAAAACAGCAAGATGAAGATGATGATGATGTTAGGAGTAAGGCCCCCCTGCTAATGGATAGGTTATTCTTATCCATAGACTTTACAGACATTCTTAGTCAACAATACTAGAGTGCTGTGAATTATTGTCAGGAAAGATCAATTCAAAATAATGTATAACTTGAAACATTGCAATATTTTGTTGGGTGTTATTTGATTCCTCACCACATCTCAAGTCAGTTGATATCGTTTGAGTAAGTTTACGTTTCTGAATATTTTGACTTTTTTTTTCTGGTTAAGCAATATATTGCCTGGTATGATGAGTTCAGTCAGTATTTTGAACTATCTTCTAAAGTTGATTTGACTTTTCTCACCAAATTTTCTGCTAAAACCAAATGAACAATTATTGTACATTTTGAAAGATGAATGGTACAGTATATTTTCACAGAAGTCTTGCATTATGATGTCTATGGCATTTGAAACGTTAGTTTGGAAGAAGAAACTGGTTGCCTATATATGTTTGATTTCTCAACATGCTAAACATGTCAGATTTATCAACTTCTCAACTTTTATGCTGTTTACACATTATTAGAGTGAGATAATGCTGTTGCTCAGAGGCAACATTAGTATTGGAATGGGGTTTAAATCCAGTGGCATGGACAGGAATTTAAAGGTGGGAATGGAGGTGGGGGGGGGCAGGGCCTAGTTCAACATTTCACTCTGACGGATTTAGGTTGGAGACTGAAAGGGCCAGAGGCGAATGGAGGGTTTCATAAAGATGGGAGAGGGAACACCATGGGGTCATTGAAGCTGACTCTTATGAAGGGGTAGTCTGAGGTCCTCCCCTAGAAAAAGAAAAGTAGATGCCAAAGGTACATTTTGATGCTTATTTAGACTATACATTAGGTCTACAAGTACCTTAATTGCGAGATTGTACTAATAAATAATACGAAACTAAAAAATACCCCCCCCAACTGATTCAGTTAATGACCTGAATCTGTATGTGAGGGTCAGATGTTAATGAAGTACTTTTCTGTTAAAGGAGGGGTCGCTGCAGTGGTGTCATTGAAGTCGTCTCCTTCGAGGTTGGTTTGGCAGGGCCTTCCCAGAAACAGAGAACAAAAATTAAATGGCAAATGGTGTATTCTATGACCTTTAAATACTTCATGTGAGGTTGCAGAAAGGAGGGGCTTGGTTCACCCCAGCTGAATGCAAATACACCCCGACTGTGAACCATTTCCTCTCCCCCCCCCCTTCCTCTGCTCATGCCAAAGGTTGAATTGGGGTATGCCAATGTTTTAATCCCCATGGTAGGAGATGGATCTTCTGGTTATTCAGCAGCCATTGGAGATATTAAAAGAAGATGGTTTTCAACATAAAACTGCCATAAAAATGTTAATAATGAAGTTCATTAGGGAATAAATAGTCCACTTTAATTTCAGACATTGGAATTAAAGAAACCTCTAGTTTTCAAATGCACCAGTTAGTAGATCTACTATAAACAGGCCTGTGATAAAATGCTAGTGTGAATTGATTCTGGGCTACCAAATGTTGAGAATGATCCAAATAATACCATTAATGACTAGTTCATTTACTGTATATATCTGTTGAGTGCAAGAAACTAGAAGGAGGGGTGAGGGAGGGGAGGGGATGTGGATCTTAGGTTGCTCAAGATTCACCCTCTTGGTGTGAAAAATGACTTGGTCCAGTTGGTGAAATGACAGACCAAGTTACAGTAGCACTGTGTAAATAGAGCTGCTTTATAGTACATGTTGAAGATGTAATCCCCCTGATGTGCCATATTATGCAATGCTGTACTTGTATAAAAAGCTATAGTGTGCTGCAATGTATCAAAAGGTACAGGCATTTTCACCTTCTCAGACTCTCTGTTAAGGTCTTAAAAACAATCCTGCCTTGCTCTTGCAGTGTTGATTGTTTTGATGCCAACCATAAATCTGTCACAACAGTATAGATTTGTATTAAATTTACAGAGCCCGACTGTTTCAGTCTCAGGATGAGATTGTTCAGGACTAGGTTATCTAATCTATGGCAAGCATAAACATAGTGTTCTATATGTAGGGCTTGCTCACTCAAGAGGTCTTCCCTCTTCATTAAAAGTTTGGATTTATATCTAAAGACGAAACTTTCTGCTAGAGAAATGCTGTGTGCAAACTGCTAATACAGTAAGTATATGCTTCTAGATAAAGTTGGTCCGATCTACTGCTTTGTTATGTACAGATCTTATATCTGAAATACTCATTGTTCCTGCTTAGCAATCCAGCTGTGAGAGATTCTTTTAAAACATCCCATATCTCTTTGACATTCGTCCAGCTATTTCTTGTTTAATGCTCGTCCAAGTTCCTCAGTAATCAATATGCTGATAATTATTGATCAGTGCTCCTTATTTCTAGTTTTCATGCTTTTAGTTCCTTTATACTAGTGTAAATTGCCTTAGATGTTTTTTCTTCCATACTGTACAGAATAAGGGCTAATATTATCTTTTGACTTTGCAAGTTTTTTGGGGGGATATTTAACAACAAAAAAAGTATTTATCTTCCACAGTTGTGACTTAAATGATGAATAGTAGAAATGCTGGTCAGAGGAATTTTTTTTTGCCAGGGAAAATCCCCCTCATCATTGTAAGAGCCAAGAAACATTCAAAAGTTGCACTTTAAGGATAAATGGATGATGACATCAGATCTTTAGTGAAGGCCTATTTTATGTTAATAATAATTTTTCCCAGATTTTTGTTTTTTGATGAAATAAAGTTAGTACATGTTTAAAGCACTAAATTGTAAAATGTAAACCTGGTCTTTATTCCATGCAGTGACAGGATGCAATGGCCATAACTAACTGCCTACCACTTCTTCAGATCTGGTGTGGCGTTATTCACGAAATACCTTTGAGACTATGATTCTTGTTCGGATCATTGCAGTAGACTTGAATATATTCGTGAATAATGAATACCTAAATTCATGTGTGCTACTGGTTTCATCAAAATTTGTATAGGATACTTTAACATCTTGGAAAATTTTGTAATGTGAGAAGCCTTGCTATCATACGAAGTGAATTAAGTGAGGCTCTGGATGTTTCCACCATCAAGAAAATTGTCACAGAATTTTGATGTTTAACACTTCACTCCACAGTCGAATTGGATTTGAAAAATGTTTATATTAATAATGATCACATAAAATTACACAAAAGGAAATTAATAAAACTACCAGATCAGAAAAACAGGAACAAACATCTAGGCTTAAACTGTTTGTATTCGCAAATAATTAAACAAATTATGATCAGGTTATTTCAGGTAAATTTGATCCTAGTACATTTATTAAAGGTCTATATAGATAGGTTGGAACTTTCTTTTGGCCCCTAACTTAAGTAGATTATGGGAAACGACTTTAGCAATTTAGAATGCCACATAGCGTCCAAGGGTTGTTACCATCCAGCTGTAATCCCAGTAGGATTTCATAATTTAGTGTTAGAGACTGGATCATTGCTCTGTGAGAAATTGTTAAAGAAAGGTTTTCACATACAGTAGCTAAAGAACCCTGTTTTTTTTCTGTCTAAAGCTATTTTGCATCCTCTCACATGTGTGGTTACTCAAGGAAGTGTATGTTTATGTCTGGTCTACTCTCACCTGTCAAGCAATTATTATTTGACGGGGGGGGGGGGGGGGAGTAAGGAACATGGAAGACCACCTTGAATACATTGTACCCTGACACTTGCCAAGCCTTGCAATCTCATACATTTATCTGTCTTCCCCCTCCCCTCCTCCCTCATCCCTCCATGCTCCTCTCGCTCTCTACACAACCCCACTACCCTCTTCATGTTCCTTTCTTCATGAACACATAACAAGTCTCACTGGATTTACTGATTTCTTTGCATAAATTTATTAATCTTCAAACTTCCCAAAATGGATGAAGGATGCTGTAAATGTTAAGTGTCCATCAACCTTTTAAAACAGTTTACAGGTAAAGGGTTTCATGTTTTCTCCTATTTGTGGATTGAAGGATAGTATACTGCAGTCAATAGTTAACATGATAAACACATATGTATGTCTTCCTGTAGTAATTTCGCCTGCTATCTGTACTTTCGTTCACAACCGATGGTTGCTGTGCTGTATGCGGGTGTGCCTAGTGTATAAAACAATATCTTAGTTTTGTGCTGGTACATATACAGTATGAGATATGATGTTACAAACTTATAATGCCTAATGTTAAATGCATAATAGTACACCAGCTAAATTTATATAAATATCCCATATGGGACATCGGAAGAAAAGGTTAAGTTTGTTAGACATTCAAGCAGTGTTGCCAGTTTGGCATTTTAAACTGCAAAAATGACAAAATTTGACGTTTCTCAAATTTCATCGCGCGTAGGAAATGACCAAACAGCATTTCTTTTATTTTTATTAGTGGCTTTCCATTTAAGAGAAATAATAGTTTAAAATAATCAAATCCCACAAAGAATATTGATTTCAACCTTTTCATGTTGTTCACTCTAACTCAAAGGGCATATGCTAAATGAACACAACTACACATTGATAAAAACATTGGAATTGTTTTTACCACGTTTCACTACCTAATGTTCACGTAAGAGACTCACCCTGCCAATTGCCAAAAATCAAGCATACCAAAGAATGTTCATAATTAGATAAACAATGACCTTAGTTTAGGTTAGAATTTTAAAATAACTTTCTAAAATTAATTCTCATTAATAGTACACCACCTTCTCTGAGGAAGGTATATTAACTCAAGTCTAAGGCCTAGTCACAACTCCTGCTTGTGGGAGAAGTAGGAACTTCTCATCTTTTGGGGACATGACTCAAACAGTTTTCTCCAAGGTTTTCTACTCAACATATTCAGTGCGAAGTAATGTATAAATTTCCCCCGTCACTCTCTACTACAGACGTCCTTAGGACAACCGTCCAAAATTCAAAATTGAACAGTTTTGGCAAAGCATCTGCACTTCACATAGCAATCTTTTCAAGTGTTGCAGGTTTACTTCTTTCAAAACTCTTCAAAATTTGGCAAATTGTTTTGAAGTACGGCCCATTTCATGTAGCAGAAATTTACCCAGTGTAATCTGGAGTTAATGATATCTCTACAGGTCTTGTTCATATGACAAAGAAGCTGTTTGCTTCAAGTTTTACATGTTAACTTGTAAATTAATGTACTGTACTACTGTACCATCACACAGTACAGTACAGTTGGCAGTTAAATGAGTTTCATGTCAAAACGACAAATGATTGTGACATGTGAAATTGATCCTTTATATCTTATCAGTCAATTGAGCTGCTAAGGCTCTTGTGTTACTAAAACCATGGACTTTAAGTTGCCAAAGTTTGAAGTATCGACCATGGTCCAAGTTGTTATTTAAATACAGTACTAGTTATATGAGTTTGAGATGTTACAGATCTGTAGGTCTTACAGTATATATAGCAGGGGATTTCCACATGTTCAGTTTATGTTGGTCTCCCGTTAGTTGTCTTAAACACATTGGTACATGTAGTCCTGCCATAACAGGTTGCAGGTTGCTTTTGTTTGAAACTCAAGTTAATTTGTTAACATCATCCATAATTCAAATTTATTAGATTATTCAAATTAAAATAATATATTTGTGAAAATTTTATTATGAACACAATATAGCAGGGAGAGAAAGGGATGGTGCATTAAATTTTAAACTGAGCTAAGAACTGTACATTGTAGTGTTGAAATCAGTTGACTGTTACTGTAGGCCTACTGTACTGCACCATGCCTTTAGTCATGAAGCTCCTCCTCGATATGAGTGTATGCTTTTACAATTTCTCGGATGCCACTGCATCGACTATTGAATGATGATGCAGTCCCCCCTCTGAGTGGAGTCATACTGTAACTCTTAGGGCAAGGGGGGGGGGGATCCAACTCCAAAGTGTTTTGAGTTGCCAGACCAGACACCAGTCACACCACACCTCAGCTTGCCCCATTCTCCTCATACCATTTGTCGTTTGACAACGACAAAACATTACAGGGGAAGGCAGATGTCACCTTTTGGCAAAGAGCCCCTAATACTGGTGCTGTAGGCTAAAATGACAAGCCAGGTGAGTTTATTTGACACTTGGAAAGGCTTCTACAGTATAAGAACAGCTGTTGTGGTAAAGAGTGAAGTACTGTAGTCAAAGCTCTTTACAGCAGGTCCTTCAAAATGACATTTTTATTGAAAGATCTACTGTAGATATATGTCTGCTGTGATAGGATGATGTAGGTTAATCTCTTGTACTATCGTGAAGTAATATTAATGTGCTGGACAAAAGTGAACACAGTATTTAGATTCATCAAGCCTAACATGATAACCAGAGTACAGTGATTGTGATAGGATATGGATTTATCGATTTGAGCAAGCATGTTCAAATCTTGCTGAAACAGAAAAGAAAGCAAGAAGTTTGGATTGATGTTATTCTTTCAGAATGTTATTTATTTATCAATTAAGTTGGAATTTTGTTTACTGCCTGTTTGATACTAACACAAATCATATTAGCTATATAATGCGTTTCTCTACTCACTGCTTAAATAAACAAAATCATGGCTTCAAAATGTACTAAAGTAATTAATGCTTAAGTTGCATATTTTTTGTGCTATGTAGGATTATATAGTGCAAGCTTCATGTTTTGTTAATTTAGCTAGACCGTGTAAAAGGTTACTGCCTGGTCTATTTAAGCTTTGCACTGTGTGGAATGTACTTTCTTCTGTCAGCAATTATAAATTATGATCAATGTTGGGACAATATAGTCAACTTTTAACTTGTTCACAATATTTACATTAAATTTGATATTATGACAGGTAATTGTAATGCTACGGAAGGGAAGACATTAAATGTCGTAATTTATAATCAAGACTGACAATACCAATGGAATTTTGTAAATTACCGTTCAGTCTTGCCCGGAGTGTAAAAAAACTACAAAAGCTGACGCTCTGCCAAGTGCCACACAAACTTCATCCTACCAGTAATCATTTAATTCCAACATGCCGTCGCAGTCAGGCAGAAGACAGCGCTGCTACGTACCAGACCTGATTCAGTATGGTACTTGTGGGTTTGACGTATTTATGTAAGGAACATTCATGTACTTTCTCGACGTCACACACATTGGTGACGACTGAATGTTGTGTCTGGAGGATATGAATCAAACCCACTGTATGTTTCTCCCCCCCCCCCCCGACGACAGGGTGGATCTGAGATACGTACAGTACCCTTATCGTTTACAGTAGAAGTGGTACTGTACAACGTTTTTAGTCATAGTACTTCACAGACCTGTATTGTGAAAATGCAATAAAACCAGCCACAGAATTATTAAACATGTTTGAGAGTTTTGGATGTTTGTCTTTTGATGATGATGTGTGGATCATTTGAAGGAAGTTTTAAAGATGTATGGTTGAACATGATAATCTAATATTTAACATCTGCTATTCTACATCATACTGTTCAGCAGATGTTGGATGATGGTACTGTTAATTATAGCTTAGTGTGTAGAGTTGCAGAGTTTTCGGGCCAAGAATTTCAGTTTTAGCCATAATGCGAAAATAGTGCAAATGCATAAAAAAAAAACCTGCTGGTTAAAATCAAATTTCCACTTGCAGTTTCCTTGAATTCATACAATAATTTTCACTGGCAGCAATATGGCCGATCGCATTTTGATATCCGCTGGCAAATGATGAAATCCATTACCATTTAAGCATTAGTGTACTGTAAATATAGCAATGTATGATCCTAATCCAACCTGTCTTCTCAGCTCCTTGCTCTAGCATTATCGCTGCAGGTGGTCAACCGTGGTTATTTCCTAGATTCCTGAGAGAATGGGTAGAAAGTACTGTACATCACTGACCGTTTATTATGATTACACAAGGGGATTTACTTTTATAAAATAGCCGTGTTTACAGTTTGCCTATAGTCCATACAAAGGTCACATCTTGTTGCGCTGAAGCAGCATAACGTGCAGGGATGTTGCACAAAGTACAGCACAGCATATATACACTGCTTGAAAACGGATGCGCTTGATCAAATGTTTCTCCCTTCGGTGGATAAAACAGCGGACAGCGGCATGGGGCAGTGATCGATCTTTGAAGGATCACAGATTATGTATGCACAGATGGATCGTTTCCCTTGTCAATTCATCATCAACAAATTTAACAGAACTTTTGTTTTATCTAGCTATAACCAGCGTTACCTAAAATTAGCTTTCCTCACAGTGTGTTGATGAGGGTCGATGACAAACAGTCCTAACTGAGAGCACTGCTTAAATGTGTCTTTCAGTCTTTCTCAGATTCCTCCATAAATTTGTGTAAACTGTTCCTTCTGATGGTGTTGTTTGTTCTACTGAGCGTTCCTTGTCTTGTTCACACACTGTTTTCCTTTACTTTTGCAGTTCTCATTGGACGAATAGAGATGGATTCATTACAGATAAGACAATCTGATAAAAGATATGAATGCGTATTCAAAGTAAGTACTGATGTATATATGAACAAAATGTATATATATAAATGTACACACATATATATATATATATATATATATATATATATATATATATATATATATCGTATATGTATAATTGAAATCGTAACGAGTTGTAAAATCCAGAACAGTGAAAAAACTTCCAGCCTCCACCCGGATTCGAACACGGGCCTCCCGCTTTATATTCGGACACCTTAACCACTAGGCTTTGGACGCTGATTATATGTCCAGAGGTTCGAAACTGGTAAGGAAGGTTGTAATTCCACTGTAGGCGCATACATATATATCACTGGAAGCATCTGCTATATTTTAACAAAGTATCACTTACATGGTATAGTTACTTCACATTTTCGGCCACTTAGGATTGAGTCGTATATTCTTAATTTATCTTTGAAATCAAGTCTGTTTCTAGTTTTTGCCACGTTGTTTTTCGGGGGGGGGGGGGGGAGGGGGAGAACAGGGATAAGACTGATAGCCTTGTCCATTGCTTAAAGGGACATAAGCGGTTGTTGGTGCCACTGCAATTCAATTATAAAGTATATGACAGTGATTATCAAAGAAATATGGTTAGTGGCCAAAACAACCTTCCAGGTCTTATGCACTCTTGTATTACGCTCCTAAAAATGAAATTTATTTGCAAATCAGAATAGATTATATATAGTTGCAACTTTTCCAGCCAACAAGAAGAGTATATAAACTCTCATGTTGGATTATGTATACTTTTAAGCGCAGAACAATGATTTTAAACAGAAAATACTTATTATATGGATAAAAAGTTTATCAACAGTATTTAGTTTTCAATATATTGCGATTGCCAAGACTTTTCTTCCTTTTTTCACTGTTAAAATAAAAAAAAAAACTTAAGGGAAACCAAGTAGATGGTGGTAAAAAAAAAAATTTTAAATGTGAAAAATAAATTTTAATCAGGAAAAATAAAAATGGCAATTAAGGTGTCTTGGACACTAAATACATGAAGTTTTTAAAGCCATGTTTTCCAACTAGCTCAATATTTCTTTGACGGCAGTTTCAATTTTGTGTGAAACGCACACGCTATGGATGCTGTACAACCTGTCATGTGGAGGTACAGTAGCACTGTACAACATGTACATGCAGTATATGTGCAAATTACTATTGTTTTGTTAACCATTGGCATGTTGAAATTCTTTTCCTCAACACACAGGTTCATTGGTTAGATGGTTGCATTACCACTGTTTGCAAGACACATGCCCAACTGTTTGAATTCCAAGGAAAGGTATGTCTTCAAGAAAAATCATTCACATGTGCTTAGTTTTGATAGTTTTTAGTATCTTCTGTGTTGGTGTGGGTGTATGTGCCTCACTGTGTATGTGCCAGAGTGTGTGATTAAGTCATTCATGTTTATGCTTCACATTATTTGGCATTAATTTTATCACCATCCTGTGTGTCATTACGGACCAGTCAGGTGGTGCTTGATTCTTTCAAGTATGGAAAAGTTCTGTTCATCTTTTTTGTGGGACCGTTCCATTAAAATCGACACTGGAGGTGATAAAATTATTAGCTGCCCAAGAGTACAAAAGTCAAGTCTTGAATTGCATTGCATTGATAGCGTGCAAGTACGCAATGCGGAGAGATTGCAATAGGCTATACAGTACAGTGTACACATGTAATTTAGTGAACGAACGCAGTTGATCAGATTTCCTGAGCGGGAATAGCAACAAATCTTCAGCATATTTTACACTTAAACACATCAAAGTAGAAGGGAATTTTACAAAATGATGAAATTAAGGAAGAATGCTCATGAATATTTCCCTCCCTTTCATTAATTTGAATAGAAATGTAACTGCAAAATGGAGAATGATATTAGTGATTTTTAAGAATTTCTGGACCAGATAGAGACGGCTTGGACCGGGACCTTTTTTTGGTTGGTCCCCCGGGCTCCCGGGTATCTGTTCCCATCACCAAAAGATACTCATTCTGAAGTACAAATGAATGAATATATTGCCCAAAAAATGTAGTACTTATTAAAACCTGGTAAAATATATCATCAGTCCCCCTTTGTTTTCTTGGTCTGATTGTAGCAGAGAAGGAAACTATTACTAAAATATTGTTCACCAAAGTATTCAAATACCCAATGGATCAATCAATTCAAACAATTTTGTAGAAATAGCCCCTTTTCTCTCTTTTTCTTTGTTTCCAAATTAACCCATTTTGTTAGTATTAGTCACGTATAAAAAAACACCATTTTGGGAAAATGTCATAATTTTCAAATCCCCCCAAAGAAAAGCATAATGTGAAATGAAACTAATGAACTAGATTGTTAAAATCAAATTCCAAACTTGTATACAATTTAGCTTGAAAATAATGATAAAAAAATCAACTGGAGGAGACCAATTTAAAGCTCGACTAGATTTTGTTTGGCACATTGTTGATTCAAGAAATCATGCAGGTTTGCAGCACACGTACGCTAGTGATTTCAGGCCATCAGAGCTTATTGACATCTTGAGGCCGCAGGCTGATTTGAAAGGCTGGCAGATTGCTGGGCATTCTTCCTCATTTCACCTCCTCATTAGGAAACATTTTGCTCATGCTCCTTTGATCGGATAGGCAGGGAAAAACAAGAAGAAGATGGGGAGTGATGAATAATTTACTCGGTTGATGGAATCGTTGATTGTTTGGTCTTGACTTTGGATGTGCTCTCCTTCATAATACTGTTGGTCAGTATGATCAAACTGTCAAAATAAGAATGAATCAAGACTTTTGGTGCAAGTCCCATTCAGAATTAAATCAGCCATCTCACATTTTTAGTGTTGTTTGTACGAGTACAACAGCATGTTTACAGGTTTGATTAGAATTCTTCACGTTATGAGTACCAATACGAGGTAAACGTAAGTATGAGTCCTTTTGTGACCCCTGCACTAGTATCTAGTCTAAAAATTCCAAATCGCACTGGGTTACGAGATCCAGGTAACTACAGTGACGCATGGATTAAAAGTATGAGCACATGTATAGTCACTGCAAGTCTGGTGTATACAATCTTAGTTTCACCCGGTGTGAACTTCCATCTGTTGAATTTGACATGAAAATGGATTGCGTTTTGTCATTTAGCAATTGATCTGTTGAGGAAAAAATAGCTGATACGATATTAAATATTGCTCTGTTGCTGCAATAACTCAAAAGATGCTTGTAAAACTGTTCAAATCCAAAGATCGACAATTAAGAAGTTTAGTAAATTGGCGTCATTTGCATTATCAAAGGTTTGAATATCAAACAAGATGATTGCCTTCTGTGCCCCAGATGACCCTCATCGGTTCACTGACCTCTTCCTTCTAAACCGTGTACCTTACAAACTTAATAGTTGTAAAAGGGTCAAGATTTGGTCCCTTCAGCTGAATGCGATTTCAATTTCTTTGTTTTGTTGCAAAATAAATCTGCTGTACATTTTCAGTAAGAAAAGATGTACAATCAGTTTTGGGCTTTCAAAACCTTTGAGTATTTATTATCAATACAAAAAAAATTATTAAAATATTGGAGAGAGAAGAGATAATTCATATCCCATTAACTTAGTCTCCTCAAGTTACTATTTATGTCAACCCAAAATTATTCTTGGCAATTACTATCCCCAATTTGAGACTAACTAAAGCAAAACTCTTGTTTAGCATGTGGTTTTACCTTCATTTGGTTTCACATAGTAAAGTTACAGGACATCATAAATGTGCAACATTCTAGAACTTAGTATCATAAATGATCCAATTTTATGAAGACAAAGATATATTGTCGAAGAAACTAGTTTTATACACAGTTGATTGATATTATTGATGATTTTCTTATTAATATATAAAGAGTGCCACTTTGAAGGTTCTTTTGATCATATAAGCGGCGAAATTATAGGCCTGTAGCTACTGAATGTCTGCCGCAGTTTCAATTATAAATGTTCTCACGACTTTTAACTTGTAGGAGTTCAAAACTCGACAGTATGTACAACCTAATAAATGGTTTCCTTTATTGAATGTTCTTTTACCTTGGAAAGATCCCAATGTTATGGACTTGAATAAAGGAAAGGAAAACAGACTGTGAAATTTCACTCAGTGGGGAGAAATAGTTTTTAAACTACTGCTGGTGTAATTGCTCCTGAGCACTTGTTCTGACGGTATGAGCAGTATGGATATCGTTCTTCTGCTTTTAAGAGTGCTTTTGAAGTATGATTTGAGGTAATTTGAGAGGACAGTAAACAGCGATAATTAGTATCATCTAGAAAATTATCCCAACTGGCTGAAAGTGTTCGATTCACCCCCACAATGGCAGAAAGAAAGTCAATAAGATACTTTATAGAAGTATGCTGTTTGAAGTTAACTCAAAATCATAAAATTATGCCTTGAAATAATCTTTCATCTCTTGGATTATGTAAATTGGACTATTTATAGAACTAACTAACCATGTGCAGTATTTGAGTGTGTGTGTGTGTGGTTAGGTCACAGCATACTCTTAACTTTGGAATAAAAAATAGACAACCATTTTAGAGCCTAATGAAGTCTGTTTCATTATAAACAAAAACAAACCCATACCTAAATTCTAAAGTGTCATAAAATTGGTTATGGAACAAAAATCACATAATAATGAACACATGTTCTCTAAGATATTGACCCTTTCACATAGACGAAGTAACTTAAACATTGAGACTTAAACCAAAACGATGTCCCGTCTCTGTTTACAATTAGACCAACAGTTCATTTGCTCATTAGCATAATGTTACTATAAAATGTATACATGAATACATATTATAGCTATTGAATATTCATGTATACCTAGATCACAGTATGTACACATAACAATGCAACTTGATGATTATCATGTTGAGCACCAAAAAGTCCATTTCGTTTACAGAGCTCTTTATCGAAGCTTGACATAGTTCAGTTATTCAGAAATAAATCATTCTAGTAAATGAATTGCAAGTACCCTACTGTACTTACAGACTTTTCCCGTGTTTAGCCATTTTACAGCACAAGTTGTACCACGGATGAGTATTTGTAGGGATTGTCTGCTGTACATTATTTTAGTAATTATGCGCAAAAAGATAGAGACCCATTAACCATGGTCAAGTAAAGGCCTATTAGAGCTATCATTATCTTGAAATCTGATGCTATGTGTAGTAAACAAGCCTTTGTTTATGTGTTAATATGCATCATTATAATTTGCTATTAATCCATTGCAAAGAAAGTGGAATCTGTGGGGAAAGTAATGTACTTAATTATTACAATGCGATTGTAGGGGACCTGTAAAAAGCCTAAAGAGACGATTAAAGCCGTCAGGATACTGTAGGTATCGGTTTTATGCGTGTTGGTAATGGACTTCCAAGAATAATTGTACAGCACCCACCCTGTAAAATATCTTTTAAAAAAAAGAAGGAAAAAAACCTTGTTAAAGTTGAGATCAATTAGCCTTGATTATAATCAAGTCTGCCTGAATTTAGCAGCTGTGCATCTGGTTAGGTTGATGTGGATTATATATTGAATTGTTGAGTCAATGTTTGCAATTGATTAATGGCATCTTTAAGAGGTGAAACACTTCAGAGTTGTCAGCCGTGAGTTACTTAAGAGTTGGACAGTATGCTCCGTCTAAATTTTACATTCTAAACTTGCTTTATAGTTAACAATAGCCCCATATCCTAAACATGGTTATGAAAGACTCTAGATTTATCATTTGAAAGGAAGAACATATGAAGTTGGTTCATGGGTATCCTGTTTTTTACTTTGTTTTAGCTTAGAACTTGGTGACCTTGTTTGAAATGAGATATTTATTATCATTCGTGAGTTCCCTGTTCAAACAATTACATGCTCCAGAACTCTTTAAAGTAATCAAAGTGCCCCTCCTGGATTTAGTATACCGTATAACACCCTCTTCGTAATATAAATGCTGTCACTTGAAGAACGTATGAAGATGTCACCCGAGGGAATTGCTCTTCACACACAGCTTTATCTTAAAACACTTAAACGATACTTTTATGAACGACTCGATACCTCCGAGGATCGTAAGGACTTCATGAAAAACTGCTCAGTTAAACAACCGGCCCCTCCCTTCACAAGCCATAGATGTTAACAAACTTATATGAATTATCATCATGAACAAGCATCCACTGTACTGTATGAAAGCAATTACATTCTGGGATGTTTTTATTATAAATCCCTGCTGTTATATTGCTCACAACTTCCCTGCTAAAGATCCACACTTACCAATCCATAATACTTAAGTTATAATGTTCACCTGAGGGTGATAAAAGACAGAATTTTCATTGCATTTGTAAGTTGTCCTCCTTAAACAAAGCCAATTTATCGTACCTGCTTTATACTGTCGGACTCAAGATCCAAAAGCGGTCAAGACATGCTTAGTATTGAATTTAACTGCCGCTATCTGTCCGTCCTCCCTCCACCCCCCCCCCCCAACCCACCTGCCTTGCAGATTTATGTCACAAGTAGAAAATCTGTACAGCTTAAGAGTCCCCTTTTCCCTGTTATCTGCAAAAATGCAAAACACACTATTCTCTTCCCTGATTTATCTAACTGGTTGTCTTCTTTGCATTGCATTGTTATTATTGTTTATTTATTGTTATTTATTGTTAGTATTGTATTATTGTTATTTTTTTTATAGCTTTTACAGCATTTCCCTGAAGGAGATACAAGGGAGCGATTGATACCATATATCCCAGGTGAGGTGCAAGGTAAATAAATCGTCTCACTCTCATCTTCTACTCTTCATCTTATTTTCACCTTTTCTTCTGTTTTCTTTTTATCTTTCTTTCTTTTTTTTCCACTGCTTCAGATTCTGATTCTACAGAGAGTGGCTTGTTTTTGTTTTTTCGCTGGTCGCACATCTATCATGGTTCTCTGTTTTCATTCTATCATCAAAGGGTGCTCAAGCCTCAAGCACAGATTGTGACTTTCGACCACCGGTTACCCTATTCCTCGGTCAAATAAGCCAGGATAGCTTAAACTTGATCACAGTCCATTCAATGTTCTTTCTCATCGTTCGACTATCCACAAGGTATCTGAAAGATGATGATAAAAAAAAAAAAGATACAAAAAAACAGAATGAGTTGGTCACGACTGATTATCTGGCATTGGCCATTGTTAGCGTATATATTCCTAGAAGGTTTTTCGGGAAAGAAATGGTGTAATAGGTTAAGTTTACACACTGTGGACTGATGTGCAACAGAAAAGCAAACAGCCTGTGGGAGTTTAGCTGATTGTTAGGATAAGCATGAAGTAGAAAATGATAACATCTGCCAGTGTTACTAATTTACTCTTACGGAGTGGTGGATTTAAGTAAAGTAGGTTATGCACGACTTACCTTTGCTTCAGAAAATCAACATATCGGAGCGGTGTGATGGATCATTAGGAGCATGATGAAGAAAGCATAGATTCTTCCCATACCAACTATACCAAGCAAAATTTTGAGGCAGTTGACATAAGTTGTCTTTTGTGAAAATCTCTGAGCTGAATTTCACTTTCAGCATATATCCAATGCAAGGCAACATTAACTTATAGTTGTGTGTGAAACAGCTTGTCGCTGAGAGACAACTGTTTTGTAAATTTCTCAAAATCTTTACCCAGTTTGATTTGATAATTAAATGGGGTTTAAGAACAGATCCTCTCTGATGGGGTTCCTTGTAAATGTGGTCATGGTCAGAAAAACCAGAAAGCTACCTGTAAGTAACACATAACAAGATGTGATAATTTAGTAACATGTTAATGAAGGTTTAGGGGAGGGGTGTTCTTTGCAAATTGTTGTCCATAAAGAAATAAGGCCTATTATGTAACCCTTTGCTGTTGCTTCTTAAACTGGGTTTTTAATACTTAACTTGGCAATTGGAGGTGTTAGACCAAAGCACTGAGGTATTTTGATAGTTTGGGTCACTGCTCGAAAGCAGCAAAGTAAATGCAAGAACCTGATGCACTAGTGATACTCTGTAGATCAGAACCCCCAGGAGCGACTGGATTTGCTAGAGTGACGACTTAGTGACGTTTTATGTTTCTCAGATGTGTTGGCCATTTATGTAGAAAACAGCTGTTTATGCTGTAGTATTCTACATTTAATCATACCTCCAGTATAGGGGCCCCTTCATTTAAGCGCAGGACTTAACCAGGACAAAGGCTTTTGCCATTTGGTGCCCTTCGTGGGTTTCCTTCATGCCCCTCTTAAATGACCCCACCAATGGCACAAGGTGCTACAATGCCGTGTGACTTTTACTATTGGTGTCCACTGCTGCAATTTAAAACACTTAAAACTTTCCTGTGTCATAGCTATATTTCGGTGCTAAATTTTGAGACAGTTTTTTTTCCTTGTAGGTCTCATGAATAGCTTTCCTTAACAGTCAGGTACAAGTATGGTACCAACAGGTTGTTAGATTAACAAATGCAATGTTCAGCTTGTTACATGCACTTGTGTTTACATTCAATGTGTGTCACTTATATATTGTTCTGTACAAATAATATGATTGCTACAGTAAGACAGGGTGCAATAAGCTGGCAATTAACCTTATCATTTGGTGTCAAAAACAACCTTGATCATGATATATGTAAATTAGTCAGCTTGACCGTGGTCAGACTGGTATAAATCAAGTGTCAACAACTCTACCTTTAAAGTATTTTACAAAGACGGTCTGCAGGTTGTAAAGATGCTACTGTGAGCAGATTAAGTCGAGTTTATGTCGGAATTACAGGGTTTTTTTTTTTTTAAATAAAACAAAAACTGTTAGCAAACTGCTTATCCACTAGAGAGCCTGTGTAAGAGAATGTGTAAAGGTAAGTTGGCCTGACGTTTCGATCCTAGCAGGATCTAGGTCAGTGGGCCTGACGTTTCGATCCTAGCAGGATCTAGGTCAGTGGGCCTGATGTTTCGATCCTAGCAGGATCTTCTTCAGAGGCTGAATGACAAGACAAAGTTATTTCTTGCACTAAAGATACATCTCTGAAAAATCAAAAACCTTACAACATTCAGTAGCGAAAAACTTCCACATTTTTCGGTGATCGTGTCAAAAATCTGTGTCCCTACAGCGAATTATCGGCCTAAATATCCCGTGGAAGGGTTGATATGTTGGGAAAGCATTACATTGCAAACACAGCTAGCTGCTTTTTACAGATAATTTTCTTGTATGAAATGTTGACGTTGTCACCTCTGGTAGCCTCAACCTCATACAGCAGATACCTCTGACAGCCAATTATTTCAGACTCTTGTCAGAATTTGTCAGACTTTGTCAGAACCACTTAGTATATTCATGTATCTATTGCCTATCTACATATATAAGAACTGACCATCAACTTTGCTCTTTTTTTTTCTTATTTCCTTCCCCTTCTTTTTTTTTCCTTTCTTTAGCCATCATCATCATCATCTTCTTCTCTTTTCTCTCTAGCTGTATTTTTCAAGCCATATCCAGGGATCTACAGATGTTTGCCAAAGTGCACAAGGCCTAAGTGTTTAGTGTCAAGTAAAATGCTCTGTCGTATTGGTTATTGCCTTATGAATATTCATTAGAGGGGTCGGCGGCAGGTGGTGTGAACTAGAATCACTGTAAAAGGTAGAATCTGAGCAGACTTACCGAGGGGTGCACATGGGGATCGTCTAGTCATAATCGTTTCTGCTTTGATATTTTTTTTGCCCAGGTAAACACATATTCAGCGGGGCCCAAGGCAGAGACTCGACAGAGAAGTTGATACCGAGGGAGTTTCTGGAATACGCCAGGTTAGCCATTTTGTGCCCTTTTATGCAAGATCATTTCCACATCTTTTTCCTGATTTCTTTGTGTCGATCCATGTCACAAAAATATTTACGTGCTAGTTTTGTGAACCAGTTCATCAACGTGACTGCCTTTGCAGGGTTTTGCTGGTAGTGTAAGACAGCTATATTTAAAAAAAAGATGAGATAAAACTTACTCTTTTAAGCTCTCAGAGGGACAAGCATTTAATTTAGAGTGATGTTGCTCAGTCATACATTGCGTTCAATCACGTAGTTGGACGATCAGCTTTGGCTGTGTGTCCAGTCGAAACTTTGAATATCATCGGATTTTCTCTAAAAGCCAGTTCTGATTGGAAGCTAAAGAATATAGTCACGTCATTATAAGTCGTAAAATAATGTACATGTACATATGTCTTCTGCACTAGAGGAAGTTATATAGATGTAATGTTTGTTAGCCATCAAGAGTATCAGAGGCATAAATATGGAATACTTGCATACTTTTTTTGGTTTCTTAGAAGAAATTAAAATTTGGTTATGTGCGAAGTGAGAGGTACTGTATATATATGTTTAAGAAACAAGAAATGGGCATCTTGCTGTGGATTCAGTCAAAAATGCTACGAATTTTCAGTCCACAGGAATATTTGCACTGAGATAGATACCATGCACTGATGTTGTTGTTTTTTTTTCTGTCAGTTTCTCTATGTGAGCTTCTATATTGACAAACAATATATCTTTAGTATGTATAAAGTAAATTGATATCTTTAATATAAAAAAATAATGTTCTTTCAATGTGAAAGACGGTTGGGCATTCCAACTGGCCACGTATATGAAATATGACAATTTTAGATGCAATTTACCTCATGTTAAGTTACTATGTTGTTGCACTCAATTCTTCCAAACTTGATTCAAATAGTAAAGTAAATAAATTCATAACCCACCCTATATTCTTCATGATATGAAGTCAGGCAAAATCAGTCCCTGGAAATGAGAAATCCACTCTGTCATATCCAGTCACTTCAAGTAAAGGTTCTAAATGTCAAATGTATCTGTATTTAAACTTTGCGTCACTTAATTTAATTGGGAATTCATTGGACACGTTCACAGCAGATATCATGAAACAGCTGGAGAATGATGTAGATGCTATTCGTTAAATTACTAGGATAAATATGATTAAATGAAAAATGAATGACGTTCGTTTTTAATAAAGATAAACAACAACCGTTGTAGTAGAGATCCTAATTTTTTGTTTTTTAATCACAGTAAATTGTCAGCACTACCTAAGAACATCTTACACTGCGAGTTGATGAAGGAGTTCTTCAAAGCGGACAAGCCTGTCGAAATCGCAGAGCCATCTTCAGGGCTTGGTGGAACAGAAGGGTCATCAGCCAATGGTGCGCCCTCTAGCACCAGTTCATCAGCAAAGACGATACCCGTACCACCTGCCACTGGTGAGTCGTGAATCCCAAAGAGCAAGAGCATCGTGAAAATATTCTGCAGAAGTTAACTAAAACTAACTGATTGCCTTTCATGTATATATATTGTTTGATACAGGTGACAAACGCCTACAGTTGAATTACGACCTTCCTTACTGGTTTCGAACCTCTGGACATACAATCAGCGTCCGTAGCCTAATGGTTCGGTACCTGTAGGTATCTGTACATTTTTCAATGTACAAATGAAATGATATAACATGTTGCATCATATTTTGTATCGATAATCAATATTCATTATATTTAGAAATGACCTCCAACCAGCCAACCGAGGGTCAGTCCCCATCAGAGTATGGTTCATCTAACACCCCTCATCATCACCACTACCACCACCAGCAACAGCAGCCTCCTCATCCAGTCTCACCTTTACCCCAGCCAACTCACCCATTGACAGCCTCTCTGCAACACTTGGACATCTCTCACCACCAGAACATTAACTTGACTCCACCAAATCCAGTTCACATCAGTGCCCAACCCACTGTCAACCAACACAGCAGCAGTACAGCTCAGCTGCCAACGGGAGCCAGTGGAAGTAGTAGTAGTAGTGGCAGTAGTACTCCTCCAAACTCATCAGGATCCAACTCGGTTTACTTCCAAACCATCTCAAGTGCTATCTCAATACCAACGCCAACAGAACTGTACAATGCCACGACATCTTCGAGTGGTGAGAGCCTTCTTCCACTTAACACAGTTTCTCTATCACAATCTCCTTAAGAAAATTGGTCATTTTCAAGTCCTTATATTCCATAAAAATGTTGTCATTACGTATTGGATCCTCCTTAACAGAACTTTAATCTAGTACGATTGACAGAACCCAAACAGCAATTTCAAAGAATCTGTTGTAGTAGAAAAATGATTTGCAAAAAGAGCAAAGAAAGGATGAAATACACTCGGTGTGAATTTGGGACAAAGGACTTCAGGAAAAGGACTCCAAAGCTCACTCATTGGAGCCATCGTACACTTGGGTGACGTTGATTGCGATGTAACCATTTTCTTTGCTCGTAACAGTTGTAATAGTCGTAAACCCTACTGCTATTTGGTTACAATCACCCCAAGTTGATGTTAGGTCCTTTGTAATGAACTATTTCCCAGTTTCCCATTTTTTACCCCAATCCACTGAGAGATAGTATCCTGGAAAAATTCTAAAATGAGTGGATATTTCTTTTGCCTAATATTATGAAAGATGATGTTTTTGCACCACGACAGCTGGTTAGATAGTATCCCTTTCCGATGAAAACTCACCTCTTTAGTTTTATGACATTTATGCACTGCTTTGTGGTTATTTTACATCGCATTAATTTACATTTGTTTGAAGACTGTGGTTCAGCCGAAACTAATGTTTCTCTATTCTGTGGAAGACATTTTTTAAGTTAATAGCAAACAAACTCGTTAAGCATCGTTTTGTAGAAAATTACAAACAAAAATGGCAGCTGAATGCTAACGAACATTCTAATGTTTTGTTGGTCACGGTGTAGTCTGCAAACATCACCAATACAAGGCTACCCAATCGACTTGATAAGAAACTCTACCCTACAGATTATACCGATCAGTCACATCTGTCAGTACGAAACACAATTGTTTTACGAGGCTAAACAGGCATGGTGGTGGGTGGATTAAAAAATAGGCAAAATAATTGACAGGAAGCCAGAAAATTATTATGTGCTGCACATTTACACACAATTGCAGATGATGCAACGTTTATTCCATGTTGGGATCACATTGTTCAAATTCATTCATTTAAATGTCAGTTTTCCAAAAAGGGGATATTTAGATTTTTGACTACTAAAAGAAGAACATATATGTTAAGCATCATGGGTTAGTTTGCATGCAATTCCTACATTGGGCTTTTGAGATATATCGATAGTTGAAATTGTCAGCAAAAAGTTGTGACGTCATATTTGCACACTGACAGCAATTTTTTTGGGGGAGTGGAGGGGGAGGGTAGGGGTTGACCTGATATTTCACTGTATTGGTTTGACCTAGGGTTAGATTTGGGCTCCAGCTTTACCAAAGGGTTGCGTAGTTATCCCATATATCTCAATGACACTAGTGTATTCATATGTCAATGCATCCCAATTGAGAAAAAGTAGAAAACTGGAGGATAGTTTTGAAGAACAGCGAGAAACCAAATTTGTCAACGTGTGCTTCTTGGACATCACACCTGTTTGCTTCAAGTTCACTTTTGGTCCAAAACATCATTTTCAAATTCTTAAAGATAACAACTTGAGAATGTTTAATTGCATTTTAATTTCAGAAAACATTTTGATGTCCAGGCAACCATATGATGCTGCCATGCTTGGAAAGACGCAGGGATTGTCACCAATCAGGTGGGTGTTTCTCTTCTTGTTTCATTCTCTTTCTTCAAGGGGATGGTGTGGAGAAGGGAGGGGGGGTGGGTCCTTCAGTGAAGCCACACCTCCATATTCATTGAGGTTATAGTTGTCTTACAGTCTAAACTGGTTAACAGTTCCAGGTAAAGTAATTGCAGTGCATTATCTTGCTCTGAAAGTTTCCCAACTAAGACCAGGAACAATTTCTAATGCAGCTTTCTCAGTTTGCATCGGGCATTCAAGTATTACTCAAAACATGGTTGCATGTGATTAGTGAGACACCAGTGAAAAGTCCATTCTCTAAATGAGCGTATCAGGCCCAACTCTATCGTGATCAGCAAAACATTCTAGATTTACTCTATTTTGATGTGAGAGTAACAATAGGATGCTCTCTTAGCAGGGAATATTTCTTGATACCATTTATCGGAGAATAATTTTTATCCAGTATCACATTGCAGAATGCTTCACAAAGTGTTCACGTTGCGATACAAGTGCAAAGATGTGTAGCAACTTCTTGCACAATAGAAACTGTAGTGAATTATAAGAGAAACTTCAGTCTTCTACACAGCTACACAGAATTTGAACAGTAATTTAAAGTGTGGTATATTTACTTCAGTCCTCCCTTTCCCACCTCTACCTACCCTACAACAGTTGGTACTAAACAATCTGTGGCACTTTTAGCCCTGTACCACCTTTGACCACTCCCTCATTTGCCACCCATCCCACGTTCATGGTATAAACGTGACAAGTTTTCTTTTCTCCATCTCTAAAGCCTGTCTCTAAGTTATTTGCGTTTCTTCTCTCCATGCAGCCCTGTGAACTATGCCACAGCCTTGCCAAATAGTTGTGATGCTTTCAGTCCCAAACTCAACCCCACTGAAGTGAATTCTCCGCCTGCTAACGGGGAGGTGCCACCTGTATTGTCTGCCCCAATGGTCTACCTGCCCCATCCACATCAACCACAGCATATGGTCTGCTTCACCACTGCTAACAGCCAGCCTTTAAACCCAACTGCCTTACCAAAGAATGCCGTAGCCCCCGAGATCCAAGAGTGGTTGAAAAAGCAAAGGTTACACAAATACGAATATCTGTTTCGAGGACTGTCCGTCTCAGAGGTAAACGTTTATATATCATGCACCTTTCTTGTTTTATACCATTAACTGCAGGCCTAGAATTTCATAACCTTTTTGAATATTTAATTATTTTGGGATGGTTAGCAGAAGCATACAACCCAATCACAACACAGGGATTGTAAATAAAAAACTACTGTAGAGTTGGTTGCAGCTTGCTGAAATACCTAATTTTTTCAGTTAATTTGCGATTAAGGGTGCTACCAAGTTGGGATTTAGTGTAATAGTTAGGCTTGGATTAAGAGTGCTATCAAGTTGGGATTTAAAATAAAATAAAACTGTTAGCAAACTGATTATCCACTAGAGAGCCTGTGTAAGAGAATGTGTAAAAGTAATTTGGCCTGACGTTTCGATCCTAGCAGGATCTTCTTCAAAGGCTAAATGACAAGTAACAGTAACAGAAGGGACAAAAACACGCACAGAATACAGAAAGGTTAATGAGCATGGTGAACACCAAGAGATAGATGTAAGAGGATTAGTAGACACGGAATGGAGAGAAGAAAGAAAGAAACCAACAGCCAACAGTGGAAGAGGAGAGGCACAAGTTGTGATTTAGTGTAATATTTAGGTTTGATGCAGGTGGAAGATGTGAAGCTTTCGTCATTGATGACATCTTAAGTTTTAAGATTGTTACTTCGAGTGTTACACAGCTATGTAATAATTGGTCATTGATTTACCAGATCAGATCCTTAATTCCCTACTCTCCTTTCATGTTAACCAGGTGATAGAACTAAAAGACGAAGACATTGATAAATGGGAAATAGTAACGACCGGAGCTAAGCGGAGATTCAAGGATCACATCGAGCAACTCAGGTACACACTTTGTCTCTTTGCTCTTTCACTAATAAGTTTTCTCTCATTCTTTTTTGGTCTTTTTTGATCTTTTGTGGAAGTATTAGCCAAAAAATCACTTAGCCCTGCAATACTCCTATGGAATACCAGCATTTTCAAGTGATAGCACGAAATTGTCAGTTCTGGTAAGGTATGTGAGGCCTGGCAAAGTTCAGGTGGCATATATATAGAAAAGTACATAATGATTGCGTAAGTTTGGAACTCTGGATGCGAATTCAGTTCAGTGCAGGATAATACACTGGGGAACTAAAATTGTTATTGCTTTCCGAAAGTAACTTTTAGTTTTGAAACTCAAGTGTGTTTTCCAATTGAGTGTGCATGGTATTATCGTGTTCGTAGCCTGTTATCGGATCCACCCAGGTATAAGAATTCCCATTAGTTTTCATCTACTTGTGTATTTATAGTTTTCATCTCTCCTTTTTCGCTTCTTTCCATTTTCCGTGATTTACTTCGCGCCTCGCTTACCTGTCCCCCCACAACCTTAGTACTCGCATTTTACCGTACCTAGAAATGAACAATAATGGTGAGTCTGTTTCTCATCTCTTTTGATCCAGACAAAGCTTGCAGTCACCTCCTAATGGATTGACCACACCATCGGCCGGTGACCAGTCTCAGTTCACCGTTCCGCACCCTCATCTGCCACTCATGCACCAATCCCCAGTCAACTACTTTGTGGTGCCTGGCATGGCACCGGGGATGATGGCACCTCAGTATCCGGGCCACTGCCAGGAGGGTTCATCGGATAATTCTAGTTCAGCGTCCGCTTCTAGAGAGAGCTCTGATGAATGCGATAGAGGTGAAACGACAGTTAACCACTTTTAAAGATATGAAAATGATTTATTGCTGCAGTGACAACCCCACCTTTGCCCCCCCCAACCCCTCCCAACTCTCAAAAGAAAAAGTTGGTGAGAAAAGAAATAACATGACAATGTAACTTTGCTAATACTGTCTGTAGTGTAGTCTAGGGGCTTGAAGTAACTGACAGCATACAATACAAAATACCACAATGGTTATTCAAGCATGGAAATGCTGCCCCCTCCCTCATCCATACATATTATGGTATAGCCAGTATGACAGTTATTTCCCATTATATCTATGTATGATTTTATTTAGTTGATTAAACCTATTCAATTTAAAGTAATATCAAACCCTTGTGTTTGCCTTCTTGGTGATGTTATTGTCATGAATATAACAATAAAAATATTACATCTTTCCCTCTTCATGCAGATTCTGAGGAAAACGATTCGATTGGCTTCGTATCGCAAGATGTAAGGGCTCACTGCAATCCACAACCAAACATGAACCAAGGAAGTCGCCATGGAGCTCGGCAGCACCAGAGCAAGTCTCATCATGGATGTCACAAATCCACCAGCAGCATCCCTGGTCCGGCTTCACCTCTACCTTACAGTCAGGTCGTCAAAAGTCCCATGTCTCCTAATGAAGGGGGCAAGAACGATCCTCGCCATGGATCAAGGGGTGTGAGACGTGTAGAAACACCACCTGGCAAGGGGATTGTTGCACCATCAGATGGTGTGTTACATATAGGACAGCACCCAACAACAATTATTCACAGCACCAATTCTCCCGTACCTCCTAGTCCGCATCAGTTTTACATATCTTCTCGGGGAGAGACGCCCAGTGCAATGGACCTGGAGGTATCTCCTGGACCTAACAGGACCTCAAAGGGGCCAGGTAACCAGAAGGTCAGCCAGCCAGGTGTTGCCCGAGTTCAGTTGTCCCAAGCACTGCCAGTGCGTGGTGGACCAACCAATTCAGGATGGTATGTATCTGCTGGTAACAACACTCTGCCCGGTGTCGGACCCTCTAACGTGACCGGTTTACCAAGCTCGGGTCCGACACCTCTTATTGCCCCCAGTCAACAAAACTTAACAGCCATGACCAATACTGTGCAAGGAGCTCAGATGGATCATTATAACCAAACGCCTTCACAGCGTATGGAAGGTCCTCAGCAAACACCCATGGTGAAGCCACATGGTGGGCGCCAAGCGGGTAACAATAACCACTTCTCGGGGGAGGAAGGTATAGGTTACCGGACGGTCATGTTGGGACCAGGGATTCCCATGCAAGTCAATGTTCCTAGTGAATCTCTGCAAGGACAGGTCACGCCCGAGGGGAATTTCGTCGGGTCAAGTCCAGGACAGACACAGCCAAACCCAAAGGTAGCAGCAGTCTACACAAACACTGCCAACCCCAGCGGCGCCTCTGTACCTTCCAGTCACGTCGCTAGCGAGAACCTTCTAGTGTCCTCGGCCACAACTTACGTCCAAGCAGCCAATCAGAACACCGTAAGCGTGGTCGCCAGTAACTTAGGGATGATGCACTTAACACCGATGGTACTCTCAGCTAACGCTGGACTGGGACCCTGCTCGTGCAACAACAGTGGAGGAGGAAGCAGTACCAATCAAAGTTGCTCAGTTCACCAATATCAAGTCACAAATGCCTTGTTACCAAACCCGCCATACTTGCCATACCAGAATTTACACTTTTTTCAGAATGCCATTCCTGGCAACCGTATGGTTCCACCCGTCAGTCTGCTTAAAGGACCATCGGGTGGTCCCAACAGTCCAAGGTATGTCAACCACCTGCCGGGTCCGTCCGCTGCCATCCCGTCAGAAATGTTGTACGGAGGTCAGTACAGTGTGATATCACCACAGGGACAGGTGTTTATGAATCAGATGGGCTTAAACCAAAGAGGAGGAGGAGGGCCTCATAGCCCCCGCGCTGGCATGATGTCAGAAGGGGTGGGGAAGAAGAAACCCTTGAATTGCTTTAACTGTGGAAACCAAGGGCACAAAGCCAGTGACTGCCGTGAGACGACCATGGAGAGCATCACTCAAAACAGTAAGTACACCATACATCATCAGTAGTGTCAATTTATAGAATTCAGCCTTCTTGTACAGATGTGGTACTACCTATGTACAGAAAGTACATCAGTAGTGTTAATTTATAGAATACAACCTTCCTGGGCAGATGTGGTACTACCTATGTACAGTAAGTACACCATACATCATCAGTAGTGTCAATTTATAGAATTCAACCTTCCTGGGCAGATGTTGTACTACCTATGTACAGTAAGTACACCATACATCATCAGTAGTGTCAATTTATAGAATTCAACCTTCCTGGGCAGATGTGGTACTACCTATGTACAGTAAGTACATCATACATCAGTAGTGTTAATTTATAGAATACAACCTTCCTGGGCAGATGTTGTACTACCTATGTACAGTAAGTACACCATACATCATCAGTAGTGTCAATTTATAGAATTCAACCTTCCTGGTCAGATGTGGTACTACCTATGTACAGTAAAATTGGAACAAACAGATCTTGATGTGTCATTATGACACACTGACAACAAAGTGTTTTGCTTTGCCTAGCTGTAAAATGGTATTTAATTTTACCTCCTGTGTTAGTTCACAAACATAACCAGCTGCTGTAAGCAAATTTCACAGAATCTTTTTTTTTTTTTTTTTTTTGAATCAAAAATTGAAGGACAGAATCTTAAGTTTTCTCTCTCTTTCTCGCTTTTTTTTTTCTGTATTTTATTTTATTTTATTTCTTTATATTCTAGGTCAGTACCGGATGAACTTCAAGCAAGACAATACTGACAGCTAGTACAGAGCTCAAACCTTGTGAATTATCAGGGAACTTCAAGAAACAGAAGATCAAACATCTCAAGAAGTGGGGTTTTGATTTTTTCTGAGGTTTATTTAATAACACTGCATGTAATCTATTGTACATAAAGGAAGGTAGCTATGTGGTTTTTGACTATACCATTATTTTTACTGTGAGAACATAGTGATTTAATGGTTGAAAGTTTTCAGTCAGCTTTTAGAGACATTTTCAATCTTTTTGTTTGATTGAAGGAAAGGGATTTTAGTCACGATGTACGAAAAAATTCTACTGTGGTCAGTTTGGTGCTTTATAAGGATTTTTGACATCAACAAGTTTCCTTGTTTTTTTGCAGGGTGTCTGCAAGTGTGAAATTACACACAAGGGTTTATCTCAAAGTGTGTGAGAGATGTTTTGTGGCCTGAGTTTTTTTTTTTTTTCTCGTGTAAGAGAGCCCAGAAAGGTTTGTGTGACACAAAGGCTTCCAAGAAAAGTAACAGTGTACAAAATGTTTAAGAAGAGAATCGGCATATATTTTAGTTATTGTACATAACTTTTATTTAGCTACGATAAAGTTATATATTGTGTGACATGCGGGCAAACTGTATGCAAAAGCAGAGTCGGGTCGAGAGAAGCAAGAGATGAAGATTGACAGGTTGCGTTTGCGTTTTTTCGTGATTGATACATTCTTGTGTTTTAGGTTCTTCCTTGATATGGCTTTCTCTGTTTCATTTAAATACAGCTTTCTTTAATTTCATAGCCTTTTCTCTCTTGAGTATATTTTGTTGAGCGTGAAAAGTCTCTGATATGTCTGGTCAAGTCCTGGGCCATCAGTGATCTGAAGATCGGGACCTTGTAGATAGGCGACTAAGTTTGTAGTCTCTGATGTGTGTGTCAAGGCCTGGGCCATCAGTGATCTGAAGATTGGGACCCTGTAGATAGGCGACTAAGTTTGTAGTCTCTGATGTGTCTGGTCAAGGCCTGAGCCATTAGTGATCTGAAGATTGGGACCTTGTAGATAGGCGACTAAGTTTGTAGTCTCTAATGTGTGTGGTCAAGGCCTGGGCCATCAGTGATCTGAAGATTGGGACCCTGTAGATAGGCGACTAAGTTTGTAGTCTCTGATGTGTGTGTCAAGGCCTGGGCCATCAGTGATCTGAAGATTGGGACCCTGTAGATAGGCGACTAAGTTTGTAGTCTCTGATGTATGTGGTCAAGGCCTGGGCCATCAGTGATCTGAAGATCGGGACCCTTTTGGGACCCTGTAGATAGGTGACTAAGTTTGTAGTCTCTGATGTGTGTGTCAAGGCCTGGGCCATCAGTGATCTGAAGACCGGGACCTGTAGATAGGCGACTAGGTTTGATCGGTTGGTCGTTTATGCGGTGTTGTCTAAGTTGTGGTCCGTAACCGAGCTGCTCTTCCTCTCTCTGTTGTGGCAGAATATTTGGGTGCATTCACTGCACAGAAGTGTTGATATGATAGATAGCCTAACAGAGTCAGGTGTACATTTAGGGAAGTGATTAAAGACCTACACTTTCATGGGTTTTTGATTTGGATGTGCCTTAGTTCATATACCGATCTTCTTCACTCTCTCTTTGATGCACCTCACGGAGGTCTTTAAGTGGTTCCATGTACTGGCAGAGATGGATCCTTAGTTGGTGTGATGTTTGAACAGTTTATGTTTAAAGGTCAATTCTCTGAAAATATGTGAGATTTCTTGACATGCTCATGGGTCGTGTGTGGTTTTTGCTTAACCTATGGACAGTGACTTTTTTTCTTGATAGTCTGAAGGGATGCGCTGATACTTTAGTAATATTACAGTACAGCTCTTCAGTCATATTTCTATTACAGGAGTTTTACAGTAATATCTCAATTACAGGAGCTTTGCAGTTATGTTACAGTAGCTTTACAGTAATATTTCTATTACAGGAGCTTTACAGTAATAGTACAGTAGCTTTACTGTAATATTTCTATTACAGGAGCTTTACAGTAATATTTCGATAGCTTTTCAGTAATATTTCTATTACAGGAGCTTTACAGTAATATTACAGTAGCTCTACAGAAATATTCTATTACAGGAGCTTAACAGTAATATTACAGTAGCTTTACAGTAATATTTCTATTACAGTAGCTTTATAGTAATACTACAGTAGCTTTACAGTAATATTTCTATTACAATAGCTCTACAGTGATATTTCAGTATTTCTTCATTCATATGACAGTAATTTTTCCATTAAAGAGTTCTCCTTAAAGACTCAAACACCTTTAAGATTCTATATAAGTTTGATTTTGTATATCTCAATCTCCAACTTTACAGCTGACTCATTCACCTCGATCCCTAAATTTGGATTCATTTTTTTCCCCTACATTTTCTCTGACTTTCTTTGATTTGCACGACCTTGTTTTGATAAGAGTACAAATATCTGTCGTTGGAAATATGTTAGTGATGATATTAAAAGTGAATATCAGATTGGACTAGCTTTAGCATGGCTTTGATTTTAATGGTGCTTAATCATTTATGGAGATTATGACTTCTTGTCAGCTTCATTTTTTTCTTTCTGAAAAATCATTTTGATGGTTTTATTACAGATTTGTTCTATTTATACTTTATCAAGCAATATTAGTTGAGTTTGGACTATGTGTACAGTCTGTGACTGCCTATCAGTAATGGATGTCTTACAAACTCATTATATAATAACAGATTGATATCAATTCAAGATAATAACTAGTCCGACTCTACCAGAGTGTTCTCATCTGTCAGTGAAACTACAACCAGTTGGAGGATACTTTAAGATGATGTCATCGGTTGAATGTTTATTAATTTTTTCGGACAACGTTCCATTTCAAGAAGTGATCGGTTTCCAGAAAGTTGATTCCACATTACATATTGTCGATAGTACTGATAGTGTTTACCAGAACTGCAGATAAATTTCACGCAAGACCAATGACCAAGATCGATGCCTCTCAGTGAGTGAAAGAGATAAAGAGGTACTGAATAACCAACAGCTCAATGATATTAAAGAGCTCTCCTCAAACCGTGTGCAAAAAATATATATACTCAGAGCCTAATGACACAAGGTTACTATGTAATTTGATAGAAGAAAGAAAAACATTGGTGTGAGTTTGAGGTCAAAGGTTACTTTTAAGCATCAGAGAGGTAATATATTTATCCACACCTGTAAATATAGTATGGTTGATTGTAAGATGTAGCATTTTTTTTTTTTTTTCTGAGAGTTTAATAACAATAGTACCTACAAAATGTTGGGACACTTTTTAAATTTTATAAAAATATGTCATGGCCAAGGTTTCTGCTTTGTTTTTGTGATGTAGTGCTTCTGTTAAGGATGTAGTATTTTCTAGAGTTTTTGTATTAGCCCCAATTTTATGGAATTCAAAAGAAATCTCTTGAGAAGTTCCTTTTTTTTTTTGGTCCGACCTTTGCTCTCCTTTCAGCTTTGATTGTGTGCCTTAAAAGCCAGTTTCACACATTCTCTGTGTGATTTGTAACACATTTTTCAACTTTTGAGATGTGTTTTGCGCTTTTGTCCTGTATTGTATAACCACCACCTTTGTCACACTTTGTGAGTTAGCTATCAGTTACTCTGATTGGTGAAGCATTCAATTTTGAACAGTGTGACCAAAGAAATAAATCAAACCGACCGAAACGTGAATAAGGCATTCCCCTTTTGGCCCAATCCCTCTGATGGACAATTCTCACATTGAGGTATTTTTTTTTTTGTACATATTCCAAGGGCCATCTATGTAGAGAGTGACACCCACATAGTGTAGCACTGTGCTAACGGAAGGAAAGAGCGGGATGCAATGTTTACTTGTACTGGAAGCTTTTGAAGTCTGATACAACAGTCGCATATCTTGAAAGTATCGTTAACAAAATTTTAAGGAGGAAGGAGGGGGGGTGGGCAATATGCTCAAATGTAATTTTATTTTTTAACTTTTTAACTCTTTTATCAAAATGTTCCCTGTTTACAGTTTACAGACATTACTTAAAGATCTCATACCAGATATAGCACATTTACTCGCTATGGCCGTTCAACTGTATAGTTTTGTTTCTCTTCTTGCAGACGGGGGGGGGGGGGTGGGGTTCACAATTTTCTACAAAGGTCAGAGGTGAAAGTCCATGTTGTGACTGACACTGGCAACGGTGCTTTGTATTATGAGGGGCCCTGTGAGGGTACTTTTGTTTTATTATGTGAAAGATGGTGAAGAGGTATGGATGTTACTGACAGAAGTAAGGGCACTTTAGATGTTGCGACACATGAGGGTACTTAGATGTTACAACAGTGCTGGGATGTGGCAATTGTTGGGTACTAATACCACCATAAGGGCACTTCAGATGTTGTGACACATGAGGGTACTAAGATGTTACAACAGTGCTGTGATGTGGCAATTGTTGGGTACTAATGCTACCATAAGTAAGTCACTTCAGATGTTGTGACAGGTGAGGGAACTTAGATGTTATAACAGTGCTGGGATGTGGCATGTGTTGGGTACTAATACTACCATAAGTAAGTCACTTCAGATGTTGTGACAGGTGAGGGTACTTAGATGTTATAACAGTGCTGGGATGTGGCATGTGTTGGGTACTAATGCTACCATAAGTAAGTCACTTCAGATGTTGTGACAGGTGAGGGTACTTAGATGTTATAACAGTGCTGGGATGTGGCATGTGTTGGGTACTAATGCTACCATAAGTAAGTCACTTCAGATGTTGTGACAGGTGAGGGTACTTAGATGTTATAACAGTGCTGGGATGTGGCATGTGTTGGGTACTAATACTACCATAAGTAAGTCACTTCAGATGTTGTGACAGGTGAGGGTACTTAGATGTTATAACAGTGCTGGGATGTGGCATGTGTTGGGTACTAATGCTACCATAAGTAAGTCACTTCAGATGTTGTGACAGGTGAGGGTACTTAGATGTTATAACAGTGCTGGGATGTGGCATGTGTTGGGTACTAATGCTACCATAAGTAAGTCACTTCAGATGTTGTGACAGGTGAGGGTACTTAGATGTTATAACAGTGCTGGGATGTGGCATGTGTTGGGTACTAATACTACCATAAGTAAGTCACTTCAGATGTTGTGACAGGTGAGGGTACTTAGATGTTATAACAGTGCTGGGATGTGGCATGTGTTGGGTACTAATACTACCATAAGTAAGTCACTTCAGATGTTGTGACAGGTGAGGGTACTTAGATGTTATAACAGTGCTGGGATGTGGCATGTGTTGGGTACTAATGCTACCATAAGTAAGTCACTTCAGATGTTGTGACAGGTGAGGGTACTTAGATGTTATAACAGTGCTGGGATGTGGCATGTGTTGGGTACTAATACTACCATAAGTAAGTCACTTCAGATGTTGTGACAGGTGAGGGTACTTAGATGTTATAACTGCTGGGATGTGGCATGTGTTGGGTACTAATGCTACCATAAGTAAGGGCACATCAGATGTTGTGACAGGTGAGGGTACTTAGATGTAATAATAGTGCTGGGATGTGGCATTTGTTGGGAACATATGTTGTGATATGTAAATTCACCTATGGGTTTAAGTCACAGAATTGTTTGAATATGTTTTTTGTTTTTTGTTTTTTTGTACTGAATATGATTTAATAAGGGTAACATGTCTTCAGTTTAGCTTATGTGCCTGCTATTCAAATATTCTAGTTTTGAGTTTTGAATGAATCGTGCAGATGTGCAGGTCGACTTAACTAAATTGTAAAGTTGTACACTACAGTAGGTAGGCTGATCATGATGTGAATGCATTTACACAGAGGTAAGTCTATTCCCATTCGGAAAGGATCATACAATGGGTGGACTAGTCTCAAGAATTATGCAGAGTGGCTAGAACAGTCAAATTCGTAAACAAATGTACGTTATATATTAAGGCCATGCCGAAAGAAAATGGATTACACAGTGGGCAGTGTATTCCCATCGGAAAAACATTCAGCGAGTGGGTAATAATGCCACATCTGTAAAGAAATGTACAACAATATAATCTCATTACACAGGCTCTCTAGTGGATAAGCAGTTGGCTAACAGTTTTATTTTATTTTGATTTCAATATAATCTCAAGAAGGAGAGTATTAACAGATTGGTTACTATATCCCCTCTAATGAAACATTGTACAGCAAGTTGACTTATCTCATTGATATAAAGATACAGAGCGGCTACAAAAGCTCCATTCGTATTAGAACGTATACGTTATCTATTAAGGCCATGTCCAAAGAAAATGCATTACACAGTGGGCGGTGTATTCCTATAGGCAAATTTCATTGTAAAATGACTGGACTATGTCTCATTGGTAATGCATTGTTCAGGAATTTGTTTAAAACTTGGCTCAAAGGAAGGATATTGTTAGGATAGGATTGTTAGGATAGTCTTGATAGTGTAGCAAGGCACTGTGGACACATTAGCCGTATGGATATTAGCCGTACAGATATTAGCCGTATAGATATACGGCAGTTTATACAGGCAGTTTCTTGGTTCATTCGTGATACTCAAAACTGTGAAATATTTTAGCTATGTCATCACAAATGTGTTTTGCATCTCCCATCCCCCTCCCCCCCCCCCCCCAATAAAAAAGCCCTAGCTTATATTTTGTTTTCCTCTGAATGTTTATCATAGTTTATGGAATTTTTCAATGCGTTTTATGTATCATAGAGTAAAGGATACAAACAGTTTCACTAAAAGAAAATGCAAACCATAAGATTCACTTTGGAACCAGTACGGTTTACTCTAGATTTGTTTATTAGTAATGTTTGTACAGGGTAGCTGGAGGCTAGCTAGCATCAATAACAGTTCATATTTCTTTTTTAATTTTGATGATAATGTACAATTTTCCAGTAAATCAAGATATTGAAAATGATGGATTTCAGTAAGAAAAATTGGGGGCATTATTAAATATTATTTTGTGACATTTTGGTCAAGATTCACCATTTTAATTTAACCTGAATGCAAAATAATGAGATGCATAATACTTTGAATAATTCATAACCAATAATGTAACCGTGAAGGAAGCGGTTATTTTAACTTATAAACAAAGAACTAGAACATGAAGTGGGGATGGTGTCCAAGTTAACCTGAGCCTGAGTTTTCATTTCACCTAAGACAGGCTAGTGGAAATATGGCCCAGGCTATGTTAAGTGAAACATTTTACTATTTATTTCAAATCACAGATCTATTTTGAGGGTTTAGAATCTTAAAGGCACACTCTCACACAAGGGCGGCGGAACCGGGGGGGCACAGGGGGCACGTGCCCCCCCACTTTTCCTCAGGGTTAAAAATGTGCCCTTTTTCTACATAAAAATTGAGGTGTCTCAAGTTAGCAAGAGGCCAGGTAACCAGAATGAACACTCGGGAAGGGCCTTTTCCGGCCATCTGAGGGGTTTGTAAAACCAAAAATTTTCTTGTACGCTCCGCGCCAACCGATGGTGGCGCTCCGCTCAGATAGTCATGCATACAACTTTGCAAATCCCGGCTCCGCCCATGACTTTTAATGAATGTATGTGGGTCAAACTCAAAGCTTTTTCGAATGGAATAAATTCGTTAAGATATTAACAAGAAATAAACTCTAATTCGGAAGATTCCTACATTAGCAATTAGCATGATTTCACCTCATTTTTCTCAATAGAAAACTTGTTCCTTGTTTCCCAATTTGCACATAGGATATTGCAGTGCTAGTATGCATATTTTCCTTGAGGGGGGCGTTGATGGAGTGATGTGTATACGCAAATAAGATAATACAATAAGAGTTATAAAGGGTACTAAATATAAGGCTACATCAGTCCAATCGAATTTCTGCAAAGTGCCCTTTGATGTCGGTGCCCCCCCAGATTAAAAGTGCTTCCGCCGCCCTTGCTCTCACATTCAGAAGTTAAACAAGTTCTGTATAGTCTGTGTATTCTTGCACAGGCTGTAACATTGAAGTTAAGAGTTAGTGACAAGCCGTTAGTCTCATCATCCATTACAATGATGCAGAAAGAGTTGAGACTTGGTTTATTCATGAATTATTCATCCGCTAGAAATCCAAATTTGTGAACCTATTAAATGGGCATAAGAATTGCAGACATTCCCAGTTTAACCAACAAAAACAGAGCCGGACAAGCAATATCTGTGCTGTGTGCTGTGGAACATATTCCGTGGTTAACGTTTTGTTAAAGACTCAAAAGTTTTGATTTTAGTCGAGAATTACCCTTTCCATCTTCGAAATAGAGGCAACTCCTGAATTTGTCAGTTTGAACCTTTTTGGGGAGGAGAAACATCTCAAGAACAAATCATTCATCGTTAATTTACCAACAACTCTAAAACATGATAACAACAAAAATCATGACAGTTATGCCTGAAGAGATCAAAGCAATAGAAAAAGTTTTAACCAAAGAATGCAGAAGTAAAACTGGAAGTGAAATAGCTAATTTGCCTTCTACACCACTAGACTCATACCCCCCCCCCCCACCCTCCATATTGTGTTTGGACCAGGGAGGTTGTCATCTTATTGCTCAGATGTGCTTTTTTTTTGGTATTTCTAATACTTAATTTTTTTTTTTAATTTAATGAACATCTGTAATCACCTTGCAGCATTTCTTGGTTTTTAAGGACAGTTTAAAACCTAATGCTATTCTTTATAACTCCTGTTTGCTTTGATAGTACTTTATGTCCCATTTTTGAGAATATATTAATAGCATCTTTTGGCAACACCTCGCAAATGTGGCAATTTCCTCAGACATCGTACAGGCTAATTTTTCTGCTTTTTTCAACAAAAACCAAACACTGCCCTCATTAATTTGTCACCAGAGATCGTTCAGAAACTCAGCAACAAAAGAAGCTGTTTGTCATAAATTTACGAATTTATGTACAAATATTTCAACCAAGAACAACTTTTTTCTTTTATTCTTTCACAAAATACTAAATATATATATTTTTTAGTCCCTTATTGTTCATTTTCTTGGCATCCATCAACATATCGTGCTATAATCACCGCCAAATCACATACAAGCTCAATTTAATTTTGTGTTTTATGCTGCTCTTTCTTGTGGGTTTTTTGTTTTTTTGATGTTTTGGTCACAAGCAAAAAGAAAAAGGACTTGTACATAAAAGCAAAAAAAACAAAAAAGAGTGCATTATCAAAAGATCATATTGTACAATGTTTAAGAGTTGGGAAGGTTTTACTCCTCATACAAGTCAAGATTTATCTGTATATTATTTCGTCTTCTTTTTCTTTTTTGGATTTCAGATAATAAAAAAAAAAGAAACAAAAGATTAATAAAAACGAATCAAAAATGTTTCATTGTCTGAAAGAGTCTTCTTTTAACTTGTCGCTGTATTTTGAAAACTATAGATTCAATATTTTGAAACTTAAGATTATCCAATCTCTACACCATTGACCTGAAGATTTTTTTTTCTTGTTTTGCTTTTCTTTTTGGCTTAACCAGTAATGCTAATGAAAATGTTTCTCTTCCAGGTAAAACAAAACAAAAGAATACATAACAGCAGCAATAACAACCACAGCAACGGAAACGACAGAAAAAAAAAACAAATTGGATTGTCAGAAGGTCATGAATTCATTAATTTATTTGATGTAGTATATAAGCAAATTTTGAAATATATTTGAATACAAAGATTCGGATAGTGAGATATCTTCGCTCACTGTTTCAATATTTAGCTTCGAAAGTATTCACGTATTAAGATCTTCATCTGAAAAAATCTCTGCCGCCTTAGAAATTCATTAGTTTGTTAGTTAGTTAAATTGAAATTATTGAGAAAGGAATGGCATGAGATTGTGTCCTCTTGGTATATCAGTCGGTGGTACTGCCAGCGTTAGTTGTTGGCATTGATGAATAGATGGCGCTATTCAGATATGGCAAGGGGATATCCTGCGACTGATCCACAAAGATAATGTGCCCTGTGTCTCCAGTCATTTCTCTGAGTACCTCCATGTTACAACCTTCACGGTCCAACACCAATGCATAAATCTGCAGACAAGAAGAATCAAAACTATAGTATGAAATGTTTCCGAAAGTTGATGAGGGCGGTATTGAAGAACTTAGCATGCATAGACTCTGGATCTGTGACCTACTTAAAGGCATTGAAGACTCGCCCCAAACCGCGTGCGGCTATCTGAAAAAGTTAACTTTCTGTTGCTTGCAAGCATGGAGGTAAAAACTGTTTTTACCTCCATGTTGCAAGTGACGTGTTGTTCGTGTCGCTATAATGCAGATGAGTAATGAAACGTGATACCTTGTTATCTTTAGCTGGACCTGAGATGTCCATCGCTGTTGTTTGTACACTGTGCTGATCTGTGGGTATTGACCGCAGCTGTATGTACTGACTGTACACTAGTGTCTCATTACCGAAGGTAGCAAGCTATGTGTGTATTTTCTGGAATCGATGATTGTGTCTAATACTTCTGTAACACCTCATTCGAAACTAGGTCAGATTACCGGCATTAGACGTTTCTTTTTGCGCGAGTCTTCACACCCTTTAATTCACTTTGGCTTTGAGTACAACGTTTCTTTATGCTGCCGTGTTGGGCGGATCTAACCATTATAGTAATTCCAGACTTTGCGATCCGCGTTTTAATCACTGGCGACTTTACAATCCCCGACCCCCCCCCCCCCTCCACAGTTTTGTAAGGTCGTTAAAAGTGACTCCACAGTTTTCCCTTTCGGGAAATAAAATATGTTAAATATGTTTATGTCGCTACCCAACAATTATTTATTGGATCAAACCAGAAAGGTAAATAATTTCCGCCTCATGCAGTTGACGAGGAAGGGGAAGAGGAAGGTTGTGGTGGGGGTCAAGGTACATGTACGTCGAACAGTGTAAAAAAATAATCGCCAAAATAATTGCACCTTGCTCTGCGACCACACATGACTAGTTATGACGTCATAGGAATAGTGCATACACTCATTTAAATATCAGTATTCACACCCACTCTTAAAATTCCATATTCTTGAGGCAGGATAGATCCTTGATGCATATGATTATAAGGTGTTCATTCATTTGCTAACCCTAGTAAAATCACATGTGTCTATACTTCTTCTAAGGCCGTCTTGTTAGTGAAAGTTGGATACATACCTCAACACCTTTTGACCTCATATCTTGACTGAACTTGACAGGGCGATCGCCAGTGTATAACCCGTCTGACACCAGATAAAAGACTTTGCGAGCGCTGTCACGCGCATGGGCAAAGACGAGCTGCTTAGCAGCACGAAGTGCTGACGTAAGTTTACTTTGGCCACCTGTATATACAGATATCACATAGAGAAAAGATAGAAGGAAAGAGCAAAATCCGTGTGGGAGAATTTTTAGAAATTACATAAGACAGACTTAATGATTTCTAATCGGTATCTTTATTGATTAAAAAGAAACAGCGAATTAGCCAAATGATTTTGAATTGACGTGGCGAGTTGGGGAGGGGAAAGAAACTAACTTCAAGAATTTCATAACAGCAATATGTTTAAAAATTCGCAGATCTACGTAATGTAACCGTAGTTACCAAAAAATAACCAATTCAACTACTTTCACCTTCCCTCCCACGAACACCGGATTTGGGGGTTGTAAATATTGCGGATGATGCCGCAACGTTCGTTTGCATAGGCAATATAAATAAAGGTAACGGGAAGGAGCGGAATAAAAGATATATTCATTATTCACCTTCGTATTTTACCGCTGATAGACTCTTTTTGGCATCTTCTTTGTTGTGGATATCATACAAATTTCTTCCAAGTCGTGTGTTTGTATCGAAGGCCAAAAAGAGCGCCCTCACTCCACCTTCCGCGTTAAAGTCCACTGAATTGAGAAACTCCAATAAAATTTCTTTCTGTTTTTTGAACATCATTTCTCCAACAGACGCTAAAAGATATAATTGAGATATCGGTTTGACTGTGATCAGTCTGATCACAAAGGTTTCTTAGGCAATAAAACTCATGTCTCTCATGGTTATTAGTGGAGATATATGGAATGTTAGTCAGCTTACTACTAATTTTGATGAACAAAGATTCGAAATTTCAGTAGAAAACTTTTACTTTTTTCTTGTATTTTTCTATAGCCATCTAGCGACTGACAGCAACGTTGCTGCGAATAATTGTTTTTCTTCTGGAAACCCACCCAAGAACGGAATCAACATCGCTTTCTCAATTTACATAGTAGAAATTACCAAATAATCACATCGGTGAGTGCAGAGAACACACGTTACAATTCGGTTTACACGTCCAAAGATATTGGACCGGTATCAACTAAAACAACGGTATCACACTGAATAACTCAATTTCTTACGTCTAGTTCATATCCCCACTGCCCATACATAGCCTACACCATTAAGTTCGGTATACCGACGCCATGTAAATAGCTGACACCATGTTTATAAGTGGTATAGGCCTACCTGATGCATCCAATAAGAAGACCATCTCAATTCCAGGTCCAGTCATGTGATATCCGCCCTCTTGGACGCCTTTTTCACGTCTCATTTCTTCTTCGGTTCTCGGTAGTTCTGTGTGAACTGTACGTTTGAATATGTAAATACGACGAGGCACCATAGTAGTAGCCTATACATAGCCCAGTAGGCTAGCTATATTCAAATCTACAGTTGTCGGGTTACAATAGATACTACTTAATATCTGAAGCTCTTTGTTCAAAGCATTACATTTTATGACATCTCTACCTATAGCCATTTTTGCTCCTTTTGGTACGTTTCTTTCTTAATTTATTTTTTGCCAGCCTGGCATGGTTAGCCAACCCCACCCCCCTCATTCACTGCTTCAGGCTCATTGCTAATCCCGTTACCTGCAATCACGCCGTGAATTTGAAATAGATTGTCAGTCAGGTATTGAGAATATGCAGAAGTGTGCTTACCACAAAATTTAAGTACTTGAATATCATCATATGGTTACCTGTTACAATTGACTCTAATCCATATCTGGTACAATTGCTCTATTTATGCTTACCTAAAAAGTAATTGCCATATCCTTTGCTTCCCTCGTCCTCTGCAACAGAGAGAAAAAGAAATCATAGGCGTATAGGAAGAAGAGTCCCCTTGCTTTGAAAAGGGGGTGGGGTGGTGAGGGGGAGGGGACTCACAGCGTTATTAGTTTTGAATATAAAACAGGCTAATACAGGTATCACTCTCAGTGACAGTGCCAACAACTATAACACTGTATGGAAGCGATCTGTAGAAGGCCAGTCTCCAGTAAAATGATAAAAGTAGTACCTATAGACCATAAGTTGCCATCAAAAGGGGTCACAGGACTACCAGATGTCAGGTATGGTGTACCCCCAGTCCCACCTCATCACCCCCCCCCCCACACACACACAAGGGCGGCGGAAGCACTTTTAATCTGGGGGGGGGCACCAACGTCGAAGGGCACTTTGCAGAAATTCGACTGATGCAGCCTGATATTTAGTACCCTTTATAACTCTTATTGCATTATCTTATTTGCGTATAACCCCCCCCCCCCCCAAGGAAACAATGCATACTAGCACTGCAATATCTAATGTGCAAATTGGGAAACAAGGAGAAAGACAAAATGAGGTGAAATCATTATAAAGTCCAAGTCCCTGCACACGCGATCGATACATGCATGAACGCAAATGAAATATGTCAAAATACTGAAAGAAAAATAATTTTCTATGAGTTTTTCAATGGTTAAACTGATATTATTATGATCATTATTATTGTAACGACTTTCCCAATAATTATAACCAATTTGGAAGGGTTATAACACGGCAAATGATTGTATGTTATTGGCATGCGATGTAATAACCAACTCATGCCTATATGATATGCACATTAACATATTGAATGCGCGCGTAGCGCGCGAAAAATCTTGGTAATATTTTTCGGGCAAGTCGTTACAGCCCCCCCCCCCCCAAATCAAATTGGGCTCCTACGCCTGTGGTAGTAAACATTTAAAACTTCCCGAAATATTTCATTCGACGTGGGTTTCGCTTTGTAAACTCTTTATTTATTTAGAAATTTTCATGTAGAAAAAGGGCACATTTTTAACCTGAGGAAAAGTGGGGGGGCACGTGCCCCCTGTGCCCCCCGGTTCCGCCGCCCTTGCACACACACACAAACCCGCAAAACCAAACTCACATCACTACTGTCTCGGCAAAGTGAATTAACTCCAGCTGCACAGCAACGAAAGGATTTATCATTCGTCTCTGCATGAGGGCTCAATGCACCCCACCCTTTGACCCCCCCCCCAAACACACACACAACAAAACTCTATTCCCTTTGTTGCAATTTACCCTAGCTGCTGTTTTAACGAAAATATTCTTCTCTCGTCGAAAATGATCTTTATCGTGTGGTTTAGTATAAACAAAATATTCAGTAACGGTATGCATTATATACTCAGTCTCTATTTACCAGGCGTCCTAAAATGGTGGTTACATTTCTTTAATTTCTATTTATGTTTTCATAACTTACTGTGACAGAATCCACAGGCCTGTGTACATTTTAGTTGCATCCATGCCTCATACTGAGGGTTCTCACAGTAGCCGGCCCTGCTCATGGCAGAACATCTCTTGTTAGAATCCTCGCATGTTTCTGAGAGGAATAATGATAAAGAAGGTCAATATTGAATATTCATTTCCTGGAATGAAATCTTCAGATGGGATCATTTTCTAAGGCTAATACCTCCCTAAACTCTCCTCCCATATCATGCTTAAGAGCACTCGTATTAATAATACAAACAGTTCATAAAACCTTTATCTGATAGAAACACGATATTCATACATGTTCATACTGACACTGCGAGTGCTCTGAAGCTCTGACCGTACAGTATAGAAAAAAAATTGTCCCAACTGGGTGGAAATCTTTCATCAATTTTAACATAATTATATTTGAATATTCTTGATGGATAGCAAAAAGGCCTATGTATATAGACATATATGCTTACAGTGTTGACCCAAATATGTCTTTTTATATGTAGCTTGATATTTGCTCTGTGTGTATCGAAAAAGGCTCATTGCGATGGCATTTGTCGACCCTGTGAGAATAGTGGTTTCTGCCATTTAATGGCTCTACTAGTTTAGGCGGGTTGATATAACTGCATTACGTTATTTCCCAACATGATACGAATGATTTTCTCCTTCTCAGAAAACTGTATCGCTTTTCTGCATTTGGCTAAGATCAATGAAGTATGTTTCCTTTCTACATACGGGACTACGCACTTGACTATGGTCACACAGTCACACTCTCGATGATCAGGGACTATGATATATATATATATATATATATATATATATATATATATATATATATATATATATATATATATATGTATATGTATATAGATATGTATATGTATATAGATATGTATACAGATATGTATATGTATATAGATATGTATATGTATATAGATATGTATATGTATATAGATATGTATATGTATATAGATATGTTTATGTATATATATATATGTATATGTATATGTATATAAATATATATATATATATATATAAAGATATATGATCTCATTTGTATATATATATATATATATACAAAGATATATGATCTCATTTGTATATATATATATATATATATATATATATATATGTATATTTATATATAGGATCCCATTTGTGAGTTTTGATACCTACCGTCACATTTCGTGCCATCCCAACCATCTGGGCATTGACAAAAACAATCTGTCTCATTGTTCACCAACACTCCTCCGTTCAAGCATTCTAGTGAACATTCAAATCCCGGAGCACCTGGCCCAAATTTATCTAAAATAAAGTAAAATGAAAACGCGAGGGTGTACAGTTATATACCATCATGCAAGGCACGCATGTTCATGCTGGACGCCGACTGTGTTTCCTAGAAAAAAACAAAGTAGGTGGATATACCAAACGTTTTTATGCAAACAAGTTTAGCAGTCTATAGTGTCGTTTCTAGAGTAACGCTATTTCTTGCATATTTTCGAACACGTTTTATGTTTTTATTTCTACAATGTAATTCAAGGAGTAAGTACATAAAATACAAACAAGAACAGAATGATCATTTTTTGGTTTGTTGCAGTTCCACGCATCACACTCCACAGTGATCTGTTGCGGACTAGATGGGTCCAGATGAATGATCCTATGGAACGCCGTAAAGTGTAGAAAAGTATGTGTATGGGTATAGAGTAGAAACATGCGTCTCTCGCCACTTCTTAAAATTACGGTAGTATTTCCTTTTGCCCATCCCACCTGTCATCCTCCCAAGTCCCCTGTCCCGCTCCCACTATTCTATAAACAGCAAGTTTAGGAGGTGTACAAGGAGTGAGGTTAATATAAAGTGGGAGGAACACATCCCACCCCAATATGACTGGTATTGTTTCCATTAATTTCAACGGTAGTATGTATCATTAAACGAACTTATAACGAATAATGTGTACCATACGTATAATGTTAGCAAAATAAAACCAATGAAATCAAACTTGGTCACGGCAACTTTTGACAAGAACCACGAGATCACACATGCATACATCGTTCCAATCCCTGATTTGGGTCTTTTGTTTCAACCTCCTGCCAACACCCCTTATCGACGTGTTCGCATATTCATATATAAATATAGCAATTTATTATAATTAATTTCAGAACCCTCAATCTGTTGGCCAATATTGAAGTTTTGTTTTTCTTCCTTTTTCTTCTTCTGAGACAAGAACATGCTTGGCTTATTTATATCCACTGCCAAAGAATTGACACAATCAGTATATGATGTAATGATTAAAACCATTTTGAGAATAACATGAATCTTACATTTGCTTTTGAAATGCACTAAGCAACGGACTGACCAGATAGTGACCCCATTCGGGTGAGGGGGTGGAGGGGGGGTGAGGGGGTATGTTGGGTGCTTTGGTCTTTCAGGTATTTTAAACGGCCCATACTCACCGCATCTTTTGCACAGCACTGGGCATTTGTTGTAGACATAATCCTCAGTCAAACATTGTTCAACGGAATATCTCCCGCCTACGTTACTGCTGCAGGCCTCTTCGTCATCGAGACAAATTGCTATAAATGAGAAGTATATATCGTATAATGTTAAAATAAAATAAAATATAATGTTAAAATATCTTAAAGAACTTGATTTGCTAAAAGTCTTGAATACTCGAGCAAAACTGAGGCATAGAAAATATTATGTTGTAAATAGGTAAAGAATGTCAATGCTTATACTTTCTTAAGCACCACAATGACATACTTTAGGGCGATGATGTCATTGTTTTGTTTAACGGTGCATGCATGAGCACATAAACCCCATGCTAATGAAATAACTTAGCAGGTTGATAACAGAATTAACAACAGGGATACAACAATTCATTATTACTGAAATGTCTTAAAATTAATATGAAAACCCCATATATATAAATATATATCTACAGGGAAAAAATGATACTTTCATTTCCAACTTTATTACTTAGAACGTTAAATCAGTTACAAAATATTTCGAGCGTTAACACGGCTCTTTTTCAGTTGCAGTAATAATGCAACTATATATATATATATATATATATATATATATATATATATATATATATATATATATATATACATAGGAATTTTCGCTCCCCTTGGGACCTTTGTCAGTAATAATTGGCAGTGGAATGAAAAGTAAACAATGTAACACAATGAAAGTATGACGCTAGATAAGTGTAAATGGCATTGATGGAAATATGATTTATATATTTACCATCACATTGATCTCCCTGCCAGCCTTTGGCGCATTCACATCGACAGTCTCTGTCGGTATCTATCAAGCTACCGCCATTCACGCAGTCTAGTAAACAATCTAAGTTTAATGGAAATGAAACGTTGTACATAGTTTAATACTTCAAGATTCTCTGAAGGCGGTACCAACCACGTGAGGCTCCCTGACCGAGCTAACGTCTATCACGCAGTCTAGTAAACAATTTAAGTTTAATGAAAATGAAACATCATATTTCTATTAAATAAAATATGGTTATTCAAAGGAAACAACCCAACATAGTGACGTAGTGAACGCTTTACAAACAAACGACTTTATTTTGCGCTGCCACTCTTTCCTTCTATTTCTCTCTGTCTCCACCCACCTCTCTCTCGCCCTCCCCGCCCCCCCCTCCCCCTTAACCTCATCCGTCACTGATTTTTAACAAAGTAACAAAACCTATACTTACAGAATCCTGGAGAACCTGGTCCGAAAGGCTCTAAAAAGGAGGGGGAAAGTACCAGTTAAATTTAATTTAAAATTTGGCTAAAAGGTATCAGTAGCACAATCAAACCCCTATCCACCCCTGAAAACATTCTTATACCAAGCCTTCTCTTTTCGATGAGTATGCAGAGAACTATGAGGCACATTCCTGAGATCCCAACTTGGTTTAAAGGAAACAGTAGCACAATCCAAAGCCCTATCCATGTTGATGAAAACCTGCTTATATCAAGCCCTCTCTTTTCGATGAGTATGAAGAAAATAAACGAGGCACGTTCCTGTGTTCTTTACTAACAGATCTGACCATCTAATCACTTCCTTAAAAACTGAGAACCTGCAACCTATTCGTGATACCACTACAGTATACCAATGCGAACGAAGTTACCTCGAAAAGAGTGAACGAACAATTTTTCTTCCTTCAAATTCGCCAATCAAAACATTAAATCTGTACAAAAGACTCCTTGAAGATCACTGCATAGCGGAAATCTTGAACAATTCAACAGAATGGTCCATGGTGGGTTTGTGAACTGAAAACCAAGTGGTTATAGGGGCGTATGGCAAGCCGTTTTTAACAATTTGCTCCCCTAAGTTTACTTAAGTGAAATGCATTCTACTTAAGTGAAACTCAATTCCATTTAAGTAAAATACCATTTCACTAACGTAAAATTGAATTCTACTTAAGTGGAGTGGCATTTAATTAAATGAAATGCAATTTCACCAAAAGGGATTTGAATTTCACTCAAATAGAATGCATTTCACTTAGATAAAATAAGGCGTAATTCGACTGCAACTCTACTTAAGTAGTACTCAATTCTACTTAAAGTGGAATTCTATTTTACTTCAGTAAAACGGGCTATATATTTTGAATATGCCATTTCACTAAAATAGAATTCAATTAAACTTAGGTGGAATACAATTCTACTTAAGTGAAATTAAATTCCACTTATGTAAAATAGAACATTTGTATTCTATTTAAGTGGAATTTGATTTCACTTAAGTTGCATGAACTGAATTAGACTTACGTATATAGAATATATCATGGCTAAGTAGAATTGTGAAGTAAATGTTAAAACGGCTTGCAGTAGGACGGACACGTTATCCTCCTAACTGCTGTGACTTATATAATACTAAAATGATACTAACCGCAAGTGCCACATGTAGCCGGGCATTTTGTATCTACAAACGGCGCCCCACATTGATTAGCCTCCTTCCATAATGCACAGTTTTCTGATTCGTCAACACATTTGTCTTTTCGACACCGAATAGAAATAAAGAGAACATATAAATTATTGAAACTATATAATAAATGGAAAATATATTATACTAACACCATCATCCCTTAGAATATATATATACGAACGATCACATCAGCCAATCAAACTTTAGTAGGCTTATTTGTTGTTGTAACTTTTTTAATATTTCGTCGAATTTTTGCTGGGAGATTACAAAGATTAAGATAAACATATTGAATTTAATTCTCTAACTTTATAATAGATTAATTTGTGATACACTTATATCACCTATTGTAAATATTAGGAATGGAATTTCGTGACTCACTTTCACAGAGGTCCCCAAACCAACCGACTGCACATTCACAAATACACGCTGCAGAATTCAGACGGCCTCCTGGACTCGCACAATTCTTTTCACAAACTGAAAGCCAATAAAAAAAAGAGAAAAGTTTGCAGGAAAAAATGAGCAAAGGGTTTATAAATCTTTTCATAACTAAGTTAAGGACAAATACAGAGTTAAAAGGGAGCTCGTTGACATACTTGTCTTCTGGGCCCAATCTGGTTATTGACGTCTCTGAATGTATTTGTGTACTTATTCACTCTCGTCTGCTTCTTTTGATCGTGCCTGTCTGTACTATTGATTTGATCGTCTGGAGCGCAACGGGGAAGCCATGAAGGATTAATCCCCATAAGAAAGAAAGGGGTTAACCCCCACCCCAACCGCACTCCCATCCCCACCTACAGACAGACAAAGTTCAATCAATTTCCTAGTTTATAGCACATATATACATAACTTAAATGTACAATGCAACTTGAACAGTTGCAGGCGTATCCAAAGTGGGGAATTTTTTAAATACAATTTGTAGTACTATAGTAGTACTACATGCACAAATATATAATTCAAAAAAATGGAAATGATAGCACCATTTCTGACCTAAAAAGTCAGCAATAAAATAGATTTTAGTTAAACCTTAATTCTCTGACTCTTAAAATGGGGACAAACATTGAGCTTTGCCCTCTCACGCCCACGAAGGCTCAGTGGCTATAATACGTGGGTTCATTGCAGTCATTCATAATATGCGTGGTTACGCCCCTGCAACATATGTTACTGGTGATTGCAGTTTAGTGTTAAAGTAATTGCATGCATTCAATGAAATATAACAAAAGGCCCTTCGTTCTTGTTAGATTTAATTACTAACGATATCTGAGTTTAATTAACTCATCACTTTTTTTGATGATTAATTAACTCATCCCTATCACTGTATATATTTATTTTACTTGTGTGTAAGTATATGTAACAGCTGTACAGGCCTGATGATAAATTCAATAACACATTCAACAAGAATTAACTGCTGACTTCAGTCCGTAAATCTAATAAAATAACGGCGTTAACGACATAATGTGTAGACAGAGAGCGAACATAATTACGGGGTTTACAGTGACTAAAACAAATTTCTTTTTTCTTTGGTTCTGGTTTTTTTTTTACTAACATATTTTTGCATTTGTCTTTATATATATGTTTATAATCTTTTCTGTATTGACAGTGATCAATTATAGGCCAGGGATTTTTCGATCTCTTCCTTTCGCAATGTATGTATATAAACCTCCGTGCCCAATATTATATATATATATATATATATATATATATATATATATATATATATATATATATATATATATATATATATATATATATATATATATATATATCGTGCCATGTGTATTGATGTCATTGGATACATGTAAAAAGGCAATAAATGAAGTGAAAACTTTATATATGTAAGAATCATAACATAATTACCAGCGCACGGCAATTTAATTTTTAGCACGCAGTGACTTCATATTTCTCCAGAAAAAAAACACTAAACAACGAAATTAATTTATATATATATGTACATAAACAATTAAAAACTTATGTAATCATATATCCTACCAAAACCTTCCGAACCTGGTCCAAACTTTTCTGTAAAATAGAAAACAGAAGATCGATCTTTTAGAAAAGAAAATATTTAAATTTATTTTGTAACATACTATAACTGATCGTGAAGCATACATATATATATATATATATATATATATATACTCAGAGATATATGAACATAATATGGAAATAAGGAAAACAATTCGAAATTCGAAACTGTGTCTTGTAGCCTATATATTAATGTGGAGTCTTTGGCGTGCCATAAACGTTTCAACCTGTGCCAATTATGCAGGGGTGGACAAACTTGCTTAAACGCAGTAAGAGCTCCATATGATAAACTTCAAACTATAAATACTATAATACTATAACTATAAATTGCGATCAGCGAACATGGGCTCTATTATCATATTTCCGAGAACCGTTAAATGTCATAGAGCTGCATGTGTCAGCTCACGACGAGCCGACGGTTTGGCCACCCGTGCGTGATACATAGCCTGAGTAATGTAAACTTACAATAAACAAAACTTCGATATACATGCCATGTGAAGCAGGATAAATTTTTCATCGACCGTGTAAGAGAGGCTGGTTGATATGGTATGGCAAGGGTAAGGGAGGGAATTTACTTTGTATACTTGTATGCATTATTTAGCCACAAATGTACAAGTACGGCTTGACATATATAATCGTGTTAATTGTTGACCAACTGCACGACATAGCCCTTGGAATTCCCTTCAGTGAATCAACGCTACACTATATATAAATAATTTATATATATCCTACCGCAAATTCCACATGTAGCCGCACACTGTTCCTCCATTTGAAAGGTGAATCTATGATCATCACAAATCCCTTGATTGGTTTCTAAGGTAACGCAGTATTCCTCTCCTCTTGCATCGAGACATTTTGCTGCATGTGGTTAATTTCATATATAGGATGGGTCAAAATCTGTATAGACTGCATGTTTGATCATCAACAACAAACTTGAAAAACAAATGGATCTATCACAAGTGTGTCGTAATGTACCAGGCTACCCCTAAATCCAAGCAACCCCCCCTCTCCAAGCCCCCGGCCTTCCCAACTTACTCATTCCCTCCATCCATGCACATATTTGAGCCTAGTTCACGAACATCCAGCTCTCTGATGAGTAGAGGTGACCCAAGTAAACATACACAAATTTAGTAAAACATAGAATATAAAATCGGAGAAGTCATTTATATACAACAAACATGTTAACAAAGGGACAACAAACAATACAAACTGACTATTGTTCAGAGTGATAATTTCTTTTCCTTACTTCCGCAATCCGTTCCAAGCCAGCCGCTACGACAGACGCAACTACAGCCAGCAAACTCAACGAAACCATGTTCACATTTGACGTCACATTCCTAAAATCAAAACAATGGCAATATTTATTGACGCATATGGAAGGGGACTTCCAGAGGGCCAAACGAAAATCGTTCAGCCCCCCCCCCCCCAATCGTTATCTCTCCCAATAATAGCAAATACACTTTCCCGTTAACCGTAGACGACCGAATATGAGACAAATTGAGGACTGCACTAATGGGGGCAGGGGTGGGTTGATGATTTGTGATTCTACTATTGAATTTGATATACTACGAATGGTTTTGATGCTGCAACGTTTGGTCTTTATGGTGCAGCAACGTTGATTAATATTTTATTTCTGCCCTATTGGCGTTCAATAGTCATGTACTTGTTTTATCTACGTTTACAAAGTTATATGTCGTTTTTGTTGTTGTTGTTGTTGTATTACATTACTATACTATGCATCAAATACAGTTTTCCACTGAAGTATTTTCACCTAGGCTATATAGTCTTATGTTATTATGAAAAAGCTCTTGCATGTTATGTTGAAAATCGATCAAAGACGATAAAATGACCCTCTTTTCTGCAAAACTGACCCTATCCCATCCTATATCCCTCTCAACATATTAATAATGAAATAACAATAAAAAAATATATATTAACAACGATTGACATTTCATAAATTGCAATACCAACGGAAGGAATACGGCATGCTCTCTTAACAGATAAAAGTTACATGGCATTTTGTACATTTGTTTTAGTTTTAAACATTACCTGGCTGGCGAAGGATGGATCAAGTTGTCCTAAAATAACGAAACACGCTAAAAGGAACCTCTGAAGAAACAAGAAGCTCATCTTTAGTAATTAACAAATAGTTTTCTATTCTTGGAAACTTCAAAGTCAGGATTTGCTGGTTTACCATCTCAGCTAAACTGATTCAGAATAATTGTTACAGCTTGACCATATCAATTATTCAATCACGCATGTATTAGCTATTATGCAATCATTTATTTTGTTATTAGCTGTTTCGTTTTAATTTGGACAACAGGTGTTGCAAAGAGGATCAAAATAAAAGGATGACGTAATCACAGTAGTAAGTCGTAAACCGTAATTAAGCTATTCTTTCAATGTTTTCATTTATTTCATTTATTGATGTCATGGAATCAGCAATTAAATACTCAACTGATTGACGTGTATAGGCAGGCCTATCTAGCTACAAATTTGTATACGGTACAGTATATTATGTATGTATATTATACGGTAAAGTATTTGATGTCTTTCGTTAATATATACATGGCGGCATGAACTGTTTCAAAACTAATTGGTTGATTTATAAGCTGAGTAGAAATATGGTTGAGTAGGTCACGGAACCGTATACCAAAGTTCATATTCACAGGACGTGACACATCCAGTGTAACATTTCAGCTTATCACCCAGTCCCATGCACTTCATATATAATTCAGTTGCCGTGCCGTGGTATAAAATAATGAAAACTGATTTATAAATATATATTTTTTAATATATATATATATTTTTTATAAATTCAAAGCAACCTCCTTCATGAGTTGTTGCTGTCTACATCTTGTCCCCTACCCCTCCTCTCTCTCATCTTCTAAACCCAACCTCATCCTCTTGTGTTGCCCTATTCAGACTAACGAACAGGCTGTAACGAAGGACACCAAGTGCAGCACTGTTCCCCTTCTACAGTGCAGGGACCGTTACTACCGGCGGACGAGCATGGTAAATGCAGTTCCCTGGTTGGTTGGAGGAAGTGTGTCTCCTTAAAACGGTTATTGTCGATTTTTTTTTACACTTCGTCAAAACTTTACCAAGTGTGCAAATAGGATAGAAAAGGTAAACTTTCAACTACCTGTAGTTTGAAAAAGGCCGACGGTACCGAACCGCAATTTTTAGAACATACGATGTCTCTTCTACAATTCCGTCTATTTTCACAGTTTGATGAACTTGAAAAGCCTTTATCATCTTGTTTATTCAGTGTTTCCTCTTATTGTTCGCTTGCGACCATATTGTCGAACACAAACAGTCTTATAAGGGTACCGGCCACTTTAACGCAAACGGCCATACTGGATTTAAAAGTTTCAAAGGGTAATTTTGATGTTGTTATATCAGTCAATGCACCCAATTAGTCCCTTACCGAAATGCAAGATCTGGCTTTATATCTGGTTTAATCTGGCCAGATCAAGTTTTATCTGGCCATATAAAGCCAGATATAACTGGATATAGAGTCAATCCAGATATGCAGATCAAGTTTTATCTGGCCATATAAAGCCAGATATGACTGGATAAAGAGCCAATCCAGATATGCAGATCAAGTTTTATCTGGCCATATAAAGCCAGATATAACTGGATATAGAGTTGATCCGTTTTACAATCAATTAACACAATTTTGTGTAAAGACCATGGGTTTGTACCGTATGTCATCCAAGCAGGGGCGGCGATCTGTTTCAAATATTGGGAGAGGGGGGGGGGGGATTTGCTTAGGTGCAGGCGCGTAGCAACTTTCATCCCAAAAATTGTTCGCGCTATATATTCGTTATAGTATATATATCTTTATATCTATATGGTTACTGGTTGCTACAGCCCTATTTTCCTTTTTCATCGGCAAACCAAATTTCATTACGGATGCGGTCCGTCTAGCTAATTCATTTCGAAAAAAAAGTAAAAACTACTTTCGGTGAAAGTCTGTGACGATTTTTGGTGATATTTAGTAACAAATTGTGACATGGTCTTAGACAGGCGCGTTGCAAGGAATTTGACAAGGGAGGGGCGAAGCTTTTAGGCAACCTATCTAAGCGTAGCGCCACCATAAGTTGGCGCGAAGCGTAAAAGAAAATTTTGGCCAAAATGCCTCTCAGATTGCTGGAAATGGCACTTCCCAGGCCTTGTAAGTTGCATCTTAGTATTTTCTCTTTTGAAATTACTAGCGGTATCATAAAAAATACAAAAATATGCTCAACAAAAACCATATGCCACCAAATATTGGGGGGGGGGGGGATATTAGATACTATATTCCCCCACCTAAAATATTGGGGGGGGGGACATGTCCCGCCCCCCATGATCGCCGCCCATGTATCCAAGGGTGCTATGCAGTTAAAAGATATGATTTTGGTTTAACTATATCTAGAACACATTTCTTCTATATGACATGTACGAAATATCAAGACTAAAATTTCATTCCAAAAGTCGGCAAAAAACCTCAATCAACGTTTTATATTGATATGATATAGAGATGGCTATTATGAGAAACAACCCCTGACAGGTATAGTAACGAGAAATTTGCTCAGCTATTTGCGAAATATCAGGGGCGATGATGATACGGCGGCCGTTTATCAATATGTGAGGTCGTAAATAAAGGATTACTATATAGGCCTAGTGTATAACTAAGAGGTGAAAACAACGTTGTTGCTACTATAGAAACAATGTTGTAACAAAGCTCATACAACCGTGAATTATTATAGACGTAGAAACATTGGAATGCGCCATTCAAGGAGATACAAACCCAGCCATCATTTTTAGTCTATATGTGGTAGTAGGGATAATTAGTATCGCGAACAAAATGTTCCTCGAAACAGCTAATAAAAAGAGTCATTCCATTTGGGAGATATGACAGCTTTCACACGCAAGACCGAAGACTAGGCCTATATCAAGTGTAAATTTCACGTCATCAAGTCAGATGTACTCCAATTTGTCAAGAATTTTACTTTCTTTCTTTATTATATTGTTTTGGCAATGTTTTTTCCCCTATATTGAAAATCCGGGGTTTTGCGAATGCTTAATCTAAAACACTGAAGCTCGTAAATGGTCTAATGATGACGTTGGTTTCAGGGTCAACACTGTTAACATTTCCCTTTGTAGGCTAAATATTTTTTTTAAAGAAAGCAAAGAGAGAAAGAGTAATTTCACTTTGACATCACAGATGGCAGTTCCCGGGCATGACTTTCAAACTATGATCCCCAAACGGAGCCAGATTTTTCGTAGCGGAGTTCTTTGGGGAGTTCTTTACAAGGACTTATGTCATTTTTTTCTGTGATTTCTGATGTATGGGTTTCTGCTAAGTTTACAATGACGTCGGTGAGTCCTTAGTAAAAGCCTTGTTAAACAAATTCATATAAACAACAGATCATCCTTGGATGACATTCAACACCATGTGTCAATGCCACAAATTTTTAACGCAGTCATTTGTGTCTTGTATGGAAAGGCCTTCTGACACTACTGTATAACTGTATCATTCAACAGTGGCTGAGCTGTTTCAAAGCTGCTAAACTGTTTAGCGTTAAAAGTTGCACTTTGATACCCGTATGATGTATCCCCTCATCTGATTTGTAGGTATCAGCTGATAAAACGACTGTTACGAAGTCTATTCGTAATTCGATACTATTGCACTCGAGGTTCACACACACACTCACACACACACACACATGCTTCCGGTGAACAAGCTTCTTCCAGGAAATCGGTTTTGAGTTATTTATAGAGGGTATCCACGCAGGAATGGCGCCAGCTCCTCAAAATTGCTGATTTCGAGCAAAGCCAGAAGGAAGAAATCCAAAATGAAAAGCATTCAAGATGAGTTCAACGAAATTGAGGCAAGCAAAAGCTGGCACCAAGTTTTTCTGGTGAGAAAATCTTAAAAAAACTTACATTTATCTTTATCTTCACAACACAACTGGCACCAGCAGCGATTATCTTGGTCAAACGGTTAGCTTAGGCTACAGTAGGCTACCCTTGGCTTATCTAGAACCAGGCTTTGGCCTAATGTTAGGTCTGGAATGGTAAAGTTTTGTGTTTGGCATGGTTTGCCATGTAGAGCTGGCAATTCTAATTGAGTCAAGCGTCTGCAAAGTTGGCAGTCATACACACCTTATTGAAATCTTGACATATCCTAGCCTTGACCTAATGTTAGGCAAGGCACAGGTTTGGATCTAATGACAGCATAATATGAACTGTTGTAAAGATGTCTCAGTCATGAGTGAACTACTTGAACTTGAATACCTTTGCCGTGGCTATTCTTACGACTAGTCGTAACAATTATTTACAAAAATATTCTTACGACAAAGGCGAATTCAAGCGCAGTAAAGTAAATAAAGCAACTGCGCATGTAGTAGGGGTAAACCTAACCCTAAACATAACCCTAAACCTCAATCCTAACCCTAACCTGAAATTATTGTTACTCCTCGTCGTAAAAATAGTACTACTGGTCATAAAATTAGCAACTGCGCATGCGTAGTCGGAAATTATTCTTGCGACTAGTCGTAAGAATAGCCACATTGTTTTCATTTTGTGCAATAAAGCAATGCACATATGAACCTTTCAAGGCTTTAGATCATGGGCAGTGTAGCCAATGCGATGGAGATTTCCAGTTAGCGTATGATTTATTCTAGTCATAACATAGGCCTAGCCTTTGTGGAATGTCCATTCAGCCAGCATCTCCATATGTGTGAAGTCATTAGGCCTATTCTACTTGCCATTTTCCTAAAGATAGAGGCCTATTTCAAAATAGTGTGCCAGTTTCCATATATTTCCTAAACAGTAAACGTCGGTTTTCAGTTACCACTAAACGGTTGTGACCAATACGGTTCTGTAGCAGTGTACATGCTTTCAATAGACATGGTTTCTGTAAATGTTAAAAAATCGTCAAGCAGCAGCAGCACTATTTAAAACTGATAACTGTACTGGTTGTTACTGGTTTAAAATATATCCGTTGAAAATACTTTAGTGAATGCTTGAGATAGGGATGTTGACGGTACTACTAGTTAGTGACGGGATCCCGGGGAACGACCAAAAAAGTTACTACCCTAATAGTCTGTCATGACCCGACCTGGAAATTTGTAAAAATCACTCACGTCATTCTCCAATTTCAGTTACATTTTTATTTGAATTAATGAAAGGGAGGGAAAGATGTGCATTCTTCCTTAATTTCATAATTTGGTGATATTCCCTTCTACTTTGATGTATTTAGGTGTAATTTTTGGTGTAATTTTGTAACTATTCCTCCCCAAGAAAGGTTTTATCAACTGCGTTTGTTTACTTTTACACTGTATTGTATAGCCTTAGCAATCTCTCTGCTTTGCGTCCTTGCACACTATCAATGCAACGCATTTAGGCAGCTCATAAGTTGACCCACCCCTGTGTCAAATTTTAGTGTTACGGTCCCACAAAAGATGAACAGAACTTTTCCATACTTGGAAGAATCAAGCAACACCTGATTGGTCCGTAATTACACATTGACATCTTTATTTAATAATAAGGGTTGATTAATGTAGTTTCTACAGACTTTGCAACTAACGTATAAATAGACAGGACCTCCTGGAGTGCTCCATAGTGCACAGCAATGAAAGAACAGGTTGGACATGCGTACAGTAGCACACATATAATATTAAGTTGCACACTTACAAAACTTTGTCATAGATCACTAAAAAACATCATTGGGGGGAAACCACTGCATGTGTTGATTTTATTCTAGTTTTAAATTCTTCCTAAAGGATATATATCTCACTATTTTTTGGCCATCATGACGAGGAATATATCAGTAGACCTATGTTTTAATATCCTTTGTTGAAGATGTAAATTTATGACAATTAATGTTATAGGGGAGCAGTTGAATAGATTTTTTGTGAAACCAAAAGCTCAACATTGCCAAAAACGTTGCTGAACCTATGCCATAGGGCAATATTACTCTACTGTAGTTGGCTGGAAATTCAACAAAATTTCTGAGTTTTTTCATGAATTATTCATTTTGACAGTTGTAAAAGAATCTTTTGGACCAAACTTTTTTTTTTAGCAAAATATCATTTGTACAGGTCTACTAAAAGTCACTGAACAATGCAAGCATTCAGTGCCGTCAGTGGTTATCTGATAGCTGTGATTATTTCTAAATATTTCATCTTAAGAACTGTACTTTTAATCTAGTCAATATCTAACAAGGTTTTTCCCTACCAAGAAGAGTAATTTTGTTGACTGGAACTAAAGACTGTGAACTTTATGGAAAAGAAACTCCAAGAGGTCTTTACACACGTGTGTGTAATTTGAACTAAGTTTGCTTCAGGAGTTATGTTGTAGATGTGTTCAGTGCATGGGATAAAAACTTCAGATACCCAATTGGCTGCTGTGGGAGAGAGTGTATTATTGGAAAGGGAAGTCCTACTGTCCTCCATCACACTGAGATCATGATGTATTTGCAGATTATTTCATCATGTTACAAGACTGTGATGACTTTTACCCATTTTGTTTTACAACCAATTTTAAACATTTTTGATAACGCAAGTGACCCAATTCTTGAAATAACCTCTTGGAAAGGAAAACTGAAAAGACAGAAATTTAGCCTGCAGTGACATTGATAAGCTTTTTGGTTACCCTTGAAACCAAACTAATTTCTGTTAAAAGAAGCTTGTCAAGTGATTGTATGCCCAGCAAGATTTTAAATGAATTATTCAGGTTCCAAAAAAAAAACCTTTCCTTGTGAATGCAGATCCAGTGCCACATTTTTCTAGCTGCCCATTGTGCTGTTTGTTTTTAAATTCTTCAGGATATAGCTGGCACTTCAACATGAATTTAATAGTTTTACAGCTACAGTGTATCAGGCGTGAATGGGATAATCATCTCATCAGTTTGATGGGTTTATCTTTTTAAAGATGCCATTTGTCTGTGTTTATTACATGTTATCATGTTGGGATTTTTTTTTTATGATGAAGTTTTGTGTTTTATAGCTTGCATGTAAATTTTTGAGTAGTGCTTAATTTTTAAGTTTCAGTAACTAATCATTACATTACAGTATATATATCATGTGTGTCTTTGTGTAATCAAGTATTAGTGAAATCAATCATGCACTAAATTATCAGTCAACAATCTTTGAATCTCAACGTAAGTTTGTAAAAAATTCAGTATTCCTTAACTAGATTCATTCATTACATGAGCATGGTGTTCATAACTTTAGGAAAGCCAACTGCTTTTGGTTTATTAGTTTGTATCATCACCAGCCTCCTCTGGACAATCTCCCCGTCCTGAAACACACAACTCTTCCTGCGCCATCCACTACAAATAAAAAGAAAAAGTTTTGAACGGATTCCAAAGAAGTTTTAAAGAATGTCTTGGGGTCAAAGAGGTCCTAAAGAAATATTTATATTAGACTTGTGATAATCATCTTTAATATAAAGGCACAGTTGGACTATTAATGGTGCTTAATTATAAGTGTTATAATTTCTTACTTAGACATTTGATTCGGGTACTGCTCATACTATACATATGTAATGTTATTGTGGACAAGTTTAGCGCTAGGTTTCTTGCTTCACTTTGATAAACCCAGCAAAGTGACAATCTTGAATGAATTTCTTTATTCTGTTTACTTTTCAGAAAATTCGGCAGCAAACCCAGAAAAATGACTACAGTTTAGCAATTGCGAGAAACCCCAGGAACAAACGACTGAATAGATACAGAGATGTTAGTCCATGTAAGTTCATCAAAGTTCTGTGTAAAATTAGACAGAGCGAGCGTGAATGAGTGCAAGTCTTATATAAGTGTGGACACTGTCAAAATGCCTGACTGGGTAAACATGAAGTTTCTTGCAAAGTTCTTCTTGGCAGAAATGATAGATTTGCACAGGGTTTCAGATTATTGTAGTAGTTTGGAGGGTCAAAGTTCACTTCCTATGTTTGAGAATGTCAGAGTATTTAAAGGAATAACGAAGCCAGGGATCAAAGACAATTTATATTATTCAGTAACCTGAAAATTCTAATCTTTGATTTTTAAGTTAACGGCTACCTGTTTGACTGAATACATTCGCTTTGAAAATTTGCTCCTACTGTTAGGCCTCACCAAAATACACAGTAAACTGCCAGTGATTAGGTAATAGTCCTTTAAAGACCAACTATAGAGACTTTTCGATGAACATAAAATCCCACCATTTTTCATGTATGTAATCCTTAACTGACTCCAATTACATTGCTGTAATTAACTTTACCAATTTCGGATGTGAAATAAGTGAAAAATGGGACGAAAAGTCAGCTTCTATTTCAGACATTCCTGAAACATTCCTAAGACATCAGGTGACCATGTGACGTCAACGTTTGTATAACTCACTCACAACTATACTTTCAGTGTGTAAAGTCGTATACTGCCAAAAACATCAACGATATTACTCCTTTTTCCTCAAAATGTCACAATTCTGTGTTGTTGGAGGTTGCAGTTATACCTCATCCAACAAAAGCATCAGCTTTTTTAGATTTCCGAGTAAAAGAACCGACGTAAAACGCCGCAGACTTTGGATCAATTTTTTGAGATCCACGCGGAAAGATTTTTCAGCACCCGGAGTATCTCATGCCCATGAGTCCACATGCATGACCCTGCTTCTGTGTTAGCTGCAAATGTCTCATTCTGTGAAAATTATATACCGTCGATAGCTGTGTCGGACCATGGTCGGACATAGCTAATGTGAAATTGACCGTAAGCACGCCCTGGACGTCCTTACATGTAACATTATATCACGCAATTGACAGTAATATATTTACTGTAAGAGATGACCGTATATATATATACCGTGCCAAGGGTATAGCATTGTTAGTACATGTACGGTAGTTAGTTACAACTCTCGCCGGCGTTGGCTCACAGCATGCAGTGTTCTCCGCAGGTCATTTTTTTGTCCGGGTGGTAATCGCCGTCCTGTGGGTAATCGCCGTCCTGGGGGAGGGGTCCAAGGGGAGGGGTTGTCCCCCTCCCCTTTGGAAAATTTTTGCCCTCCGAAGGTGGGCTAGACGCCAAATGGTGCAATATTTGGTGCTATATTTGCCTTGCATGTATCTCCAGGAATTGCTATTTTTTAGGCAGTGTTTTAAATTTTCTCTTACGTTTGCCAAATGAAAAAAAATAAGAACACTTCAAAATTGTTGCTGAAATATGAGTAGTAATGAATAGGCCCTAAGTCCAATGAAAAATTATTCTACACTGTGCAAGGCTAACCCAACACCAGGCGCGTAGCCAAGGGGGGGGCGAAGGGGGCAGCCGCCCCCCCCCTTGAGCATATTTTTAAAATTTTTTTTAATGTTTTTATGATATCGCTAGTATTTTCAAAAGAGAAAATGCTAAGATGCAACTTACAAGGCCTGGGAAGTGCCTTTTCCAGCAATCTGGGAGGCATTTTCAGCCAACATTTTCTTGTACGCTCCGCGCCAACCATGGTAGCGCTACGCTTAGATAGTTTGCAATGCCGAATCTAGTTTCGCCCCTCCCTTGGCAAATTCCTGGCTACGCGCCTGCCCAACACAGCCTGTGCTTGACTGGGATAACTGCCAAGTTCAGGCATATCAACCAATTATCAGTCCTTATTAGACAGATGCACACAATGAATGAAAGAATGATAAATAGATGATCAAATAACAAATTAGTCTTTATTTATTTCAACACCAACAGGATAACAATTGCAGTGAGAAAGTTGAAAAGAAATAAAGTTTATCAACTTCATGACTTTTGAAGTTCGTAAAAACCCGTCCTTTACAACATTCACTGTATAGAGAACAAAACTCTGAAAATCAGTAGAGAAATTACCAATTGTGTACGAAAAGTAGGTTGATACACCTTTCAAAGTTTACGAAAGCTCGAGCAAAATACTTTCGAAAAATTCACGCGAAACTGGCATTTCGTGCTAAATGCAACTAATTTCATGTAAACAAGGCTCTAGTACACCCATTTATGAATTAACCATAAGACCACATCTGGTGTTGAGAGGCAGAAAAAGAAATTATTTTCTAGAATTTTCACAAAAAAAAGGAAAAATTACTATCCTATCATAGTTAAGTGTATAGTAAATAGCCTAACCACTTCGTCGGTTACGGATCTCACGTAACAACAAAAACACAACTTAAATTGTATTTTGCGAAGTTGACGTTCTCTACAAGGACATGGAAACAATATTTAGCATTTAGTTAATCATGCCAAGTGGCCTAAAACATGGGATTGCACGTTTTGCTTTCATAAAGATGGCCATACTGTACTGTAGCTATTGAGGCCTTGATATCGTGCTATGTCTGTATGGTATAGACTGTGCCTGGTGTATCATGGGGAATAGATTGTTTTGTTCATGCGAAGGAGTCAGTTGGCTTGAGGTGTGTTTTACTTACCCTAATGTTACGGGGATATTTACCTACTTTTCTTGAACGTATAAGATAATATTTCGCATAACTTTACCGATCCTTTACTGACTGACCTAACTAATTATACAGTGGAGCCAAAATAGTTTACTCCATGAAAAGTTTTTTTGGAAACGTGCCAAAAATGTTAAAAAACAGGTGTTAGACAGGGGGTTGTTTTGCAAGGTACCTTGGAAAACTCGAAACACATGAAGCCAGCCTACCGTGATATTTAAGTAGGGTTAAACACTGCAGTTGTAAACTGATGTACGGATCGTGCACGCTGTTCATTGTTAGGCATTCTAGAAACGGGGCTTTGCCAAACGTAGTTTGTTTCATAATATCGAGTATTATCGACAGTTTTGTAAATCGTCGCGGCCGCGGCAGAAACAAAACATGTAGTTTCGATCAAATTCGTCACTCTTAAAGAATATGAGTGACTTTTAGAAAATGTTTGACGAGGTGCCAGTGTATTTTTTTTTGTCCGGGCGGCCGAGTTTTTCGTCCGGGCGGTAGCTTTATGTCCGGGCGCTAGCCAGCCTTTTCAAATTTTGTCCGGGCGGCGCGCCCGGACAAAACCGGTAGTGGAGAACACTGAGCATGTGTAAATAGCCATGTTAGGATTTATCTATTTCATTTGTTGTATTCTAGTATCGTGAGTTCGTGATACATGTGTAATATTGTCCGTTCTGTTTATTCCGACATCTGCATGGTCCAAGGAGTTGAATAAAAACGGTAGTATGTAGCGATCGGACGTTTTATTTCGTTAGTGACTGTCTTGTGATTGTGGGATGTTAGTACTGGTCAAGGCCTGTTTCAACTAGACCTAACTCTATGGAATTACACAGACTCACGGTAGTTTTTCGCCCAGGATTGAACAAGAAATGTGGATTAGGATATTCACTGCTAAATTTGTTTATTGACAGGATACTTTTTCTGTGCTTGTATACTTTTGGATATTAAAACGAGTAAGTACTATGTAAGTATATTGTACCGTACGGACCTATTGACGCTACGCTATGTAAAAGATGCCTCCATTTGAGTGGAAATTTTGCTAATAAAATAAGCAATTTTAACTAAAATTTCTGCTTATAATTGTCTTAAAACTTGTTGTTAACCTTCATGTGTTCTTGTTTTAAGCTAACAGCTTTCCAAACGCTCGAAATTGGAAGTCAAAAACAGTACAATTGTTCCCTATCTGTGTACAAACAGTGCCTATATCAGCGTTTGATTTTCGCGGTATACAAACGTTGACGTCACACGGTGACCAGAGGCTCCTTTGGGTCAATCTCTGTTTCCAGACATTCCAGAGGTTCATGTCACGTGACTACCCAAAATGTCCATTTTCGTGGTCGTTTTTGATGGGTTATAGTAGGTTTTCGAAGATTATTTTTTACACATATTGATTATGGGTATGTAAACTCCTAAATTAATGGAAAACTTCAAAAAAAAAAAAATTGCCTCCATATTTGGTCTTTAAGGGGCTAGATGTCATTTTTGGTCAGTAGATACTCAACAAGCACGCTAGTGGGTAAAGTACTGAATATATCTCATTGTAGGTTACAGGATTTCAGGTCAGTGGTAACCACCAAGGTCACAAGTTATTAGTTGAGATCAAATTTGGTAGAGATCCATGGATACATGTCCACTGGAAAATATCCAAACAGATAGCTAATTTTGGAGTGACCTTTTGATCATTTTCTATTAGTTGCCTTTAAAGAATTTGGTATTTTTTAAAAACAAATCAGCTTACTAAAGTCAAAAAACAATTTTCAAACAGGTAAAGTAAAATATGAAATGTCACTCACATGTTTAGCCCAGAGCCCCAGATGTTTTCTTCAGAATCTTCAGAAAACTTTGCACTGCTTCATACTGTATATATTTTGCAATCGTGCACGGAAAAATAGGCCATCATTTTGCGAAAAATTGCCCGTTCCTAAGACGGCTGGACGACTGGCTGCCTAAACCCCTGGTTGCAAGTGAAAAAATAAACAGCCCAGATGAGCAAACGTAAACAACGTCAAAGAAGGACTTGAATAGAACTTTGACTCTTTCTACAGTACTTACAGTGTAAACCTTTGTGAAACCTTGACATATCAAATTTGGTCATTTTTGCCTAACATTTTGCTATATAATATAGCAAGTAATCAATACGTACTGTACACCCTTAACCGTGGTGATTTTCAAGTCTCTTTTGAGATTAGAGTGTTATTCGGTCAGTTGTTGAGTGTTTTGCTTGGTTCTGTTCATTGTGCTTTCATGATACTATATATTCTAGTGTGTATATGTACTGTAGGTACCAATTTCCAAGAGTTATTAAGGTTCACTGTACATCATGTATTACTATCACATTAAAGTTGAGTCAAATTCCTGTTCAACGTAGGATCTAACATTGGTTCCCTCAAATCGTTCAAACTGTTCCTTGCACATGTCGACATTGAATCAATCGAGACTTCTTATTTTGTGTCTTTAGTGGAGATAAACAGTTCTACAAGTCATGTTGAAAGGAAATGTACTGTAAGCGCCGCCCACAAGGAAAGTACCAATTTAGTTACAAAACAGGAAGGACAAGTCTGATCAACAGTCGATTTGTATTTCCCTTCAATTACAGAATGACTTGAGGTTTTTCTTGCATTTCTTTCGAGATCAATAAATACAGTATATATAAATATAAAAAAAATTGTAACTTACAGTAGTAGGGGCTTCACACTACAAAGGAATGATATAGCATTTAATCAATCTATTGCGGTTGTAGCTGCTTTCACAAGTTTGTGAGAATGTAGATGATCACTGTTTTTGTTCCCTGGCCTAAAATTCTTTGGTCATTGCCAGTATCAGAAATTAACCCAACCAATTTCCGTAGTAAAATTTACGAATGTCGTGTTCATTTATATTATTGGGAACAGGATTATTCTTGCCAAGATGTTTTTATTCAGTGAGATACAGTGAAAAGAAAAAAAAAGAGTGCACGGAAGGGGTGGATGCTGTACATCCCACCCCAACCACCCCTCCCATTCCTTGTCATTACCCTCACCAGAGTACTTGTCAAAGGCTTTAATGCTTAATCTCTGGTCCTTCAAACCCTTTGTGTAAATATCATGGCAGGAATCCTCTGGCAGGCTGTTAAAATTACCCCAACCCTTGATTTTGGAGTGACTAGAATAATTTTACAACATTGCTGGTGTACTAGATAGGTCATTATCATGGAAATGAGTAGCAGTTACTGTAACACATCTCTAACAAGCACTTCCCCTTCTTCAGCAGAAGAATGAATCAGGTCAAGTTTATAAAAGGAGGAAGCGTTAAATTTGGGTTTCATTGAGACAAAGTTACCACATGGGAAAATGGTAAAATAAACATTCATTTCCTACAGTATCTCTGACCAGAACAGAAGGAGGTAGCATGCCATATGGTACTACTGCTTGGCTTTGTGAGGCCTCTCAACTGTCAGAGTTACATTGAGCTACGTACATTATAACATACATACAGATGTTTGTTTATAGACAGTACTGTCTTTAAATAACCATATCATTGACTTTTCCAAGGAAGTGATGGCTTTACAGATCGAAAAATCACATCTTGGGGAGAGGCGTAGTCTTTTTCCACTGAAAGTTAGAAACTCAAATAATTATTATTCTTCCATCCAGGCTGCTTCCATCAGTAATTTTTCAAGTACAAGAACCTTTTTGTTTCTCAAGGTAACTTGCTATGTACAGCACAGTGTTTTAGAGCGACGCTGCATGGTATTCTTCTCTGTATACATAAATTTGATACTGTAGTGCTGCTCTCATTAATTAATTTACTCACTGGCACATACAGTATTAAATAAGACAAGGAAGTAAAACTTTGCAGGTTATCAACTCACACCTGTTAGATGAAGGATGCAACAACACTGGTCAGTAGTACTTAGTAGTTAAAATATGCAGTGTGGTGCTGTACAAGTAAAGTATAGTAAGCACTAGACATTGCATTGAATCCCATTGAATCTCTGTTGAATTTAAGTAGCTGTAACAAATTTCTCTAATTTGTCTTGAGTTTTAGTAACTTAACGAGCAAGGACTTAAACAAACAAAAAGAAGCAACATGTGACTTGAGATTCGATGCTGTAATGGAATGGGCTCGTTTATTATTGCGGAGGGTTCCACGGTGTCATTTATAGTAATCTTTGGCTACTTGTTTAATTTTTGAGAACTTGTGAAGATGGATTTAAACTGGATATACTCCCTGCGGTTTTGGCCCAAAATTTATTAAATCGTTATAATTATAATAACAATGAGGTGAAATGCATAAGGGTAAGATTTTGTACATGGGAACCTTCACAATCATCGTTTGAAGGAAAAATAAATAACAAAAATTTCAGAATAACTTTGAAGTCCCGTTACATGCTGAGCCCAAGTAACGTTCGATATTTGGTGTAGCCTAGGTCCAAATTACTACGTGAAAAGTTGATTCGTTAATATATAGGTCTAGGCCAGTACGTAACTTGATCAGATATTATTCAAACTAAGAACACAGAAACCAGAAATAAACGTGTTTTCTTTTCTTTATTTCAAATAGTAACACTTTTCATTTTTCCCTTTCCATCTTTCTTTCTTTCTTCTTCCTTCTTCATGTTTTTGCTGTCTGTTTTTTATTTTTTTATCTCTGCTCCAAAATTTCCTGCAAGTGACAAAGATTTCTTTTTTTATCTCTGCTCCAAAATTTCCTGTGAGTTACTAAAATATCCCGGGAACCAGGTTCCCGTGTTACCCCCTTTTTCCCGGCCTGTGGTGTGGGGTGCTGTTTTCCTACGTTTGCTTTCCTTTTTGAAAGTGTATGTTAAAAAATGAGGGCCCAAATATACAGTAGCATGTTATTTTGGATCTGTCTTTATTGAAAACCGTCTGTAAGAGTATGTAGTTGGCAGAGGCTATACCAACGAATGAATAACATTTGACAGTCTCAGCACTTGAGTGCTTTGAACCGTAGATGAAATGTTGAGGAAAATCCCGGTAGAAGTTACGATACTGGGATTGATGTTGCAACACGACCGGTTGTGTGAAATTTGCTCTACCGCACAACGCTGATTGTAAATGTTGGGTTGATTTTATTGTTCCTATAAACATTGTACTAAAGTATTTTGAGAACCTTCCCAAGATTAACACTCTGGCCTGGGTAGTGTTATTCAGTGAAATCATGTAAGCTGATATATGTTCTATGACTTTGCCAACAGGCACATAAACAAAAAGTTGTATTTTGAACTTTGTTGATGCCATGGTCATTTGACAGGTGCATATAAAAGTGATAAGTTTGACTATTTGTGGCTCTTTGAACTGTACAGACTTGGCAACATTTTGCCCTTTTCTCGAAGACTAGCACATATCGTATTCTGCCTAGGGTCATCCTTTATGCTCTGATATTGTGGCACAATAGCACTGGATTGCCAGCTTAGTGTTGATCGCTGGTCCAGGAGGGAGTAAAGGGAACCAGTCCATGGATGTACTGTACAGTATCAGTGATATTAAATTGATCAGTTTATGTACAGTGATAACTGATCTATGACAGGTTCATTCAGAAGTCCTTACTTGGAGGCTTTCACTCTCACCAACCGGTCTTTTTCAATTCCATAATCCACAGATGACCATAGTCGTGTCAAGCTGGAGAAAGGGGACAGTGACTACATCAATGCAAGTTTGGTGGAGGTTCCAGAGGCCAATAGAAAATACATTCTTGCCCAGGTTGGTTTTTTTTTTTTTTTTCGTCTTTTAGGTATTCACTGTTACTTACTTCGCTCCTGCCCTGCCTGTATCCTTCGCTACATCTGTACTTTCCTTTGTTTATAGTAATATATCTCCCTCAATTCAGCAATGCACTTAAGGTGATATGGTACTGTTTATGTCTCACAGATTATCTTTAAACTTAGAACAGTGTACCTTATTTGATCATTAAATAATGTGTATCAATGTCAGTAAACTTTCTGGATATATTTTGAAATATGGCATACATCGGATTTTGATTGGAATCCCAGCCGCATCTCTGATTGTTGCGACTGGTATGGATTGGACTCGCTCTTAGAATCAGCTATTTTTAGGCGGCCTAATAAGCAGGTGATAAATTTTGAAAGGTTGGTAGAATAGAATTAATTACCATGTAGTTGTTGTCATTACATTCTGCCACTGTAGTGAGAAAATTCAGGCTGCATTTATAGATGATACTGTCATAGTGTCATAGTTGGCTATATAACATTAGTTTGTTGTATTAGTGCCACCAGAGAGCCCACATGCCTTGGTGCCACCAAAGAGCCCATATCCCTGGGTGCCACCAGGGTAGCCTGGATACCTTGGTGCCAGTACAGATTTTTTTATCTGCTGGTCCGAATGTGAGATGTTATACTGTATGCCCTGGTGCCTCCAGAGAGCTGTTATCTACTGGTACCACCAGAGAGCTGTTAGCCCCTGTTTCAAACAGAGAGCAGTTTCCCCTTGGAGCCACCAAAGAGTTCTTTAATCCTGGTGTGATCAGAGAGTTGTTATATGCTACAGCCACCAGAGAGATGGTATCCTGTGGTTCAAAGAGCTGTTATCTACTGGTACCACCAGAGAGCTGTTAGCCCCTGTTTCAAACAGAGAGCAGTTTCCCCTTGGAGCCACCAAAGAGTTCTTTAATCCTAGTGTGATCAGAGAGTTGTTATATGCTACAGCCACCAGAGAGATGGTATCCTGTGGTTCAAAGAGCTGTTATCTACTGGTACCACCAGAGAGCTGTTATCTACTGGTACCATCATAGAGCTGTTATCCCCTGGCACCATCATAGAGCTGTTATCCTGGGACCACAAAGTATTTCCATGTTTTAAGAAAAACCTGTTATATTTCAAAACAACACAAATATCAACACATTAGCTACATTATGGTTCAACAACAGTCTCTCATGGCAGTTGTATCTAGCCAAGGTCAAAGGTAAGTGCTACAGTAGCTATAGATTAGGTGGATTTCCTAGCTTATAGGTGAGGTTAATTTCAAGTGTACTGTAGTACACCAGTTTGGTGGCTAGAAGGAATCCTTAAAAGCTCATTCTTTTATGAAGAAGTATAGTCTCTCATGGCAGTTGTATCTAGCTAAGGTCAAAGGTACTGTAAGTGCTAGCTAGAGATAAGGAGGATTTCCTAGTATAGGTAAGGTTAATTTCAAGTGTACTGTAGTACACCAGTTTGGTGGCTAGAAGGAATCCTTAATAGCTCATTCTTTTATGAAAAAGTACAATTTTGTGTACTTAAAAGATGACTGGAATTGGTGGATTGTTTGCATATATCTTGATGAGTACGATAAATTTAGATATGAATTGCAACCATCACTGCTCTCAGAATGAGATTAATTTTTTAGAAAAATCTTGATATTCTTGCCCTTCTTTCAAGTTCTTTGACTAATGTGACAGAAGTTATCATTTCAGAGTAAAGGTTTACAAAATGATGATGATGATAATGATAGAGATGTCATCAATCAGCAAAGGTTTGGTTTTAACTTTCTGCTCCTGAAATTGTTTGCTTTCTCTCTTCCTTCTAGTGTCCTTTGTGATTTCTTTATGTATGTTTAAAGCACTCATCAGTTAAAAAAAGAGAAGTTAAGTATGAAAGGGTTAATTATAGGATGAAAACCTGATGGTAAAGCAAAAACTTCAAAGTACACAGTCATTCATTAACCAGTCAAGCTGGATTGTCAACAATTCTTCTGGGACAGAAACTTCCGCCCACTGACATACTTGATGTTCTGCCTACGCTCTGTATCATTGCGAGGGTAGCCATAACTCTTGATCATAAAGAGCAAATTGGCTTATATTGTTAACGCAGGTATGTATGTATGTGTGTGTGTGTGATCGTCTCAGATGATCAGGTTGTAATGCTTACGGTAGTGCACAGTACCTGCATGGTGCCCGTAAATCTAATGTGAACATATATTGTGAACATGGATGGGACTTGCGGTAACCAGGAAATAAGCCTGTAACCCTCATTATGATCTAACAAGTTTTAGTACTCTGTGCATATTTAAATTGATATTAATAGTACACTCTTAACTTAAATAACAAACGTTTGGCATTTTTAATCAATGTAATTTATGATATGATGTCAAGTACAGCCATTTAGTTGAACATTACATTAGTAGTCAGCCAAAATGGTTAACTATATTGTTTTATGAGTCAGTGATAGTAACTCAATTGATAGACTAAGTAATCCAGCCACTCTGATTGATAAGCCTCTGATGTCAATGCACTTCCTTTTTATGAATTCATATGAAGTTATGGAAGTCTCTGTCATTTCATTTGTGTTTTTTTTTTGGGGGGGGGGGGAAGGGGTGTAATATGAAAATTAAGTAAAAGAAATATTTTCCCTCAAACCTTGGACAATTGGCTGCTTGTTTATATGTACAGAGGTAACAAAGCGTTCGTCTCATCCTGTTCAGGAGTGATTTTGAACAAATGAATGTTGTGACGCAAAGTCATGGTTTTGCAGCCACACACTGACTAAAAGCAGCATTTTGCATCCGTTTCAGTCTCAGATAATTTTCCAGTAGCAGGAGATACTGAAATCCCATTAGCAAAAATCTGCAGTTCAGTACAGTAGATGAACAAGGAAAGTGATTTTTCAGTGTTAGCAAAAAAAGAAAAGGAAAGAAGAATGAATCTCAAGTAATGTTACAACTTATTTACTTGTGACTCTGTAATTTTGGTAAAACTAAAAGATGTTTGACAACTTGAGCACAACAGCTCTGCTTTAAGTAATTCAAGGAAATCTTGAAGTGCACATCAAAATGTCTGTTTTTTTTTGTAATTTTCTTGTAGGGTGGGGGGGGGGTCACACAGGTTTAGTGGTGCATTTTAGTTGATGGTTGAGTATCATCCAATGTCAGTGGAAGTGAAGAAAGTCCAGCAAGGGTGGGAGGGGGGGGGGTGGGCACAGTGCTAAAATGTTACCAGCTAATCGGCAGGTAGATGGGTAACTGCATGGGTAAGCTACGACCTGTAAATATTGTGACTTGTAAATTATGCCCAAACAATGGGTGAGATTTACATATCTTTTTTTTAATTTTTTATGGTATATGAAAACAACTGTTCTGCTCTCAAGTAGAAATAACCAGTTCAACATGCAGATTTATACCCTGGCAGTGTGTTGTTGCTCTAAGGGGTGTGAGAGAGAAGATAGTGGGGGAGTGAGAGGGGGGATCATGGAGGAGAAGGACGTATTCGCACCAAATATAATCTCATGTTTAACTCTTCTGGTAAAATAGAAAAATTCAGAATGGTACCTGGCTCAGTCAACTGCAGCAGGTTTGCCTTAAGTGTGTCTCTAAAGAAAAACAAAATTGATCTTTCCACTTGTTCCCTCCACAAGCGCTCTCCCTGCAACACAGTTGCAGATACAGGCATCTACTGTTCTGCCATGCATGTATTGCCAGCGATATTTCCACATTTACTTCGTTCCCCACTTACCTGTCTCCCCACAACCTATGCACCGCATTCTACCGTGTCTAGAATGCCCTGGTAATCTTTTAACACTGTACACCCTCATTGGCCCTAATGGCCTTCCTTCATTTTTCTACCCACAAAGTGTCTCAATGTGTTTTTCGGAGTTAGAAAAATTTTCGCGAAATTCGCCCGGATTACCTTGGATTTATACTCTAGAAGTTTCCTATCAGGACTTCTGCACTTCCAAGGATCTTTTCCAGCCTGATAAGTATCCTTTTCTTGTAGGGAAGGGTGTTTTTGGGGGCTGTTTTTAGTGTACACTCTCGCCCATGCGTTCGTTTTTTCTTACGTAACGTTTTTAGGGTAACAGGTAGTAGCTCTGCGAGACTACTTCGTTCGTTGCCTATACCGCCTTGTTTACGCGGATAGGCATATATTTTCGTATGTACATGTTTCAGCTTTTCTTACTTTCAAAATTAAGATGTTTTGCTTGTTTCATGTACCTTCGTTACTTCTTACGCTTTTGTGTGGGTTTTCCCCTTGTAGCGTAATTTGTAGCGTTGCCTATACCGCCTTGTTTACGCGGATAGGCATGTTTTTCCGTATGTACATGTGTTTCAGCCTTTCTTACTTAGGCATAAGATGTTTTGCTTTCATGTACTTCGTTAATTTTACGCTTTCAGTGTGGGTTTTCACTTGTAGCGTAGTTGTAGCCACGTTCCGTTATCTCCTAACTAGTCGAGATAGTCGGCTCGTTTCGTTGTTTTTCATGTTAAGACGGGAGTATCCTTGATTTCATATATTGTTGTATATTTTCATGTTTCCTCCAGTTGTTGCTACGTGCGCTCCCTGAGTCTCATGACTTGGGGTGTACCTCGTAGCCTTGTTCCCCCCTCCGCTGGTTCGCGGTTAGGGGGTTCTCTCCCTTATATACATGTTTCGTCCTTTTTACAAGTTTTTCGATGCATATATGTTTAGTTACGTTGCTTCCATATGTCGGAAGTGTTCTCCTTGTAACGTATCTTGTAAGCCGCGAACTCCTATCCAATACTAGGCGGTTAGGCGGTTCGATTACGTTGTTGTTGTTTCTTGTTTGAACCTTCATATATTTGTACTTATTTTCATGTTTCTCCATGGGTTTCGCTACTCGTGCGCCTCCTAAGTGTCGGGAGTTTCACTTGGGGCGTATCTCGTAGCCTTGTTCCTCCCTTCCCGCTCTGTACGCGGATAGAGGGGTTCTCTCCCTTGTATACATGCTTCGTCCTTTTCCTTCTTGTATTCTAGTTACGTGTTCGCTTCTAAGTGTGGGAAGTTTTTCACTATTGTAGCGTACCTTGTAAGCCGCGAGCCTCTAGCGGGGCGCGTTGTTTTTGTCACGTAACTTTACTCTCTGTTAGCATACTCCCACCCTACTTCCTCCTTATAGTCGTTCCGTTTGATACGTTAGACTATTCGCCGTTAGTCTCTCTTTAACATGGGTTTCTCAGACATGTCTCGAAGCCACCTTAAATGTGTGAACTGTTCCGAGACCTCTGTCTAGTCTGTTTTGTTTTCACACCAGACAGTGGCAGCACATCGACACCTGGCTAGCAGGCCGGGACAGGTTAGATCTATCACCGAACCCACAGTTCCCCTGGAGGGAATCGGAGGAGAGACAGGAGATGAAGAGGAAGTGAGAGAGTTGGTGGGAGTTGAGATGGAGAGAGGCCAGGAGAGGGCCGGAGAAGAGAGAGAGAGAGATGGGGATTTTGCCACCCAAGGTGCCGGCGCTGTCCGGATGTACCACCAAGGGCTAGGGCAAGGCTCAAGGCCAACCAAAAGCCCATGTGAGAGAGAGAGAGATAAAGATTTTGCCTCCCAAGGTGCCGGCGTTGTCCGGATGTACCACCAAGGGCTAGGGCAAGGGCAAGGCTCAAGGCCAACCAAAAGCCCATGACAAAGACGGCCAGAGCGGACAGTCCGTCCGGGTCGCAGAGAGCGGCACCCGTTGTGGTGCGCGCAAAGAGAGGGGCTCCGGAGAGCCAGGGTCCGGCGAGACCTCAGAGGGAGCCCGGAACAGACGTTCCCCTCCGACCCAAGGAAGGCTAGGCTCAAGGCCAATAAAAAGCCCATTAGAAGTTCCGACCGGAACGGACAGAATGTCCGGGTCGAGGAGAGTGGTACCCGGAGTGGTACGCACACAGAGATAGGCTCCGGGAGCCCGAGTCCGGCGAGAGAGGCCGGAGGAGAGAGAGAGAGAGGAGAAAGAGATATTGCCCCCCAAGGTCCCGGCACCGTCCGGATTCTATGACCAAGGGGGAAGGCAAGGGCAAGGCTCAAGGCCAACAAATAGCCCATTTGAAATTCCGACCGGAATGGACAGAATGTCCGGGTCGAGAGGAGTGGTACCCGGCTAGGTACGCACACAGAGATGGGCTCCGGGGGCCCGGGTCCGACGAGACCACGGCTCCAGCGAGACCTCACAGGGAGTGCGGAACCGAGGTTCCACTCCGGATCCCAGGAGTCGGTCCCGGAGCCGGGAACCGATGAGATCAACAACTGCTGGGCCCCCAGAACGGGGTAGTAAGGGCAAACGCCCAATCCGAAAGGAGAGCCGGCTGGAGCGAGGTTCCCACGGCAAACGGAGATTTACTTATCCCCAGCCTGAAAGTTAATCCCGCCTCCAAGAGGGGGAAGAGTCTCTTTCATCAGGGGAGTGTTGCCCCCCGGAACTAGCAGCTTGAGCTGCGACGACAGGTTCGAATCAATTGCGGAAAGACACTGCAATCGCTACACCATTTATCATTACACATCCCGAATGTGTGTTTAATGAGTACCAGCAGAAACCAGGACATGACATAGATTTCCTGGGCATTCATGGGTCATATTCTCCTCGCTAATTACTTTTCTCTCTCGTTATAATTCATCGCCATATGTCTAGGTTTGAAACCTTGCTTATGTTTTGTTGTTTAAAAAGCGTGTGGAACCCCCTCCAGAGCATGTTAAAATGCGCAAACTGAAGCGATTCTAGTACAGTCTCGTTACTTAGTACCTTGGCAACCTGCCAAGAAGAGAACGTTCTCGAAGCTTGGCAAAGTGCCAGGAAAACAAGCCTTCGAAGAGTCTTGGCAAACTGCCAAGACAATATACCCGCGCTGTATATTTGTTATGAGAGGAGGGGGGCCAAGCAGTCACCTGGATTGACACGTGTAAGCTCAACGTTTGCTGCAACGAGCTGTCGACTACGTGAGCGATCCCATGGAATAAACCCCTCTCTCTATTTTTTGGGTGAATTTCCAAGACAAACGCGTTAGTAAGTTGGAAAAGGGGTAGGATAAAACCCCAACAAAGGTACAAGCGCTAACGCGCTCCGAGCATACAGTATGCGCTTCGTGAATAATGTTCGATGTTCCGACATTTTAAGCACAGTTGCATTTCGTAGCACCTGATAGCCTAGTCGTGGCTATGCGCTAGGTGGTTCAATAGGAAGTTGGATACTTCTACTGTACTACACTACGAAATTGACAGTCTCGACATGGAGAGATTTGAGGAGTAACGGGTACGTTATCATAACATTTATTACGTGTTTATTACGTTAAATGTGGTGTGGTAAAAACGTCGACATAACGTTTCTATGAGATATTAATGTTATATTAATGTTATATTAATGTCTTAACGTAAATCGTTTTGAAATATGAGTCTGAAAACGTTTTCGGTGACATACCTCTTACACCACTAATAACGTTACCATAACAAAACACTAGGCCTACATGCTTAGTAACGCTTTAGTGTTTGCTGAGTAACTCCCCGGGCTCCGTTAAGCAGCCAGGGATTTATGAGGTGGATTTTCTACAAACCCACCCTCTCACCATCTTCACAGCCCCTGTTGGGAGTTTGTTTCTGATGAGTAGGTCTATCGCTCAGTTAGCTCAGGGTTAAAGCCTTTCAGTCATAAGGTCCCCGGTTCAGGCCACCCCAAGAGTAATGTATGTTGTCCAGCTACAGAGTTGTTGAATTTTCATAATCATGGACGTTAAATTTGTATGTAAGAGACTGACTTCAGTCAGCTTGCAGCTTGGTTAAGCCAGTGAGGCTTCTTCTCAAGTTCCTACTTGCAGGATGATCCTAAATACGTTCTTAAATACATACATTTAATTGTAGGAGTCACATAAACAGTAGCATTGTAGCTTTGTTTAAGATTCTGCTGAAGCAAACTATCCATTCAGTACTCAGTCTCATTTTTTGTAGCAGGGTAGCATTGTTTAAGATTCTGTACTCACTCAGCAGAGTGAGATTCTGTACCTTCAGTACTCATTTTTGGAGAGTACTGTGGTCAAGTGGTGAAGGCAGTGGACTGGTGATCTAAGGCTTGCAGGTTTGAGTCCTGGCCGGATCATTCAGTTGTTTCCTTGGGCAAGGCACTTTTTCGTCAGTGCAGCTTCCCATCCAGGAGATACTTGTCTCTATGCTTGACAGGTTTTCGTTGACCGGGGTAATATTGTTAGGCGCCTCAGGCATCATTATCTTTCAATAGGTCTACGCCTTTTCTTTCCCCAATATTATGATTAATATTTTTTAGCATGGAAAGAACCTCCATTAAACCTCCCTACAGGGTACAGCTTAGCATCATCAGGACATTCCTTTTCTTCAGAGTTTTCTGATTGCAACGGGTTGATAACTGAAAGAGTCATCAACGGTACTGTGGTACTGAATCAGTACTGCGAGTGCGGCTGTCATACAAGCGCTAACAAGGTCACCAAGCAGGCCGCTGTCCTTGACTTCTTTAGCAGCAGATACACAGGATTGGGCTCTCTGGAGCCCTCCGGCGCCCAGGTACGGGGCTTTTGACTACCATCCTCTCAGACAACACGACGGTGGTAACATACTGTAGCTACGTCAACAGACATGGTGGCACCAGGTCAGGGAGATATTGCCGTCTGGCAAGGGAGACCCTCACCACAGCTACAGAATCTGGCATGGCCCTACAAGTCTCTCAGATAGCCAGAAAGGAGAATGTGATGGCCGATGCTCTGCCCAGGGGACAGCTCCACCCTGACGAGTGGACCCTTTCGCAACGAACATGAAGTAGGTTTTTCCACATGTTCAGCAGACCTCTGATAGACCTGATTGCGACACAGGGCAACAATGGGCTGCTCATCTTGGTTCAGGCGGCCCACCCGCAGGCCTTCCACATAACGCCAGGTCCCTGTCGCGAAACGGACCGGAAGCTTACATCTTCCCCCTCTTGGCATGGTCAGCCATCATAGTGGCCCCGCTGACCCCGGTTCGGGCAAAAGTTATCCAGCTCCTAGCGGACGAGCCAGCGATCCTGCCGGACAAACCACAGTCGGTTGCCCCATAGACGGGGCGCTGGCTCACCCAGACAGCAAGGGCCTACAATTAGGTGCCTGGAAATTGTCTGGTGTTTCCTTAGACAGAAAGGACTTTGGCCGCCAGAGTGAGAACAACCTTGGTACTTACGTTTTCTGCCTACGGAGATTCGGAGTATGCCGAACGAGACAGACTCTGCCTACCATGGCCTTTCTAACCTTGATCGCTGACTCCTTACCCACACTGTTCCAAGAAGGGAGGCAGGGTGTAGACGATCAAAGACTTTCGTTCGGCTGTTGCCGCCTTCCATCAGGGGCTTCCCCTACGGCTCCACGCCAGGCAGCAACGGCTCGCCTTGACTAAGGTGCCTTCAGTCCTACGGTTTGTGGGGTGCTGATAGCTCTCGACCCCTCCTTCTTCGCTAGAACCAGGTTTGGGCTCTCCTACCGGGAGACATCATCATCCCAGAGATCAAGACCTTCTCTTTGATCCCCGAGGACAGACTACAGTATGGTTTCCCATTAGGGCACTGAAGTGGTACCTCAACAGAACACAAGATCTCTTGGGTACTTCGACATCTCTGTTCTTCCTCCTTCGAGTGCCCCACTCAGCAGCCTGGGAGGATACCTTGTCCCGCTGTTTGGTGGAAGCCATCCGCCCTCTGGCTACAGGTCCAGGCAGATCCATGGCTCACAACAGCAGGGGTTTCACTGCTTCTACAGCCCTGTTCGCAGGTTTTCCAATAGTGGACAATCTGCAAGACGACGGCGTGGAAGACTCCAATCACTTCGTCGCCTGCTACTTATCGGACATATCACAGGCCGATTTGGCTTTGGTCGCTCGATGATACGAGCTCCGGGGGTCCCACCCCTCGGGCCTCCCACCATCGGACAGTGCCACTCGGTGCATAGGTTGTGGGGAGACAGGTAAGTGGGGAACGAAGTAAATATTATAAAACTTACTGGTTTATATATTTACGAGTGACCCACTTACCTGTCTCCATTTCCCGCCACCCTCCCCCGAGGGAGGTGGGACGCAGCCGGACGGGGGAGTGGTCGTTCGACCTGACTCATGACTCCTCGCGTTTCGTCGATAGACATCGCCACCCCCTGGGTCGCCTGCGGCTTCTTGTCTATCGGTGGGTGTTGTTTCCTTAGTTTGGTTTACCAGGTTACTCTTTACCATCTAAGGTAGTATGGGCCTCGTCCCCTTGTTCAATTAGGCCTCTGTAAGTGTAGGGGGAGGCACGCCTACGGGGTGACGGAGGGCGGACCCCCACCCCGACTGTTCAGGGTGGGCTCCGCCTGGAGGCGTCAGCAGTCTTTGTTAGCGTTAGATTTTTCCTTCTCGGCGAGCTCGGCGGGTGGCAGGGTTTACCCGCCACCCTCCCCGAGGTCGCGTCAGGGGCCACTTTGTTGGAAAGTGGTCTCAAAATGAAGGAAGGCCATTAGGGCCAATGAGGGTGTACAGTGTTAAAAGATTACCAGGGCATTCTAGACACGGTAGAATGCGGTGCATAGGTTGTGGGGAGACAGGTAAGTGGGTCACTCGTAAATATATAAACCAGTAAGTTTTATAATTTTTCAAAATTGATAAGGACTCATGATTGAAATGCTACCCATGGAAACTAGAATGGCAAAGTTTTATGTGGTTGAACATTTTCTAGTAACAGAGATGCAATACAGTAAAAGACTATGAATAAACCACATGGTGTTTGTAAATTTGCATTTCTGAGAAAGTGAGAGGATGTGCGTTGACTACCTTCTTTGTCAAGTGCATAACATGAAGATTACTGGGAACTTATGTACAAAGCTAGAATAAATATATGCCAGACGTCTGGCATACAGCTTTGCCCAAGTAAAAGTAAATACAGTGCCATTCAATATGATCAAAGTCAGTCATTTGTTACAGAATCTCACCAAATTAGTTCAATGTAGGTTTAAGTCTGGTCATGGCACACTTGAGACATTATAGGTTATATATTGATGTCACAGTTTTCCACTGAATCGCCTAGGGCACAAAGTTAACAAATAATGAAAGAGAAAAAAGGAAAAGGTTGGAAAAGAAAAACAAATTGCTTTTAGAGCAAATACTTGGTACATGTATGGATTTGTCACGTGTGAGAAGTGTATGTCAACGCCATGTAATTGTACTTTAATGGGGTGTTTTAAAGAGGTTATGAAATGAAAAATTTTCATGTCTTGGAATGGTTTATCTACAGTACTACAACACCACCCATGCACTATTTTCCGTAAATACGGCTTCAAACGCCAGAAATTCGCTGTCAAAGTATTCCCGAGAGACCTCTCGAGCTGCCACTCATAAAAAAAAGCAAAGCTGCCACCGCAGTTCATCTGACGTCATCAAAGGAACCATTTCAGCTAAAGCCGACTCCCCGCTGTTTACCGATAACGGCGTTATACAGTTTACAACATGTAACCAAAACATTCTTCTCATCAATTGTCTTCTCCCGAATCTTCCGATTCCGAGGAAATAGGACTTCACCTCTCATGACATTCGTAAGCTTTGACTAAAATTATTTTCTTGAGGAAGAAGAGGAGTAAATAGTTTTGAGGGTGATGAAGATAATATCGGTGTTTTTCCCTATCAATTGAGCCCCTTGCAGAAGAATTGTAAAACGATCCCGATGGCCGAGACGCGTTGCTGCCGTGCGAAGTCCCCGAGCAGAACGGTTGGACGACCCTGAACCGAAACTGGTCGGTTGAGCATAAACAAAACCACCGTTATTAAGACCTTCATATGATTTAAATTATCTCGAATGTCGATGATCCTGCTACATAACTTCGTAGCGTAGCTTCTAGAATTTTGTGTCTTACAGTGCAAGGAAAATGTGACATTCTGTTACAGTGCAACCCTATAGTAGTACTGGTAACATGGCCCTAGACCTAACTAATAGACGTTGTATAACAGGCTAGCCCGTGTAATTGTATCATCCAACTGTTACATAAAATCACAACACAGAGCCAGTTTTACCACAAAAGAAAACTTGCAGATCTATAATTGATTGTTCTAAAACCAACTGGCTTTAAATTTTGTGTAAAATATTAGGTAACCAACAAAAAATCGTCAATTGCTGTATCAAGGAGGCCTAGGCTATGGTCATAACAAGTAATTTGGCAACAGTACAGGCCTACAGGCACTCATAACGTTGTGTATGTGTAGTGTTTTGAGCGAGTCGTGTTCAAATTCTTCGATTTCTGTCATCTTTTGGAAAAGCTTGCAGTAGAAATCCGTCTTTACTTGTGGTGGAGCAACCTGATACTACATATCGGCTCAGCATATTTAACAGTAACGAGATAAATTTACGTTAAAACAAAACTCCAATTCTCAGTTACTACGGAGCGCTGCAACAGTGTAATGGTGTGTGTTCTCAGACGTTTAAGAATGTAAACATAGCTTGGAAGTGAGCTGAGTTCCTCGACTGACGTCACGCCGCATTACCGTGAATACAACAATTTTTCGAAAGTTTTTATTACCCTCGAATTTTTGATCGTTTTTTCCTCAATGATGCAAGCTTCGATTGACACAAATTGGGTATCATTGGAAAGCTAGGAGTATACAGAATACGATGAGAAAGAATTTTTTTTCCATTTCATAACCTCTTTAATATTACGAATGACGCAGAGAACTTCAGTATTTGGTTTATAGATTGTGATTCACATCATTGACCTCAATGTGACATATATCCTGTACTGTACCCTACCATCTGAAGTATTATCAAGTTCCCAGGCGCATCCCTGCTTACAGTATTCTCTCTCTTACTGTGTGAAGAGGGACAAAACTCTGGACAATCTCTGACTGCAGCACTGTATTGTGTATCAAGTGTTGGTTGACTTGTTCAAGGAAGGGTACAGGAGAAAGATACCCAAAGATTCACTTACACTTAGTCTGTTACTTTAACCCATCAATATGCCCCTAGGAATTATTAAGTATAGCTATTTAATACCATATCATGTGACAAAATATGGTAGATTGAATTTGTAGGTAAAATGTTCTCTATTGGATAATAAATAGGTTTAGTACTGTAAAACTAGTTTCAGCATGAGCAACAAAATGGTTGTGAACATTGTACACATCTCTTAGTCCTTGTGATGATTTCCATAGTTATGGTTTCATCAGAATGACTCAACAGTTCTCTGTATGGCTTTGAGGAGTACTGTAGTATTTTGATTTAATTGTTTGATACCCAAGGCCTACAGTAGTAGTAATTTCAAGACACTTGGCAAAAACAGAGCCAGTGCTTAACAAATCTACCAGTTGGCTAAAATCAAGTTCTAAAGTTCTGGCATTTTCCTGAGTTACAACATACACATCGGTACAGGCTTTTGAGAGCAGCCCAGTAATGTTTGCTGATTGTTAGCAGTAACATAGGGCTTGACTGACGGTTGTAACCTACTTTATACTGTATCCTATGTTTAACAGTTCATGTCTACAGCAGAAAATTGTCTCTTCCCCCATTTTTTGCCTCTTGTTCTATTGGCAAACGGAAATATACACTGGCATTTAGCCAGTAAATAGCCCAAATTTTGAGGCACTGTAATCCTCGATATCGTACGAATGGCTACAAGAAGAATCAATTTGGTTGTGATATCTTTTTATGAACATGTGTCTACGCTGTGATACCCTGAGTGTGACCCAGAACAGTGTGAACAAGTGAACCTGCATTGAACTTCGTACTTGGTAACCTTAACTTGCCCAAGGGAAGGGTAGGGGTACAAGAACTTAAAAGTAAAGTTCTGCTCATGCTGAAAGTCACTTGGGCTCAAATACTGAGAATGTTTGCAAAGTAAGCGTGTTATTGTAAGACCTGGTAATCTTTGTTGAGTTGCATATTAAGTTTAATGCCTCTCTGTAAAAACTAAATTTCTTTGGTTGATGTCAGAGGTCAATGGAGGTCAGGATTAATAAGGTTGTACTGTGATAATTTGGCCCCCTCTGCTCCTACTGTAAATGTAAGTACAAAAATGTGTTATATTTACAGTAGGTGAGGTTGAAAGTCACCTGAAGTCAACTGGAGAACAATACCAAAAAAGTTTGTAAACACTGTAATAAAACAGCTTGCTTGAATGGCATATTTGTAACTGATTTTGTGGACCTTTTTATAGCTATGGTAGTAAATGTCAATTTCTCAATTCACCTAGATCATGTTTGCTTCAAATTAAAAAGTCATTTGAGGTCATCATTCTGTTTCTACAAAACTAAAAAAAAAGAAAAGAAAAGAAAATGTATTAATGTTGTATGTAAGGAACCATTCAGCAGCTTATGACTGCCTTTGCTTGAAAACAGAGAACACATTCAGTCCCTTTAGTAAAAATTGTATACACGATGTAAGTGAAATAGCTACTGCTTGTATTAAAGCCTGTTACAGTCAGCTATTTTTCTAAATAGTTTCAGTATTGTGCAAGCTACAGTAAATGAAACATTGTTATTATACAAAAAGTGAAACCTGTTTTACCCACTTAGAAATTCTGAGAATTGGATGGGACAGGAACAGGAAGACAAAGCACTCTTGGCTTACTGTATACAGTATAACATTGTCTGAGAGCAATTTCTAATATTTTTAAAGTTCCACTCTGATCTGTTTTCTGCATAATTTCTGTAGCCTGTAGGAGGTTACGATTGATAGTTAAAGCAGCATTTCCTTACTATTCCAATTTACTTCAAAGTGTCATTTTAAGTTGACTTTGATAAAACAATTTTTAAGGTGATTATGTACTTCATTTTAGCCTGTTCACTCACGTTTTGTTTCAAATGTTAGGAAAAACTAAAAAAAAAGTCAGATATGTAGGAGAAAGTTTTTTTTCTTCATAATTTGCATCTTTTCCAGTACATGTCATGTGAAAAGTTCATTGACTTGAGTTGGCCACAGTGTTTAAGTCTAAGTACATCTGATGAAAAGAAATTCTACAAAGATATTGTAATTTTGATAAATTTGGATGATTAATCTTATGGTGAGTAATTAGTCTAGAGGTTGTATTGATGTTGATCCACCACCACCTGTTCTCAAATATGGATATATGTCCCTGGCTCATCTTTATTACCTCCCCAAGGGACAAACAAGACCGTGTGAAGTGAGAAGTTTGACTTTTGAAGTCATGTTAGTTCCATCTGTTGAGAAATTCAATGTGTTTCATATCAACAGTACCAAGCTAAAGGACAGTTCATCTTGTGGTTTATAAGTTTGTTCATAATATGTTTATAATTTATTTCTAGACCAGATCGAAATTGATGATCTACTCTATTAAGACCAGAAATTGTGTTTTAAGTCCATGACATGTAGGACTTTTTATTTCCTTTTCTGTTTTTATTCTTAGTGTTTATTTGTCAGCATTTCAAAATGTCGCTTCAAGTGTTCAAAGCCACCATGACATGAGTAGAGGCCATTGATTTCATAGCTTCCCTTAATGTTTCCTTAAAAACAGTGATGTCATTTCCGCCAAAAAATAAACTGAGATGACAGCCTAAAAGACTTTGTCACAAAACCTCACTAATTTGCTGCTTGTCTGAATGAAAGCCATTGCTAATGACCTTTGTCAATGACCATTTGATCGTGTAGTTTATCGTTCGTTTCCCTGGTCAAGTTGAATAATAAACGCACTGTCTCTTTAGTGCTTAACTATAATATGTTTTACAGTTTTAATGTAAGGAATGGTAGGAACATGTGAACAGCTACAGTACGTAATTAATAGAACTTGCTAATGTTTTTCCCTTCTCTTTTTCTCTTCCATATATTTATCTCATTTCTTCTTCTTTTTCTTCATTTTTTTTCTTGCACATAAATAATGGAACTTGCTAATGTATTTCCTTTTGTTTTGTTCTATTCCATATCTTAATCTCATTTCTTCTATCTTTTTATCTTTTGTGACAGGGTCCTTTAGACCACACAGTGGACCATTTCTGGCAGATGGTATGGGAGCAGAAGTCCAAAGCTATTATTATGCTAACAAATCTTATTGAAAGAGGCACTGTAAGTCTGAAAGTCTTCTTTTTCTTTGTGGTATATGGAGATCTGTTTTAAGTACATGTATGTATTTTTACCTCTGTCTGTATTCAGATGACTTACAAGTGGGTATATATATGACAAAACTTTTAAGTAATATTTTTGCTTTTTCCCTTGGAAAAGCAGGTCTTTACTCTTTGGTTGTCCCAACAGCAAATTTTGGTTGTCTGCAAAACAAAGTGTAGCAAAACAATCTAAGAATAACTTATATGTACACTGGAAGAGAGATGTGTAGGTTTTGTTAATAGAACACCAACTTGGGACAGTAAACTCCCCTTCCATTCCTACCCCCACCCCAAATTGATGGAGGGTGATATCAATTATTCCTTTTTGGGGGCGTATTCAGTTACAATGAAATCTGAATTTGATGGTAAACAACAACAAACTTCAGGGCTGATTGTCCCAAAGAAACCATTAATATTTGCTCTGCTGTAAGGCATTTTCTCCTATTTGCTCTTTGCTTTGGATTGGTGTTACACAAAAAATATAGAGTGTGTTTGTAGACATCTAAACAACTTTCCTATCAGTCACCATTATATTTTCCATTCCACTTTCATAGTTTTTGTCACATGCAGTGGCTCATCAATCAAAGTGGCTGAAATGTTTAGTCTAAGACTCAGACAGCAACACAATTTCAGTAGCCCCCAAATCATGACTTTCTCTGGCCTCAAATACCTACTGTATGTTTACAGATGCATTTCTAAATTGTCATGGAAAAGTGGTGTTGAATGTCATCCGTGGAAGCCCCGATGTTTGTAAGAATTCTTTCAGATGTCAGCTATGAGAATTTCAGAAAACAAAACAATTAATGAACAACTCAACGTTAAGGCCTGAACTGAGGATGCATGTCATTTTCAGTATTGTCTTTAAAGGCTTTAAAGATCTCGCATATTGGAATAGCTACAGAAACACTAGCTAGTTTTCAAATTTTCATCTCCACTTTTGGGGGGGGGGGGGAGGGGGCTATATCTTTGAGTGGTGATTGTGATATTGTGTACAGGTATCATTCTGTTGCCTAGTAACAGCCTTCTTGTGTGAGAGTCTGTATTGTACACAGGTGAAAACAAGATACAGTTGTTGGTCTGATGGTTTCCTATTTTAGTTACAAACAGATGTAACGATAATAACATTGGCAGTAATTGAAACACAAGGTTCACTAAACATCAAGGAAATAATTATTCCAAAACCTGAGAGGTGCTCATATTAATGATAACTCCAAAAGCAGAGCTTCAATGAATTTTATATACAGTACTGTAGTATGTGTATGCCAGCTACCTGCAATTGAGTACAACAACCCCATTGGTCTCTATGAAGGTAAATGGCAATTTGAAGTCAACAGAGGTCAAAGTCTACAACTTGTAAACAATTGAACTACAAACAGAAAGCTTGAGATGAACTTTTTATGTAGTATGTGGATCTGCCCTAGTAGTGAACAATGCAAGAAACAGCATTTTCAGTGGAGTTCAAAGGTCAATTGAGGTCACTGTCTGAATACCTCATTAAACACAACAACTCTAACTGTTAATCTATATAAATGATCCTACTGTTTACTGCAAAGGTCAAAGTTCATTTGAGGTCACAAGAAACTGATTTTTTTTTAAATAGGCCCAAATGAGTGTAAGAACCCTGATACTGAATTCGTAGGGTAAACTTTTAATGGTACTGTAGTCTGGTAGTTTGTGGCCTGGTTGTCTTTGGGACAACCTGAAAAAAATGGTTAAACTTTTGCCCATATGTAGCAGTGATTAAACCTTGAAATCTTGTCTGCAGCACTAGTTGTTTTTAATACTCTTGTATAAAATGTGGGAAATAAAGAAACCACTAATGGGATTATCTGGTTGCAAACAATGTGAAACTTAAATTGAAGAGAAAGCTATTCCACACTGCTATGTAGTTGAAAACCCCATCACAATGTCTTGCCCTTAATCTGAGATGTGGTTGATTGAATGCAACATTGTTTGACTGGCTAAATCTTCAGCTGCTCTAGGATGTTGAAGCACAATAGGGGGGTCTGTGATGTCATCTGGACAAAGGCTCTTCAAAAGCTTTACTTAAGCTATTAAAATCTTTGTGTAGATTCATCCCTGAAACCTGATACATTTGAAATGTTTACTTACTGTAGCTGTCAAAGTTATCTCCAGATATTAAGAATTTAATGAAAATATATCCTTTTGATAGAAATATTTTAGTCCTCTGTGGATAATTGAATGACAAATACTAAAGAAAAACAAGGACAGAATTGCCCTGATGACATCATCCATTCTGCTATTGCAGGATGCATTTACAAAATTAAACTTGAAATTGTTTGTTGCAATCCCATTATCAAATGCTATAAGGATGTGGTCTTCGCCTACAGATTCAGAAAATTTTCAGCAATTTAGCTATAAAGCGATAAACTTGAGTCACCAGACTATCGCTTCAGTTATTTTGCTCTCTGGTTGGGGATAATTGTATAGTTCCATTGAGGTTCTCCAGAATTAAATGACACATGGGTAGTGGATGGTGTCCTCTGTGAGTTTAGTTGATTAGTCAGTATTTTATTAATCTTAACCTGTTTCTGATCTTTCAAAACACATTGTGATCAAAGCTGTTCACGTCAGCTTTGTTAAAAAATCTATCTTAGCAGTTACGATACCTTGTACATATATATCTGAATAAACCTGACATAACACAAAATTGAAAATTAAAATATCTGTTGCCTTCCATTAATTCAATTAGTCAAAACATTCAAACCTAGGGCCCTGCCTGAAACCATCATAAATAGCACTCAACGCTTCTAATTAATACTACAGTGTGTGAGTCATCCAGACATGAATACGTGGGAATGGAGATCAAAATGTTGTAACTGTGCGGGGTATATTCGTCTGTCTGGGACCCTCTCTCTCTCCATTAGTTGGTGAATTTCTTGGAAACAGAGTTTACCGTTTAAACAGGTGGTTAGCTGTCGTCACACTGTTGTAACCACTAGGGGGATTCCCAACAAGCCTGCTGGCCAGCTAGCTGCTGACAAGAACCCCATTTCTCGCATCTCTTACACTTGCAAGGGCACTCAACGAATTAAATGTCAAGGACAAGCGTGTATGTGGGTGCTAAGGAGTTTGTATCTCTCAAGTTGCTTGTTTTCCACAGTGGATAATGTAAGAGTGAATTAAGTTCAATTAACCTTAGTCAAGGTTCAAACTTCAAGAAAAAGGTTGCAAACTTTTTGAGAGGTTTACTTCAAAAGGCCATCTGTTCCCTCCCCGCCCCCATTGCTATTTTGGAATTAACACTGGTATGGTAACACCTTTTGTCATTTAGATGGTAACTGTTTGATTTGAGAAATATACATAAACATCGTCCAATGTATCTAAGAGAAAGTGAGTCATCATTTGAAATGTGTATAACAGATCTGGAGGAGGACGTAAGTCACAGCGTTGGTGGCTAACAAATGTAACATATCTTTTTAGCCTACAAAAAATGGTGTGCATACATTCATCGGAAACAGGCAAAGTATTGTTATTTGGTCAATACCCATACCAGCCAAGTTATATGATTTTGATAAATTTTATCCGTAATCTTCTGTCCTAGTTTATCAAGTCAGGTTTTTTCTCTCTCTTCAGATAAAATGCTCCAGTTATTATCCACGGGAGGATGAAGAGGATCATGTTCTCCTGAGTGACGACCCGTTTCTCAAAGTCACATGTTTGAGTGTTCAGAGACATTCCTATTACAGAGTAAACACCTTTGAGTTAGAAGAAGTATCCGTGAGTTTATTGCCATGGGCCTCAGTTTTTTTAACCGGGGGATTGGGGGAGGGGCAAGGAGGAGGGAGGTGTCGGGAATGACTAACTTACCGTCTGACCTACCTCAGCTTGAACTATTATGTCAAGTGTTGTCGTGAACTGAAGAGCAAAACTTCAAAATTATCATCATTTTCAGGCATGGTCATAATTATATTAAAGCTTGTAAGTCCCTAACTCTTATAAGAGCGCCACCTAATAGGCCTATTTTTGTTTGTTTTTTGTTTTCTCTTTTCTTTGTGTCTATCATGTACGGTACTTTACAGTTGAAACAGTGCCTTAAGATGAAACAAAGCACCATGCCAAAGTGATCCCATTTTGAGCCTCAAATCTCTTCAATCTTGCCAACTATGCCATGTTTATATCTAGTGAAGTATGTTAATAAATGGGCGGGGGGGGGGTGGTAAAGGGGGGATGGGACAAAGCAGATCCACTAAACTTAGATCTTGGCCAAAGACTCAATTTAGATGTTCTTATTGTGTTAGCAGATAGAGTAGAGCTCATATTCTCTGCCAAAGAAAAGAAAAAAAAAAACATTCAGCTATTGTGTGTAGCATTGCAAACATCTGACATTAAGGACAATGGTGTATGTTGTAACAGGCTGTGTGTCTGGCTTGAAGTATGTTTAGATGTAGCAGCTTTATTTCCCAAAATTTACTTCTTGAATGTTTGTAAAATAATACTGCAATAAAGCTCCAAGGCAACTACAGAGAAGGAAGGTCAAAGAGAGACAATTGAGGTCACCATACTGACTACTAATTCACTCGGAGTACTCAATGAACACTCAATGGATATGATGTTGAATAAGATCTTTGTATTGAAATTACTAGAATCTGTTTATTTGATGGTATAGGATAAATTTGTGATAGTATAAGAGCATTGATGCTCCTCTTGAAGGAAAGCAGTGATGACAGCGATCTCACTGATTTTGGTCGATGGTCTAGTTCTACCCATCAGCTGTTTGATTTCATCAATGGGTTGACCAGCTTTCTAACCATTAAGATCTCAATGTCAGATTGAAGGGTTTCTAATTATATGTGAATACTACCCGGCTCGGTCAGTGTGCCCAAAAATGCGCAACAAAAATACAAATTTGGTTATTGCAGTTTGCATCTCAGCAAGGACATACAGTAAGATTTGAAGATACTAAGACTTGCTTCGCTCCAAACACTTGACCTCATTCATGATGTCACACTTCCTTAAGTAGAAAACTACATATTTGTGTCAATATTTTTTGTTGTTATACAATTATTAAAAATTAATTAAAAAACATACAATAATTTATTTTTTTTAAAAACTTTTTACTCATCAGTCAGGGAAGAAAAGGGAGGTGCTTCATTTCCATTATGCGAGTTGGTCCGACTTCAGTGTCCCTCAGTCTCCAGAAGCATTTCTCAAGTTCCTTCATCAGGTCAGATTATCGGGGTCTTTAGACTCGACCGTAGGACCACCCGTCATCCACTGTAGTGCAGGCATTGGAAGATCAGGCACTTTCTGCCTGGTGGACTCTAGTCTGGTTCTGGTAAGATAACATGTATGATCAGGGATGTGCCCACGCTGGGCAGCACTGGGCGGCCCGGCCCAGCACTAAAAATTACCGCCCAGCACTGTCTTAAAAATCAATGCATCAGTTACGCATGCGAGAAACATTACTTACGGCTCTCAATTGGTCCCTTGTAAAATCTCTTTGAAACAAACTAATAACTTTTACCAGGTACGTAATATATTTCACTAAAACAAATTGAAAAATGTAAATTGTTAGCAAAACTAGTACTTACAAGTGTATGTGCTTAAAAAGCTACACAAGTGCCAGCATTTGACATCTGAGCACAAACATTTCTCAGGGGGTACACTCCCTCCCCTTAGACCCCTCCCCCAGGACAGGGATCAGTAAACCTGGCACTCAGGAAATCCTGGGCACATCCCTGTATGATCATTCCTTCAGTTTGCTATCCAGACCCAACGAATGGAGCTTGTATCCCAGCGATACACTCTGTGTATTGTGGTTAGTATGTCTCTGTCTGTCAAGCTCAATTGAGTTGCCACGGCTCTCTAACAAACTGCAGTCGGATATACGTCCGTGAGCTGGAATAAAATTAACAAGGAAACTGTTTGGATCAAAGTTAATTTGGAAGTCAAGAGAAGCCCCAAAACACACGAAATCCACATGAAATTGTTTCCCTGTCAGGGATATGTAATAATCTGGTCAGATTAGAAAATGGATTTAGTTCATTAAATGCCAATTCTTTTTCATATATATATATTTGCCTTCTTTGTTGCTTCTGTGGCTTGTAGCATAGAATCATAGCTGTCCTTACTGGATGTCCTCACATGCTACTTGTGGGCAGTCCCGAGGAAAGGGTTGGTTGATTGGGGTGGGGGGAGTTACAGCATTGTGTTGCGGTGCAATCAAGCAGTTCAGGGAAATGTGAAGATTTCAAAAATGAGGGCCCGGTGACATAGTTGTCCCGAGGTCCGACCTGGTCTCTTTGAATGATTCGTAGAGACCGAAGGCCTGTGTCCTGTCAACCTTTAATTTGTGTGTTTATTTTCCCCGCAGATCAAGAAACGCGGAGGTCCCAATGGCCTACAGTTGCAGCAGTTACTCCTGGAGATGAGAAAGTGTCGTATGGGACTCATCCAGACACCAGAGCAGTTGCGATTCTCATACATTGCAGTACTAGAGGGCGCCAACACCATCCTAGAACGAGGAAGTTTGGGTGATATCCTGATAGAGGTATTACTGCAGTAAAAATAGCATTTTGCATACATTTTGAAGGTCTGAAATTGCATTATAATGCTATTCATGGATGTAGCTAGTCAAAGTTATTTTCCTATAAAATGAGGAAAAGTTTGGGCAATTCTGATTTGCTTATAATGAAGAAGTAACCTGGAGGCAATTTGTTGTTGTTGTCGTTAATAATTACTCTTACTTATCTCAAAGTCACCTGTGTACCATCCTGCTGGCTTATTAATATCAGTTGAGAAGTACCTCTATGTGGAGTGCTTTGGTTGTTCTAGTTGGATGTTATCTTCAAAGAATCTCGGTAGGTTTGCCAAAAACCAATTGGTGGCCAAAACCAAGATAGCTACCATTATGGGAAGCCTTTTTGAATGGTGACTATTGTGGTAGCGTCCTCACGTCATTTACTACTGCCATTGGAGACGATATTGCTTTCTAAGGGGTTGCTAGGAACTAGTGTTGGAAGTTTATTGTCAGGTAAACTTCCTTTCACTGTTGAATTGTTACAGAAATACCAATGTTGGTACAACTCCAGGCAGTAAGGTTTACAATAAGGTTTATGTTATTTTTATTTAAAAATAAAGGTTCTTTAACCTTAAAGTGTTCCCTCTATCCAGAACAGATGTCAAATAAAACGTGTAAAAACCTTAACAGCTCTACCCGGACATATGACGACTTCTCAGAATTGAGAAAACCCAACGATCTATTCCGCTATTTAATGGATCCGCCATAAACAACTTTATGATCATGTATGCCTTCAAGTGTATCATAAGTATTGAGTAGGTTCTTTTGCAGTTATTGAATATTCTTTATTTACCAACCAATTTTATTAGCCTCCGTTAAATCTTCTGTGTTTCATTTATTCACTAGTAAAAAGACCAGCCACATTGCCAGAAGTGGGACTCTGTTTATGGTTGCAATTACACAATTTATACTTCCAATTTAAACCTGTTTCCACATATATCATATATATTAGCAGCGGTTATGCAGCAAGTGTTTTTTTCAGGGAAAATATTTATTATATAAAGCACAATATTATATATAGCACAAGCAGAATGGTAGCAACGATGACAAAACTGCATGAACCAAAATGATCAGAAACACAGCATCTTTCATACACAGAATGTTAGTATTTATAACTATGTAATTTATTTATAAACATTACATAGTAATAAACTGGCGTCAGTCATGTCAATGGTAACACATACCCGCTTTGCAAAGCAACACCCTGATTTGAAAAAAAAATGGTATATTATAAATGTGTATTAAATGATCTATCAGAACTTTTCCAATTAAAACTCCACCAATTTTTTTTTATGATCAGTGAGCAATTACTTCAGAACGATTTGCTACACACTTAAAGAATGATAAAACTGCATTCTATTGAAAATGTGTTTGATTATTCTCGTGATTGCTTTGTCTTAGTTTATGCAAATTAATTCTTTTCTTTTCTTCCTTTTGTTCTAGAACAATGAGCCAGAGGAGGCGCCTCCTCTCCCTCCGAGGGTTAAGCGGCCAAACTCATCGACCGAGTCTACTCCAACAGAAGAAACGAAACCGTTAGTGGAGGACGAGGCTGGTGAAACAAAGAACAGGTGAGATATCTCATTCCACCGTAAAATTTAGATTCAGCGTAGGAATTGTGCAATGTAATAAACAGGCATGAGCTTTTTCCGGGAATTCGCTGAATATCCATGATATGTATTCTACCTCGGAACAAAAACTATTATCCTAACACACTGTAGCATATGCAAACTGGAGCCTATACAGCAATTTTTTCAAAGTTCCGTGATTTTTTTTTTACCCCAGGCTCATCCCTGAATAAACAAAGGTGCTACCTGTAGAAGATGCATTGATTGTGTTAAGCCAATTTTTTTGAAGAAACAAAGGCTGTGGTTCAATAGACAGCTGGTTGCCCTGACTTTGTGAATCATTCTCGTTAGCATAATTAATGCATTTTAGACATAAGATTATTCGATTAAAGCAATTTAACCAAGAAAAATCGTATTTGGATTTTCACAGATCCTTAAAAGCAGCTAGTTTTATGATATAAAGCACCATGACAAGGAAGTCCATTAGCTTAGAGTTTTTTGTTTCAAAAGGTTTTAAATATTATTAATGCATACATAAAGAGTATCTGGATAACATAGTGTTGAGGGAAAGATTGGATTCATTTATTAACTAATTGCTCGTTAACCTTCGTTTAGTGGAGAACATCTATGAGGATGTCTTTGATAAGTCGTTATCTATTACAAGTAATAATTTATAGGTTCGGTACAATTGCAAAGTGAACTCAAAAATTGCTTCTAGAATTGGTGCACATCATTCCTCAGCAACTTCAGAAGGGCAGAAATAATAGTAAAAGAGTTTAGTCAACTTAGTTTTCAATCAATTTTTGTTGTTTTAAGTTTTAGGGTCCGTCACCTGCATCATGATAATGTTCTCTAAAGATTTAGTGGTTGCATCCAGTTGGTGAACAGATATAAATTAAATGAGTTGGAAAATCCCCAAAATAGCTTCCACTCTCCACTGGGTTTCGAACCTGGGCCCTCCCGCTTTATACGCAGACTACCTGTAAATATATATGAATGTATGTGTGTATTTATGTGTGTGTATATATATATATATATATATATATATATATATATATATATACATATGTGATGACCCAAGATCATGAAAATGACTTACTGATGTGCAGTTTTTTGGAGTGTGTTTTTTTGTAGCAACTTTGAGGTTCATCAATTAGTTTATCATGAAATAATGAAATAGTAAGATCCTTTAGTATATTAAACTGTAGTATCTTGTGTATATATATATATATAGTGTATCTAGAGATTTGCTATTCATATACCAAATGTTCTCCGCCCTTCATTGGTTCCTGTGCTCCGAGAGTATGACCTCTATGCTGTTCTATAACTCACTTAATACGTCCTCTCTTACCGTTTGGAACATGGTCAGATCTGGCGGGAAGAGAGAGAGAGAGGCGGGCAGAGTGTCGTTCAGTCCAGTCATGTGCTAATCTGTCTGGGGTTTGGTGAAATTAGTAATCTGAGATAATGGCTTATTGTGAACTTTTCCTCATTCCTTATAATCTCCAGTGAACAGGAATTGAGAAAAAGGAAACGAGACGAGAAGAAAGAAGAGCTTGCAAAGAAGGTCTCGGACATGAAAAAGAAGATGAAGACATCGGAGAGCTGGAATGAAACCAGGTCAACATTGAATAAGATTGGTATGGGGGTGGGGGTCGGTGTAGTTGCCGCCATTGCACTTATTGCCATTGTCAATTACTTCTCTCATTAAAAGAAAGATAAAAAGAATGTAAGTCCTCCCCACAAGAGGCTTGACAGTCGCCGTAAAATAACATTTTTATATCTTGATAATCTTTTGACAGGATGTCAATGTGAAAATGGAGGAATTAGTGATTTTTATAGACTTGAGCATATAGCATTTACTCTTAGAAGAGTGATTGTCAAAATTTGTGGATGAAAAGAAGAGGATGATTTTTGAAGTTATGAAACGGTAGTTAATATGACACAGTTTATACTACAAGCCGTAAATTACTAAATTAATTAAATCTTGGTAAATTACAAGCTGAAACAGATTTTCAGGGTGAAATATTAAAGTGACTAAATAAGTGAGGAATGTCTTATTTGTTGAGATGTGTTCTGAGGAATGTTTTCTAACATATTTCAGATGTTGTTAAGGAAGCTAGACTTGCCTACAGAAGTTATATATGTATGAATTGGTGCCTAAGCCTAACAACATTGAAACATTCTGTCTTGGCAACCCTGCAGTCTTAATGTTATCAAGTCTATCGTATTTGCTGAAGGTTTCCAAATTTAATCTTTAATATGTAGATAAAGTGAATACTCATATTTTCAAGAAAGTCTTTATTAAAAAAAAAAAAAAAAAAAAACGAACAAAAATCAATTTTGTCACCGAAGATTTTAAGTTATATCTTGTAATCTGTTGATAAATTATCACTGCACAGGAAAACTGTTTTTTGATGTCATACAAAAAACTAAAGCTGATATTTTTAAGGAAATCTTAATGCAATGCTGTTTCTATAGAAACAGGTCATGACATGTTGCCTGTTGTGGATACATTTTTGAAACTTAAAATCACCTTGCCATTGCAGATTTTTACTATTTCCTTGATCAAATTTCTGAGCTGTGTCAAACTGTATACTTAAACCTTTGATAGTTTAATGATACAATAATCGTGGGTAGGACTGTGTATCAGTATCTTGTTACTGAGCAACTGTGTAGTCCTTGAAAGAAATCCATATTGCAAACCCAATGAAAATGTATCTAATATGTGGTTGAGATGCATGTGACAAACCATCTCTACCCCCCCCCCCCCCCCCCCTCAAAATGATGTGAAAACTATATATTTGCTTGGCTTAAAGTAAACAAACTACAGTTGATTTGTTGACCATTGTATAGACAATTTTATTTCTAGTCACATGAGCAGTTTTTACTTCTAAAAAAAAAAAAGAAGGTGTGGGGGGGGGAGAGGAGAAAAGTACTGGGTATTTGCAAACTGGACCAAAGACATATCGTTCTTGAAACAATTAATTTGCATAAACATTTGACCTCATTCTAAGGTATGGTGGGAACGTGGCTTGCATTTCAAATTTGCAGCTGACCCTGTTACTTTCTTTCATTATCAATCTTTCCAGATTAAGTGTGGACTAATTTCGGTCCCAGATATTGGTCAGCACTGGTTAACTTAAGGAAACATTTTGCCCTCTGAATCGTCATAGTATTATTTTAAGTCATGGCGCCAAAGTTGTCTGATATGATGTGTATGAAAGGGAAGAAAGAAAAAAATATATATCAAGACATTTTTCAAAATTGATATTCCCGACTACAAATGTCAAAAATACAAAAGTGAAAAAATATATTAACTTGGAAGAAAGAAAAAAAATGTGATGAAATTGTGTGAGATATATGGAAATGAAAGGAGAGCTACATAGGTGGATGGAGGGGTGGGGTTTATGGGTTTATTTCTTATAGTTCACATGTATGTTTTAGCTTGGAACAGTGCTTAGATAATCCCACCCATGTATTTCAAGAAACACATATAAATAAAGTGCTCTCTGTTTTTTGTTTTTATCTTAGAGTCTTTATAGTTAAGTGCTTATTTTTGTTTGAGATGATTTATTTGGCCAGTTTTCTTTTTGGTCTTGTTTGCTCTGGGCATTCATTGTATTTAAATTTAATTTCTTCCTTTTGTCTGTACATGTATCAGGGATGATTTAATGGGGTGCGGAGGGGGAGGGGGGATGGGGAGGTAGGTGGACAATAAAAGAGCAGAAAGAAAAAGGTGATAAGTTGCCTGGATCAATATAGGAGCGTGGATTAGTCCTTACAGATTTGTTGTATGTGTGTGTGTGTGTGAAAGAAGTGGAGAATATGGCAATATTAACTTCCCCAGTTTGAATTTGACCGAGTTTCTACAACAAAAACCATTTGTCAAATAAGCCTACTGTTATATGATGAGAAGGAGTGATAAGGGGAAAGTAGAGACAAAAAAGGAAGATTCTGTTGGGAAAAATTTGATCAGATCTAGGGAATTATCTAGATCACTGTATGTGTGTTTTAATAATCAGTGTGATAGGATAGGTAGCTAGGTTACTTGTGATTAACTGTTGGTTTTATATAGCATGATTGGATAGGTTAATCAGTTATCCTGTCCTTATCTGCAAATTCTTGCCCTCACTATACCTCATGAATCAAATACTTCTGTGTTGCATTGGGGAGGGGGGGGGTGCTCAAATTTCTGGTACAGATTAAGAGTATAATTATTCTTTGAATGTTTTCGATAGTCCGGACGTTATCACATGGGTGTTGGGAGGCATGTTTTCTCAATTACTTTATAAAATCTCAATGCTTTACCTAGTTTCATCAAGGTAATTTGCTTTTGTACCCTAACTGTGTCACTTCTCTACATAGAAATTAAAATACCCTTTCAGGTTTCATTGGTGCTTGTAGACGATGCTAAGCCTTTTTTTCTTTGCATATCAGTAGAAATGTTATTGAAGGATTGCACCAGAACAGTCAGTTAAAGAGAATCGTTAGGATCATTCTTAATTCCACCTTTTGTCTTTCTTCAACTCTTTGTTATCTTCAGTTACTTTGTTAAGTAACTGACAAAAGGTTTGTCTCTGGAAAGAGTCTTAATAGGGATAACTAACCCAAATTGTTATGAAAAAAAATATTATTCCTGGTACTACCATGTTAGAATAGTGGACTCACTCTTTATTTTAAATATAAAAATAAATACTTTCATGTAGTATTTAAATTTTAATAAGTAAAATGTAACTTAAATATTAAATAGACTTTTATTAGATACAAGTTTTAAGGGTGATTGCTAGAATAAAATTACTAGAGCTTTGATTCTTTCTCTTCAGTTTCTTTATAGTCAATATCACAGTTAATAAGACATATATTTCCTCCTTTCTTTTTTATCAATTTAATAAAAAAAAAATGCTTTAGCACTTTTTTGAAGTTATCAAAAAAGTTGAAGCCATGCAAGAAAATAGTGTACTAAATATGGTTGTTGTGCAAGGAAGGTTTTCTTTCAAAGAGATATTAGTACCAAAACATCATTTTACATTACATAACAAGCTACTGAGATGATTGGAATAGGAGTATTGGAAGGGGGGGGGTGGGTGTGGGGGGAGTCTTGGAACCATCCTTTTTTTTAATTTCTTTCATATGGTGCCAACAAATGTTTTGTATGCTAATATATGCAAATGTGTTCGAAATGGACTTCTGTAAGGGTGTACAGAAATATTAATAATGGTCCTTGCTGATTGTGGATTGTGGTGTAGGTCTAAGATTTATGAGAGGTTGTCAACATCAGTCCAGAAATTGTCATTAATTTGTTTGTGTGCTTAACAAATAATTCAGGGAGATGTACCTTTGTGTTGTTTGTTTGTTTGTTTGTTTTGTATTGTTATATTTTTTCCTTCATTGTATTTTTTTTTTTTAAATCTTAATCCAAAGTCCTCTCATCATGTTATTACTGTATTTTCTACATTAAGTAATGCTTTAACAGGCACCAAAAAAAAAGGAAAGTAAATTGTATTTCGTAGAGATTATCATTTATTGCAAAACAATTGTTGAGTATTGAGTGTGGAAATAAATAACACTTTCATGATACCTATCATTCCACCAAAAAAAAAATTGGCGCAGTGCTTTATGTGAAAATACATCCAATCAAAATTTCTCACCAGACAAAACAGATAGATGAAAATTCACAATATATTTCCTTTTGACAATAGTTGTTTTAAGGTTCTGTTTGTTTTTTCATAACAGTATGGAATAATTCGCTTCTGTTCTCTGTCATTGTTCTTAAAGAAATACCAAACATCGAAAAAGTATCCCAATTAGATTGAGTAACTGTAAGAAATCATTAAAAAAAAAAATTAAAAGATGACAATTGATTATCTTTATGTAGAAATGAATGATGTATGGTTTCGTAAGCTGCTTAGAATTTCAAATTTATTTAGATAAACGTTTAAAACTGTGATCTAGATATGTAACGGAAAGTGGCCGCTGTTATGTTTCTGCTCTGGTAAAACTGTTTCCACTTTTGATCAAACAGTGTTTTAAGAAGTCCCATCTTCTTGATTGATAAGTATGTAATATATTTGTGCTTTTCAATGATGACAGAGGCATAATAATAATTAATGTGAAGACTACCTTGCAGAGAATTTTTGGCCGCAGCAAACTTCCTTGGTCATGTCATACACATGCTTTGTTATAATATATTTTTGAGATAAATCTATCCTGTGTGTAAAGTTGTTGTCCTTACTGTGATATTAAAAACTGCTATACCTTGCTTTAGGCATGACCAGTCCAACGGTCCTTTGCTGGTTTCCATGGTTACGTGATAATTGAGGTGGGCGGGGGGGGGGGGGAGGGAGAGGGAAGAAAAGATGGTGCTGAAGAGAAAAAAGAGACTGGTGTTTTCTCTGGTGCAAAAAGATCCTTTACTGTAAATGACAACAGTTTTGCAGGTGTTTTTTGGGGGGGAGGGGGTGGATGGGAGGGGGTGGATGGGAGGGGAGGGGAGGGGGTTGTGGAAGCCCTTGTGGATGTGTTCAGTCAATCCTTAGACAACTTAAAAGGTGAAAGGACCGTTTGGGCTTGTCATATCTCTTTTAAATTCTTCAACTGTACTCAAATATTGGAGTACATTTTAGGCCTTTATTTCACATCACAATACAATCATAGCTTCAACATTAAACCATTCAGCACACACAGGTGAAATATTTAGGATAACTGGAACAACAAAAGTTGGGTGATATCAAGTTCGAAATTGATGCAAAAACAAAACAAAGAAAACATTCCAACTGGCCCCTTACATTGTCCCATTTTCTTTCTTTGTAGGCCTCCCTCAGCAAAAGCCAGAAAAAAGTCCTCACCATCTTAGGGGAGCCAGGTCACATGAGAGATAAGGTCAAAGGTCAGATGAATGTCTCTTAACATATATGTTTTCTACCCTTCCCTTAAACTTAATTGTGTTAACATTTTCTTGGATGCATCTATGATTTCATGCCAAAAACTGAAAGTCAATATTTTTGGAACATTATCAACTATCAATCTGCTGCTGCTGCATTCAAAATTATACACATTTAAAAAAAAAAAATTGTTTTTTGTTTACTACTGCATACAGTAGGAAACATATCACAAGATTTAAACAAACCAAGTATCTTTGCAATATGAAAATGCCTGTCTGTGATTTTGGCCTACATTTCTTTTAAGGAATGTTTCACCCAAAAAGAATCTATAATCTTCACTGCAAACCATTGAGATTCTGCAGCATTGATGCTCAGATTGTATGTTAAAATCAGGGATTATTGGTCAGAACTATGTGCCCTAAGGACAATTAGGAGCTAGTGGTTGTGTGGACAAGTATAGTAAATGAGTATTTTACCTGACATCACCTCCCCTATTTTCAAGTCTCCCATCATCGTCACCCAGTCTTCCACCCATCAAATTCCACACATCAGAAATTGCTACATAGTGATGGTCACAAACAAAGGGCAGAGTACCGGGCTTGGCGACTCAAAGGTCACGGTTTGGAGTCCCGTCGTAGCCATAAATTTGCTCTAATAATCTTTGGTGTCAGATCTCCCACGGAAGTACCTTTTGAAAACTTCTAGTTGAAAAATCGTTTTCAATATCTTGCTCCTAATAGGAGATATGATTGTTTGAAACTTATAAAACTGTGATGACTGATAAATTAATTCACTGTCTTGCCACTGCTTGGAATGACAGACAAGTTTCATGTTGCCCTCTTTATAAACTACACTAGCACCACTGGGGTGTTAAAATATCTTGTTAAAATATCTTGAAAACTTTTTAAAGTGTCTACTTTAAAGTATTCCATCGATGTCGGAAAAGAACGAATGCAGATTCTTCACAGCACTTCATGAATATTTTAGTATTTATAACATACCAGCAAACATACCAGCAAAAAGAAGAAGTTATTGCTACTTCCAAGGATGATTTTCAGTTTGGGTAGGGTCCTCCATTTTTCTAGATTGATTATTTTTTTTTGCCTAACAGTAGTCTATACCTTGTGGAATCTGTCCTCAGAAAAAATCCTTCTACCTTCCCATCCCTCCCTCCCACCACTACCATCCTCTTCACCCCTCCTCTCCCTCTCCCACCCACCCACCTAGACAGATTTACAGCTATAGCTTGTCATCCTGCCAACCAGTCCTCGTATTATATTTTACAGAAGGAAGAGGAAAATGTACGATTAGGCAGACTGAGCAAGTCCATGGAGTTCTCCTAAGGTCCAGAAGTCGCAACCTCTGAACTGATTGAACAGGACTTGAAAAGATTGAAAGGAAGATGGAAATACAATACTAATCCACAAATGGTTTTACTGGTGTAGATTTCCATGTATGGAAGATGCAGTTTGAAATTGTGTAAACATTTGCTAATCATGTTGACAGATGCAAGAAAGGAGTATGAATGTACATAGTCAGACCTGGTAATCACAAACTCCTGGTCAAACACAGGTAGCTTTCCCCTCGAGAAAGACTGCAACAGAGGTGTTTTCAAGTAACTAGCCCCTTGTACCTACTGCCATTTATAGACTGCCCAATTAAAAGCAAGTAAAATATTTGAAACAGTGGGAGGTGGGGGGGGGGGCGTAGGGAGGGATGTGGAAATGATGCTGCTTGATAGATGAAATTTGGCACTGTTCCACATTTGTACACACTGTACAGTTTGAAGTATGGGTGTTGTTTGTAAATAAGCTAGAAAGTTCAATAATGGTTACACATGCCCAAAACTTCACATAGCATTGAATCCCCACCCTTGAAGCAATTCTTTGCACTTTTTGTTCTTTGAGGAATTCTTTCATTGATAAAGACTCCTCAATTTGCAAGTGCTGATGACTTTAATGCAAGTTAAAACTTAAGTCTTGTCGGATTGAATACTGCAGATTTATTCTGTTGGTCGAACTGTCATCCGTTATTTCATGACCAGAGGTGAAATCCCAAGCAAAGAGTGAAAACATGAAATATTTGTACGCATAATTAACGTTAAATTACATTAATTCACCTAGTTACTGCAGTCTCAGTGGGAATTTTCAATTCTAAAGAGGGTTTCTACTTTAACAGAACACATAAAAAGATGCCAAACACAAATACTGCTAAGAAATCCGGACAGTGGCGTGAACATTTCGTGATGAATAAGCTGGTTATCGCATGGTTAACTTTACGCTTAGTTCATTTGGTGTATCCCATTCTCTTGCTCTTTTAGCAATGAATCAATGATAACTTGAGTCATGGTCTAAGTTTTGTACCAATGAAAAAACCCCATAGAACCAATATTTTGAATACAGAATGAAGGAATGCCACGATCTTTGTGAAAACTTGTTGAACCATTTCGTAAACGTAAAAGCGTGCAATTCACTCCACATTGCATTGGGTTTTTACTACAGCCATGTGACGTCATTCAAATTTGAAGGGCAGCAACACGTGTGTTACTGACAGAACAGTAGAAAATGACATTTCCTATTCAGTGAACCCGTTCTCCTATAAGTGTTAGTCCAAAAACAAAACCCATTTAGTTTTAATTGCCTGTTCATGCAAGATGAATTCCACCTTTTAAAACTGTATCACAGAGTTTGAACAAAAGTTGATCTTGAATAAGAGACAAGTTCTTTGTCACTCAATCTATTGTGTTATCAACATAGTTATTAGGTTGAACTTCATCATGCAGTTTCATGAGAAGCTGCTGTACAAAATAATCTTAAAATAGAACTCAGGGTGAAACAGATAGTAAAATCATCATTAATATGTAATATTTCATACAAGGTGGAATTCCTAGTCCAATAAAACTGCCAAAAGGCTTAGAAGATAGCTCTCATTCTGCTTTATTTTTTAGAATACTTGATCTTTTTTATTCATGATGTTGGTGATCTCACATGATTTTTTGCTTAGCTTTTGTTGATTACTTGTAATGTCTTTGTACAGCGCAGTTGAGTAATTTTTATTACTGGTGCTTTATGAGTGGTCTACTATACTGTACTGTACTGTACTATACTATACTATACTGTACTATTGTACTGTACTGTACTATACTGTACTGTACTATACTATACTGTACTGTACTATACTGTACGATACTATAGTATACTATACTGTACTATACTATACTGTACTGTACTATACTATACTATACTGTACTGTACTATACTATACTATACTGTACTGTACTATACTATACTATACTATACTGTACTGTACTATACTGTACTATACTATACTATACTGTACTGTACTATACTATACTGTACTATACTGTACTGTACTATACTGTACTATACTATACTATAGTATACTATACAACCCACATTGCTTATTCAACTACTTTAAAGGGATATTCCGGTAGCTGGCAATGGTTGATGAATGGAAATGCCTGAAATTGTCTGCATGTATAGGTCACTACTGCATCCTTATAGCATGTTGTATGAAGATGGTATGAATTTTCAAATTTTACATCAGGCAATAGCAGAGTGAGTGATGTCATCAGCATCACGGCAATTCAGTTGAAATCGTTCTTGTTCCTCATCATAATTCACTCACACTTATTCTCATTGGAAAAATATTATTTCTACAAAGCCATTGCATTTTGATGAAATTCTTTATTAGAAAGAACTATAACAGCTGAACAAACATTTCAAATATGTCAGGTTTCAAGGACAAATCAACAAAAAGATGATAATAGAAAAGTAAAGCTCTTGAAGAACATTTGCCACAATGCTATCACAGATCACCTACTGAGATTTACTACAGGAAAGAATCAATGGTTTAGCCGGTCAAAATAATTTAAATTCAATCAACTATATCTTGAGTTAGGTACAAGATATCAAGATGGGCTTTCCAACTTAACAGTGTGGAATATTTTTCTTTTCCTTGTCAATGTCACCTTGTCTGACAATGGAATATCCCTTTACAGATAACCATCATACCCTAAATTTTCACCTGCAATGGTAAAGTAAAAAGTTTCATGTGTACGTTTTTCTTGCAAGGGTGCAAACCTGGGGGAGTTTGTTTCCTTTTGCTAACATTTCATCGACTAAGTTGAACTACCTTGATCCTTTAGAAGAAATGACCAAAATTTGGCCACACATACATACATACCAACATACATACTTTTATAAAGTGCAAACTCCATATGATCATGTATAGTACAAACAGAAAGTTGAAAATAGATTATAGAGTGCTAAACTTTTATTCACATTTTATAGCAATTTGTAGTAATTTTATCGTGTGATCTATATAGAAGAAATTTAGTGTGATAAAATCTTGTAGATTCCACGAAGTAGATTCCACGAAATTTCTCATTTCTTCAACTCTCCCTCACTTTTGATACAAACCTTTATTGTCCTGTATATGTTTATATATATATATATATATATAAATATATATATGTAAATGTAAATACATATATATATGTTAATACATATATATATATATGTAAATACATATATATATACATATATATGTTAATACATATATATATATATATATACACATATATATGTATATACATATATATGTATATATATGTATATATATATATACAGGGTTATAGCTAGGAGATTGTGAGTGCTGGTTAAATAAATTTGCGAAGCGTAGCGAGCGAAGCTCTCGCATCTCACGGCCGGGGGTCCAGGGGCCCCCTTAAGGGTGATTTTTGCTACTTTTCAGATTTACAATTGGTAAATAACAGAAAAAGGTGACGTTATTATCATGTTTTACGGCAAGGGAAAGATAAATTTGTTACTTTTGTTGTATTTCACAAGCATTTTACTATTTTTTTGTGCCGGCCAGTGGACTGTTTATTCACTTCCAATGCCGGCCGGCAGGCGTGAGTGGCGGTTACCACCGGCCGCCGCCGGCCGGCGTGGCTATAACCCTGTATATATATATGTATATATGTATATATATATATATATATATCTATATATATATATATACTGTTGATATATATATATATACTGTAGATATATATATATATAGATATATATATATGTGTATACATACATATGTATATTTATTTAATATGCAAATTAAAATACAGGTTTGTATTATTTTTCCTGTTTTATGAGTTATTTAATAACAGTATGAACTATAAAGGAATATGAAATTACATACATCTGAATTCAATCTCTCCCTATATTCGTTCATATAATTTCAAAAGTCTTACGTATCTGTTAGAGCTTTTATGCAAATCTAAATTAGTTCATCATCGACAGGGTCTCGAAATTGTATATAAATTTTGCTTTAAACAAATTGTGCCAATTTTGATGACAAATTTTGGTTTGTGACATAAAATGCATGTAAAGACAAGTATGGATAATGAAGGGAAAATACCCAATTGAAGAATGATGTGGGACAAATATTTCCAAATAAAATTGCCAATTTTTTGCCCTTACAAGTTGTGTTTCATGTTTTGTTTGTAACAAAGAAAGAATCCCTCTTAGTATATATAATGATTACATTACAAAGAAGAACGAAGAATGATTATTCTCATGTGCTGTGATGTCACTCTGCTGGTGGGAGACACATGGAAGTATAAACTTAGTGCAACTGACGAAAGCAACTGACTGTTACAAAAATCATGGGATTTGTTATTTTCGTGCATGAGGAAAATTGATGAAAAGTGTAACTGTTTGCGGTGTAGCGATTGATTGGGGGGTGGAGGGGAGGGGAGCTGGGGTAATGTTAGAAACATTTGTAATTGTAATTAACATGGAGTATTTACACTTGTTCACATAATCTTGTATAATTTGGACATAGATTTATGCATTCCATAACTATGAACATTTTAATAAAGAGTATTTCAAGAGTTTTAGACAAAGGTAAAAGATATCCATCATGTATAACTTAATATTCTGTGAATATGAAATACAAATGTATTTAACATCCATAATTCTGCAGTGACAGGAGATGAGTTCTATTTAGTGTAAAACAATAACAATATCTGATTTAACATCAAATTCAATTTTTCCCTTACTCTTCTGGTATCTGCAAGCAGGTGTTTTGATCATCATAATTTTGACGTTTTTATCAACCACTATGGACTATTTGTTCTTGTAATTTGAGTTTTTCATCAATTGTGTGTTTTTGACTCCATTTATTTGTATATTGTTATATATGATCATGTGTGTTTTTAATGAATTCAGCTTTAAATATAGATATCCTCTTCTGTCCAAGTTAGAATACCAAAGGAAGGAACAAACCACACACACATACATACACACAAACATACATACATATTCGCAACAACAAGAAAAAGAGAGAAAAATGCTGATCTATACAAAACAATAGAATTTATTCCAAATGTTATGTATAGAAACTGCTAACTATAAAAACATGTCTTTCTTTGTATACATGTACTGCAAGGATTAATAATAAAAAGTAACTTGTTTTAAAGTGATATTTTTGTGCAAATTGTCTCATTTTGAATCATCATTTACATGTTTTTCTTCTTAAAAGCCTAAGTCACATTTTGCAATTCAATACATATGATCTAACAGGATACTGTACAATTAAAGCATTGAGATGTCATAATATTACCAGAGTTGTGAAATCAGTTTATGGTCAAATTCCAGTATTTATCAGTAATTTTATGACTTTAGTCCAGAGCATTGGCTGTTGTCACGGTACTGTATTTAAATGGCAAAAAAAAAAAATTGATGAACTTGTTAGAATCATAACTACATGTTAGAAATTTAGTGACCGGAGTCTTAAAAACTTTATTACAAGACAATATGGTTGCATGGATACAGAAGGTACACATATAAACAATACATGCTGGTTGATTTGTATTACTCAATCAAAGGAGTGAAACCTAGGCTTTAACAATTTTCCTTTTGTTTTACTTCCTCAGTACCATCTCCTTAAAAGTACAAGTTAAACTAATCTGAGGTAAAGACAAAGTTTTCAAATTATTCCATCTTATTTAGTATTTTTAAAACAACCAAAAATTCAACCAAATGCTGAAAAATCAATGCTTAAGATCAAAATATGGATACAACAATTTACTTAAAGATGTTTATACTGCATATTTATAAAGATCGTTTGATCATTTGCTTAAATTGGGAAGCAGCAATATCTATATTTGATTGCCCCTTAGCTGAGCTTTGATCATTTTTACAAAACCTATAGTGGATATCTCTGGCAGAACACAGTATAAACAGGCTGGAGGTTTTGACAACTATTTTTGCCAGCTACTGCCTTGCAGATGTAGTAAACAAAATCATTACAAAACCAACAAAAGAAATGATACTCAAAAAAACTCTTTGTTGATAATCAGATGTGGTCCAACCCCCTCATGTTCTTCCTAACAATTTGAAGTAGTCCGGATTGGCCCCAAAATATTCTTAAGTATATTTAATCGTTGCTAAACATTTTCCAAAAAATATTCTCGTTGTTGCTCTATAAATCCTTCAAGTTTTATTTCCCAGGCATAACTCTAATTCTGACTGTTAAAGGGCTCACTTAGGTCAACTGAAACATGTTCTTTTTAAATCTTAATGTAAACAAATTTTGTTTTTCACTGTACACTATATAGCTTTATTTATATAGTTTAAAGGTCACCCGATAATTTTACTCTTAGAATTGCATTCTTGCAACAATATTTGTTATTGGATGACTTAATATGTTCTTATTTAATACTAACAATGTTGTGTCTGGGCACTGTTTGAAACTCTACACTATACAGTATATAACTTGATTCTTCCTGCTAAATGCCATTGCTTAACCTTTCCATTTGACTGTATATCATTTACAACATTGGAAAAATGAAACCACTGCATTACAATATAATAACACCAATGGCATTACCATATTGAGATACCAGTTTGTCTGAACAATATAAGAAAAACACTTCCTTCTACCTGTATATGCACAGTATCCTGTTCTTTCAGATCCGCAGACAATAATGTCGAAGGTCACCTTGTGTTGGCAAGACTGTCAAGTCATCCCCATAGTAACATGACATGGCAGATTAATTTTGGTGAATGCTTTGCATTGAATTAATACCTATGTCAGGCTATGTGGAACATATCACTGTGCGATTACAGCCTTTAAACTTACCTGCATTGGTGTAGTATGCAGTTCTGACAAAGTTGTAATGAACATAATTTGGGAAAGAAAGAAAAAAAACCTGACTTGCTGGTGATTCGGCCATCTAGCTACTCTAAGGTGAACTTTGGAATGCAAGTTATTTGTTGTAACAGTACATCAAGTGTTCATATTTTACAATTTTGTCAAATTTGCTTTCCACATTCATATTTCTTCCCACAATGGGGAGATGGGAAAACCTCAACTTATACACCTCTCCCTGGTCATGACAACTGAACTTGAAATCTGTACCTAGGAAAATGCTCAGATGACAACAATTTATATTCTTACTTTCAATTATTATTTTTTTATTTTTTTTATAGCATGTTATCTTTTATAGTTATTATTCTAATAAGACAAAAAAAGAAAGACATGAAGGCCTTCTCGATCTTGGAAGAAGATGTCGATAAGACTACTGCTAGTTGTTAGGATCGTAGCCATTATTGTCTGCACCATTTTTATGGGCTACAGCCTCTGGTGGGGGACGGGGTGGTGGATTGACCGGTGGGCGATCGGTCAGTGTCTTCTGTCTCTTCGGTGCCTTGGCGGTAGTCCAGCTCTCACCGCCGAGGGCGGCTTTGAAGTAAATCAGAGCGGCGATTAGTAGAGATATTCCTCCAATCACAGTCGGCAACTGGAAAGCACAAGGAATACACAACCTGCCCAAGAGAGGAAAAAACGTCCGTTTTATTAGTTTTAAAAGTTGAAATAAGTTTTGATAAACACGGGGGATAAGTAAGACGCATTTCTTATTTGCAGTGCCGTAAATTCTGGATCGGCAACCCCAGTAGGTTACAAGCGGCCAAACTAAATTTTCCATGAAATTGAACTTGCATAGATCTATATGAAGTAACTCAAATTCAATTCAAGTCAATGTTCTCACACCAAAATAGAAAGAGCCAAAGTTCAAATCTTAAAAAACCTGTTTTTTCTTACTTCTACCCCTAGGATGGTAGCAGTAGACTATGTACTTGGAAACTCATCAACCACTCCTGCCCTCCTCATTTACTGTACATTTACCGGTTTGGGGGGGGGGGGGAGAGGATGTACCCTATGATGTAATCATATCACTGGTGTAGACAGTATATTTACAGCAGCTCCACCTCAATTTAAGGTTCCATTCTTAGAATTTAACAAATTTAGCCATTTGAGCTGCAAGGTACTGGTAACAATTTCTCACTGGCAAATTCCTGAATTACAACACACATCAGTTTACTGTACTTTACAGGCTTAAAAAATATTTGCCGGTTTTAAAAGCATCCCTAAGTGAAAACATTAAAAGTTTGTATCTCTCCCATTTTTTAGATATACTGTGGAAAATAAGTACTTTATGAATTTTTGATATGTATTAATTTATCTGGTGAATGGGTTACACAACTGCTAGTTCCTACAATGTGTAAAGTAAGTTAGCCTGACGTTTCGATCCTAGCAGGATCTTCTTCAGAGGCTTAATGACACTTAACAGTAACAGAAGGGACAAAAACACGCACTGAATACAGACAGGTTAATGAGTAGTTCCTACAATATTAGTTTTCCTTGGCAACATAAATATATAGCATACTCTATTATGGTTGAAAAGTAGGCAGGGCAGCCACTAAGTATATGTCATTGTTAATCACGTATAATTAAAGGATGTCCGGCCAATATGGCAAAAAATGAAAAATGTCTTCACTACAGATTTGGTGTTAACAGCTGTGAAACCAGTGATCACATAATTCATAAGCAAGGCTATATTGTAGATGAAAGAAGTCCCAGTTGAGGTTGAACAGTTAAAAATACACAGCAACCCTTATTGTGGTGTTATGGGTAACATGTGGCAAATAACTTTACAAAGTATGGAAATACTTACACAAGATATAAGACGAATCTGACGTAGTAATTGGTTGTGATTGGACTTCCGAGCATCATGACCGGTTGAAGGAAGCTCTGAAACCTGAACAATGAAGAGGATAATATAGACAGGGCCCTCTTAGCATGATCAATAAAAGGTACACTTTAGGTACAAAGGGTGAACAAAGTGTGCAGGAATGGGTCGGCAGTGAGGGGTGAAAATTGCGCAAATAAGACAGATATTTACTGCATTAGGAAACAGAGGAATGCTATTTCTAGTATCAAAATATGTTTCAAATCTTAATGCAGACATTTATTTTGGGCAAGGTAATAAGAAAATATGCGATCCAACAGCTGCAGATTCTACAAGTTCTACTTGTGTATTATTAATTTGGGAAATGATGTACTGTACGCTAGTGTGTAGTGTTACCGTCCATGCATACGTTTGCGCGGGGCTATTTGCCTAAGACTGTGCAGCCCTATTATTTCAATGTGGAGGGGGAATATTTCATGTGAGGAGATTATGCGACGCTCACATTAATAAGTGCGGTATTTTTCAGTGCAACTTGTCAATGCAGGATGATATCTAACCCTGGCCCACAACCCTAAGAGCATGAATATTGACACTTCTCTCAGTTTAAACAACGTTTAGATCAACTAACAATTTGATAGCTCAAGCATCTGGCACCTGTTGCATTTGCTTTCACTTTCATTTCAACACATAGGCATTCAATAAGGACACACTGTTAACTTGTTCTTTGATTTGATTTATCTTCACTGTTGTGTTTCCATTCCTTTGTCACTCTTCCCCTGCAATGCATTATGGTATTAACGCACAATTAGAAAAAATAATTTCAGATAATTTTCCTAATGATTGGTTGGTTACATGAACATTTAGCAGAAATTGTGTACAGTACAGTAGTATATATGAAGTTCCTAAGACATTATAATTGTTTGATTGAATTACATATTTGTTACACCATCATGCTAACTTGCCAATTTTCTGCAGTTACCATTGACAACAATAAGTGAGATACCATTTGTAATTGGTAATGAACAAGCAATTTTTACATTTCATGTAATATTGTGCTACAAAATTAACACAAAATCTCTTCAAACTTTGTCAATTCAAATTCCCGAGCTTAGGAAGAATCAGTGAAGGGTGCTTACCTTCTCTCCACAGTGCTCCCCTTCCTCCTACAGCTTCTTGCATACTCCAAGAGACAGACGATTAACCCCGCTACGCTATTGTTTAACACATTAAGGAAAGCAAATCACAGCAACTATAAATAAAATCACGAATGGTCTTAATATTTGACAGTTTTGTGCACAGTGTCGTCTCTAAGTACTACGGTGTACAATAGGAACAGAAAATTAACAGCTGGCAGGACCGAGAAATTGTTTCAAAGTGGCTTAATTCAGCTAGTCCTAATGTTACAATAATATGGTATACATACCAGTACTAAACACACTGTCAGGATAAAACGCAAACTTTTGAGCTGAAGTTTCAGCAACAACTTTACATTGCCTATTACAGGGTTATCATTATTTTTTTACCCCAATCAAGTGCTTTGAAAATGATGAAAAGTGATCCTCAAAGAAAATATTGTGTTTCCTTTCTCATGTCATTTGTCAACAATGACATATTGTCATGTGCCATAATATATTTCTAACATTATATTGTAGCACCTATGCATCTGTGTTTTGGATCACACAACAGGTTGACAATCCAACCTTCAAACACAAAGATCTAAATATAATATATAATTTCTAATTTTATAGAGTGTGAGTGCCTTGCCATTTTATACTTACTGTATATGCATAAGATTATATTGTACAGTAGCACCTTTGCGTCTGTGTTATGGATCACACAACAGGTTTTACGATCAAACCTTCAAACACAAAGATCTTATTTCCAAAATGATGTCCATATTTTCTACTGTATAGTAGCCTCCACCTAAGTACACCCACCTGCAATAGTGTAAAGTCACTTCCAAAAATATAGTGAGTAACTATTTGAAGGATTCACTGTCAATTATAAAAACCATTCTTTAAAACAATACGAAATGGAGTACAGGTACATGGAATATTGTTTAAGCTTCATTTTGCAAGGTCGACTAAGCTGTTTACTTCACCCATCATACAAAATGATCTTGAAATAGTCCCCATGCAGTGTCTCTAACTCGGTAATTTTTTTCTACAAAAGGATACATTGAATAAATTGCAAACTGGTATCCATCAAATCCAATAGTACCAGTAATACCGCCCATGATCATAACTGCAGAGAAATGAAAGTAGATAGTGTAACATAATCTTGGAATGATAGATGTAAGTACATGGTGTAATACATAATGATCAAATGTAACTTTTTCTCTTAGTCCACCTGTAGCCAGCAGTGGAAATTAAATTTGTATATTGAATGGGCCGGATACAATGTATCAAAATTTAATTGCAACTCATCATTTTCCCAAATGTAACAACACTGAAGGAAAATTGTAAACCATTTCCTTAGTATTCTGGAGCAATTATAGAATACCCTGTCCCGCAAAAACAACCCGCCAAAACAACCCGCAAATTGAGTGGCTCTGTCGAAGCCAAAAGTTTCCCCAGGAGTGGCTACACCAGCTCCATCGACTACGAAGAGAAGAAGTCTTTATTCGCCTGCGTCGGATACTTTGTCAAATACACTTGCAGTATTATAATGATAACCATGCACCCATCATTGATACCAATCGTTTCGACGTGAGTTTATAGGTAAGAAAAGTTTACAAAAAAAGACTAACTCCAAAGGTATCCCTGGTAGAGATAACACTGTACTTCATCAGCTACTTCTTCAAATACCCTTGCAGTATTTTAATGATAACAACCCATCATTGACACCAATCGTTTCGACACAAGTTTAAAGTTAAGAAAAGTTTACAAAGAAAGACTAAGTCCAAAGGCTTCCCGGGAGTGGCTACACTGGCTACTTCATCAAACACCCCTGCAGTATTGTAATGATATCTGTAAATCTTTGTCGTACTGAGTGGGCAATGTGTGTACGAGACTTACGTTTGGCAGGGTATTCTATAGTTGTACCAATATTCTTTCTTAAAGGATTACAAAATAAAATAAAACTGTTAGCAAACTGCTTATCCACTAGAGAGCCTGTGTAAGAGAATGTGTAAAAGTAACTTACTTTTACACATTAAAGGATTACAACAGAAGTTGCATAATGACTCTCCTAGCATGGACAATAGAATTAAAGGTTTAAGCCTGCAACAACTTCAACTTTCTTTGGTGACCTTATTTTCATACAGTACATATACTACTGTGGTTAGAACCACATTATTTTGTTGTAACCACTTTCCACTTAATTGGCTATTTTGGCAATGATGATATTCTCAATTCAAAAGGCATGTGAGGTTAAATTATGTTAGTTCGAGCAACTTAAACTCACCAACGCCGCTGATGAAGGCATGTTCATTTGCCCACATAGCCCATTCTTGGTTTCCTTCTGGCATGTTGGTGATATCCTCTCCGAAGGTTTCACTGTAAATGGTGGTCGCTAGTGATGGGAGTCACACTAGGCTTGTGTTAGGCTTAGTCTCCTGTAACTTTGCTCGGGCTTAACGTTATATAAGTCCGGTATGTTGTTACACAGTGTAACAAGGAAGTAAATTTAGCTTTACGTTACTCGTAACGTTATTAAGCAAGTTTTTAGCTGAAACCATATATTTTAACTTTTAGAAGTGTGGAATCATTCTACAGGATCAACGCGTCTACTTCCTGGTTGGTTTCGTTCACAACTGTACAGAACTTCATTGTTTACAAGCTGTAGAGGGCCGGGTTAAAGATCAAAGAATTACGTCAACTGTGTGTGCTAAAGTATGATGAGACAATTCATTTAAGATGGGTAAACGCTATTAATAAAATACTAGCATACAGACTTCAAATTATTTTTGAAGCACATATTGTACTTTTTGGGGGTTTAAATTCATATTTTAATATATTTTTTTAATAATAATACTTTCAATAAATTAACTTAAGGTATTTAAATTATCTTATTAATTCTTTTGTTCCTATTTTTCCCTCGAATTTTTGCAAGGTTGATAGTACGGTGGCTTATAAGAACATAGGAAAGAAAAATATTGAGATAAATTTAGACATCTCAAAATTTTGACTTTTAACTTAGCTAGGATGTATACTCATGGGCGGCGATCCTGGGGGGGGGGGAAGGGGGGATATATCCCCCATGAAAATGGGTGGAGGGGATGTAATACACCATATCCCCCCCACCAAATGCCAGGGATAAGAATATTTTCATGCCTTTATATGCATCATCGTGAATGTACGGCTCTTTTTTAACTTCATTTCTCGCCTACCATAAACGCAGTGCGATCTTTTCAAATAAACCGTCTTTATAAAGCAAGAATAGTTGACTGTAGGCTTCATTGGCCCTATAACAACAAAATGTATTATTGCGCCCACGGTATTGATATAGTACATATATGCACACTCATAGTATTCATATAGGCCCTATAGTAGGCCTACACACGTACATGTTCCCTCGAACCGCTGAGAATCTCATGTTACCAGGGTAATGCTTAATACACACCTGGATGCCCTAGCAATCGGTCCCTAGGAATGTAACTATGTGTAATTGTGTATTGCATGTGTATAGGCCTATAATAGCCTGCATGAGGCAATTTTCTTCATCGAATAATATAAAAGAGCTCTCGAACATTCTAACGTAGCGCCTGAAACAAGACTGACAGGGACAATTTCCCCAAAATAACACCCGAAATAAAAAATAAAAAAGTATTTTGGATCCTGATTATGAGATATTTCGGACATGATATCCCTATTTTAAAGTTGGGTATACGCCGCTAGGAAACCTCGGGAAGTGCCGTTTCCGGCCATCTAGAGGGTTTGTTAATCCCAAAATTTTCTTGTACGCTTCGCGCCAACTCATGGTGGCGCTACGCTTAGATAGTCAACAAGGTCGTATCCCCCCCCCACTCGGAAGTACGGATCGCCGCCCATGTCAGCATACTGCCTGGTAATTTTCTCACTCATTAATTAATTTACACCGAGAAAGTATAATGTAACGTAAAGTAGCAGTATATTGTTTAGTGTTGAAATGAAAGTCACGAACACTGAGCTGGGACTTTATTTATCAATCTTGACTTAATATATTATATTAAAGTGCGCAAATCTGATATGTTTGTATTTGCAGTGGAAGTCTTAGTGCACTGCAGGTTCCTGTCGATTGACCGTACCCCCATGCGCGGCGGGAGTTTGGGAAAAGACCAAGGAGACTAAACAACCGCAAGCGACTTACTGGTCGCTGGTCCAGTTACATACTCGAGACTCAAAATCTTGACTTAAAAATTTTGGGACAGTTTTTTCTTTTGTATGTCCCGAAGAAGCCACCGTATAAATGACACATGACAAGTTCCCGCGAAAGTTTAGATGGTGTATGGTACACAATATTGTTGTGTTGCGTTGGGTTTTAATTTTCTGTCCAGACGTAGACTAGCGTTATTTTTCTATATCGTTAGGTACATCATTGCGTTAGGTTACATCAGCTCCCTTGAAATACGTGTCTGAATTTAGTCCTATCAAACGTATCTGTTAGTGTTACTGTAGTGAAGGGTTAGCCTCAAGTCTGTGTTCAGCTGAGGTAAGTGTAACTTAAAATAGATCTGATCTACACTGCAGACAGGTTTTGGTATCATCGTTCTTGTCGAAAGTTAACAGAAGACGTGTTTAGGATGTGAAGAGGAACGCATTTATTATGTAACTGAGAACGTACTAGGTTGGCCTAACTTAGCCTAAGCTTGTTTTATATTGTGTTAAGCTTGCATACTGTACTGTACTTGCATACTAGCAGAGGTTTCTATCACAGCATGCCTGTAGTAAACAGTAGTCGGTTTCAGTTATTCTCCGCACACGGTAGCCCCTGAACTGTAGTCTAGAACCTGGTTATATCGTTTGGAAACGGTTTAAGTTCTAAGTTGATTAATCATGTTAAGCCTACCACCATGAAGCATTTGACAGAGAAATGACTAATCGTTTAGGATGGATATTTCAAATGTATTTTGGACAGTAACGATTGTGAAGTCATCTTCACAAAATAAATGTAGATTGCGACATAACCCATGCTCCATACAGTTCCAACAGTAATCACAAAAAAGACCTTGTTTGAATACACATTAATTTCTTCCTAATTAGGAAGAAATTAATATTTAGCCTAAATGCTGAAATTTCTTATAAATTATATATATTTTTAAATTATGGTTAAGCCATCATATATGTAGTGCATGTGTAACACCAGATGAGTTTGAACAGCAGACTATATGTTGTTTGTATACATTGCACTGTCCAGCTCCAATGCGAAGAATGTTTGCATGTAGGCTATTCTAACGTTTACAATTGGACAGTTCTGGGAAGCCTAAGCTTCTTGGTACTACATTCTGCTCTGACATCCATTCCGCCAAGTTTCATCTTTTGATGTTCAAATACTTTTCAAGCTTCCTTTTATTGTAAAGTTGATCTGTGAATTTTATTTCAGTGATTCAAAAATGGTTTATAAACTGTGGTTTGAGTGAGAGAGTGTATTATGTGCAATGCTAATTACGTACCAACTGGGCATGGTAAGCTGTGTTAGTACATTCGTGAAGTGTACGTAATATATAGGCAATCACCTGTGCGTACATATGTGAGGCTGTATTCGCTGAGGAAATGGGAGTGCTTGTTTTGCCTATTTGCCCAAACTACTTCATTCACCAAATTGATGCGTTCAAACGAACGGAATTTGTAAACCAGATTTCTACAAGAAGAAAACGTCAAATGTGGACAATTTTCACATGGTTAGAAAAAGTAAAATAAGAACTATGAGGAAGTAGGCCTAATGCAATTCCATTTGAAAATGTTTCTTGTGGCCAGGGATTTCAGGGATTCCAACTAAAGTCAAGGCTGTGAATCAAGAGCTGCTTTTCACATAAGGTGGCCCTAGGTCCTAGAGACTCAAATTTGTCTCCTATGTGTATCATTCCAATACAGGGGCCTGGGATTCATTGCATCAGACTTTGTGATAATATTTTCCCATTGGGCCTACCAGGTGTAGGCTAGTCTGTTTTCACTATTAGAGCTGTCAAGAAGACTATGGCCATACAAGCTTCTTTAGTTTTTTTTTTTTTTTCAAATCCAGGATCACAAGAAATGGCTCAAGCAAAAGTAACCGACTTCTACGCTCACAGGAGAAGCTCGAGGAAGATAGAATCTCGAACGATGAAAAGGAGAAAGCTGAGTTCATCTAGTGACAGTTTATTAAAGGAAGTACCATCCAAGAGGTCAAAACCTGACTTCCATGTTCAAGCTATCTTTCAAGACATTGAAGACAATTGTACATCCAGTGCTATAAATATAGGTAAAAGTATTAGCTTCCATGACTTTACACAGGCATTGAATTCTAGGAGTAAAACGATTAGCCAAACAAAGTCTACAGTCGCTAGTGGGAGGAAAGATGACCCCAAGCCGAGAGGAAGGAAAAAACAAGAGACTAAAGGGAAGGTTGGTATGGTAGGAAAGCCACAAGCAATATCATCTTCCACTCTAGAACAGTATTTAGCAAAGAAACAGGTGACAGATGTAGATGTGGGTAGTGGGAAGGCAGATAAAATAAAGAACAGTAAAGAAGCTTGTCTAACACCTTTGGAAAAGACTCCTACCAAAAGAGGCCATGACCAAACCAGGGTACCGGTCAGGAGGAAAAAGGCTAAAGAAATATTCAGTGAGGAATCTGGATATTCTTCTCAATCCAGTGTCAGTGATAACCAGCCGAATGAAAGGAGCAAGAGGATGGCCAAGAGATGTCTCGGGAGTCAGTTTCAGGTACGTATATCTTTTTCATTTCTTGCTAGAAGGCCATGGGCTCAGTTATGTAGCAATCACATGTAGTAATCATGTAGTCATAGCTTGACTGACTGTTGTTATTTATCATACCCAGTATACATAGCTTTCAAACTATTTCAGATGTCTACTGTAACATTACGATGCTAATAGTTTGTGCACTTCAATATTTTATTGAACCATCAGATCAAGTGACTAGTAAGTTTTTCTTTGCATCGGTGAGTTCTGTATAGCATTTAATCTCTATTAAATGAACGTTTTCATTTGTCTCCACCATTTTCCTGCAGAATGGTCAAAGTCTGGAAGCAATCGGTACAACTACAACTCAGTCATCTATCTCAGGGCAAGACCCATCAGAAAATGGACGAGTCGTCACGCCAAATCTGCAGAAAGTCAAAGTAAAACCTGCTCCAACGAAGGAGAGAAAGGAGCGAGTAGTCGACAGCGCATTAAATAAATCACCACTGAAGGACAGAATCCGACAGACCTTAGCAAATCAGTTGACGGAGAAGTCAGATGGCGGTAAAGGACAAAAGATAGGAATGAGAAAAGTAATTGAATGACACTTGTCTTTTAGAAACAGTCTTTAAGTAGTAGACTGTGGGCTAAAATAAATTGTTATTGCTTATTGCACTGATCTTACAACGGATGAGCTTTACTACTTCAAAGCAAACATGAACTCTCAGTGCATCCACCAACTGCTCTAATAAGCAAAGCCTGAAATGGGCATAAAGCAACTTGACAGTCACTCCTTCAACTGACTCAACCCCCGCCCCTCCCCCTCCCAAACCTTATGAATTGTTTTCTGTCAGTGACTGGTGTTCATTAAGCTCACATTTAAGATAACTTCCTGTGATTGGTTATATTTGTTGAATTCTTTTGCATTCACAGCTCTCACCGGAGGAAGTGAAGGCTAAGCTTGCAAAATGTGGTAAACTGGAGGAACTTCAAGCTGTACTTGGAAGGGTCAAAAGGTCAACCCAGGTCAAGAGAGATGAAGTAAAGAAGCCAGAAAGGTAAGTTTGCTAAAGTTTGGGAATGTCGAAGGTTGAAAAGAAAAAACCTGCTGATCAAATGAACTAATGGAGTAATAATATAAAAAGCAATGCTAGATGATGTGATAGGTGGATACTATAGATAGGATATATAACATGGCCAGTAATGATATCACAAATATAAAATACATTTGGTGGTTTCATCTGATATATGATATGAAAAGATGTAACAAGTAAATTGTATCATATGATATGACAAGTAATGTGTGATGTGATATATCATCTGATATATGTGACATGATATTACATGATATATGATATGGCAAGATATGTCAAGTAAATTATATGATATGATATATAACGTAATGATATGATGTAATATATGATGTACAGGTACATCTGCGAATTAATCATGTCACACATCCGGAGTCTATGCATGCTAAGTTCTTCAATACCGCCCTCATTTCCTTTCAGCAAACATTTCAAACTGTAGTTTTGATTCCTTTAAAATCTGCAGAAAAGCCGAAGAGCTGCCAGCTTATAAGAAGTATCGTCACCTCGCCATAGCTGCACCGCCCTCACTTCTGTTACCGCTCAAGTATAAGACTCTGGAGGAGATGTTTCAAAGCACAGATACAGTCGTGTCAATGCTTCACAATCGATCAGAGGGATGCTCCTTCAGTAAACTAAAAGCCGGGGTGCAGGAACTTTGCAGAAAGTGAGTGATTTTCAAATAGCAAGTTGTTATACATTTTCAGGAAAGGTCTATTGAAGAAGTTACCCTAGAATCAGATAGATTTGTTAAGGCAGAAATTAGGGTTTCACTACTCAACTTTGAGCTAAGATGGGTGATACTATTAAGAAGGAGCATACTGTTTGTTCCTGTTAGAGTTTCTAGTAAGATATTTGAATAATGAAAGTCACCTCCATAGAGATAATTACAGAATGCAATTAAGACAGAGTTAATTCTTTTATAGGGGTAAATTTTCTATTATTCTGCTCATACCGGATCTTAACATCTTGGCAAACCATTTTCAGGCCAGGACCCACAGTTCGGGAAAAGGAGTGCGTTGCTTCTCAAACCAAACTGAATTGTGCTTGAAACACCAGTATCCTCAAACATTGTTTTACAAAACAGCAAACCAGCAAGTCAAATACTATTACTGAATTTTGAAATAATAAAATTTTGAATTTGCCAGAAATATTTTACGGCAAAATGTAAACCTAAATGTCTCTTTTATTTTATGCTCACATTAGGACTTTCCAACCCAAGAATCTCGGCCAGATCAAAAAGGTGTATCCAGCCAGTTACCGCCTCTACCAACAGAAGAGCTTCCAGCCAATCTCAAAGAGAGGGAAAGATAAAAATGGAGGATATGAACTGATGGTTGAGGCAGACTTGAATGAATTTAGCAAGAACTCAGGTGCTTAGCTCTATGAGAGACTCTCAAAAATGCTCTTCTCAATGTTAAACTGTTTACCATACCTACTTATCCAAGTAGCACTTAAGATATGTGACTTTGTAAAAAAAAAAATAAAAAAAAAATATTCACTCATTTTTGTCATCAACATTTTCTTGATAAGTTCTGGCCAAGTTTTTCCATTTCTTCCAAAAATGCATAAAACCAGGTTGATATATTAGTCAGTCGAAACATGTATGTAACAAGCACTGCAACTTGTTTGGCCAGCTAGTAAACCTGGTTCTAGCAGTTATCACTTTGGTAAATCTGGTCACATTGCCAAAGACGTACTTTATTTAGCAGTTACTGGTGTGCAAGTTCCTTACATTCCGTTTCATATGTTATGTCATGTCACAAACGCTGGGAGCTTGTGTGCTCTGAAATAGTGAATGAAAGCCTCAAACCGACCATCATCATAAGCTTTATATGACAGAGACCTTTGTGACAGACAATCTCCCCCCCCCACCCCCCATCAGCTACAGTAGGATAACTGTCCCGTTTGAGAGATATCCTAGTTTAAAAGTCATGTCTGGGAGCTGCCACTTTTCAAATCTGTGATGTCATAGTGCAACTATGATCTGAAACCGTTTACCTTCTCTTTGTTTTCTCTCCATATTTTCAAGGTCGAATGCTAACAGTGTCGACACTTGAAACTAATGCCATCATTAGACCATGTTAAGAGCTTCAATATCTTAGATTCAGTATTTGCGAGACCCAAAGTAAAGGTTGTAATTAATATGGAAAAACATAAATAAAAAAAATTGAAGCACATGTAGCTCAATGATGTCATATTTAGACTTGATCAAGTCCTTCAGCTTTGTGTGAAGGAATGTTACATCTGTGCTACCTCCCACATGGGATGAGTTTTCTCCAGCTGTTTGGAGAGAATTGTTCATGACGGTTAATCTCTTATAACATAATGTTGGTTGGGTTTTGTACCTCCTTTCAATAAGGCAGTTAGTTGTATGCTGTCTATCTGATACACATTTTATTATTTTTTCTCTTCTTTCATTCATTTTCTTTTAGTTTCAAATCCTGGAAACATCAGCAGTAATTCAACCATGAAGGATATTCATTCTCAATCAAACTTTCTGAGCAAGTTTACTCCATCGGCTCTGATCACAAGGAGGACCATCTTTCATAGCAACTTAGTAGAGATTGTGAAGGAGCAACATAAGGTGAACCTTCACACATGTAAAAGCTATTGAATAATAAAAAGGGATGAAGAACTTGCTTTTAAAAGGTCAACCTTCAAATGTGAATCTATTACAATAATGATGTAGAACATAGATAAGGTGAACTTTACACATGTGAACATACTGAAGAAGGTTGTTAAGAAGCTACATCAGGTGAACCTTCATATGTGAATTTTGCAAAATTAAAAAGGACATAGGTATGGTGAACTTTACACATGTGAACATATTGAAGAAGGTTGTAAAGAAGCCACATCAGGTGAACCTTCATGTGTGAATCTTGCAAGGACATAGATGAGGTGAACTTTCATGTGAATATATCAAAACTTTATAAAAAAGCATCATAGAGTGATCCTTCACATGTGAATCTATTGTTAAAAGATATCTTCATGTTATATTTGCTACATATTAGTTGCAATTTCTTTTTATCCTTTTATCTTTTTTCTTCTTCCCAACTCAGGAATTTCTTCAGAAGCAGAACCCTCCACTAGCCGTCCCTGACGACAAGATAACGAGATGGCACCCAAAGTTCCCGTTAGAAAACATTACAGACATCGATCCATCCCCTCTCCCACAACCTCCCAACTTTCAAACCTACTCGACTGCAAAAGATGTGCTGAACAAAGCAAGAGATCTGATGAACCCAAAGGTGAGGTCACAACCTTGTAACTTACGACCTTGATTCAACCTTGTAACATTAAAAGGTTTACTTTATTCGAATTTGTTGCCCAGAATCAGTATTTTTGTGACATTTGCAGAGCTTATTTAATTGGTAGCAAAGATGTCAATTCCAAAGAGTATTATTATTTTTCTCCCTTGTACTATAGGTCACTAAAGCTCTTGAACTTATCGCAAATAAAAACGAGGAGAAACAGTCAGAGCCTGCTAGCAAACCTAGACCAGAAAAACCAGCTGATGAGTCCAAGACTAAGAAAGTACCAAGTGGTATTTCTTCAGATTTATTGGAAAGGGTTAGTACCGAATGCTTTATTCATTTGTAAAATGTAAAATTGCATATTAGAAGATATGGAATTTTTAGCATTAAAGTAAGATATGTAGGAAGACATTTTCCACAACATATTTACCTGCCTTTATAATTTTGAAAGTAGAATCAAATTTGTGGTAATGGAAGGGTACTGATTCTCTCTTCGAGAAAAGTCACTTCCGTTTTGTCTAAAAAACTAATCGCAGAGATGTTAATCATGTGATACTGTGGTGACTCTTTCAGCTTCAGACAACATCCAAATTCTCAGTGAAAGCCTGCCCTGGAAAGTATCTTTAATAAATGGCCAAAACATTTGCTTTGCACTGGAAATGCAACAACCCTGTTACAGGGATGTGCTTAGAAATATTTGAGTGACGGGCGGGTTTGTGTGGTAGTGTGGTCCACATCCTGGAGAAGGGGTCTAAGGGGTGGGGTGTCCCTCTCCCGTTTGGAAAATGTTTGCCATTATGCTAAGATGGCAAATGATGCCAATGGTGATTTCCAATTCCAGAGCTAACTTTTGTGCCAAGTATTCTCGCATATTTTGGTAATGGTTAAAGTTGTTAAATTAATCATCAAAACTAGTGCTGGGCAAAAATGTTTACAATACTGTCTGTGCTGGGCGGCATTCAGGACTGCCGGGCGCAGCCGCCCGCCACTGCCCTGCGTGAGCACATCCCCTGCTATTAGGGATTGATATTATTTCAAAATATTCTAGTTTCTTACCCTGAGCTTGGAATAGATGCTGTTTACTCAAAGAGGCAGAAACTTTGGTTGAAAAATGGATTGAGAGTTTCTGGATAGATACTCCTCGCAGGTTACGGGAGCCACATCTACAATTTCCTCTCTCTAACGTTTAACCTTCTTTTCTCATTTATTTCTTCGATAATTTGTTTAAGTTTCCTTTGTCGGTCTCTGTTTGATCATCATTTTTGTCTTTATTGAGCAGATCCGTGCCAAGGAAGCCCGGAATCTCCAGGCAGCCATGATGAGAAGCGAAGTAGATGAAGAGAGAATCGGGATGCTGGAGAGGTTGCCAGAGTTATGTCTGATTGTCAGAGGGTAAGAAAATGTTGTTTTCTATGTAATGTGTTTTGAATGTTTTTTTTCTAATATTCCAAGAGTACTAAATACCATACTGGACAATCAAACATTGCGTTGATGTTCCACATAGATCCAACTAGCTTCTTGACTGTAAAATCCCTGAGTTAATAATAAAATAGTTTATAATAATAAACAAGTTCAGTTTGCATTTGATGATGTACAAATAATACTTTCTGCAATTTCCTCCACAAACTTACGATCCTGAATATGAGCTTTGATAATGTACTGTGTACGTACTTTATAGGGGTACAAATTATTCCCACCCCCCTTTCCCCCCAAAAAAACAAACAACCCAAAGGCACAGGTAGCTAATTTTGGTTTTAATGGTTTACAACATGAAAAGCTTTCACTCTTCTTCTATGTGCCAAGGAGGTTATTCCCAAGGTAATCTGCTATGGCATTTTTACTGTATATGCCAAAGGTTGGAGGTTTGATATCCGTTTGGAAAATGACATTGACTAACAAACTACTAATAACATTTAAATTGTGCTCACGTATGCTTCCATGGTCTGATCTGTGATGCCGTAGATACAACCAATGCCGTAGATACAACCAATTGATTTGAGTTAAATGAATCTGGAATGGTTTCACGTTAAAGAAATGCCTTGTTTTTCATTGGTACTCTAGATTATTTCTAGCTGAGAAGAAAGCTGCCCTGACTGTGGATGTGGTTATTCAGAAGGTGGGGGACAGCTGCAAGACTACTCTTTCTCAAGGTGAGTGACCACCGTTGTTAGAGCTGCCTGTTTTGGTTGGACGTGATATTTGTAGTATCACGCACGGCTGTTTACAGGATGCTCAAGTACCTCCAAGATGGGTCTGCTACTTCTTGTGTCCGTCAGGACTTGAACCAGAAACGGTGAAAGTAGACATAAACATCAGAGCTTCGCAAATGAACATGAATATTACAATTTGGAAGATTGACCATCCTGGACTCAATGGTCAATGATTCACTTGTGGGGAAGATTTGAAGGGTTCTAAGTAAATGGATCTCTTGATAGATCGAAAATTATGGCTAATAATGAATGGCTCTTTCAGGACCGGCAATTTTTTTTCCAGTCTCGAATGGTTACAGCTGTTAAAGGAGTTGTCCCATTGGATTCTAGCAGACGGCACCCGGTTCGTCATTGAAAATATTGAGAACAGTTAAAAAATGGAGAATGACTGCATTGTCTTTTCAAACAATGAGTGGATTAAAGCTGAATTTCCTGAATACCAAAAACAAATAAAGTAAAACAATAATTCCAAATTTCTTCCTTGAAGAAGGAAAGCCTGGACTAAATGTACGATCTGGCCAATCAAGGAGGTTGCAATTAAGACCCTGCACATGTGCAGTTGAGTTAGTGGAATCCCTCAATTAGGTGTTTAGTGATATTAAGACCCTACTCATGTGCTGTTGAGGTCGTGGAATCACTTAACTTGGTGTTTAGTGATTTCGTTGAGGGAAATTTTTAATGTGGGGAATCATTTCACACTTTTCAACTGGTTGTTTACTTTGAAAAAGTCAGAATCTAGGACACAATTTCATGACACGGTGACAAAATTTGACAGACAAAAATTGTCATTCACAAGACAAAAAGACAGCTGTTTATAATGTGAACTTTTTCTACTTTGTCATGTCCCTAAACACAGCATCTAAGACAAAAGATTTATGTCTAGGGTATGCTATGTCTAGAATTAGCATTTCAAAGTAATATGCAAGTGGTCACCTTTGTTACAAATATAACACTGTTGTTCAGTAAGTTTTGTATTAAATGATCAAAATTTCATAAACCTCAACTTTGCTATGCAAAGCTGTAAACACTCAAGTATTTGTTGGTTTTTATCTTTCAGCTTTCTATTCTTTCTATCATCTTTCAGAATTCACTATTTAGCTTCAGATGAAATGGAAAAAAAATAAAAAATATGTATGAATGTTTAAAAATTTTGAGGAAGCACTTTATAATTTTTTGTTTCTTTAGCTTTATTTTTCCTATCAAGTTTCCAAGTTTTCAATTTCAATCTCTTTTAATTTTCAGGTCAACTTGAGAAACACCTGGAACTCATGAAAGAAATCTTGCCTGATTGGATGACGTCGATTAAAATTAGAAAAGAGACCTACCTGAAAATAAACAAGAAGAAAGAACTGAAAGAGTTGACAAACCAAATCACAAAAGTTTTAAAAGAGGAAAAGAGGAAGTGATAGCTGTCTCACTTTGTTCCTGATGTGTCGACATTGACCTGTTTATTTGTCATTGGCCATTGTTGTTGCTGATTGGTAGTAAGGAGTGAAGGTTTCACAGGGCCTGTTATTACCATGTTAGGGTAGGATGACAGTCAATGCCTCATTAAAAAAACTTCGGAAAAAATATTGTGTGAATGTTACAGGCATAACTGACATTCTAAAGCACTTGTTATGCTATGTAAAATAAAGTTTGTGAGTAGAAGAGATATAAATGCTATTAAAATACAGTGTCAGGTTAATGCACTGCTGTAGCCCAGTGTCTCACAGCGACCTGTGGTTGTCAGTTTCTTGAAAGACAAACGAAAGTTACTGTTTGACAAAGACTTCAAAAGAACAAAAGAAAGCAAAAATAAAGAACATCAAAAGAACGCAAAGCAAGAGGACATCAAAAGAGCACAACACAAGTTGTAGAACATTCACTGAGACTGGCTAGAGGCAGGTAATTCTTGTGAGAATTGAAAAAACAAACATTGTGTGGGTGTTTGTTGCGGTCTGTGCTAGACAATTGTTGAATGCTGCTTCAAGGAAGTCTACCCTCTTCTTTTTTTAACAACATTTCCTGCGTTTTTCAACATTTCCTGCGTATTTTATAGCTTTTTGTGTAGTTTTTGAATTCTGCTGTATCCAACTTTTATTGCCATCTGAAGTGTTTGGTAAGGTTTATCAATCGACTGATTTTGGTCATGGAGTAAAATATTGTTGGGAGATGCCATGTAAACACTCAACTTGGAGTAATTTCAAAAAATTAACTCCAGGATAATTTAGGCAAATTATGTAAAGGAAAGTTTATTGATCAATTTATGAAAATCAAACACAAAAGAGGGGCTTTCAAATGGTGAATTGCATTATGGCTCTAGGAAATTTGATAATTACCAACAGCTGTGTCATAATTTGGCAAATCTGTGGTCCCAATGTGTCTTGTAACAACTGTACTGGAAACACTCCAGTCTTATATCACACAGGTCACCTTGTAATTCCATCTTGTTCAAAGAATTAGTTTGTAAAATTATCTGCCGTAGTGGTGATTCTGTCAGATTTTTTTTTTCTGACTTTTTTTTTGGCGGTGGTTGGGGGGGGGGGGGGAAGGGGAGGATAGTAATATGTTTTCCATCTACTTGCAAGGTCACCTTGAGAAGTCTTACCAAGTTATTTTTATGTAATTCTGTGGAATTTATATAGCTCGTACCACTTCCTTCCATGAAATACTCGTGACCCATTTTGAATTTAGACAGTAAGGCAGAGTACAAAGCTTATTCACTCACAGAGAGAGTATCACTGCTGACAACTGTCTAGCCATTTTCTACTTTTTCACTTTTTTGGAATCTTGTTGACATCTTGGTTGGGTTCATTTTAAGCCGGTACAAAGTGCATGCATCAGAACAATCACCAACATATTGGTACCGTTATTTATCTTTAGCGGCGGCCGATAAGAAACTTGCCCATTGACCACCAGATTAAATTAGCTCAAGCCAGTCCATTCCTGTGACACGTAGGATCTGCAAATATGTAAACAAACAAGTATATAGATTAAGATAATATTCTTAAAACGATTGTGTAAGTGATTACAGGTGTTTAAAGTTGAATTGGCTTAAGTCTGTAATATATACCTATATATATATATATATATATGTGTATATATATACTTATATATATGTGTATATATATACTTATATATATGTGTATATATATATATAATCTATATGAAGATGTCCAAGTTTTCCTTATTAAATGGGAACAGTTACTTACATAACAGCTATATGGGGATACTTGTACCTTAAGCTTTAAAAGAAATTGACTTTTTGCAGCATTTTGTGGTTGGTTTTTCAGTCGGCAAAGATTAAAATATGAAGCGATTGCCAGAGGAGGCCAAACAAAATACTTGCTCAAGATGTTTTGTTCAGGCTGATTTATACTTTCAATTTTAAAGATGAATTCAAATGTACACTAGTATTTTTTGATAGTCAATAATTTTTGTGGAATATGCTGTTGAATGGAAAACTCTTTTATAAAGGATGTTTTTGATAGAAATTACTTGTTTTGGAGGATATTTTCTCAATAAAAGATTCTTGATGGTGACATGTCTACATCAAGGTTCCTCGAATATCACACACTGTTCAAGATGATTTCATTGGAGATGTTCCTAGGGTAAACAAGCCTATAGCTGTTGGAAATAGTTTCAATCTTCATATAAAAATAAAGTTTTCTTACAAGCTTACATTATAACCCCCCTCCCCACCCTTGGCACACACAATTTGATATGCCTATACTTTCATTGCCTTTTGACCAAATTGCCATAAGCATGTGAAATTTTCTGCTTATATTTTTCTTAATAAGGCTGGACATATACCATTCATGTTTTAAAGTTTGATGTTTTATAAACATTTTTGCTTGATTTTTTAACTTTAATGTTGATAACTATAAATGAATAAATATATTGTAATTTTAATTAATATTTTATTGTATTTTTCCCCTTTGTGCTCCCCCCCCCCACACCCACACCTCATCACTACTGTTTGAATAAGTTATGGAGGTTTGACACTGATATTGTTACAGTGGACTCAGGAAGCCCTTTCCCAGCCTAAAGCTGACAGGAAACAAGAAATTCTTTAGCAAGCTACCATTTTTGGTTCAAGAAAGGGAAAACTTTGGAGTCACTCTCTTAGCGGCCTTCCAAAATTGCGAGAAGGACCATGGATAGCAAAGTCGGCAATGACTATAACGCGGATTGCAAAGTCGGTAATTACTATGACTGTTAGATTCGTCCAACATGGCAACATGCAGAAACGTTGTACTCAAAGCCGAAGCCAGAGTGAATTAAGCAGGTCACACATCTGGAGTCTATTCATGCTAATTTCTTCAATACCGCCCTTATTACCTTGCCGTGGGGTGGAGGGGGGGGGGACAATTCATTCTGTAATTTTGAATCATATTATGCCAAACTTTTCAATTGTCCACTCAGACTGTCAGTCGGTTGTGTTTGTTTTATTCTTTTTATAACTCGTCTTTGCTAAATTAAATATTTATATTGTGGTCACGCCACTTGTCAACTGTCCATCCTCGCCGTTTTATTTTGGGAATATAGCAAACAAACCCGTACTTCAAACCGACATTAACCTGAAGACGAGATTCGATTCAAGTTCAGAAGAGAGATAGCTTATGATAAACTTCAAGAGGATAGTCAAAGACACTTCTTCCGAACAGACAACTTTTTTTCGTAAAAAATGTGGAAAGGTAATTTCAAACCTTTCAAATTCATCGACGTTTACTCCAACATTATGCCCGTACAAATGTGGGTGGGATGGGGGTTGGGTGGGAGGGGGCTTTCTTATAGGTCAACGCCACAATATGTTTATATCTTCTTCAATTAAATTATTGAGGTGAGAGTGGATAAATATATCATTACGGTCTCTCTGTTGCTCGACCTCTGGTTCATATTTCTTTTTGAATCTTTATGTCACAAATAATGGTGCCGGGAGAATTAAGAACACACTTATCAGTTATCGCGGTTGCGTTCTTGACCATGTATCGATATAGCGATAAAATCTGCAGAACAGTCGTACCTCTTGGGGAACTTTGGACTTCGTATTGTCTGAAATATAGCGATTACTGACTTTGACTTTCAGACAGGGTCTTCGAACATTATTCGTTTCTTTACAGCTTCACCCTGAAGAACACTAGAGAATCCTGTATCAACGAACTAGAAGGGTAATTTTGTTTAATGTTCATAAACGTTTAATGATTATAATTTAACTGTTTATATATATATATATATATATATATATATATATATATATATATATATATATATATATATATATATATATATATATATATATATATATATATATATACATACATACTCCTCCGTGTGGGAGAATGGTGATCACTACACTATAATAACTATAACATTATCTGGTAACGTTATTAACGGGTAAAATATCACCGGATTTTATTCCTAATGTGTGCATGTACAATGTTATTATAAATCTTATTATTTTCAGGTTTGCCCATATAGTTAACAATGCCGGGAGTAGAGCGATTTCGAGGTCGCGTGGCCATACTGACTGGTGCAACACAAGGGTACGTGTCAGCTAATAATAATGAAAATGCGATGAAAGCTATATGGATGCATCCATTATTTGCCTACAAATCTTACTACGCCGTTTTTTTCTTTGTCTTTGTGGTTCAAGTTTCAGGGCTTGTGTTGCCGTTTCGTTTATTTTTCATTGCTTTCTGTTCTTTTTCTCTTGCTTCGTTTGAAGGCGATAGGGGGGGGGGGGGGAGGGTCAGTCGTGTATTTTCTTTTCATTTGCTATTTCGTCTTCCTTCTCCTTTTGTGTTCTTCTTCTGAGAAAAGGGTATACTGTTATGCTTAAGTTTCACGAAAATCCCGATACACATTTATATATATATATTTTTGTTCTTACTTCAGTATCGGTCTATCATCCGCTCGTAGACTGGGTGTAGAGGGGTGCAAAGTCGTGGTTAGTAGTCGAAGTCAAGAGAATGTAGACACTGCCGTCAAAGAACTAAAAAACGAAGGAATTGAAGTGTCGGGAATCGTGTGTGATCAAGGTCAAAAGGAGGATAGAAGTAAACTCATTAAACACGTAAGTATGCACGGACGGTTCTGAGGACTTGACAATATATGTAGGTTAGGGGCCAGCCTCGGGCCCTGGGGGATACAGCCTCGGGCCCTGGGGATACAGCCTCGGGCCCTGGGGATACAGCCTCGGGCCCTGGGGATACAGCCTTGGGCCCTGGGGAAACAGCCTCGGGCCCTTGGATTACAACATCGGGCCCTGGATGCCAGGGGAAAAATTGGGGGCCCGGGAGAATTTGGACGAGGGTCGTGAAAATGATAGGATATAGAATATTGCATTGTCGTTTTGGTATATATTCTAAGCAAAGAAAATATGAAGACTTTCAAGAAGAGGACACGTGATGATATTGTACCTATAAGAGGTCCGATCAGGCCCTCGACAGCCCTGACCGCTCATCACCTGAGACTTTTAAGTGTATAGCATCATCTAAAATCATATACCTCCTTTTGAACGTTTTGTCAACTTCTTTTACGGTCACCGTGAATGGGTTGCTTGAGCACGCCTGCTACAATTTCGAAAACGACGCAAAAAGAGGCGAGATAATAAGAAATCTCATGAATTTGGTTGAGTTGATCCCTGAAATCATGCAGGCGATAATGAGCTGATAGAATTACCACAGGCGTAGGAGCCTAATTTGATTTTTTTTGGGGGGGGGGGGGGCTGTAACGACTTTCCCGAAAAATATAACCAAAATTTGTTCGCGCTGTCAACTTGTTAATGTGCATATCATATTGGCATTCATCGGTTATTACATCACATGCCAATAACATACAATCATTTTCCGTGTTACTACCCTTCCATATTGGTTAGAATTACAATAATAATGATAATAATAATATAAGTTTAACCATTGAAAAACACATTGCAAATTATTCTTCTTTCAGTAGGTGCCCGAAAAATTTTCAGCATATTGCCCAAATTTTCACATCAAAAATTTGTTGGGTGGGGGGAGGCTGCAGCCCCGAGCCCCCTGCCTCCTACGCCTATCAGAATTACTGATATGAACGCTGTATATTAATACAAAAATGTTTCAATGTCATATCAGTAGGATTCGGTGTGATATTGCAGTTGTTTGTATAACTTGCTGGGTGGGGATATGGTTTAAGGTAGTACTCTCGGTGTCCGTCTGAATTAAATTATAATGAGTTGGAAAATCCAGAACAGTGATAACAACTTGTAGCCTCCACCGAGATTCAGAGAACTTTCTGTTGTTGTATATACTATTCTTAAAGTTCATCTACATTATCCCATCCATGTTATTGTATTTCGTCCTTTTAGTACTAAGTTTCTGGGGTTTTCCTCACTAGTCTGATAGGCCAACCAGTCAGCCTCAGATACACTCGAACAAGGTTATTAAAGTTATAGGTCACAACAAATATTGATATGTACTTAAGAGAAAGTCTCGTCTCATTTTTTCCCATGTAGATCTATATGTACTAGGATTAAACTAGTATAACTTTGGTATATACACATTTGTTGACAGGCAATTGACACGTATGGAGGTTTTGATTGTCTCTTCATTAGCGCTGGGGCCAACAATCATAACGGGAACCTACTTACAGTAAGAAAGAAAAATAATAATATTGATGCTGTTTTATGTTATTATCTCATTGTGATATTACACTACCTCATTCGAAGATTCTACTCAATCAAAGTTTTATTTACTTTTTACTTTTCATTTTCGATTGCAAAGAATTTTTATTAAATTACGACAATTTTTCATTTCAGAATGATACTGTGTGTGTGCGTGTGTATGTATGTGTGTTTTCTGCTGTGTTTTCTTCTTGTTTGTGTAATCGTCTCCAGGTACTGATCAATGATTTTAAAGGAACGGGCGAGGCCTAGGGTAGTGAAGCGGGCTCCCATGGCGGGGATCTGTGGGTCCTCACCAGAAGAAAAAAAGTCAGAAACGTGAAATGGTGAATTCAGCGGCATATTAAGGTATAATTCGGTCTATAATGGACAGATAAACAGTGTAATAAACATGTACCGATGGGTTAAGTTATATCGAAGTTTTGGCTTTCATATAGATGATTTTTAAATTGATTTTAATTTCATTTGGTTTTAATTATTATTTGTTCACTTGACAGGCAACTGAGAAACAATTTGATCACGTGAGTATCAAATACATATATTATCATTGACAAACCTATGATTTATGAATATCCTGCAAAGCGATCGACGGATTATGTAAGATGAATATCGCAGCGTCGCTACGTCGCTACGTCGGACCAATTCCATGAAGTTGGCGAACATGCATTCCAATTAACCACCTTTCCTGCCCCCCCCCCTCCCCTCCTTCCTCTCCTAACAGAGAAACGGCCGTTTTTATCAAAATCGCTTTTTACATTGAAATGTTGACTTTCGTGAAATATCCATTGCATAACGTGTCGAAAGTATATAGTGATCATTCTAGTGTGTGGCATACAGCTAAATGCAGAGGATCCAACTGTATAATCCAGCATAATCCCGTGGAATGCATCCCTTGTGGTGTAGGGGGTGGGGAGTGGGAAGAAACATACTCATGTGGGGCCCCTCTGCCCTTCCTTCCCCACCCGGTCTTATGTATTTGTATATAGTATCCAATTATTGAACGTCATGTGTGCATGATACAGTAGGATATACAATTAGAGCCTATACCTTTAAATTTCCGCAGATTTTTCACATGAATGTGAAATCGAATTTCCAATTAATCCAAGAGTGTGTTCCAGTACTTGCCGAAAGAGGGTAAGTTGATACCTCGAACTGGGGGAGGGGGAAGGGCCAAGGGCGATATATAATTTAATAAGGAATTATGGCTTCTATAGAATACCACACTACGAACTGTCACGTTCAAACGGCTATGGGCAGAGGCGGCAGAAGAGGTTAGGGGGTGGGGTGGGGTGGGGGCAAAAAATATCACGATTGGGGAACACGTGCTTTGATTTGTTGGGGTGGGCGAGGGAGCCGCTGCGTTTGAATCACATCAGCTTCCCGATAAAATGAATCCTCTACGCTTTACGTAGAGAATGGTATTGTTTGTCTATATGCAGTTATTCATGACATCAGACCTATTTCCTTTGTGTCCACTTTTGTTACAAAATTAACAGAATAAAAGTATAAGTTGCAGTTGATGCAATTTATGTATGGAAAGTCACACTTTAGGCCTATCCACTAAAGTGTCTATACATTAACATTCAACAAACCTACACAGATGCAAAACTCAGGCTAACCTGTTCAAGTTACCATTGTATCCAGAAGAGAACTGTAGCTTCTGGTCACAACACAACATAATTATATATATTATATATATAATTAAACCAAATCAAATACTGTGTAAAGATAGGCAGCTGGCCTCCGACGACTACAATTGCACTGTTTACCTAGAAACTGATGATCTCGTTTATTCTGTTTGTAGAGGTGGTTCCATCCTCACCAATGCCACTGCAGGCACTTATGACCCATTGCAATCAGTCACTAAGGTGAGAGAGACTCTTATTTCTATTGAAATTCTGACAATGTTTTTGTTGTTGAGTCTGTTTATGAAAGGTTTCAAGTTTTCATTCTGATCCGGGGGTTTGGGAGGGGGAGGGGAAGGGGAAGAGAAGACACTGTCTTTAGCTCTATACTTATAATATAACACTAAGACATTCATATATTCTTTACAAAGTTATAATCTAGAAAAAAGTGGAAATACATCTGCATTCTAATAAATCCTAAATTTCTTCTGTTATATTAACGCCCTTGTCTCATCGTCACTGTCATCGTCATCGTCGTCATGTTCCTCATTGTCATTAGAATCGTGTCTATATATATATATATATATATATATATATATGTATATATATATATATATATATATATATGTATATATATATATATATATATATATATATATATATATATATATACATATATATATATATGTATATATATATATATATATATATATATATATATATATATATATATATATATATATATATATATATATATATATAGGCTAATATTCACCTGATATCATCTCGTACCTCTGTTTAATTTCTTGTTTAGAATCTGCTACTTTATTCTCTGAGCAAATTGTGTTTGATGTCGATGTCCCAGCAAATGGCGCCAACTTGTTTTAATCGTAAAATCAGGCTCAACTGTGTCGTACCTGGACCTATTAAGACACCATTTTTAATGGGGGTAAGTATTCCTGTCACAATTACCTTGTCTATATCACGGACATGTCGTCGTGCATCTAATGCTGGTTGTGTCGATTAATTATCCATTCTATTCTATTCTATTCCACTTCACGACCGGTTTCGTCCTTTTGAGAGGCCCTAATTATCATTTATACAAGCCAGTTTATACGCACTCACACACCAGTAGAATCACTGTGGTCGAGTGGTATAGGACTTCGGTCTGTGACCCAAAGGTTCGGGGTTCGATTCCTACCTTCGCCTGGTCAGTCTCAAAAGGACGAAACCGGTCGGGAAGTGGAAGTTTTCTGGTGTGTTGATCTTTATTAATTATATATATATTTAAACGAGGAAAAGCAAGATAATTGTGTGAATCGTGAATATGATTATAACATATATTACATATATATATATCAATTGATAATTCTAATATGTACACACATGTTCCACAAGCTATTGGTTTCTAGGAAATGTATGTGGTCTATCTTGCTATTCTTGCTCTATTTATAGCTAACTCTTTCTTACAGCTAAATCTACCACATCATTGTGTATTGTCCCATTCGGTCGCAACATTCCTCCCATCCCCGCCCCAATTTTCCACAAATGTAAGATTTATTGGAAATAAGAACTCATGGATTTTATGTAATTCTCGTTGTAGGGGCTAACTGATGTCCAGATGAAATCGTACGAAAAACTTGCGGGGATGAGCTTCACTGACGATCTGACAGGACGGTGAGTTGCAGGGGATCATGTCCTGTCATATCATATCATGTCATATCATATCATATCATATCATATCATATCATATCATGTCATATCATATCATGTCATGTCCTGTCATATCATTCCATACCATGCCATACCATGCCATACCATACCATACCATGCCATGCCATACCATACCATACCATACCATACCATACCATACCATACCATACCATACCATACCATACGATATCATATCATATCATGTCATGTCATGCCATGCCATGCCATGCCATGCCATGCCATGCCATGCCATGCCATGCCATGCCATGCCATACCATACCATACCATGCCATGCCATGCCATGCCATGCCATGCCATGCCATACCATACCATACCATACGATATCATATCATATCATGTCATGCCATGCCATGCCATGCCATGCCATGCCATATCACATCACATCACATCATACTATAAGACAGAAATGGGAAAAGCTTATATCGATCCGTGATAAACACATCGCACTGAAACTTTTCAAACTTATATTACTGTTTGTGCTGGTTCTTCAAATTTCTTTTCCAGCAAGACGGATGTTTAATTAGATTGTCACATATCAGGCCTGGCTTGGAAAATGCTTTTAAGTGTGACAGTATAATATACATATAATTAAATTTAAAAAAATATGTCATCCAAGATAGAGCATGAGTGTGTAAGCCAAACAACTTGATCTATACGCTCAACCGCTGTCCCCTTACATCAAGACTATATGAACCAGGCGATCATGACCGTGTTACGTCAAGTGAGTAGAATAACACACCATGTGAGTAGAATAACAAACCATGTGAGTCAAAGTCAAACATTAGCGACTAATAAATTATGAATTTCTATCATATCTGGAAAAGCAATACTTAATGAACTAATTAACTGCTAAACGGAAAGACAAAAGGTTGATTCAAGGTATGCTGTAAAATGGATTCTCATCAGTTCTTTTAAAAAGCTTGTTTATATTAAAAAAATATTTTCATCTGTTTTAATTCTGTAACATAGATTTGGGGAACCAGAGGAGGTCGCGTCCATAGTTGCTTTCCTGTTATCTGACGATGCTTCTTATATTAATGGCCAGTGTATTGTTGCTGCTGGGGGACTTCCCTTTACCACCTTCATGTGACGTCATCTTTCGTTGCACAAGTCAGTCTATATGGCTGCTGAAATGTATTGGGCGAGATAACAACTTGAAAGTAGCCAAACTGATATACCGAGGACTTCAGTTTCGTTATCTACATGTTTCTACTTCCACGATATATTGTACACTATATATAACTCTTCCCATGGACGTCGGTATCTCACTGTGACGGCGTTTTGTACCAAGCGGTGGACCCACCCGGGCCGGTTTCGATCCAATAATCTGGCAGTCCACGTCTTCCCTGTGCTAAAGCAGTGATAACTTCAGGGATGTACTGGGCGGCACTGGGCGGCCCCGCCCAGCACTAAGAATTACAGCCCAACACTGTCTTAAAAATCGTGAATCCCACCCAGCACTATTTTCATCTAAAATCCCGACATTCCTAAAATATGTTCAACATAAATTGGGCCTAGCCTATGCCAAACTCATACAGACTATAATAATGCATCAGTTACGCAAGCGAGAAACATTACTTACGGCTCTCAATCGGTCCCTTGTAAAATCTCTTTGAAACAAACTAATAACTTTTACCAGGTACGTAATATATTTCACTAAAAAAATTGTTAGCAAATCTAGTACTTGTGTATGTGCTTAAAAAGCTACACAAGTGCCAGCATTTGGCATCTGAGCACCTTCAAAAATCCCACAGGACGGCGATCAGTATATACCCGGCACTCCAGAAATCCTTAATTCCTGTGACACGTTGGCTTTCATGACGCATTCAAGTTCTCGTAAGAACAACATGACCACAGAGGCGTCGGGGCGCCACCAGGCCACCTTTTTGCACTCTCCATATATCCCATATTAAAGTTTCCGGCCACCCTAACCTTTTTCGAGCCCTCAGCCCCCTATTGTCACAATCTCTCTCTTGCCAGGCCTGATGGTATATATATATATATATATATATATATATATATATATATATATATATATATATATATATATATATATATATATATATATATATATATATATAGATATAGATATAGATACTGATTTCGCCACAGTCTACATGGTCCCTTCTCAGTGGCCTAATAACTGACAATATACATGGACACGTTTTACGTTACTTTGCACCACCCCATTTGCACCAAAATTCTTTAACTGAAAGTTATTTAATTGTTGTAATAAATAACCATGGGGCTTACATCTCTTCCGCCCGCAGAGTTATGCAGTTAGTGACTTGCTTTACACTGACAAACTACCCTACGCAAAATGCAGCAGCAGCTGTATGAGTTACAAGATGTTGAAATATTCTCAGTGGGTTGTTTATGGAGGGGGGAGGGGGGGGGCGGGATAGGGTCTGGGATTACCCATGAGAAAACATCACTCAAAAACAAATGATGCATGATATGTAATAAATTACTCAACATCCAAATATAGATGATTGGTCTGATGTCGGTTTTTACATTTTCATGTCATTAAATATTGCATTCAGTGATATATGGTATTTAACGTCTTGTTATTACTTATGCAAAGAATTTCAGCACATTTCGAAATTTGTTATACAGCTGACAGAGGTGAAATATATAAATATATATGAGCTAATTGATTCTTCTGCCGTTGTTTACTTTATGTATCCTTTTGTTTTCATTCCTTTCTTACTTCTTAAATTATTTGCGAGATTGTACTGGCTTTTACGTTGACAGTGTTTCAATAATTCTCACCGTAAACAAATATTACTTACAGAATTGACATAGAAGAAAACAGATCTATAGTCTATTGCCTACACTGTTAATTAAGAAATATCCGGAAATTAACGGTGAAATTTGAAGTAGTATTATTGTGGCACCCTAATTGTGCTATTTTTACATTTTTTTGGGTGGTTAAAATAACAGGAATTTTAATGATATTTACCCTGTGCACTACTCCTTAGCATTCACTCTTCTTGGTGGACGTAAAAGTACCATAAAACCGTAAATGAATATGCAGCGCCTTGGTTGTAGAATAACTGTTGAATACAGTTTTAGTTGTCTAATGGTGCTTTTATAAAGACACCATATTAAATGGTGGGTACATGTGGTGACATGACAGCGATTATTTAAGGCCGTGGCTATTCTTATGACTAGTCGTAACAATTATTTATAAAGTATTCTTACGACATAAGGCGAATTCAAGCGCAGTAAAGTAAATAAGGCAACTGCGCATGTAGTAGGGGTAATCCTAAACCTAACTTTAACCCTAAACCCCAATCCTAACCCTAACACTAACCCTAACCGGAAATTATTGTTACTCCTGGTCGTAAAAAATAGTACTCCTGTCATAAAAATAACAACTGCGCATGCGTAGTCGGAAATTATTCTTACAAACAGTCGTAAGAATAGCCACTTTGATTATTTAACCTCTGTGTGAATGAATTACACTTTGTTACCTGTTTGTATCATTTACATATATACATCAGGACACTGTTTCATATTGAAAGTTTTACTCAAATTTATTTGAGTTTCATTCTCGTTGGATGATTTTGGTGCTTAATTATGCATGTTTGTGTCTCATTGATCATGCAAGTGGTCATCTTAGTAATGCACGTTGTTTTTTTTTTATCGAGGGCGCTTGTCCCAAAATCAAAACAAAAAAAATCGCCCTGTACAGCAGTATAACTCTGGAACTGATGGCGCACTTTTGATTTGATTGATACATCTCTGTTTTGGACACCAGATAGTTTGTACGCAAAGTGCTCTGACAAAGTAGTCTAGAAAGATGTTGTCTTTCATAGTGTTTATATATTAACACCGTGGGCTGTGCGAACAGGGGGGGGGGGTCTTTTCCACCACTCTAATCGTCGTTCGGGGATAATGATTCAGTTGGGGATTGTTTACATTCAATTGGGGAATAATTTGGACCATTGCCACGGGTGTGCTCCCCTTTTTCAATTTCACACAAACGAGCAAGGGTAATTATTAGCACAACCTTGCTTTTAGAGCTAATTATAGATCTAATGTATGCTCTAAGCTTGTTCTTTTTCATTGGGACCACCTTCATGGCAGTCGCTTTTAACGGCCGCAGCGCTACACCGGGCCCTCCTTCATAAAACCATTCATTCGCCTCTGGCTCTGCCATAAAAGTTCCATCCCTCAATTTATAAGTCAAGGGAACTTTGGAATTTTGCCCTTTCCAGTCCCAGTTCTGTTCCTAGAGCGTATTCAAGTATACGACCCAGATACCAATGGGTGGGGAGGGGGAAGGGACATGATGACTGACGATTGAACTGACTCCAGTCCCACCCCTTCCCAATCTTAAACCTGTTCGGAATCTCTGAAGTGTCAAACCCGGATGACTGTAAGTTGCACCGATGAAATTGTTCTAACTTTCCCCGGTTGTGAAAGAGGTAATTCCACAACTTACCTGAACCGGAGAACTTGAGAATTTTTTGATGAGCGAGCGCCATCTACCGGTAGGAACAAGCTTGTTAACTTGCCTGGCTTGTTCGTTCCAGTTTCATCAACGTTTTGCAAATTTTAGGCCCAAAACCCAAGATATTACAGGATCGAAGAATACAACCCACCAGACCAGGCCTGCAGTCAAAATAATCCTTTGAGATATTTTTGCTTATCTGAGGGGCTTAGATGCCAAATGATGCAATCTTTTACATCTTTTTATCCCGGCTACATTTGTATTCCATTTTTTTCTGTTTCTTTTTTAAAACACTAGTCATTTTCTAAATTCAAATGGAATGTTATTGATTGATCACAAACTGTCAAATTGTAAGTGACAATAGGGAAATTAATTTTTTTAAATAAAACAATTATAGTTTATTGTAGGTCTTAAAACTGGTCAAATTGGGCGGTAGTTTTGGTTGTTTATTGGTTTAATGGGATAGGAGTTTTGTCCGTGTATACAACCGTACGTTTTTTAACTTAGCTAGAACTAGGGTATCAGGCGCGTATCCAGGATTTTCTAACCCGGGGGGCGCGAATTACTATCTAAGCGGAGCGCCACCATCGGTTGGCGCGCAGCGTACAAGAAAATTTCTGGTTTTGATACCCCCTAGATCACCGGAAATGGCACTTCTCGGGCTTGAAAATGACCAAGCAGATGTACACTTTTGCCTGAGAAGCAATTATTTCCCAATAGTTTTTTCCCCATCCATAACCTTTTTAAAGATTTTCACCAGTTACACATCATGTTCGACCTCATCGCATGTCCTGTGGATCATTGCTTTCGTAGGTGATTCTAAGTCGCGGCCAACAATACCCGACAGCCCCACTTTTTAAGGTTTTCATCCCATTATTCGATCCGAATTTGAAAATTTACATTTCTCGTGAATAAATTCACTCCAAAACATACCCATAATGTTGCAAAAAATGTCATCTATGGACAACCAATATAGAAAAACCTAATTCAACCCTAACAGACCGGTCAAAATTACACCAGAAGTGGGAAGTATGATGAAGAATGTTGGTCAGGTAATTTTCGAAAATAATTTATTGGTGTACAAATATTAAACCTTGTTATAATGGCTAATATAAACTTGGTTGAAGGAAATGAAAAAATAGCAGATATTTCCGAAAACGAACACAACACACATAGGCGAAGGGTGCGGGGGGGGGGGGGGGCTACTGAAAGAAAAATAAATTGCAATGATGTGGCTAAAGGAAATGAATCTCCTTGATAATTAAAATAAAGTTCTATAAGCTTGGCCGACTTATTCGCCATTACTAATGTAAAAGAGAATTTGACATAATTTGACCTTCATGCTTTTACTACATCTACATAATACATTTCGTTGTTTACGTTAGCATCCCGCGGTTCCTGCGCAATTTCCACGGACCGTACGGTACACGATGGCATGCGATAATAACCGATGCTTGCTTATATGATATTGACCTTAACATGTTGAACGCGCGCGGAGCGCGCGAAAAATGTAGGTTAAATTTTTCGGGCAAGTCGTTACAGCCCCCGAAAATCAAATTTGGTTCCTATGACTACATACATCGACAGTTTTGAGGCAGTTCAACCTGGAACCGCCATTTTCATTCTCACTGATATGATGTCATATCTGCTGTTTGTTTTACATGTTCGAACAGGCGGCGCGTAGCGAATAATTTGCCAAGGGACGGGCGAACCCTGTAGGCAAACTATCTAAGCGTAGCGCCACCACGAATTGGCGCGAAGCGTACAAGAAAATTTTTGCCGAAAATGCCTCCCAGATCGCTGGAAATGACACTTTCCATGCCTTCTGAGTTGCATCTAAGCATTTTCTATTTTGAAATTACTAGCGATATCAAAAAAAAATATATACTCGGGTGGGGGGGGGGCGTTCGCCCCTTCCCGAAATGCGTCATGTTCCCCAACGACTCGGTCGAGTTCGAGACCAGCCACAGTTGGTTTCATAGCACAATTGTTAAGGCGTCCATACTTACACACGCGTTATGATAGACCATATATAGTATGTATATATATATAGATACGTTAGTGAGAGAGGAAAAATGGAAACGTCAAAAATGGAGTTAGTGTAGGGTGAGGCGCACGACCCTTCCGAAATCCTCGATCCGTCACTGGCTACCCGGCCATGTGTATATAATAGGGATCAGCGCTGTAATTATGGCACTGTTCCCCTTTCTCTTCCCTTGGCGATTTTTTTCTTTAACTCCCTCCTTTTCTCCCTTTTTCTCTCTTTCTTCTTTTTCTTTTCCCTTCCTTCCTCTCCTCCTCCTCTTTTTCCCCCTCTTTTTTTCCTTTTTCTTCTCTTTTTTTTCTCTCCTCTTTTTCTTACCCGGGGGGCGCGCGCCCCCAACGCCCCCCCCCTGGATACGCACCTGGGTATGTCCCCCCCCACTCCCCGTGGGTACGTGCCTGCACCACTCCACCCCTCAGGAACAATTTTCCGAACATCCGCAAGCCGAAACTGTAGATAAATTTAACCACGTCTGAAAAATCGGAAAGAGTGAAACGTGGGCACGTTGAAATATGCTATCACAAACAACCCTCCCCTCCTTTATCTAATCCATCTGCCCAGCAGACGACAGCAGACGACAAGTTTAAATAGCGACGAACATCCACGGTCGGCGGTCGGCAAGGAAAATGTATTTTGTTTTGATGTGTCAAGTTCATATTAATCTGGCTTAATCTTTCAACCGTTTACGGAGTTTTAAATCAAAGTATGTCCCTGTTATGAACGTCATATTTGAATTTCTACAGAAACAGAATGTTTTATTGCATATGTGTTTTCTTTTCTCTCCTCTCATGCTACTGTAGCCTGTAGGTCTAACGTTAGGTTAGTAAAGAAGTTATATTTAGTATTGTAAGTTTAGGTTATCAGAAAAACCCTATTTAACCTGTATTAATTATATGTAGGACTAGCCTTTATGGCTGTAGGCTACTTCTCCTAAGATAAGCAAAACGTAATTTAGGGGGTACACCTAAGTTAGGTGTAAGTAAGGTTAGGAAGTGAAATGCAAATCATGACAATTTTGGTAAATTTTGTTTTAGTATTCCCCATTTGAAATCCTTTCCCATGTGACGCTCACGTAAAGAACACAGGCAGCAGTCAGACTATATCAAGTAGGCCTATACTCTATTCCATGAATTTTACGAAAGTTACTAACCTCATATTTCATAAGTCATAGGAGTAGTGGAACAATATGCATACCGAGCAATAATCCTAACGTGTATTAGCCCTACACAAATTTTGATGCCAACCTCAAGTCAGTTCTTTCACTGAACATAATATCCACATAGGCTAGGCCTATTATAAAAGTATAAACTTGATGAAAGGTCAAAATCTCCAGAAAATTGAAACCTTTTAAATTGTTCTTGCTGTAACAGTGCTGTCATGATTGAGGACTATTCAAGGTAGGTTGAGGAGTGATCGACCGTTAATTGTAGCTATCAATTTCCTTGAAACAGATTTGATGAGATAAGAGAAAGTATCTTTCAGAAAATTTGTTGAAATTTGCAAATGGACAAGAAGTTGGCAAATTTAGAGTTATTTTAGATTTGCTTGAGTAAATCATTCCAAATCATGTCAGTTTAGGGGACTTATACACTATATTAAATTGCAGTGTGTATAAGTCTACTCCACAGGTTTTACATACACCAGAGCTATGAGTCATTGATCTTCATAGCTGATAACATGGGGGCGATCCTGGGGGGGGAAGGGGGGATATGGCCTCCCCATGAAAAGGGTGGAGGGGATGTAATACACCATATCCCCCCACCAAATGCCAGGGATAAGAATATTTTCATGCCTACATTTATGCATCATCGTGAATGTACAGCTCTTTTTTAAGCTTCATTTCTCGCCTACCATAAACGCAGTGCGATCTTATCAAATAAACCGTCTTTATCTTAATCACAGTATTGATATAGTACATATATGCACCCTCATAGTATTCATATAGGCCCTATAGTACATAGGCCTACACACGTACATGTTCCCTCGAACAGCTGAGAATCTCATGTTACCAGGGTAATGCTTAATACATGTTTCACCTGGATGCCCTAGCAATCGGTACCTAGGAATGTAACTACAGTATGTGTAATTGTGTATTGCATGTGCATAGGCCTATAATAGCCTGCATTAGGCCATTTTCTTCATGGAATAATATAAAAGAGCTCTCGAACATTCTAACGTAGCGCCTGAAACAAGATTGACAGGGGCAATTAACACCCAAAATAACACCCGAAATAAAAAAAACAGTATTTTGGATCCTGATTATGAGATATTTCGGACATGATATCCCTATTTTAAAGTTGGGTATACTGTATGTCGCTTACAAACCTTGGGAAGTGCCGTTTCCGGCCATCTAGAGGGTTTGTAAATCCCCAAATTTTCTTGTACGCTTCGCGCCAACCTATGGTGGCGCTATAAGCTTAGATAGTCAACAAGGTCATATCCCCCCCACTCGGAAGTACGGATCACCACCCATGGCTGATAACACTCATTTTGGATGATTTAAGTGTACAAATTTGTGCAACAAGAAATTTTACCACTTTGTTGTACATATAGACGCAACTTGAAGAGAACCCTGATTTATAACAGCTACTACTTAAATAGTTGTCAGTTTGATCAATGCAACATGCAACCTAGATTATTGTTCCTAGAGAATTGTACTGGTCATGCTTACAATAAGTGTCTCTTTTGAAGCTAAAAAAGTAAATTTACAGTAGCATTATATACTATTAAAGGTAGTCAGTATAGGCCACAAAAATATATCACCCTATAATTGCTAAAAAGTTTTCAAAATATACTTTCCTGGAGGTCTTTACTCTCCAAATTGTTCTCAGACATTTTTTAAGGAACACACAAATGACTGAATGTCACAGTGAGGAAATTTCCTCCAAGGGTGTAATAAACACAGTTTAAGAACTTTGACCAAAGGTGACCATATTTGAATATCTAGCATATTTGGGGCCAATACAGCATACCTTTAAGATGCTCCCGGTAGCACCTTACAAGTTACTAAGTCTGTCTGAACCATACAGAGGCCTCTATTCCAGTGGTGAAACCTGCCAGTATATCTAGCAAATCTCAAAATGCCTCCTTCACAATCAATACTTATGTTTGTCACATTGCCAGCTATTTATTGCACTTCCTTTACCGTAGATTAATAAAAAAAAATGCCTACCACGCAGAGACCTTGTGTGTGTATTTTGGCTCTGTCCCAAAACTCAGGCCATTTTGAGATGAATTACGGCAGAAGTACATTGTGCAATATACTGCCAGTTGATGCCTATATTCCAAGGGTCTCCGTACTGTACAACTTAAATTACATATTTGAAAAGGCAATTTAACCATCCACAAATGACCTCTTCAGTCAGTGTGTTAATTCAAACTTCTTTGACTGTCATATAAGTGCTGAGCTTTTGAACACAATGTCATCAGATACTATGATCCTTGATGATTTTCCATTCAGATCCCTGATTTAGTTGGGCAGGTACAGGAAATTTCAGTGATTCATGTATGACCACAAGCCCCAAGGTCAATCATAACTACAGAAGTAGCTGGACTGCATGTCTTGCCTAGGCCATAGAAGGTCCACTTCACTACTGAGTCCTTGTAATGTACACTTACTGTATGTCCACACAAGGAACTAAACCAGATAACTTTCTGGCAGTCTAATATTAATTGCCTATGTTGCAAATAACTCAAATCATATATCAACCAATATGTGGGTGTATATTAACAACAGGTCATATGTCAATAGAATACAAAAGTACACATTTATATCAAGCAACCTATTGATTTAAAGGCTGTGTTCTTTTTGTGTGTATAGTTCAGTTAATAGGCTAAATTTACTGCTATTTTGTTTTCTGATTTTTATCTTTTAATGTTTTTTTTTCATAATCTTATCATATTCTTATCTTTCTTTATATAGTCAAACCACTTCCTATAACCACCACAACAACTATACACTAAGTCAATGCCATTCATTAGTTGTTATTGCTTATGATTTACTACAAAACAGATCAAGCCTAACAAACAGGTAAATCTCAGTTCCATTCTTCTATTCAGTTTAAACGTGTTTCCTATTATTACTAAGTAAGAAAAGTGAATAGCGAATATAGATTAAAAATTGTGAATTACATTCCGCTACCAACTTTCCATCGATAAATTAACCTAACAGGACAGAGTTTTAGGCTAAAGACATTCCTAGAATATTTCTAATACTAACAGATTAAAGGTCATGATTGCTGCTCCCAAATATGCTAAAAACAAGTCAAATACTGTAATGGTCAGACATGGCCAAATTTCAGGAACAATTTACAGCCATTCTTAAAATATGGTTTCACTCCCTGAGGATGTGATCATACACTAATTTATTCATCCCAATTCATCTGATAGCAATAAAGAGGCACTCAGAGCCCAGGAAAATAATTTTGAAAGTTTTTTCAGCAATTTTTTAGCAAAATACTGATGACCTTTAAATGTAATGCTCAAAATTGGTAATTTCCAGTGTTCACTTTCTTGATCCCACCATGCAGGAGGTTAGGCTTAAAAATGTTAGCATAGAGTGCAATGTATTAGAGAGTTTGGTTACAGGCTTATCAGTTATTGAGATATGATCATTTGAAAGTTAAAGTGTGAGCTGTATCTATATTTTTTCTGTGTGTGTGTTTGTGTGCATGTGGGTATGCTTGTGTGTGGTTTAACTTACCAACAAAGTGTCCACAGTTATTTTCCAAAATGGTGTAATCCAGTTTAGAGTAAGTTTCATATGTAGAGGAAGATGACATTTACACAAATGAGAGTAAAGTCAGTAAACACAATGACTTTGTCAGGAACTAGTGTAAATTGGTCTTTGGTTTCATCGTGACTTTGGAATCATCTGGCATATATAATTGGGACAAATTTTCTCCAGTAATAATAAGTTCTTTCTTTCCGTATTTTTCTTTTGGTTTGCAATTTACCTGGATCTTAAAGTTTATCTTCTGTGTTGACTTTGTTTCACTTCTTTTCATTGACAAGCACTTTTTCTTGTATTTTTAAATAACCCATTATCAATTATTGTTTTTATAAGGAGAACACTAAACCTCAATTCAACTTCCTTGATTGCAAAGGAAAACAACTTTTCATGAGAAAATCATGTTCCACTCCAGTATTTTGAAATCTTGCACGCATATATGAGGTACTGTACACATGTTGTTGCATTATATTCTAGAGGCTCATTTCCCACTTCAAAAACTTTTTTTGTATCTTGATTTGCTAATTGGAACTTTGTCTATCTCTGATATGTATGGTATAAAATGGAAACCTATGACATAAAATTTGATCAGAATAATAGTTTATGTCTTCAGAATAGTAGTTTATGTCTTCTAATTTATGTACTTAAATAAATATTAAACTTTATATCAATTACTGGTGAATTCTGGCAGTTGTAGGTTTTTGATTATGCCATGAAAAGTAGGAAAGGAACAATGAAGTGTTCCATTGACCCCATAAATAAACTTAGGCAGATTATTAATGGTAGTCTATGACAACCAGCATCAGCTGTAAAGGGTTACAAGGGTAGTCAAATTCAAATTGCATTGTCACCAAATAGGTAAAATAATATATTGGTATCACCCCCAAAAGCTTGAGTTCTATTCACCAACAAACTCTCCAGTTAAAGTTTGTTCTGTACTAGTCATTGTTATTTTGTTACATTTCTTCAGACAACCAAATTGCTGATAGGACAACCGAAATGTGAGGCAGTGCTTGTCCGGGGGGGGGGGGGGGGGCAACCAGAAGAAATCCTTAAAAAACTTTGCCCTGAAACTGAAGATGTTGCTTACTTTACCTTCAAAGAGGTTTTACATTTAGTACACCCTAGCATGTACTACTGGATCCTGAGATCTTCAGTGTTTGCCCTGGGCGTTTCAAATCGCAGTCAGTCAGGGAAATGAGGTGGGAGAGAAATGGGGAGTTTGATTTGGTTATTAAAATTTAACTTTAATTTTAGAAATAGATTAAATGTGTTCCAAACTCAGTCAAGTAACTGGTTTTTGAGATAGAAAAGGGTCAGAATGAGAGGACTTAAGTTGGCATTAAGGGTACGAACTAAACTTGAATCTAAATGCATTTGTAAATATTTAACATATCATCAAATTCATCATATGTGCATGGCTTAAGGTGTGAAAATTGTTCAGCAGAGGGCATGTGGAAGGAAAAACTGTACTTGTGTAAGTCCCATTTCCCCTCCCTCCCCCTTCCTCTCCCTTTAGGCAAGTGATATTAATATAAGAGTACAGTAACATAATATTATTCGTACAGTAAGAAAGGTTTTAGATATTAATTAGGAGACGGTTTCTTCATAGAGCAGAACTTTGTTTGCTACTGGTATAGAGATGCTACATATTAATAAATACATGCATTTCAATTTCCAAAGTTGATGGGTGGACATCAACTCCACTTATAGAACCTGTTTACACTAGATCCAAATGGAATCCATGAGGCATTTGGATGCTCACATGCCCTGATGATCATGTTAGCTGCTGATTTACCCAAGATCCAGATGTGATCTCCATCAAAAGTGTTTTAGACTTAGTATAATCATCTTATACACTGATATAATATTTGTACATGTATGTATGCAAAAATGTAGAGTTGATCTTTGCTTCGGAGCCACCTTAAAATCGGAGGACGTTCACCTCATAAATATTTGATTCAGGGTCTTGACTTATCTCACATCTAATTTCAAGTGTGTTTTGCGGTAAGAACTGATCCAGAGAGTTCATTGTTCGCTCATGAATGTTAGATCTAGATCCAGTGTAAACAGTTTCGTTAGTTTACCACCTAGGCTAAGGAGATACTGTAGCCTACAGTAGTATTACACTCATGATATAAATAGTAGGGTCCATGCACTCTCAAAGATTGCTCATCAATAACTCACCTCTTTGGATTTCAAATTATCAATTGCCTGACAATTTTCAACAAGTTTATTTAGCAAATTGACACAAGTACCAGTGAAAGAAATACAAGCCATCCGTCCACCCACATGGTGTGAAGCACATCTTAGTCATAGCTGAACCTCAGTATAAGCCCCTCCCACTTTTTCTCTTCTAATTGTATGTTCTCTGTACTTGATTCTACCAGTCAAGCTGGGATCGTGTGAGAGCTCTATTCTCCAATTGACTGAGCACACACACACACACATATATACAAGTACTAACAGTGATCAGCCTGTGCCTCACACACAGACTTATGGTGTCATTACTGTGTATTTGTAAAGAGATACATGCACTGTTTATATGGTGGTACTGGAAATAGTCTCAAGGAGCAGTGGTGTGAAGCCAACTATAACTAATATCTTGCTTGGGATCTGAGCTGTTTGCAGTATTCATCACAGTCCTTTGGATCGAACAGTTTATTATAATATCCCACCGGCTAAATAAGATTAGCTGTGTGTGTCTGTACATGTACATTGTAGGATAGCAGACATTTAGCTCTGTGAGGATTTACTAGTTATGCCTGGTGGTGAATGGGAATCTGGCTAATATCACAACCTTCTACCAAACAGGTATGTGGACAATATTAATTGACTAAATACTGCTGGTAACGTTATTGAATTGTTAAGGAAAAAGAGAAATAACTTGCCAAAACTAAGGTTCAGTGTTAATTGTGAACTACACACACATACAGTATATAGCTAACAGTTTCAGCATGTAAAATTTTCTCCTATATATATTATTCAGCTTATATTAGCATTGACAGATGTCTGCTACTATATTATGCAACAGACAGAATTTTATTATTCACTTTAATTATGATGAAGAGTTGTAGCTAGACTTATGATCGCATTGGTTGTCATTGCATGCAGATCATTTAAAAATTCAATGTTCAGGCTTTGATGATGAATAATGTTGAGATATTTTAACTATATATGTTAGTTTTTGCCCCTCCTAAGAGTTTCATGGATCCTTAAAATCAATCCATTTACACTGACAATTACATGAAAAGTAATAATTTATGCCGATCATATATATGTTGCTCTATTTGGGTAGTTAAGGCTGGACACAAGTGTCATTTGTATCTTGTAGTTTAATCTTGCATGTACGTCAGAGCCATCCTACATTGAAGCGATATTTTATGTTTAAAATAAGCGATATTTTATGTCTAAATAATTCTGAACTTATATAATTTTTTTCTAACTTTGCATAAATTGAGCAAACTTCATGTCCTGTATTGATGTGTTCATTTCCAAGCCTTTGATATGTCTCAGTTTGTTGCTTCTGGTGTGATTTTGATTTGAATTAAAGATCATCAATATTACCTTCAAATCTGCTAGAAAGTCAGTGAAATGGTCACCCATGCTCAAATTTCAACAAGCATCTTGGCCACTCTAAAAGTAGTTTTCCACACTGAGAAATTTAACCATACTGTATAAACATCCCTTCATGGCTGGAAGTAATATATTGAGAAACAGAACCCCCAGAATCATACTTTTGAAAACTTCTAGTGCTCAGTTTTTAGTGTGCTAAAATTTGGAGCCAATACTGATGACCTTCAAGGAACAGATAAGTTCTTTTAGCTCCATAATGTTCTAAAATGTGGTCCCGGATAAGTCAACATTGTGGTAAAATTTGACCGAAATGCAGATTAAGTTAGTCTTGTCCCTGGAAGCTAGTGAACCCAAACAGATCAAGTACAGGTAGCCTGTTATGATGCAACTTATCAATTGATTTATCAAGACTACAGTAGTAAAGTCTGATCAAGGCTCGTGCCTTTCAAAACTTAGGTCAAGGATAGTTCTGTCCTAGAGCCTTATATCATTGTGAACTCTCAGTCCTGCCCTTTTCAGATATTTTTCTTATTGTAGAAAGTTGTTCCATATTTGAAGATCAATATCGAAGGGCCTCCCCCCCACCCCCTATAGGTTTTCTTTGTCATTATTAGTCTCTTTGAACATTACTGAGAAATGCCCTGATGTCCAGTAGCCATTTGTAGTGTTTGAATAAAGACATGTTCATAATAGATCATCCGGAAATTAGTCAATTTTAACAGTTGTATGCTAAATCACAGAATCATAGTCTTTGTGTCTTTGGACACTTTATCTTGCAGTGCAATGTGGCATATTACATACTGGTACTGAATTATAGGGAAACTCAGTTTTAAAGGCTTCATCTTCAATACTAGGGTTATGGTGTACAAAAGCTGATATAGACTTCTTTGCACCTGACATTGACCTTGACATTGACATATGAAGTTTGAATGTTTAACATACTTACTTTCAACTTCCTGCCTTCAGGTCTTAGTAAAATGTTAGCAAAAGTATTTGAAAGGGTTTCTTCAGTAACACACTGTTTCTTACTCATTTGAGTTTCTTTCAATTTTAGTGGAAGAAACCTGTTTCTTCCGTCCGGCAAAAAACCATGGTTCTTTCTCTGGTTTCTCCCGCCTTGTAAGATACTTGTAAACCCTAAATTTGATTTTTCAGCTACAGTAACTTGTCGGTATCACTTTCACATAGCCTGGTATGTCACTGAACTTTTGTCCAATAACAACTCCCCCACACTGCAGTGATATAAGGTAATGTAGAGAGAGCTCAGTTTACATATATACGCATATATAGTATGCATTAAGTGAGAGTGTAGCAGTAGATATTGTCATTTCTTCGTCATTCAGTACCAGATAAAAGATCTTTATCTTCATCAGCATAGAAACATACCTATACGCTACTTCCAGTTATTCTCTCGGTGTTACTTAAAAGTGTCATAACTTGATATTCTTTCTTTTGTTTTCTTCTGGTTGTTGTCGTTAGGTTCAAAGTGCCATCGTTATCAGCTGTGACGTCAGATCTGTTGCCCGGCACTGTGATTCCAGGAAGCTGTTTGGGGTTTGCAAAGGAAGTTTGACTGTTGCTGGTGACTGACGATTGTTCAAAGAAAACTTTTAACGTTAGACTTCCAGATGATCTAAACAGTCTGTCGCCGACCAGTGTAGCCATAACACATCATTTTATCGCAACTGGAATAATAATTGTAACCAGTAACGTTTTGGCCTGGAATACTCTTAACTTTGGAAATATTTCCTTTAATGGTTGAAGTGTAGTGAACAATCTGAAGACCTAAAAGAATGGTAAGTTTAAGATATAAGTGTCTGCACATTGAAACTCGAGACTTAAAAGAGTAAGCCAACAGGGTGGTGTGATCATTAACCATTGATTATATAGTGAACAGGAAGATGTGATATATATACTGTACATAGTATGTTGTATACTCCAGTATAGTACATGTAAAGCACTCACTCAAGTGTGTCGTGGAGTTTGAAATGGGAAAACAAAAATATGTGGGGGTGCCATCAATATTTTTGATAGAGACTGCAAAACTATGAAAGGTTTGTTAAAAATATTGTTTTCCTTAACTTTCTTGAATCCTTAAAAAGAAAATGATGGAAGGCAGTAATGGGGGGAGGCAGGGAGGTACATGTGGATGTGGGGGGAGGGGGGTTGCTGCATGTAAAAATTCTATTTACTTAACTTGCACAATCAATTTCTTTGTATCTATGGCTCAGCAATGTAATGGTTTACATATGAATGTCTGAAAATGAATCACATTAAATAACCCTACAGCAGTGAGTGTAAGAATAGGATAGACTAGGTCATACATAGTTTGTACCAACTAAAGTAATCCAACTGTCAGTGTTAAGGGTCCCGAAACAGGCAGCTTCTCCGGCATCTCAGATGGAGTTTGCACCGTTTCCGACCAAGAGGAAAAGTGGCAACTTCTGCGCCTCGAACTAGGTAGAGCCATGGGGTGCCTTGGATCCAGCAGCACTCCGGTTCCAAACCAGTGAGCCGCTTTGGCCAATCTACCTCTGGATACGGTTTATTTAGGTCAACTGTGAACTTGTGACTTCTGATATAATTATTTCACAGTAAGAAATGTACAGGTACCAATTCATTCCACAATCGTATGTCTTGACTCTTGAGCTCTTCGATTGGTGGTCCATGTAAAGAAAAATATGGGAATAACTCACTTTCTTTCCTGCATATTTCCTGAAATACGACTAGACACTTCTTCTTTAGTTACAGGTTATAGCTATTGTACCACTAAATTGCTGGTAGTTTGTATTAAACTGGGCATTGACAAGTGTATATTGACATCATTGGGACAAGTTGATGCGGTTTTGATGCTGTACAAAGTGTGACTGGTCATGAGATTCTCTGTGTATACTGTAGTATTAGTCATATATTACAAATTACTTTCAGTGCTTAACTAGTGTCAGCTTGAAATTAAATGCAATGTTTGATGAACCAAAGATGCACAGCAGGTCATTCCATCCAAAGATACTCGTTTGGGAGAATTAGATTAAAGTAATGGTCTGATCAGCAGTCAGCTAGCCTAACTGTCATTAATATCAAAATTGTGCAATAAGTACATGTACATGAAATGAACAGTGCAAGTGAAGCTAAAAGACATGAATGGGATTAAGTAGTTAACATGCCCATTGAGTGTATATTACAGACAGTTGTTTGTGCCATCTATTTATACTCTGAATTTTTAGATCTCAATTGTCAAAATTTGCTAAAATTGCTATAAAAAGAAAGAAAACCAATTAAAAGTGCTGTCCTCCATGTTCTTCAAATCATTCCCTATGTTAACGCAGGCTTTTCTATCACGGTTAATGCTTCCTGAAGGACTTGAGTGTCCATTAATGTACGTGAGTTTGTTTCTCATATTTTATGGTAATACTGCTGACCATTGACAATTGTATACTCAACACAAACGCTCTTTGAAGCAGCCATTATTCTGTTGATATTTTTTAATATATTTACCATTGTTTTCTTGCTCTGCTATAGTGTACAGTCACAACAACATATCTCCCTGAACTTCAGAGCTGTTTACATCACGCACACACACACACATTTTCCAAGGTGCTTTCTCTTTCAAGGATCTACAGTAGTAATACAGTAAATTTTCAACTCATTTGAACTCTCTAATACCTCTCATGGATCAAGTTGACTCATGTGGTGTTGAAGGGTGATTACACATACCAATAGGGTGGGGACCTTCACCCACTAAAGGCCAAATGTGGTGGTTTGTTATCCTGCCTCTGTCATGGTAATCCCAATGAAACCAATACTGAAACTCAAAATTATAGTACCCTTACACAGCTGTTACAGCAATATGCTCAGTAGTAAGTGGAGGTCTGTAAAGGAATGCTGCTGTGTTAAAAAGCTGATAAAAATACCAAATATGTAATGTCCTCTTTTACTACCTGGCAACTCTCCCATGGAGTTATAGCATTTAAGTAGTTGTTTGTTAGTTGTTGATATATTTGCTCTCTAAGGGGCAGTATAATTTAAATTTGTTCATTCTGTTTTTATCAAAATGAAAAGTGTCTGAGCACTGAGCATAAAAATTATGTTCATTTTCTCAAAGTTTGCTTGGGAAAGGAAGAATTATTTACGACAAAAAAGATAGTCAAATTTTGTTTACAAACTGCAAGTCATTATAGTCCATGAATATTTATAGAAGTACATACATGAGCTGTCATCTGCAGAAGCAAGTCAAGTTAAGCACTGTATTACAGTACTATAGATTTTGTCTTCCTTGAAGGATCTTTATGTCCACTATACTTTTGACTGGACATCATGAATGGTTCTATTGTTATACTTCATAGCAACAAGCTAACAAGGGCAGAGGCTTAACCTCACTGTGGGCAGTCAAAGATCCTTTAATGTAATTTCATTTATCTGATTCATATGGAAATGTGAAGATTTATGCGATTTGCTTTCAGCGGGTCTCCCGAAACTGTAACCTTACTGCTTAGTGTGTTGCTCATTTGTACTGAGGTCAGGTTATACACAGTATATAAGCCAAGGTCGTTGTATCGCATTGTGAAGAAAGCAAAACAGTTTGCCAGATAACGACACTTACATTACATGTATTTGGTACTATTCAGAAGTCACAAATAGGGATACGCTACAAACAGTACTAGAGGTGCTAAAGTCTATACCTAGCAGAGTACAGTACATCTGTATCAGGGCCCAGTAGCCCACTTACAGTGTTTTTGGTTATCCAAAACACAAGGGCCTACCTGTAGATAGTAGATACGCCTCTTTACGTTTCTTTACAAATATCTAGAGTAGATGTATGTATTGTCTGATTTGTATTGTGGAAGTTCCGGAAGAGCACTTACTGTAGTACTGTTATTAACTGGTCGTCCGGTATTTTTGGATGTTTTGGACCATGGGATATTAAACAGTAAATATTAGCCTTACGTACACGTGTCTGATGTAGTACAGGGTATGCCATATACCATCTCACAGTGACTCAAGCATGCACTGTACATAATAACAGTATGTAATCTTCGGGCCGCTTCACAGGATTTAGAATTCTCCCAAGTAACTCTTTGTAAGCCCTCAAGTTCCTTCCCTACTGTAAACAGTTACAGTTACATTTCATGCTATGGTCTCCTTCAGTACTTTACACAGTATATAGTAACATTGATTAAATCTAATAAGAGACTAACAATGCTTTGCTAAATCCCTTACACAATAGGAATCTCATCTCTTCTATAATACCGTGGTGTTAGCTTACCACAGCCACAAAAGGAACAAGGTATATCATTGTGGCAGGATTATCTGGGTTTGTTCTGTATTGGTAGAACAGTTTCTTGATTGTTATAACTGTTTGGTAAATGGAGGAAGATGTTTACAAGATTAATCTGCATGAAATGATTTGTGTAGGTTACAGGCTGCCATCATTAAATGGCTCTATGTTGATTGGCCTGTTCACATGATTTACCGATGATTGAAGGAAGTTATAAAGAAGAGGAAGAAACAGTTCTGTAAAGAACACTTGTAAACACTAGCTGGCCACATATAGAAACTTGAGCAAGGTTTCATAGAATTTGAAGAGGAAAGAAACATATTCCTATCATAATTAATTTCAATAAAAATTAATTATAATAGGAATATGCTTCTTTTCTCTTCAAATTCTGTGAAACCTTGCTCAAGTCTTTCGTCAGGAAAGACTTTAAAGGGCAGATTGTGTTTTTTTCTTTCCTATTATAAGTAATTTCTATTGAAATTAATTATAATAGGAATATGTTTCTTTCCTCTTCAAATTCTGTGAAACCTTGCTCAAGTCTTCTGTCAGGAAAGACTTTAAAGGGCAGATTGTATTTTTTTCTTTCTTATTTCTTTTTTTCCAAAATTATGGAGAACAAGTTAGTGAAAAAAGAAGAAAGCAATGGGCATGCTACACTTATGTATGACATGTTACTGAATACATGTTTATCACGTTATATGTTGATAACTTCAGACTAACCACAGAACATTATGACATTTAACTCTAATTAGAATTTCAACCAGAAACATAGCATGATATAATTATGTATCAGGGAAACGTTTTAAACGTTGTCCGGTCATGCGAGATAACTAAATTTCTGGTTTGAACAGACGGTTGTTATGAGCCTAATCAGCTAGTTGATTAACATAAAATTCAGATTTCATTGTAACTGAATATCCCCCAAAAAGGTATGATAATAAATTGTTATCACCCATCCATCACTTTAAAGGTATGCTGTATCAGCCTCATATTCAAATATGGTCACCTTTGGTCAAACTGTTAAACTCTTTTTATTGGGACATTCAGTCATCTTGTGTGTTCCTTAAAAATGACTGAGAACGATTTGGCAAGTGAAAGATTTCAAGGAAAGTACTTTTTGAAAACGTCTAGCAGTTATAGCATGCTATAATTTGAAGCCTATAATGACTACCTTTAACACCTTAGAAATGAGATACTACATACAGTATTCTAGTTTGAAGTGTTATTAATTTTGCTGTTGTAGTGTACGTAAGTTATTCCACAACATCTGATATGATCATACAGTTATTTTTTCATTGTCTTTTTTTTTTCTTCTTTCTTCATGGTTGATTTCCCCAGATACCATGATTAATCCTGTTGTGTGTTTGAGTAAGAGGAAGTACATGCCATTGTAGAAACAATGAGGCTCACTAGTAGACAAAAGCCTCCCTTCATAAAAATCAAGTAGGGATTATGCTCAGGTATCTAGGATAAGGCACAGTGTTTGACCTGTAAATACCATGGTTTGCAAAATCCTGTTGTGTGTTTGAGTAAGAGGAAGTACATGCCATTGTAGAAACAATGAGGCAAAAAACCATATGAGTTGTTGAAAGTTGTTTTCAAATAGTGCTTCAGAATTATTGTGTGAGTGGGATGGAAATACGTAAGCATAACAACCAAGTATAGTTACCTCATTAAGTCTCTGATACTGATGACAGTCCCAGTAAATTCACAATCTTGTCATTGTTAGGTCTCTGTGAACCATTATTCCAGCTCTAGAGAAGTTTTGTAGAGTTTGTAACCTGTCTTTTGATGAGGAGCATATAGTGAGTGCCTTGTAGAGTTTGTAACCTGTCTTTGATTGGGACCATATTGTGAGTGCCTCAAGGCCCAAGATCAGACGTAGCATACTTTACATGATGGACCTTTATGGTACATTTCATTCAAGTAAACTGCTTTTCACCTTTGAACCTCACAAAATTGTTTCAGAGTCAATCGTTATATTGTCGCCTCAAAATCTGCTAGACCGTCAAGTAATGGCCATTAAGTACTCAAACCATTGACAAGCGTTTCACTTCGGCCCCCAGAGTACAGTCTTTTACTAAGACATTTAAATTAGATCTATAAATTAACACTGCTGAGATGTATATTGCTCAATATGTAGGAATAACTTGGAGGGACAGAACCTTTGAAACAGAAAAGTACTTTTGAAAACTAAGCAGCAGTTTTGAGTATCGTAAAATACGGGGCACGTAATAACGACCACCTTAAATCTTTCTCAGGTTTAAGAAGATAAGAAGGGCAGAAGCCCGTTGCTCAAGAGTATTGCAAGTTAAGTACACAGCTATTAATATCGTGGCATTTGCTCTGTTTTTATCGCTCACATTAACCTTGTTGATGGTACTGTTAATGGCTTAAGCACCTCGTATATACTGTATTATCGCCCATATATCCTACTGTTTAGGGAGTCGTCGGGTTGTGAAAGTGTGAAACTGTATCCTCTCCACATCCTGCAACCAAGAAAAAAAGGATATCCTCTATGAGTTGTCTTTTGTTTTCTAAAACATAAACATGTACCAGTTGATGGGTTCTTCATTGTTATATCAGTTTATTGAACTTCCATTGGGAAATTATTTCAGAAGTTCCGGTTTCTTTGGTGTCGTCACTTTCAGTCACGGTTGGCGGTTTAACTACCTAGCCGAGCAGGAAGCTCCCAAGACACAACAATGCAATTTTGTAAGGTTTGCGTGTGGGGGTTAAGCTGGAAGTTTGTTAACGTATCATGTCAGAACCATCAAAACCTGCACATATACAGGCACAAAGTAGTTAAAAGATAATCCTCATTTAGCCAAAAATTTGAAGTTAATAATCCATGTTTCCATACTGCAGGCTTAGATGTAAATTCCATTGTTTGTACTCATCAGAATGGATGCAGTGCTAAAGCCAACCATTAAGATGATGCCATTTTGCACTCCCATTGACCCTCCCCCTTCCCCCCTCTCTTATGTCTCTAGATTAGCATACAAAGCAGTAATCACCAAAGGGGACACCTCCCGGGATCTCCCAGGACTTCCCGGGCCACAGTCCGGGATCACAATATTACTTTTTCACTGTCTCTCTTCAGTATTCACCCTTACTGCATGTTATGATTTTTCATTCTCCTCCAGACCCAGGCAGAAATATATATACCGTTGATGCCAATGTTGCATCTTCAGCCTGTCTGATCTGGAGCTTCAACATCACATATCAAACATACAACCATACCTGTCTCGTTAAAGTGGATGAAAAAAAAAAAAGTATAGAAAGTTAAGGAAGTAGTTTTTGTTAAAGGGGTTTTTAATCACAAGTTTTACCCCAGGAAGTATTTCCAGTTGTTTGGCAGGAGAAGATTACAGACAGTTTTTACTGGAGTTTCTTATAAATGAGGGAAAGACCTTCAGGCTTAATTGATCTGTTTAAACCGCCTGGAAAAGTGTTTATCATACCTTGAATTTATTTTAATCATCTTTATGGTAATGTAGTACAAGGGTTTTTTCAATAATTAACATCTTGGGGGAGAGTCAAGTATTTATTTAATCTTAGTAAGAGGATTAAAATGAAACAGCCAATTTCATTAACAGGATCAGCATGTCGATTCACCGTGTGGCATGTGCTTACTATTCTAATCGTGCCGTGCATTAATAAACTAACACAAAAACAAGAGAGTTAAATTGACTTTAAACTGGAGACAAGGATAAAGCCCTCTAGCGCAATCTTTATCCTTCATTTTATTCTGTCACAGTTGACAAAAGCATTAGCTTCATTTGTTTTAAAGATTTGTTACCAGGAGTTTGTCCTTTCTTTTAAGCCAAAATAAACATTAAGAGACAATGTCTTTGAAGCCTTTGTGCAGATGTTCTTGAAATTGCTTGAATTCTTCGGAACATCGGACCCATCATACCATTCCCCAAATACTTGTAAACATAGAAAGATGGCTTTGTCTGTTTACTCGAGCTGGAAGTTTTGTATGCGAAGTTCTGCTAACCATCTTAAGTACAAAGGCAATGGTTAAACAAATGTCACTTCTTTTCAAAGACAGTTGTCATAACAATGCCATACTTGAAAAGATTGACATTGCCTGCTGTCTTTTTTAAATCCATACTTAAGTATTAATAGTCTCTCTCTCTTCTCTTGTAAGAATCAGATGCATTATGGGTAAAGAAGTGGTGTCGTTGTCACGGAAAGAATGAGGAAATCTGAAATACAATATGTGTGATACCTATATATATGCTACAGTACTTTACTTGTTTACTATATGAACAATACAATTTCATGTAATGATATGATTCAAGTTGAATTCATGCACAATGTGTTTATATTATCTTTGAATGTTAAAGCAAAGATAATTTGCCTAGAGCCTTGAGGGACTAAATATAAAATATAGTCTACTACTTAAGCTGAGCAAAATCATAAAATACTGTATTGCAGGAATGATATTAGACATCAAGTTCAAAGGTTTGACTTTTGAAAATGATGAAAATACGATGTTGTGTAAACTTTTGTGGACTTAAAAATGAGAAAATGCAAGAATATTGAAATCAGATATAAAGGGTTGTTAAATGAAATTTAGAAACATTTCATCAAAGTTTGTGGGACGAAAAAATATATGGAAGTCTTTCTAGAGAGATGCAACTACTGTACATGGTTGCAACCACACAGATCTCTAAGTCAATTGTCAAGGTTGTGTTGGAATAGGTATTATTGCAGTAGTGAGGTTCTAAGCTCATCACTCGTAAATATCCTAACCCGGTAAGTTTTTGGAGTAAATAATGTTAAAACTGCAGCACTTTGCTATGAATTGACCTTATACTTTCATGCTACTATGTAGTAACAGCAACACTGGACAATCAAAAGGGAAAGATAAGGTAGTAAACATAATCTGCAACTGAAAAGAGTCCACGAATTTTAAAAATTAAACATTTACAAATGAAAAAAGACAATTTATACTAGTGGGACACAAAGTTTCCTATAAATTTTGCTATGGAAATGGTGTGAGTCACTCACTAATTAGAAGGTAATTAAATGGACATTGTAAATTGTGGATCTTAGTTCTCACTAGCAATTTCCTGAAGTACAACAACACACATTTATGAGTTGCTGCATAGGCTCTTGAGATGAGTCCAATATAATATGTGCTGATGTATGATTGTTAACTGACTTACCAAGTGTTTAGGTTCTAATTGTCAACTGTCTTGGTGGTGTACAGTATTGTGATAATGCCCATGAACATCATTCTGTTGTTGTCTAATACACAGATGTTTTGATAGCGTGTAGAAAGCGTCATGCACTGTAGCTTGACAGATGGATTAAGTTCTTCTGAATTGCATTCTAGACTCATGTCTTACAAAAAGTGGAGGGAAACATACTCAGTGCTTCCTACAGTATTCTGTTTATTTTTTTAACTGTCAGTTTGGAATTCAACTACCTCTGCTCCAAGTTTAAGAAAAATGCCAAGCACTTAATGAAATAATAAACATTAACATCGTCCCAAATACTGAAATAAATTTGCAGAACAATGAACATAGTAATTGTTACAGATCTGTATTAACCAATCTTATTCTTCAAAACTGGGACTGAGCCAATGTCAAGAGCTCTAATACACTTGGTGTCCTTTGCTATCCATGACCAGTCTTGTATAAACTGACTACTCTCGTTAATATATAATCCCCCACATTGCTATTGTATATACTGTTTATTGTTCCATTGCCTTCATTAATACTATGATCTTTAGTTTCCAACTTAATTGGTGACCTTCATCCTGAACTTCTTTTGTAAAGGAAAACTACTAAGGTATATAACTTATGGGGAGTATCACAGGCACCACAAAATAGATTTGCTGAACCTTAAATTCATTTTGGAAAAACATTTTCTCTAAAAATACACACCAATAATATATGACCCCGCAGCAATGCTTAAAAGAAATGTTTTCTATATGACTGACTGCATGGCTATGAGACAGAGAGCTGCCATAAGCCTTACTCATATTCGATTAGTGTGTAGTGGCATCATCCACCATATGTTGGATAAACTGATTCATTCATTTAATAACACAGCTGTAGATAGCTAACATGCCAGTGAGATGTTAAAACAGTTGTTTCTTGGATTCATATCGGTTGACCTTGAGGATGAACTCTCAACGTAACCTCTGTACCGATGAGTTAAACACTACTCAACACCAGTAAACTGTGAATGTAGCACACTGGTCATACTGAGGTTCCATTAAATTGATTCTGTGAATCTTTCTCCTGGGTGAGTCACGTTCATCAGCATCAAGTTGATGTCAGCGCCACAGCGTGCAAGTTTTCCCTCCGGCGTATTTTCAAGTCGGGTCTCTAATTGCTTGTTTGATGGTGGGATAAAAGATTGTCAAAGCCAGGCTCAAGGACTATTCTCTTCATGTGACTGTTCCTTAAGTAGATGGCCCAGGGCATGGTACTGTTTGGTGTCTGATATCACCGGCGGGTAATGGTGATTAGCAGGTGTTACTCTCGACCTTTCAGGGCATTGCTCAGATTTTCATTCCCGGTCCCTGTCGTCTGTAAATGGAAGGCATTTGCAGGTAAGCAAGTTACCCCCTTTAAGCACCAGGGCAACAGTTTACTGAGCATTTAATGAGGTATTGATACTACTACCATACTGTAGATGCCTCAGGTATAGCCTACAACCAAACATAACTGATGAATGTTGTTGTACTATATAGTTATCAACCTACTCAGCTACATGTTGATTTTGTTTGGTCACTCATGATAACAATCCTCCACTTTGCTAGCTTTACATATGTCCCCTCTCTCATACCACAATGTAATTCTCATATTCGGTTAAAGTAGAAACATCGTTCTGCTCACTGGGGTGGGTCCACAGGTGGGTTAGAGCTTGGATCAGCTATCAGGTATTAGAGTTCTTCATTTGTCATGAAGATTACACTGGAATCAAGTTTATAATGTTGCAATACCGTTCTGTCTAACATTTTCTCCTCTCTCTGTTCCTATCACTTTCACAAACAGAATGTTCTTGCTAAGGCGTTATACGACAACTCGGCTGAAGCTCCAGATGAGCTGGAGTTCCGTAAAGGAGATGTTATCACGGTGATCGAACAAAATACAGGGGGCTTGGAAGGATGGTGGCTTTGCTCTTTGAATGGACGCCAGGGCATTGCACCTGGCAACCGCCTGAAAATTATGGCTGGCATGTATGACACATCATTTGTGAACAGTAAACTCAAGAAAAGTGCAGAATTTGAAGTGAGTCTTTCAAATTAATGTTCTTTTTTTATTGTTTTGTTTTCAACATTTATTATTGAATAGCTCTCTATCATTCATTAATTACCAGGGACCAATTGAGCCCTTGGCCTTTCTTCCTAAACAGTAGACCTTGCATGTAACTTGCACTTAGAAGGGAAAAGTACCTATCATCCTGCAGACACTTGTTTTCATTGATATCTTCAATGTGTACCCCTAGTAATTAAAATTTAAGGGCATGTTTTTCTTTCTGTATTAAAAAGAGATAACAGTATTTTGCTTTGCACGCAAGCAAGCAGAGGTCAATGCTGCGTAATGAAAATCAGAACATTCCATTTGTAAATTTTGTGTTAATATAATACTTGTGTGGGAGAAAAATTTGAACTGGATCAGGATTTCCAATGTTTATACTATATGTTTAGAACATCAACATGGTAAATTGGGACACACTCTGTGGCTGTAAAATGCTTTTTCCAGACCTAATTTTGCAAGAGCTTGGGCTCCAAGCTGAATAAAGCGGTGGAGTGTTTTGATCTAGTTTCAAGTGTTTGGTTATATCCTTGTCTCCTTCAGGTCCTATGATGTTTCTGTTTTTTACAACTCTCCCGCAAAAAAAAGGCCTTTCCTAGAACTGAGAGAGTGATCGTTGGAGTGGAGCACAGCCAAAGTACTTAACAGGCTGAATGGTCACTTTGAGTTCCTTCTAGAATTCAGTTACTTTTGCCAAACTAGGGCAATATTTGATAATTGAAACCTTGAATCAAGGCATTGAAATATTTTCAGCAGATTTCGATCCTAATCCTGTAGTGAATTCATTTTGTACAGTACCATGTTTACCATTTGTCGCCAGTTATACTTTGGCACCAGAATTGTTATCTATTCATGTACCATTACCCAAAGCTTTGTGTATTATATCCCTTGTTTTACATACTGTATGATACATCCCAATACTTTCCTGAAATCGGGATGAAAATTAAAATTTTGAGTCAAATTCATTGAACAATGTTCAGTAGATTTTCATTCCTAAATAATTGTGCTGCATGTTCATATATATGTCACTTACCAATTTTAGAAATTTTCATCAGTTACATTTTGGCAACAAAATTCTAATCTATCCATCTATCACTTCCCCGGCTGTTTATATTGTATCCCTTGCATGATTATGTCACATTTATTTGTTATTTATTAACTTTGTAATTTGTCGTATGAAGCCCACCATCGAATTCAATATACTCAGACCATATTGGTAGCAAATTTAGTTCAAACGTCTTGACCCATGGGACGGGTTTTACTATATTGTGACTGTATATTAACAGTGGAAAACTGGTTATAAGAGCAAATTGTCTGAAAGCAATATATAAGAATGCAGAAATTGCTTGTTCTCTCAGGAGGATTCCATCCATTGCTTGCATGCCCAAAAGTATTGGCTTATTAAGAACTATTTCTCATAGTACAGTCTCCGGTAATACTGTGCTCTGCATTTGATCGGCGACCAATTACAGAGGCAATTTTAGTCTAATTTAAATCTAATCAGATATGAAAAGGAAAAAGCAACAGACCTTGTTAGGAATTGATCAAGGAAATCATTTCCCCTCATAGAATGTTGTTTGTTGCTGCTTTAGGACTCATTCATGTGGGATACCCCTACCCACCCACCCACCGACCGACCCACCCACCAACCAACACACACATTATACTATCCCCATTATACTATCTATCTCCTCTAGCAGGTAACTCAGATGATTGGCCTGTAGCACCTCAAGGAAATTTATTTTTCAAGGAAACGTTTTTGCAAGGAAATACTTTTGGAAAGACAGTTTGCATTTTGAAAATATATGGACAATGTCAGTATTAGTAATGCCATGATCTTCCACCCTCTTTCCTTTCTCTCTCTCTCTGTCCTTTCAATGAAAGTTCCTTTACTTTCAGTCAGTCGGCTAAATAATAAACCCTACGATTTGTGGTTTTGAACTTCTTCTTTATTAATATGTTAGTCCTTTCATTTGAAACATGACTTTACGCCAAGTAATTAAGTTTTGTTGGATTCCATACACCACTGTCACTGATAAGCAAATTTGCTGGAAATTTCTTACCTCCATAGCTGGTGCATGCACACTGTACAGTACCTATAAAACAGAGATTGTAAAATGAAGGGAAGTGTTGCGACAACAAAATAAAAGAACAATAAAGGAGCTCAATAAACCACAAGAATTCTGTAGCTTTTGTAGGTAATATAAAACTGCACAATAGCTTTTAAATAAGTTTGTCAAATAATATAAAGAAAGGGAACAAAGTAAACTACTCTTTTTTTTTGTCACCCGAAAACACTGGGGATCTCTCTGACAGAAGAGTGTAAGTCCTTTCTTGGATAATTGATGTGTAATGGATCTTTAGTGGAAGCCTTTCAAGCATAAAGCTTTGTGACCTGGTCCACTCACTTGACCAATTTTGTTAAACATTTCAGTCTTGCAGAGAAACTGAAAAAGAAAAACAACAAACTTAACTGATGAATTGTCCCCCTCTTTCAAGCAGATCAACAGGACATTGTCACCTGCTGAAATATCGCAAAGAGGTTAAAAAATCCTTGGACAAAAAATCCCATCGAAATTCGGTACTGAAACTGCCGGAAGGAATTTGGGATCTATGAAAGGAAAAGTATTGTCCAGGGAAAGTGGTATTAACCGAGGGACCGCTCTAAAAGAGAATCTGGATTATGTGGGATTGAGCAAGACATGGTAGCGATACAGACTTAGACTGTTAACAAAGATTGAGGATTCATATTCTGACTTAATGTTATAATGATTGGCACATATGGATTTGTAACTGTTTTATGTATTTATGAGTAAAGAACTCAAGAGGCTACAAGCTATCTATTTCCCTTCATAACCTGTAGAGAAATCACTTCTTATGGTAGGACGGTTTATAGTCGCTTCCCATGCTTTCACAGTGTTTAAAATTGAAATTGATGACTTAAAGTTATTCAATTAAGCATGATATAATTACTTGTCAAGGAAATGTAACATTTCTAGAGAATCTCTCTTTTGTGGATAGTTGTTCTCCTCAAACCTGTGAGTGGCGTTGTAAGCTAAGGGAGGGAGTTTCATTCAAGAGGTTGAGTTACTGTATCCTTTTTCAACAGAATGCTATTGGACATAACCAAAAAAAAATTTGAGATGTAGGTTGCAGTTAGTGTGAGACATAAACAACTCACAGTTTTAATATTTGATGAATGTGCTTAAACTTAAAATTGTATACCAGATCCAAAATCCTCTCGGAGCCATGGTTGTCACTTTTCATGATTCTGTATACACATTTTTGTATACACATGTACTTGTAACCATATGGCAAGTAATGGTGCATTAGTTTAGTAAGGACTACAGAAAGTTTTATGAATTTTTAGCAGTAGGATAACATTTCAACTTTGCTTTATTTCACTTTTTGTGGTGAATTTTGTTAATTTATAGTAAGAAATGATTCACATTACGGTAGATATTTTCCAGTATCTAATATTTTTCAGGTCAAATTTTTAAATGGACGTTCCAGAAGACCAAATTTCTGTTCAGATGACCAATATCAGCTGTGGAGGTTGTCTGAAGGGTGACTAGGTGGTACATCAACTTCAGATTGCATTGTCACAAGATATAACCCAGACCAGCAAAATGATAAGTCGGTAGCACCCTTCATGACTTTGAAGCTACTGAAATGATACAAAAATAGATGTAGGCCTATGATGTACTTGAAGGGGAGTTTTACTGACCCAACAGCTGGTGTCCTAACTAAAAAGGTTATGATATTAATTCTGCTCAGTCATGGGCTATTTTAAGTTTGGACAGTGGACTAGACTCACAAGGTCAGTAAATGATGGCATTTAGTCAGTTTGTTATGAAAACAGAAGTTTTGATGTCAATTACAGACAGCCTTGTTGATAGATAACCCTGGGAATAATGAACTTAACCGTGACAGTCTTAATCTAGGGCACATGTTTCTCCACACTGTTTTATATACATCTTGTAGATATATTAAGAACAACCATGTGTGTCGCCAGGCTGCTCCATTTGCAGTCGCCTTAAATGTGAAAACCATTCATGAATGAAGATACTTGGGTAACTTTTTGTGATTGGTAGATTGGAAAACCATCTGCACCAGTGGTTAAAGCATGGTGTTGCCTGTAGTAAAGGAACAGTTGTTAGATAAAAAAAGAAAAATGAATTGGCCTTATAGTGTGTGATTCATATTATCCTTTATGCGTCACTAAGGCTCTCAGATTATTCACGGCTCTGTACTTTACCAAGTTTTTTGTTAAGATTGGTAATTACTTTATATACACGGCTCGGTGATGTAATGTAGCCTTCAATGGTTTAGGCCTGGATTTATTTCATTGTAGTGTATCAAAGCAAGTCGTGGCGTGTGGGTCTCAAATTATTTTGCAAATCATGACATACTGTAGAATTATACACCAGTGTTCAAACTTTCAAAGGAAAGTTTGTTCTTATTTTGCAAAATGAAACATGTGTCATACACTATGTGAAATAACAAATGATTGGCTATTTGTGATAATCTTGGGATTATTATTATATTGGCAGTATTTGTCACGATTCACTAGATCAGCTGTGTCCTTAAATATGACTTGACTACAGTTGACCTGAAAGTCTATTACCACCTTTCAGGAACCTCTGTACAGATGCAGGATTTTATATACAGTAACACATGTTGTGTAATACATTTGTTAACCTACGAGGTGAGAAGTGATTGGAATTACAGCTGGTGGGATGGGTACCCAGGGTATGTTCCAAGGTATCCCTTGTTACCACATCTGGCAGCAGTTGAGGACTACTTGCAGTAGCACCAGTTTCTTGACCCCATGAACCCACCCTTATGAGATCATTCACATGGAGACTCAGGCTATTGACAGGAAGAATCAAGTTTAATAACATTTTCTGTCATGTCAAGGACAAAATCATAATTTGTGATAGGAATAAAGTAATTTATCTTCTCAAAACAGGTGACCCAATTGGTCCCCATTGCTACTTGATTTAATTATTACTTCCAGATATCCAGCAAAAATACATAGACATAATTTAGCTTGCTGCATCTGTAAGTAATCAAAGTAGGTACAAAAATCCTGAAGTTTATTATCAAAACATTCACCCAAAAAAAACTTCATACAGTACAGTACGCTAAAAGTCGATATTAGCATTCCAAAATCATTAAAGGGAAAGCAGCCCAAAAAAAGAAAAGAAAAGAAGAAAAAATCTTTCAGATTGTTTTGATTCTAGAAAGTTTTCCCAGACACTTTGAAAGGTCAAGTTTCACCAAGTTTCACCAACTGTTTCCTCTGGTGACTTTGCTGCACAAAAGTTTGACCATAAGTGATCCTCTTTGCTTTACTCATTGAAATGACTTTTGCTTAAATCTCCTTTCTATGTGCCTCTGCTGAGAATGCATAAAAAAGTCATCAAAGGCAAAATTCTACCAACTCTTTTTGCCACACATTTATTCCATTTTATAGCACTTTGTTACTCCACCTGATCTAGTTTCTGTACGGCTCCGAAATATTAATTAACTCAAAAAACTCTTAAAGAAAAATGTGGAATAAGATTAATCAACATGTGTGTTGATGGACTTGAGTGTTTGATGCCTGAAAAGAAAAAAATTATAAAATCGTCGCCTGACACTGAGATCATCTGCACTGCTCCTTCTTGTTCTTTGTATTGACGAAGAAAATTTGGAGGTTAATTCAAGTTCTTAGCAAATTGGAATCAAGTTGGAACAGACACGTCTATGGGTAACATATTACAAAAATTAATTAAATACCAAACATAACACTGTACACGTATGTTATCTGCATAAGAAGCTCTTGCCCAGCTGTTCATCATATACAGTATGAGTGATATGAATGAATGGCGTATTACACAGTTACAGGAATTTAATAATTGTAAACACTGTAGGTGTCTATTATGGTCAGTGTATGTGGGAAAATCCTTAAAACAAAGTCATTATATGCTGTTACTGTTTTTATTGTCTCTGCCACTTGGACTGTAAACATGGATGTTTATTTGTGGTTTTGGTGGTTTAACCAGTATTAGTGTGCTGATGCATCATAGCACAGGAAATATTTGATATTTTGTGGTCTAAAGAATTTCCTAAATACTATTTGCCATTGGGAATGATGAAGTCTTTTCATACTAACCCTTTATTCATGGAAGGGCTAAAGTAGAGAGTACAGTAACTTGTAACCTCATTTATTGTGTTATCCATGAATCCCTACCTCCCCCCTTACACTCTACCACCCTGTTGTATGCCTTGTACAATACTTCATAAGCCTTGGGGTGGGAGAGAGGGTGCCAGACAAGTCTGATGAATATGTTGTCTATAAAAGTCAGCTGCCTTCAGTTTGAAACATGTCTGTGCTAAATTATGATTCTGGTGAAACCTTAGTTTTATAAGGAAATAATTCATTATGTTGATTCTAAGAGCTAGCTAGCTCTTGGATTAACCTTAGCCGACAATCATCTCACTGTGATTCAAAAGGAGATACTGTGGATAGACATGGAAACTACAGTATGCTATTTCAATATGCTGTAGTTGTTGAAGCTAACTGCTATGATGGTGAGATGTTTAGTTGCTGAGGTTTTAGTTTCTGTGGGGATCAGGTTTGGTTATTGGTATATATTGCTATGGCTGTGATGTTTTTGGGTTCCATGGAGCAGATCTTGCAGAAAGCACTGTTATTATCTTCCCTTGGTATTACTACACTTAGTAAGACCAGGTATTTGACTCAAAGTTGGGGAAACTCCACCCAAGTTTTTATGACTGCAAAGAAGTGATAAGACTCAATATTTCAAACTTAAATTATTCAACCAATAACATATTTTTCCCCTAAAGATAGATCAAGTTATAATGCAGATTACGGATATTTTCTTTTCTATTTTATTAATTTTTCTTTGTCACATTTGAATTTCAACCTTCAGTTTCCCTATCATGTGACTTTTGATACCCCAAAGGCATCTCAATGGTGTTGATGTTTTGATTTCTCTTTATCCTTTGTCACTTTTGCCAGCAGATCATCAAAATTTTGAACTTATGGGAATGTAAATGCCAAGGTGTCAAAGGTCATTCCCTTTAGAATTTAATGCTGAACATTACTGTAGAAGATTCTCCTATCATAACTCACTCATGTGGAAGTCAGCCTTGAGATCATTGTATTTGCATTCATTGATTTCAGCTTTTAGTAGAGAATAAAAAAAATGTCATTTTCAGATTCCAAAAGTTTGTTTTTCAAGGGCAGTTCAGTATTATACATACTGCCATGTTCATGGAGTTATGTTCTGTTCCTTACACTCATAGAAACAGATTGGTGAGCTGCAAGATGTGTGTGTGTGTGTGATTTTCTACATTAGTTGATACCATAATCAAATAGGAGTTGAAGGAAAGTTAAAAAGTTCATGGAAACAGAATCTGTTCCAAAATAAAACAAATACAAAATACAAAGAGAAAGTTTTAAAATCACATCAGGATCTGATGAAATTTTGTTAAAGGTTTGCATAATGAAAGGTAAATAAGTAATAGAGGATATGGTTTTAATGAATGGGGATTAAACCAGTATCTAATTATCTCAAAGGAAGGCAGTCTGTGTTGTTTGAATTGCACCCCCTCCCTCCTAAATTTCATCATGTCTCACTAATTGGGTCATATGATTCGTTTGATATTTCATCCATTTTAAGTTGCATTAGAAACCTTGCTAATATGCACAGGAAATATGTCTAAAAATAACTTCTTCCAAATCCTTATAGTTTTACTTTTTATATAAAGCACTATAGTAAGTTAGATATTTAATCGCATGAGAACTTACTTAAACTGTGACTTGTAATTTAGTAATCATATGATATGTTATGCTTCTAACATTTCTCCATCTGCAAAAATGTGATCTTTTTATCGAGTATCAAATCTCAAGTCTATCAGTTTCATTTTGGTTTTGATTGCAAACATAAACACACCTAAATAGACATGATTTCTCACTTCCCGGACTTCCCTGTCACCTCACAACCTACTCTGTCTGTACCATACCTAGAGTTTCGTCATTACTCGGCATCGTCATCATCATCAATATCGTCAATATCTTCAATATCATCAATATCATCAAATTAATATCATCAATATCAACATCAATATCAATATCAATGATGACACAATGATAAAACCCTGCTAGGATGCCCTTAACCTTCAGTTCTATTAATAAACTTTTTACTTAAACTTTCAGCTCTCACTAGATGTTACAGTACTAATTTGTTATCTGTTTTTGTGACTGCACAATTGTACTTTAATAACACACTTCAAAGTTCAACTACTCAGGCAGCTATTGTTTACCTTTTACAATGAAACTGGCTCTTTCATAACATTTGAATTGTGGTATTGTATCTTATGACAGGAGTAAATATGTACTTTAATAAATAGAAAAATATCTATTGAAAGCCCGGTGATATATACCTGTGAATTAAGGCTGATGAACAATGCACCTAAAAATGCAGTTTTAAAAAAAAGGTATTTAAATGGTAGGTAGAACTGGGAGCAGGAATTTGAGGTAATGTTGCTTTGACCCAGAAGTCGATTAGTGAGGGAGGCAGTGCTAAAAGCCTAAAATTGTAAAAATGTGTTTAAAGTTTTGTAGACTAGATTGTGTGATTAAAGTGCATATAGTACCTAAGAGTGGAGTCTGGTTAATATCGTCAGTTGTATTATATATACACAAACCAGCCAAGCTTTAGGGGGGGGGGGGGGGGTTAGAGATGTTTCTTCCAATCATTAATTTGTCCAATCCACAAGGTGATAATTTAGTTATAATTGATCATGGTTAATCATTTAATTTCTTCCAGGCCCCATTGATGACTGCACCCCTCTCATACCTACTGTATCTGCCATCAGAAACCCACCCCCCCAATCGACGCCACTTATTCTTCCCTTCATTCCTCAACTACCTCTCATAAGTCCTTTACCGGTTTTCCATTATTTTTGTTGTTGTTTTTCTTGTCCATCTCGAAGCCATTTGGTTTTCAAGTATGTATGTGGGTGAATTTGTTTGATAAAGCCGCCTCTGGTACAAACGCATATTAGAGATCATTTCTTAAACCTTCCTCAATTATTTCATATTCATCAGATAAACATAAAGACCAACCTTCCATAAACAAATTCATTGTTTTGTTTCAGATGGTCATCAAAATCTTTTCCTCATAGTTTTGTGTTCCTCTATTTTGGGCAGTTTATGCAATTCGATAACCATCAAGCGCATCAACATTTTGCTTGTCCAAACACAAAGAGCGGATTAAAGTTATCCAGAGACGTCATCAGAGTCGCATTCATTTTAATGTTTACATAATCAGGATATATGCAAATCTTATAACTATTTAATTATGCTTCATGATACCTTGTTTTGTCTCAAATATTTCAATACTTAACTTCCTTCCTCATGAAGTTGAAACCTATGGTAGTTTTTGGGTAAGAAAACATTGACTCTTCAGTTATAACTTACATGTGGTGTCAAGTAGGCCTATATATTATTCAGGACCATGGAATATGGGGACAGCAACCGATAACACTGAGAAAGCAGTAAGAAAGTAACCAATATTAAGGAAGAAACATGATTCATCTGAACATTGCCAAGTTGTATTGGTGGGAAAATCCTTGAAAATTTTTGATAACCTTTAATCTGCAGTCATTGCAAAAATAGTTTCACCTGCTTGTCTCTTCCCCCGGGGGCTGGGGGAGGGGGGTGGGGAGATATCCAAGTTACATTATGATCTGTATGATGTGTTTACTGAACCAGTGAGAGATACAAAGTATAGCCAGTGGTTATAGCATTATACAACTATTAACAACAAATAACTTATCATCACAGACATGTCACATAACATTTGGTTCACTTATACTGTTTTACAGTCTACTTGATTGATTCCTACTTGCAGCTCTGATTGTATCTAGGCCAAATCATGGTTATATTTCAAATTTAAAAGTAACGAAACTGGAAGGAAATTGTTTAAATTTTATTTTTGATCCTTCACTTTGAACCAGGTACAGTATATTTAGTAGCTTTAATCTTCTGCTTCATCATATCCAATCCTAATTCTAGGATGTTGACAGAATATTTATCAGCCCTTCTTCCATGCTCACTGAACCTGTTTAATCTTTTGCAATAAAATGGCTTTCTCAATCTTTCTAATGGTGTGACCTTGAGTAATCTCTTAACCTTGAGAAAGGAAGTCATCCTGTCAACAACTGATAAACAGATGACAGATATTCAGCTGAACTTCTTCCTTTAGAATCTTATCTCTAAGTTTTGCAGTAACAGAAATATTCATCTCTTAAAGAGACATGTTATCATATGAGGACAGGTACAACCCGTTAATTTGATCTAATACGTTGTTGGTAGAAACTACTTTTTGAAATTTAACCTTAAAAAGTGATTGTCGTTCCTATTATTACACTAAAGTGAAGTAAAAAAAAAATTACATATAAAAAATAATAATAAAATATGCTTAAATGATTTATCTTTAATCCAGTCTCTGTCAGAGGAGGATAGAAGTGGAAAATTAAATCTCTGCATTTTGGGCGTTTTGTGGGAATGGTCATCGTTTTGAAAATATCAAGTAAATTTCAACTATTTCTCGGCCTAGCCATTCATTAAAATTAATATTTAATTCTCTTAATGTAATAAGAAAAATTTGTACCACAGAGATGATGCACAGAAAAAGAAGCTTTGTTTTCTCAAAACTTCCGACTTTATGCACAATGGCATTGTACTTCAAGGTCACCGATCAACTGTAATTTAGTGAAGGTGTTTGTACCAACAAAGGGAAACTGAAAGATCTGTCAGAATTATCTCCAAATATGCTAGAAAGCAAAATAATGGTCATCCATGCTCAAAGTTCAACCAACTTGTTATTGCAACTGTGTACAGGTCCCAGGGTGTCATGTTTTATTTTCTATTTCATTTCTTTTCAATTGCTGGGAAATATTCTCAAGGATGATCAGAGTCTATAGATAGGAAAGTAGTCAAAGTTCAGTACCTTGAAACAAACTTGTAGCATGCTCAAATTTGGGGGGGGGGGGGGGAATTCCGATGACCTTTGCATTCAACTGCCTGGTTGGAGGGTGACCTTACACATACAGATCTCAATACTGACCATTCCACAGATCTGGAAAAACTTACTTTGCCAATGAATTCACCTAGTAGATAATTACTGTTACTGGCTGATCATATTACTAGGGTACATTTTGTTTTGCAATCAGTGTGCTCATTTTGGATTGTAAAGAACAGCTAAGTTGTCCGTGAGTTTGTAGTTCTTAAGTCTTTATCTCAAGTGAATGAGTGCAGTTGCAAGTCAATATAAATTTGTGACTGATGATTCTGTAAGCTTGCGCGCATTTCGTTTAGTCTCTCCCCCCCCCCACACATGAAGTTTGCTATCTGTAATATATGCCATTGTAGTCATCCAGTTTGTTGAGTAGCTGGGACAGTTCTTTATCCTGGTTTATTGCAAAGCTTAAAGCAATTCAATTACTTATATCCTCCTCTTCTTCGAGACATAAACCTAGACCTGAACTTGAGACTTCAGAAGTACTGTACTTTCAAGTAAATAGAAACTTTCATTTATAGTTGGCACGTATTGGTCTGTCAAACATCCAAAATTCGGTAGCTATGCCAGCTGGGAGGTTGAGGGGAGGTGAATACTCCGCCGACAACGGAACACAACCATGTTGGACAGTTTGGTCATATCCTGTAAGAGTTTAGGGAAATATCTGTGTCTTTATTCGCTAGGTCAATAAAGGATCTTCACCTTGGCAGACTGTCCTCAATCGCAAGTAAACTGTAGACAGACTTTGTATTGTTTGTGACCGTCGTCGTGAGTGTGAGCATTTTGTAAAGTGCATTGCCAATGTAAGCACTTGAATTGGCTGACATTGTTAAGTACTCACAGATTTTTGTAGTCCCTAGTTTTCTCTCTCTGATCTCTCTCTCTCTTTATAAGGGATATGCATTAAGGTATAGAAAGATTGGGCACAGACCTTATTCATATCCAGATATTATCATAGATGGCATTGTCTGAAGTACCTTCCTTTATATTTTACTAATATGATTCAATTTCCTCCTTGTATCTTGCAGGCATACACCTACGACACCCTACCCTCTCGTAAGGTACCTGCAGATGCAGGGCCGGGACAGGAGACGTATGACATCCCCCCAAGAAGGGAGGCCCACCCTGCTGCCCATTTGGGATACAGGACTATACCAGGGGCACGTAGGCAAGCGTCCAAGGATCTGCAGAAGGAAGATACAGACAGCTGCGATAGCTCTGTCGATCAACAGAGGACAGTGCAGAAGCAGGGTAGCTTCTCTCAAGACATTTACGATGTTCCACCCAATCACCATCAGACTGGAACAAACAATAATGTAGGACCAACAGAGCATTATGATACCCTACCAAAACATGCAGGAGGTGTGACCACTAACCCCAACACAAAAGTCAAATTGGAAAAAGCTCCTGTCAGAAAGACAGATGTTTTTGGTTCTCCAAAGAAAGTCAATCCTAATGTATCTCAGTTGAAGCTACCAACTTCTTCGTCATCTCCCATGGATATCTATGATGCACCATCTGCATTCAAACACCACCAACAACAACAACAAGAGGTGTACGACGTCCCCCCAAGTCACGCCCCGGAGGGCGTGATCCTCGGTGAAGTGTATGACATTCCTACCCATAGACAGTACGGAGGCAGCTTACCTAGCAGTCCGAGAGACAAAAAAGATATGAAGAGAATAGCTGGCCATCAAGTTATTACCAAAACATACTCTCAAGATGTTTATGATGTACCCACTCATTCCATTTCTCATACCAAGCAGAGCATGGATTACACGTACGACGTACCACCGCAGGTTTCCAGGGACAAACCGGCGGAGGCTGACAAAGTTACAGGCAACACAGCAGTCCAAGACCTGGAAGGTAAAGTCAGCGTCCTCTCCCTCAGTAAGAATCCTCGCTCTGGAAAAAGTGATGTAGGTTTTCCGAAAGGCATGCTAGAAATCGCCAGGGAGGATGCAGGAGATACTCTTACAAAGAAACAGCAGAATTTAGATTCTTCCTCCGCCTACTTGCTTAGTTACGTCAGTAGTACCTGGAGGCAGATGGAAAACCTGGAGCCCAGGGTCTTTGAAATCAGGGCCGCTTGCAATCAACTTAAACTAGCTAGCAAGGAATACTTGGAATTCGCTGAGGGAGTGGTAGCTAATGCCCTTCAGATCCATGACGATGCACTCTTTGGAAAGTTGAGTAAGTTACTGGTTGCTCTTAAATCGGCATACGAAGGCCTGGAAAAGACAGCAACTTCCATGAGTGATACTAACTGGGAAGCGGCTCAATTATGCTCCAAACCAGAAAATGACGAAGCCCTTTTAGATTCATTTGTTCTTTCAGCGAAAACTATCACAGACTCTGCAAAGAGGTTTTGCTCTGTCGTTCAGGATAACATTTGTGCTCTTTTCAAAAGGACTGGTAATATGCAAGAGCGCCCTCTGCCCACACCACCCAGTGAAACAGGTTCATTGAGAAGCAGTACATGGGTAGCAGCTGAAAAGGAGGGCATGGTCACTAAGGAGCCTGTCCAAGTCAGACCTCTACCCGTACCCCCACAAAACGTTCCTACCGTCGATGACGACACTATGAACACCTACGAGGAACTTCCTTCGGTTAACGAAAGAAACGAGGAACCCCCTAAGATTGCAGATTACGGATACCTCTCAAAAGATAGTCATATTATCCCAGTGAGGCAAGAGGATGCACTCTCTGACAAGGACAGACAAATCTTACAATTCTACTCAGGTGAAATTGAGACATTGTCAAACAGCATCACTTCAGCGGTGGAGTTATTCTTTTCTTCGGTGGAAGGGAACCAACCACCCAAGATATTCGTATCCCACAGTAAACATGTTATCATTTTGGGACATAAGTTAGTTTTCATCGGTGACACGATTCACCTTAACCTTCAAAACAACAGTCTGAAGCAACGAATTATCTTGACAAACGACACTCTCTGTGCGTGCCTCAGCAGTGCTGTCAACAGCACAAAGGCTGCTGCTCTGCAATTTCCTGGGGTACCAGCCATGCAGGAAATGGTTGACAGAATCACAGATGTTGCGAATGCTACGCAAGATTTACGGAATGTTATTCTCGTCGGTGGGAATTGAAAACTGTTCCACTAAAGTTTTGCTTTTCAAGCCTGACTTGTTTCATCTGTGCAGTTTTATCATGACATCACAAAGGGAGGGGGCGGGGGAGGGGGAGGAGAACCATCTGACCACAGAAATTGTATTCTCTCTCATTGTTACTATATTAGGTAGCATAGTTTGCAATATTGGAGAGTAAATATAACTTGAAATCTTTCGTTCATAAAGTTACAAAGAGAACTCTCAATTTTTTCCCCACCTTTATCAGCATGAATGCTATAATTAAACAAACATATCAACCTCAGATCAAATGATGATGCCTTAAAATGTCAAAGTTTATACAAGGTTTGCTACATACCTGACAAGAGGGTGGGGGAGGTGTGGGGTGTTTGTTCATTGAGTGTTCCTCACCATATAACTATCTTAACTATAGTGCTCAATCAAATGCCCACCACAACAGAAATGCACAAGCCATGATTTTCTCCAGCACAGTTAGTAGTTATGGTTCAGAATACTTTAAAGACTGTCTTTTCAGTGTGATCCTGTCAATCATAGAGTTTAGACAGCTCAGCTTATATACTTACTAGTTAATAACTCACTACCAGTTAGTGTTGTGGTCATGTGGTTTGTCATTAAGAATGTGTCCCCCTCCACTTTCTCCTTTGGAAGGTCAGCTAAGTTTAAACAAAATTGATAATAACTTTGAATCTTTGATGCTAAGCAGGTTCCTTGCAGGAGGCAGTAGAAATAGCTATAAAGCAGAAGGCGCTGGCTGACCCAAATTTATGAAGGAGACAGGACAGAAACTAATAACTTTCTGCTAATAGGCTCAGGTATGGACAATGAAATCTCCTGTTGTTCTTTTGTAATTCTTTGTGTAAGGTTGTTATCAACCCCTAACTGACCTTGATTTAGGTTATTGAAAAATGACCCTATTGTGAAAATACACAAAAATAGTAGTAATTTTGTGGGTTTTTTTTCTTCTCAAAAATTGTTTACGAAGGTGAAAGACAGTTAAACAGTTTACATGCAGGGTCAACAAACACCTGAAGTGTTCTTATGTGAACAGGATGTATGTTGTTAGTAAGGTGTGATTTATTAGAGGGAGTTGTTATTGTATTGGTCAATTTTAGCCAACACAGCAGGCTTTTATGGTGTTACTTTATCTTTTGGTTCACCCTGCTTATGTTATATCTTAGGACAAAAAAACGATTTACCTATGGCAATTGAATCTCTCAGAGGGGAAAGAACACCCAGAGTTTGAAAAGTAGGTAACATCCAGATAATTGTCACAATATTTGTTAAAGATGAAATGCATTCTTCACAAACATTTCCATTATCAGTTGAGTTGGATGTTTAAATATAGTATGCTGTTTTCTAATACATAGAGGGGAGGGGGGAGGGAGAAGGGGACAAGTTTCATTTGATCTTATAAATGTTGATTTGCAGATCTGCTCTCTCATTTCTTTTAGCTTTCATATATTCTTGTATTTATTTGTATAAATGTATGTAAACACTTTAGATATAAATACTTGTCTGAAAAATTAATTATCAAATAGATTGTGATTTTATGTACAATTACGTTCTTAAAACGCTTCTCAAATAGAAGAAATCTTTTGGTTTTGTTGAGATATTGTAAACCAACGTAGGGAGTATGAAAGTTGTATAGAATATCCCCCCAAGCACTCAGACATCTGACTATACCCCCCCTGCCCTGGGGTTGGCTAGCAGTCATAAGTACATGCTTTGTTTTGGTATTAAGAAGTGCTGTATTTACAGGAAAGATAATTCTTTTGATTTGAGATATAGACTGTTTTTTTTTCATTCATTACCGGTTGCTAATGCCTCCTCCTCCTTGTTATCTCAATCTAGGATCTGTTCAGGTGCCCTGTTGATGATGGTTGAGAATTTATTAGTTTACAGCTTTGGCAATAACCTTGGTAGTAACTGACAAAGGTGATAAATTACAAGTGATTGCCGGTGAGAGTGTCTGGTTAAAGTAGCTGGTGGTGAGGGGTTTCCTTGTGCTTTGTGCAATATTTTGATGTATGGTAGGGAAGTTTCTGGCAGTAACAATATCATAACTGAACACATCTAACTAAATAACCAGCTAAGAGATTTTGAACCTTTCTAGCAAACAAAAAGTGTTTTTCATAGTGACAATTCTGTCCAGCAGGTTCAACTGCTACAGTTAAGCTAGCAGCATGTTGTCACAACCAAGTGTACCAAAGAAACTTGAATATTTGGAAAGACACCAGAATTCTCTCACAATTTGACATAAAAATAAGTTTGATTTCATTTCAAATTTATTTCTCATATTAATTGTACAGGTAAACATTATACACAGTACAGTAGAAAAATAAAATAGTTACTGCTAACAAGATTAGGAAATAAAGAAATAAAGAATAAAAAAAGTACAAAGAAAGGAAACAGAAAGCTCCAATTCCATTAAAGTTTTGTTAAAACTAAATGAAACACTTCATAAAATAACCACGATACAAAATATATGTATAAATAAATAAATATATATACGTAAAATGAAAATAGCCTTATTCGAAAGAATGGTTGAAGGTAACGTGTTGCTTTAACACTGCTGGTGATTATGGTATGTGATGAATGCTATCGTGCAACCATTGTCTGTGTTTATAAAACCAGTCGAGCTTGGTGTAATGAATTGCATAGGAGAACTCAAGGGTTTCTTGATGATGAAAATCATCCCCTGGTTGATATCTAGATCCCATAAGAGGACAATAAATGTATCCTTGTGACAGAGAAATGTCTCTTTCACCAATGTATCATCTGTCTCTAGTACTATCTGCAATATTAATATGATTTAAATGATTTGAATACCTACGATGTTACTACTCGATGAACACTCAAAGTGGAAAATTTGTACTTTGGATGTTATAGGCTTTGAGTTAATATGTGGGTATCTATAATAGTATTAAAATGTATTAAAAGTTTAAACAAAAATTGTTTTCTTTATTTAACCTTGGGTCTTGAATTGATGGCAGTTCTTTTCTTTTTCACCTTGCTTATGATTGGACATTTCTCATTCCAAGAAAAGAAACACTGAATAACAAATTATATAAGAGTGTAAGAAAGAAAAATCACTTGAAATATAGAGAGAACAGTTTATGTCGTTGAAATGATTCGGCATCCTTGTTGACTGAGGTAAATGTATGTAAAATAATCCATAATATTGTATCTCCTTACAAGTACATTCTCACACCTCTCCGTCCCCTTCCCTCCCTTTCCCTTCTCTCCTCCCCACCCCCCTTACACATCTCCTCAAGTGGCCAATGGTTATGACAGCTCCACATGGTACCAAACCCTTGTTGTGACATTTGGTCTAGTTAAATCTGCCACAGTCTATGGAATTGTTGTATTACTTGCACCAGGTGTACATATTATATTTCAGCATCACTCTCTCACTTGAGGAAGATAAACACATGGGGTAGTAGTTGTTGTTAATGACCATAGCATTTAAAATAATTCAAAGGGAGTATATTTCATTACAAAAGTCAGTAAGCATGGAGGAATTATCTGGTACTATAGTTTAAATGTTCACTTGAACAGCATATATATATATAAATATATGAATATACCATATATACGGTATATATATATATGGTATATATACGGTATATATATATATGGTATATATATATATATATATATATATATGGTATATATATATATACATATATATATACATATATATATATATGTATATACATATATATTTATACATACATATATATATATATATATATATATATATATATATATATATATATATATATATATATATATATATATATATATAAATATATAATGAAAGAGAAATTTAGTTAACCTACATTTATAAATTCACTGGTTCTGTTGTTCTCTTTCAAGGCAGATAAATCATCGTTTTGTTCTGTTTACACTAGCTAAATCCATACACTATCTTTTCAGCTAGAATTGCAGTGATGGGTTGTTATTCTCAGGTCAGGTATAGACTATACATCATCCAACTTATAATTTCAAACAAAGCCATAAATTTGCTTTCTCTTCCCATTGCCAAAAAATCTTTGAAAACTGTTTGCAAAAATCAATTGACATCCCCAGCTCCAGGAAAGTAATACAGAGTTTTGTAACAATAATCAAAAGTGGAGTGCCTAACATTCCATAATCTAATGCACTTACCTTTATATTTGAATCTGTTTCTGTTGGGGGGGGGGGAGTTGGGGGGGGGATAGTGCATGCTGTGTTAGCTAGAATTGTTAGCAGGAATTGCCTGGGAATGGGGCCGAGGTCTCATAGTTATTTCACAATTTTAGCTTCTCTTTTCACTTAGCTGTATCCATGGAGATATATTTTATATGGATGGTTTGTGCAGTATAGAAAAGCTTGTAAATTTTGTATATGTAAGGATGTCAGTAAATTTGTGACTACCTAAATATTTATAAAGAATTATTAATCACATTATTATTAAACAACAGCTTACTGGTTCCAGCTCAATCAGAAATTACAGGTTTGTTGATGTTTAAACTGATCCAGGGCTGACCTCAAATATGCTAGATAGACAAATGAAAAATGGTCACAAGGAACAAAATGTTATAAAAGTTGCCAACTTGTTGTGAACAGTTGAAGGTTCATCTTGTTCAATTTTCTTTGAGCAACAATTTGAGGAAATTTCCCAGAAACCAGTTCTGTTTCTTTTCGTGTTTACACTTAAAATATAACAAAGTAACTTAAAGAAAAGGAAAACATGAAAGTAAATCCAGAAGGAAAGAAACGAAATTCAAAGCGTGAGGATTTATTAGCTAAACTATGAAAGTGATAGTGCAAGGAACTGGCTTTGGAAGTTAAAGTGGTATACACCCAGATTAGGAGCAAATGAAGAGATTGATAAAGGACGAGAACAGCCCTCAGAACAGTTTCCCCTCCTTCAAACCCCAAGTGCCCCTCCTCTCCTCCCCCTTTTCCCCTATACCCTCCCTAACTCAATCCCATGTGAGCTACTCAACTTGCTTGTACCACAGATGGAGATTTTGTATTTAAGGTGGTCTCTGTGTCTGTAATATTTGCATTGCTTATATTTGGGTACAATAAGATGAAATAGTTGTAAGCATTATCAAAATTATGAATTATATTACTATTCTGTGGTGTTTGTTATAAAAGTATTCAGTTGGTTAAGGAGTAACTTACCTTCGTTTCTGTTTGCAGCATTCCGGAAGGGTTTGGGTGGGCAGAGAGGGTAGGAACAGGAAGGGGGAAGATTTGACACCTATTTAAAACAAAATGTTTTTCAAATGGTACTGTAGATCAACTACTATTTAGTAAAAGAAGTCCCCCAAATTCCTAAAAATGTAATTTAAATGATGATGTTGATGATGATGAAATATATAACTGACACTAGAATTATCGGGATAAAATAATGTCCCTCTGAAAATCGCATTAATTTGGAGGACCCGCTTGGGGAACAAATTTGCTCGCCATGATTCCTTTCCATGGTAAGCTAATCTAATGCTACGAGAGGGGCCTTGTAAGTAATTTGTAAAAATTGCCATACAGATTGTCACATTATGTGTTGTACCCAGTAAGTTCTATTGAAGAGAATTCTTGAACCTTGTGATGTGGCTTTTTCTCATAAGTTTTTTTTTCAGTTCATAATTCTCTATTAATTTAATTTATGTGTAAGAATTAGTTTTAGAAGCCTTGAAGATGATACTTTGTGGAATTAAAACCAGATATTTGCATGTTTTAATGCTTATGGGTTTGAGTTGCCTTTAAGCAGTGTTGTTTTATTTTAAATGATCTGGTTTGTGACAGACTGGATAAAAAATTTAAAAAGTGAAATTGATTTTCAGTACTGTCTAAGATTGACAGAGGAATTGTTGAAATCCATTGATGTAGATATACTTCTTTTTTTTCTTCTCATTTTTGAAGTTGTTTTGTAATACAAAATGATGATTTAATCGTACTTTGCTTTTATTTTTAGTTGTTATTGTGTATTCAGATTCATTTATTACTCATAATAATAATAATGGACATTAATAATGCGCCGGTATCCGTCAAAAAAGACGCTCATGGCGCAGTGACACAAACAGAGCGGCAGCAAAAAAAAAAAAAACAGTAAACATAGTACAAGACAAAAATGCAAGCAAAAAAGGGCAACAGTGAACAGTTGATTAAACAGTTTTCATCAGATGAGTCTTGAGAGAGGGCTTATAAGAAGCAAGAGATGGACTGTGTTTTACATGTTCTGGAAGGCTGTTCCACAAAGAAGGGGCAGCAGCAGCAAAAGCTCTTTTGCTCACATGATCGATTTAAGCGATTTTCACACAGAAAGTAATTTATTGTGTGATCTCATGAAAACTGCGATTTGCGTGATATGGTTGCAGAAGTTCTGACAAGTAGAAAGGCGAAGTTTTAACAAAAGATCGATATTTGAAAAAAATCAATATTTGAAAAATAATTCGGTCTTTGATCGGGAGTCAGTATAATTCTTTCAGAATATGTGTGAAATGTTCTCTTGGCTTGGAACGGGTAACAATTCGTGCAGCAATGTTCCACAGTCGTGCAAGACGGCTGATTTGTATTTCTGGTAGATCGTAAAGGAGAGTCTTGTTTCCATGCAATGGCAAGAACAAACCCATAAAAACGAGCAAAACATTTAGCCACAACTACCAGTATAAAACTAGATTTATCTTTCAACCCCAAAAGGCAACCAGTGACTCATACAGCAACTAATGTCTTAGTTTATTTAATTATACCGGTACGAATTAGGGATTAATGGTCTAACCCCCCCCCCCCCCCTCCCTCCGCAAAACCAACATGGGTTAATTAACTCAACCAACTGATCATGTATCAAGATATGGAAACTGCGCTGTTTTTATTATTGTGGGAAACTCCGAAGAATTCTTTTGAAGAATTTCACATTCCTTGGTTGATAATTGAGCATGATGCATTGAAAACGGATTGAGAGAGCGTTATGCAGGATAGATGGCATGGTATAATATTGTATGTGATAATTGCATCATACAACTACTTAAGGTCGTCAGACTTCCCCCACAAGTTTGCTAGAATGCCATATTATGGTCACACATTTTCAATTATCAAGAAATATTTTACTGCCACCGTCGTCAAAACATTTAACCTCGTTGGCAATGCGAGAGTCTAAGTTTACCTTCTCTTAATACAACAATGTATCACGTCTGTATAGTATTTACAAATAAGACCGACTTCGTCAAAATACTTCCAAAAAAAAAAAAAAAAAAAAAACGTTAGTCGTTCGGAATCATCTTACCACGATATGATGACTTACATGGACGTTCCATAAATAAGAAAATGTGCCGCCAAGGGTCATCGATCAAATTTGCCAGATCAGACACTAGCAGAAAGTATCGCCTACTTTACAAATATATTTTACGAAGCTGTTGGGACAGGAGGGCAGTTTATTATTATTGTTTATTTAACATTATTTTTGTTTTTTGGATTTGTGTATAAGTTTGGAAGGGGATAATTGCCAAAAATTGCAATCGTGAACTGTGTAATAAAGAGTGCAATTGAACGACGGATTCACCCGCCCCCCCCACCCCCTTTCATCAACGCCTTAAATTATTCTGCCTAAAACCGGAATGCTGCCATCATTTTAATCACCGAGCCCTGCTACAGATTTCGCTTATCAGTCTTGGTTGTTTGCTGTGTTTCTGCGGACTGGGTATGTTCATCTAGTCTGTGGTATTTCATTCCCAGAAGTCTCTTCGCATACAGGGGATGATGCAAGGCGAGGGAGGTGGGGTTGGATTGGGGGAGGGAGGGGAGGGGAGGGGGTCGTAGGAATGGAGTGACGGATGACAATTGGACCTTTTTTTTCGAACCTTTCGTGTATCTTGATTTTGTTCTACTATGCTGTATTTTTGCACTCATTTTGTTTCTTGTAAAGCGCATTGAGACCGCCGGTGAAATGCGTTATATATATACATATATATATATATATATATATATATTTATATATATATATATATATTATATTATTATTATGATGATTATTATTATTTAGGGAAAACTAATAGCTATCCTTTACTGATGATACAAGTAACGTATTAAACTGTAAATTGTTATAGTATACAGTTAGATATGTAAATCATGCTTGAGGTTTCATTCAAATGCTGTCGTTAGAAGTTATTTTGTGTAGTACGCCCTGTTCTCTTTTCAAGAGAATAGTGATGTTATAATAAACGAGTCACCGTCGTAACGATCTGCACATTATCTCAGTACCACTGGGGTTTTGTAATTACTACTTACTATACAATAGTGGTTTGGTAAATGTGCTCATGATATTGGAATAATTGGGTGACTTCAAAAATACCGTTGGTTATCAACATATAATATAACCAAAAAAACGATTGCATCAGTCAGTCAGCTGACTCTCAGGAAGCTCGAATTAACACTATATTGAATAATATTTAAAAGGATCATGAAGCAAATGATACGTTCAACGCAAATAGGTAAAGAAAATCTTAGGCTAACGTTTCGTCAAGGACGGGGATATTCGTAGAAGATGTTGTCTCGCTGATCATGTGCATTATCTGTGTGTAGTATCCGTGATCGCTTCTCGGCCCTTTGGCTGAGATCATGTTGGTATTTGTACCCTTTCGAGGGGAATGGTGATGCAAACCTGACGATGATCACACATTCACAGTCCCGATGCAAGGGGACTGGGGTTGAGAGCGGACCAGTCGTTTTGGTAGTTTGGTTTTCGTGACCAGGTTCTGTCCTGGGTGAGTTTTCTTTAAAGTATCACAGTATTGGTCTCCCAGCATATTAAACCCCCCCCCCAACCCCTCCCGTTTCCGGCACCTATGCCATTGTAATTGAATGTTTTTATCACTCACAATACCACTAAGTGTTCAATCATCTTTGGGAGACGCTTTACAACATAAAAGATGGCGCTGCAACATTTTATACACGAATATAAACGTTGCCCTAACCTTGTGGCGCCCTGCTAAAATTAAGTGTAGATTTTTGTAAAACTTCTTGTTTACTTTTACGAAATTTGGTGCATGATGAATTTCAGCTCTTGGAAATTTAATCAAGTTTGGTCAATTTACAAAGAGTTCTTTTGTAGTTGCTTTCTTCCCGGAATTATAACAAGGTGTTGACAAACTAACATATATTTCTTATCCAAAAACTAATTTATTTGTACGGTTTGTTGTTGTTAGTTGTTTTTTCTTCTACTTTCCAAGGAGGGAGAAGAGATTGTCTGAAAAAAATCAAACACTCATCTTGCTTTGTATCATCTAGAACTAGAGAAAAGGAAAATAAACAAAATATCGATATTAATAATAACAGCACGTACACTGGATTTTATTGTAACGTACGTATATACTACAAGTAAACGAAATTACCGAGAGTGATTGTTTTTAATCTAACAAAAGAATAAATACCAACTTGACTTGTTTCTTCATGTCGCTTGTGTTTTCTGATATAAAACATTTCTAAATAAAATAAAACTGTTAGCAAACTGCTTATCCACTAGAGAGCCTGTGTAATAGGTTGTGTAAAATTACTTACTTTTACACATCATAAAACATTTCTAACAGATATTTGTTTATAGGAAATTATATAACGAAACAAAATAATCCGGACACGTCTTGTCTCCTCATCGGTACCACGTGCATAACGACGGAAATAATTCCAAGTTATGAATAATAAAAACATCTGTATAAAATGGATTTGAGGCTCCAGTGTTTCTATGACAGTGTTTTAATTTGTTTCTTCCTTTTTTAAAGAAGTAACGTAGAAAATCGAGCGTGTCAAGCATTCCGACCTGATCTGTCGACAGGTGGCAGTGACGGCGTCACTAGGGGGGGTCTATATATAGGCCTACGTATATAACTTACGTGTAGCAATGTGTACAGCTTACTGTTTATCATGAATTCCATTCATAGCCTATATATTTCCATAATTATTTTGTTTTAAGAGCTTCAGTTCAATTTCTTTCCTTTCATGTTCCTGGAAGTAGAAATGTTTTTCGAATCAAGTAAAATACTCATGTGGATGACGTTAGAGATTAATATGTGCTTACTGTTATGCAAAGTCATTTTGTTTTTGTCTGTTTACCGTGTTTACCATTCTGAGTATGTGACCGGATTCCTTTATTGTCAAGCTACGCCATGCTGAATACCAAGGTGCAGTTACGGTCGGCTGAACTCCCTTAATAACAGTTTCACGTGGCTCTAGCTCTTCCCGTGACGCAGCCTCTCAGATCCTCGGCTGCATGCTGTTTGAAATAATCCTTCTTGCCATAACATGTGAAACTGCCGCCTGGATTTTTATCTTATATAACAACCCTTTTCCGTTTCCTGGAACTCTGCCCAGCACTGACGTCTTTATCGTAATAATCAGAATTAATAACCTGCTTCCCTGAACTTTTATAAATACTTACATATGCAGGAAAACGCATTAACCAGTCTCGTACCAAGCGGCCCGATCAACCTCTACACCACCGGACCCTACCAAAAGGAGGTACCTCTGCGCGCGTTAACGGGTGTGAAGACTCGCGCACAAAGAAACGTCCCATGCTGGTAATTTGACCTAGTTTCGACTGAGTTGTAACAAAAGTGTTAGACATCACCATCGATCCCAGAAAATACCCACACAGCTTGCTACCGTCGGTAATTAGACACTAGTGTACAGTCACTACATGCAGCTACGGTCATTACCCATAACACAGTGAACATAGTGGCGATGGACATCTTAGCAGGGAGTTGTTATGGACTCTCTGATCTCAGGTCCAGATAAAAGGTAACAAGGTATCACGTTTCATTACTGTCTGCATTTTTGTAGCGACAAGAAGAAAGCTTCACTTGCAAGCAACGGAAAGTTAACTTTTTTCACAGAGCGGCACGCGGTTTGGGGCGAGTCTTCAATGCCTTTAACTTAAGTTCTAAGATTGTAAGTACCGGTACGTTGTGTTTTTTTTCGTGTATAAATTCAAGTAATGACAAGGACATTTCTATTATATTTCATTGTAAACTGCCATTTCGTCTACTTTCTCGTCTGCCGAACAAAGAATACCATTGACCGTCCTTTTATCCACGCGTTTCCAGATAGTGGTATAAGGCTTCTAGCAAATGTTTGACTTGAGTTACATTTTAAAGCAACGTATTGTTAAGTATTATTGGAAGATGTCTTAATGCATTGCAATGGGGAGTGAATTATTATAATTTGCTTTCCTTTCCAATTATCAAGGAAATTGGTGGGTGCATGTTTTTTTTTTTTAATCATAGTATGTATAGGCTTCCATGTGATGAATAAAATGCAAGAAACGACTGTAAGACTTATAAATGTTGTCCGAATCGGACGGAGGCGTAACATACATGTTTTTCTTACGAATCTTTCCGTACTTGCAATGACAGTATATCTAAATTGCTGCTTCAGAAATGTTTCTTAATAGCGCCCTCTTTACACTAAAGTTAATTGTATAAAGTTTTGCAATTCTTTATCTAAACTGTCGATAAGTTCCCGCAGAAGTGACAGTCGAGTTTTTACTGTTAAGAGAGATTCTATCGATTTTCTCGAACATGGAACAAGATGCTAACAAATGTGGAAATATTTTATCCAGTACCAGTATATCTAATTTACAGCTTAGACAGGTAAATAAAATATTTGTCCAGAGGATTTTTATATTATCGCAAATAAACCTTGAAATGCAAAAGAACACTTCACCAAGACAGAAACGCACATGAATCGCAGGTTAATAGAAAATGACATTCGAAAATGACCTCAACCCCCACATTTAACCAAAGATTTTTTTCAAATGTTTTAAATTCTCTTTATTTTCGCACCATAATTTATGCTCTTAAATATGCAAGCAGAACAAACAATGCAAATAAATGATAATATGCCAAATCAATCACCTCATTAGATCATTTTAGTTCTATTGTCTGACAATAGTTATAATACTTCTCGATTATAAATTTTGCTGCAAAATGAGTTTCAAGTCATATGCAATTAATAATGACAAAAAGAGGATGGGTTTCTGAAATCGTCATGTGTTTTACAGTGAAATGTTGTATTGTATCAAAACGACAATATCTCAATACAACCAAAACTTACAAAACTGCACACCTGACATGAACTCTTTGACGAATCTTAGCTGTTAACCAGACAATTCTAGCATATTCTACATTCGTTTTGAAATGAGACCCTGAAAACGGTAATTTGGCTGCCAGGGTCTTACATGCACCGTAGGCCTACCATTTGGTGGCCACTTCTAGGTACCGTAGCACACAATTAGAGTAGTGTACGTCCGCCTGAAAAGTTATTCGAAAAACGTGAGTTTTTGTTTGACATGATTTCAGTAATTATCATCATCCTTTATCATGGTTGGATGTTGCATAGCACGAAATAAACTACGTAGCAAGTGTCATCCTAATTTAATAACTGCACAAAAGTGAATACAACATACTTACTGCAAATATGCCAATAAAACCCTTAAGCAAACGTAGAATTGATAATAATGGAGTGACAGATAAGTTCATTTGCTTTTAACCCAAGTTTTCTAAAATATAACCCGAAATCAGCCCAAGGGAATAAAAGCAAACAAGAAGGAAACTAAAATCTGAAGATATATAATAAGTACGATCTGATATGTTAATGAGAAACCAACACCTATCGGCATCTGCAGAAGGAAAATCCAGCAGTGTACACTTCAGTTTCAAAATAACCGTATTAATCGATTTGCAAAAAAGAGATTTATAAACAGTTTAACCAATCAAAATTGAGCTGTTCTGTCTGGTGTCTGGACTAGTTAAAGTAATGTAGTAAGGAGTGGTGAAAATAGCCCCAAAGGAGAGACCAAATTCACCACATATTTGGGCTTGAGTGAGAATTTTGTTTATACTAGACACCTCTAAACGCCCAGATATGCAATATATTTCAATGCTTCACGTGATAGTCGACTGCCAAAATGATCAATTTCGTTTTAAACTCAATCGGTCTATGGGGGGGGGGGGGGGTGGGCAGGAGCAGCGGGGTCACAGACACTCAATTTACAAAGTTTAAATTCAAAAATCTCATTGAAAAGAACAGTATATACTAGGATAAGGTTCCATCCACTCCAGGACAGTTCCATTCTCCCTTAATGCGGGTGATTTGTATAATATATGCCTGAAACTAAGTCATATTATTGATTATCTATGTTGCAATAAAATATTTCTCCTGTGGTTGTTTATAGTAATATTTACATAAATGTGTTGTATTGTTCAATCATTAGTGCTGTAACGTCAGCTATGGAATTGTACTTTGTCAAATTCATTTTAGATTTTGAATATTTTAAGCTTGAATAACTTACATTTCATGAATTGGATACAGTCCTATATCTTACATAATCAGAATTATGATAAATTTATCAATGTTTTTAAGGGTGTTGCAATCATTTGATATTTACTAAATATTATCTGAATGAAACCGATGTATTCTCATTATCATATAAATTGGACCAAAGCCAACCTTTCTCTATCTTCAAATGACAACTCAACAATTGACCAATTTTCAAAGGTCATGTTTAAGTTCGGTATATTCATTGGGTCTAGAGAAGTGAACACTGGCTTTTGGTGAGCTATCTCCATCGAATGTATTCACATATTGACATGTCGTCTGTATTTTGTATAATTGATTCAGTTTGAAAAGAATGTATTTTTTAATTGATGGAGTAAATACAGGCACAACTTTTAAGACTATTTCTGTTTAAAAAATATTTCATTTTGTGTGAAATGAATTACAATAGAAGTGTAATACTAACGAAAACAAAAAATATATTCCACACATTTGAATACCCCCCCCGCCAAACACACACACATACATTACTTTATAGCTCTAGATATGGCTGTATTAACTGTTACTTGCCAGATGAACTTTTTATTATCATTTTAACTGTTACTAAAGAATGGATTGCAATGTCATTTCTTATGTTAGAAAATGTTAATAGTTTATTTCTAAAGTTGGTTGAGTCTTCCTTTAAAAGTCTTCTTTTTTTCTCTCCTTCATTTATTGGAATCATATTTCATCATTTCACAGTCACTGAGAAGTAATGGAGGCTACTCTTATACATGGTAAAATAATTCAGAGAATGCATTTTTGGGCTTCATAAACAAAACATTGTTCATTTACTGGCTCAAGATTCTCAAAAAAAAAAAGTAGCGTGACACATATTGGGAATATTTGGTGGATGTTCTCTGATGAGATTTTTTAAAATCAAAATGCCTCTTTTTCATGAAGAATCTTCATAAAGTATAATAATCCCTTAGTCTATAAGGATTTAAAATGTTACAAATGGGGAAAAATACCATACATCCGTTCAGCTTGATGGATGATGTAACTTCTGTTGAAAGATATATTTATTAAACTTAAAAAAGTTTACATCTTTGCAGCTCGATAACAAGCTATCAGGTATAGAGATTTCTGCTGATGCAATTTCTGCCATCTTTAGACTCATTTAATATATAGTACATGTTTGGATCTCTTACCAATGCAACATTCTTTGTGTCATAGTGAAATAAGTTCATGAAAGGTTTTTCTGGTGTTATGGTATTTATTTGACAAAGGTCAAATTCTACTGCATCTTGTAAGAATTAGGAAACAAGAAACTGAAAAGATATTGACAACATCGGGCTCAACTTTCACATACATGTTAATGAATTTCAAAGAGTTAACTGCTTTGTAAATGCCATTTTAATGCCTTAAATAACTCAAGAATAGGGAGCTAGCTTGGATGGTGCATAGCTTTATTACCAAGCAACCCCCCTGTTTCCATCAAAGTATTGCGTAGTTCTTTAAAGAGATGCTCATCATAGCTGAAGCATTAGGGACCTCCCCAAGCTTTTGCTTGCTGGCTTACTCCTTTACAGATGTATCAATCAATCCTTCTTTCTCCAGTGTACAGGGAAAGATGCAAAGTAGCAATCTCATTCAAAACCTAATACTGGACTGAAACTGACAAAGCCATTTACCCTGTATAGGATAAGGGATGAAATAGCCTACTGCCATAGAGTGTAACAGGTCTCAACCACACCTCTCCTCTGCAGTCAAAATTGTCTCCACTGTTTCTGGTCCAGGCACCCTCTCTGCCCTTCCTCTTTTTAATGTGCATCTGATTAATTGTATCACTGATAAAACATGTCATTGCAGTAGATTATATAAAGAATAAAATGTAATTCCTATCAATGAATTTCTTCAATCAGGGATGAGGCATGCATCCCATGATGCATCAGACTTGTCATTAAGAAGTTACAGAGAATAAGGATCAGCCACTTTGCATAGAATCTTTTTTAAGAACTTCCAGATAAGTTAGACCAGACGCCATAACAGTTATTAAATTCTTTTAATGAAAGCAGTCGAATTATATCAAACGAAATGGAAAACTGTGAAACAAAGACACCTTTGATATTAGAAACAATATTAAAGACCGTGAAATCAAATAAACCCCCCTAAATTCTGATTCAGGTTTATGAGAACTTCTTGACACAATTGATGTTCAAAAGGTTTAACAGTTAACAACTATTCACTATGTTGTCATTCAGTGTCATAATTTTCTACTGTTGCATATAAAACATGTCAAACTTTAATACTTCAGGTAATATTAGACTCCATTCTTTCAATAAACCCCATCACCATCAATGAGCATCATAAGTAAATGTTTCAATACCTTCATTGGTTGTAATTATTTCTGCTAAATTTGCATGATAGCAGTGATAAAAAAAAATTAAATGGTAAAAACAAAAGGAAGTAAAGCAAATAGTATGATTGATTCTTAAAAAGCACAGAAATCTACTTTACAGTTTCTAATTTAGAGCTTGTCTCTTGCTTCACCTACTTAATAATAACTGCATTTTCAGTTGTGAAAAACATTGATGAAAACAGAAAGAAGGATTTTTTATCCTGTTCAAGCTTTGAAGAGATTATAATTACTATTACACTAGGAATCAAAATTTATTCTAATTTAAAAACAAAAGCAAAAAACAACACAGATAAACTGTGAGAGTTAAAGTTAGTGCTTTGCCATCCTTGTATGTACCTTTTGTGTGATCAACATCATTAAAATGAATCAGGCAAATTCAGATACATTTTTTGACATCTTTATCAGGACCATATAAGTATCCTGCTGATGAATTTTACAGAAAGAGAATGTAGGGAGACCTTTAAGCTTGTCTCGTTAAGTTAAACAAATTTCCTTTAAATATTTCCGAACACTGCCGGCAACATTTTTTTCAGCAGATAGTTATTATGTATCGTAGGCAGAAGGATTAGAGACCAGCATTACTTGAACTAATATTTACTATATTATCTTTTATCAATCTTTTATCTATGTGCATAGACTATTACATATGAAATGCTGAAAGCATTGATGTACAAGAATGTTCTTTAAATGTCTTCCTTTGCTAAAAAAAAGAAAAGAAAATTTATACTCCGTAAATAGCCGTAAGTGCAACGAAGATAAAGCTTTTATAGTTTAATACTGTACTCAGTTGATGATGGCTACTTCGTCTTCCTTCACCATCTGGTTTTGTTTGAAAAGATTTTTGGAGACCTGACAGAGGGCAATTGCTAGAATTCCAATGATGATAACCAAGCCACCAACCACAGCCACGAACGGTAACTGCCGATTGAAATCAACATCATTCCTGTCTGTCTGGTCAACTGGGTGAGAAATCAGAACAGAAAGCACAAGATGTTATGATCGAATTTATTAACATGTTAAAACCCACCAATCAGTCTCAAATATCCTCTGTTATATAATAATAGAGCTGAAAATAATTACCTTCTCTCTCCCACACCCATCCCTCTACCACTCCAAAGCTCCTGTTAAATTTTCAAATACTATTCAAATTGTCTGTATGATTCGAGAGTTTCCAGAGATAGGAAACAAAGAAGGCAGAAAAAAAGAAGCAGATTGAAACTGTTTTTCTCTGTTGAAGAAATTATTAAAAGGGAGGTACTACATTATTACTGTTTGTATGTTTAAGAGGTAAAGTACCTGTAACTGCCTTGACAGTTTTAAATACAGTTAGACGTGTTTTACGAGCTGGTTTCTTGTTTATTTGCATCTCAATTGATATCTGTTAAAAGATTCAGCGAGCTAAACTCATAAAATAGATGGCGCCCGACGAAACAACTGTACTGAATCAACGTATTCGGTACAGCACATACCTTCACATAGCATCCCACTGTACTCTTCGGGACAGTGGCAGAAAGATGTACGTCCGTCCTCTACGTTAAGGCAAACTCCTCCATTCAAACACGGACAAGCTTCCGTTTCTGTAGATAGAGAATGAATAGAAAAAAAAGTAAAATTAAATAACAGAACTAAAGAAATGCTAGTTAACAACGTACCACTTGATACGTACACAGCATTGCAGAACACAACATAGCAACCACGAGATTGAGGTGTTTATACATTAGGAAGAATACGGTTGTTCACAATCATTGAGAAAATCATGAGAAAAAGATAAGAAAAAGGTGTTCACATTTATTATACACTGACATTAAAAAGCAGGGATCAGGGCTTCATTCAGCCCCCCCCCCCCTCCGAATTCCATAAAACGAAAAAGAAGTTTAAAGACACAGAACTATGAAGTCTATAAAAAACTGCAATGTTGTTTGTACATCAATGGATGAATACAACAGACCTATGATATCACTTTACATTAAAACATGAGACCTGCTTTAAAATATAATAGTGAATTTTGCTGTAAGTTTCTTTCAAGGGAGCAATGAATTATGCAACATACCATGCTTTGTGAAAGTGATATCGACATCTCTCTTTCTACGTGCTGTGGCTAAAAGTTCGAAAAGGAAAAGGACCATGGTGTAAATTATTCCTCAAAAAAAAATAAAGATTAATATATATATATATATATATATATATATATATATATATATATATATATATATTTATATATATATATATATATACATATATATATATAAAGTTATATATAGCTATATATATATATAGTTTTATATATATATATATATATATATATATATTTATATATAAAGTTGGTTGGTTGTCGTCTATCTTGGCGCAGAGTGCTCTATATTCGGTCGAAAGAGCGATATATATATGTTGAGACTAGTATATATATATATATATATATTCTTTTATTTCTCATTTTGCAAAGATTCTTTAGAAAAATTGAAGGATAGATATACTAGAAGCTATTTTAAGATAAGTTCAGATCACCATGTATCACTTAGAATACTTAAAAACATTTTATAAAAAAATAAAAATTTGGTATTAATAGACCCAAACTATGTAATACGAGTTGACATTCCATCTTTAGGTATATTATGGTGAGGTTTAAATGGTCCATAGTTGATGTTTAAAATATGTAAAATTTCCAAAATAAATGAACTACTTATTATTCCCCTCAATTCTTCAAAATGATTGTATCACATGAACACATATTTAGACATTTGAAAAAGACTATAAAATTGTGATTCAAGCAAATTAAAGTAGTTTACCATACTTGCATGAAGCCATGTGACTTAGTTTATAGCACAGTAAAACTTACAAACACAAAGGCTGTCATCAAACAAAACTATGCATAGCATGTAAATAGATATTGCAAAAAGACCCCCCCCCCCCCCAACAAAAAGAGGGTTGAAACTGTAACAGAAATTTGATACTTTGTGATCATTTTTGCATTTTTCTCTTTAAACTTTAATATGGAATTACCACTTACTCTGTAACGAAATCAAAAATTCACAAGTGGCAGCATTGCCTGCAAGATCAACTATTGTATAGACCACATTGGTGATGTCCCCGACTCTGAAGCTATCTCCAGGAGAATGGGTTTGATTGGCCCTGATGGTGCCACCTTCATCATCATAAGTTGGTTCCATCCATGGGATGTTGATGTGAAACCCAGCAAAAGCAGTTGGTAAGATGTTCAATATCATATCATTGGGACAGGACAGGAAGACGGGTGGTATGGTGTCTGTGAATAAACACAAATAAGAATATTAGGAAAATATATATAATAATAATGCCGATGATGACGACGACGATAATACTACTACTACTACTACTACTAATAATAATAATAATAAAAGTAACCTGCCCTCTCAATCAAATTCCAAGGCAATTTTCACATTTGCCATAGAAATGTTGACCTTGTTCCTAACGATTGGTAATTTGAGCCCCAGTATCAAGTAACAGCTTTCTACTTTTGAACCATGGAAACATTCTCCATACTGCATGCTCCGATTCAATTTCAAGTAGCAACCAACAATGGTGCATTCGTTTTGATCACATGATTATTTCTTTCATGTTTTGTTACATAAACGTGAAATTACAGTTTGAACTACCAGTGGCCCAAAACTAGTTACAGGTAAAGTGACATATATGCAATTATGTCTTCAAGGTTCTTCATTTCATTTTTCATGAATGTTGACAAATATCTCATCTTGGTGTATGTTATATGTCCTGTTCATGAAAGGTTCCTCTATTATATTTAACTGTTTGTGTACGCCGGCCTAGTATACTAAGGGGCAAATGGATACTTCCAAAGAGTGAAGGGAAGGGGGGGGGGGGGGTATGCTACTGTTGATGCCACTGTGTGTATGCTACTGTGGACCCCAGTGTGTGTATGCTACTGTGGACCCCGCTGTGTGTATGCTACTGTGGACCCCACTGTGTGTATGCTATATTCGAATAATTCCAACCTTTAGTTCCCAATTCAATTCTCTGACTCTTATTTTGTGTCTTTAATTTACAAGGACCACAAAGAATCAAATTTGACAACTAAGTACAGACACCACATTTTTTTCCACTGTTATGAATTTATTGGCTTTTGAATGATTAATTTTTATGTCAGAGATACAAGTTAAATCCTAAAAGAACCAGTACTGCAGACTTCACAACCAAATCTATACCTTACCTCTTAGGGGAGTCGTACCACAAAATCACAGAATGTTAACCCTCCAGATCTTTGCATAATATTACCAGAAACGAGAACAGTAATGCCGTGCTTGAACGGTTATGACGAGGACGAGCCTGTTCTCATGTGTGAAAAACAGCTACTTCAGGATGGAGACATTAACCCAGTACATGCAGCTAGTAGCAATAGAATACTAATACACATTTCAAGGTAAAAGAAAAAAATTGCAAAGATTGGAAACGATACATAATGGAGGAATATTATCGGAACACAAAACAAATATGTTATAAAGTTATTTGTGATAAATGATGTTATAATGTTATTAGAAGTATGGAAGAATAAAAAAGAAATTTGGGTTCCCTGGATGATGTGCCAGACATGGCAAAACCACCCTTCGTGAGACAAACACTAATCCAATAGGCCCTTCTGGTTGCCGGAAGGTTACCCTGAGGGATATAACTGACAGGTTTGATATTACCAAACATATATGAGGCAAGTGATGCTGTTAAACTCACCAACCAGTTTAATAGTGTGCCACCAATTAAAGGGAGTTGAACTGTCCAATCGATTTAATGGTAGTAACTGAGAGAGTCTAACTAACCAATGAGCATGATGGTAAATAACTGAGAGAGACTAACTAACCAATAAGAATAATGGTAAAGAACTCAGAGAGTCAAAGTCACCTATGAGAATGATGGTAAAAACTGCGAGAGTCAAAATGACCAATGAGAATGATGGTAAACTACTGCGTCCGTTGGGGGTACAACTTCAAAGAGCGGACCGCACACGACACCTTATCCTCTGCGCGATGGAGGAAAAAGTATCAATAGAGGCTAAGAAGATAGGTGCCAGTAAGAAGTCTACTGTCTGTGTCTTCGACAGAAAGGACGGATCTGGGACCAGTCCATCCCGCGCAGTTCAAATCTCGTGTCCGCCTCCTGTAAACCCCTCGTGGATAACACAAATAGCAACCCTGAAGGTATTGACCTGCTTCTCGTCCTCAAACATCCCGACAGTCGACAAAGTCGGAGGAACCTGGAGATCAGCACGCCATTTTTGGTACACTCCGAGTCTCGAATCATACAGGCGAAAGTTGGAATGTCGCCTGCTGTGGGATGCCAAAGAGGCAGCTTCCTCCGCAAGACCATCGTTTCGGAGGCAACGCGTGACAATTTTCATGCAACCAGGTGGAGACACTCGAGGTGATCGTGGACACTGTAACCACAGTTTTATAAAAGTTGCAAATTTTGTAATTGCATTTTCCCTTTTTGTTACTGTCTTTGATACAAACTGGTTATGCCATGGTAAACACAGGTCAGTCTACTGTGCGTGGCAATACCAACTAAATTGGGTCTTGTGCCCAAATGTGATGCATGCACACACCAAGTATGAGAAGTATCAATGATTCCCATGGTTAGATATCATGATAAAGGCACTTCAGAGATTGACCATTGCTGACCTCAAATGAGATTTGACCTCACAAGCAACAGCATTCTTGTACTCAATATGGCAAATCCATACACCATGTAGCCTATGACAAGTATCAAAGACTTCTACCATGCGAACTGTTTTCAAGGTTTTCAGGTCTGACAAATGTTTATAATGTACTCGCTATTTGGCATAACCGTGACTAATAGTCTACCCGCCAAAACGCAAAATTCACTCGCCACTATGACTGTTGTTCAATCTCCATAGTACAGATCTACAACATCAATACTTTCTATGAACAAAGGTTATAGTTACATGGTGCTACATAATTGCACATTGGAAAGTTTCTATGCAGTATAAAGTTAAACTTTTTCCACCAAAAGTAAGTGATGAACAAAATAAAACATGTCGCAGAATCATAAATAAGCAGCTTGGCATAATGTAGTGTCTTAAACAAATACAAATAAAACATCTGCAAAAATACCTACAAAGATAGCTTGGCTTCTGTTACAGAAGGGCTCCACTAAAACAAGTCATATATGAAACAGTAGCTATAGGTGTGCGTGAGTACCTCACTGCTACTTTGAAACGCTACTTACTAATTAGCACGAGTCATACTATTTCCGAATATGTTATTTTGCATTTTAGCTGCAGATTGGTGTTCGAAAATATCGCTATTACTTCATTTATCACTGCCTCAATCAAAGCGATCGTTTACGCACTGCCAAACTAGATCGTTTTATACAATTAATTCGCATTGAGATTGGTCAACCTTCCAATAGCACTGCTGTATGTACAAATACACCTTTTTGCACGCAATGTATGTAGCCAAAGTATGCTCCGGAGTTACGCAATGAGGGCTATGGGGATTTTTGCGTGGGTCTTGATTCTATTCTATGGATGACCAAAAGCCTACTTCCAATGCCAACAGCTCCGTGTGCTTACGAGGCGTACTGCACGTGTTATTTACTAGGCTGGTCGTTGGGAGATTTAGAAACAAGATTCCACAATTTGGACTCCACATGACCTTTGAAATTCATAGAAAACAATATACTAATTGTACTTAACATGTCAAAACTACATACTTAATGTGAGACTTGTCCAAGCTTCCCTTCTTGAGATATCATGCTTCCAATATTTTCACAATTTGAGCGTTAGTGACCCCAAATGACCCTCCACCAAAAAAAATAATAGGCTTCTTCTACTTAATGTGGTACTTCTTCACACAAGATACGAGATTGATCCAAGCTTTTCTCCTTGAGATACCGTGATTTCACGGTTTTCACAATTTGACCCCTGGTGACGCCAAATGACCTTTGACTTCCTATAAAAACGATTGCCTTCTTCTACTTAATGTGGTACACCTAACCACCAAATAGGAGATTAGTCCAAGCTTCCTCTCGTGAGATATCGTGTTTACAAGGATGGCATCACACACATACGCACACACACACACCTAGGCCAGGTGTGTTTTACATTCAAACAGAGGATCCCCTTGTTTTTTTTTTCAAAGTGCACGTACCCTAGCATAGGCGTACGGGACCATTTCAGTTTGGGGGGCAGAACTTTCTTTGCCCGAAAGTTCCCGTGACACTATCTAAGCGGAGCGCCACCATCGGTTGGCGCGTAGCGTACAAGAAAATTGTTGCAAAATTTTCACCAATTTTTTTGGAAAAACACATTGCAAATTATTCTCCTTTCAGTAGGTGCCCAAAAAATGTAGCCCTGATTTTCCAAAATTTTTTGGTTGGGGGGGGGGGGCTGCAGGCCCCGCCTCCTACGCCTATGTGTACAGGACAGATATTGCACGACATGTGCAAGATTACGTGTTGACAGATGGAGAGACAGGGTGAACAAGGACGAGCAGACGGCATGCTTTAACTTATATACCAATATGCAAATGCACAGCTCAATAACAGACAGGTGCAGATGCTACAATGTAGTGCATTGTTTGCATTCATGTATTGTATGCATTTTCAATAACATTACACATACCTGTATAGTTTACAGCCCATAACTAAAGCATGATTCACAGTTAAAACAATACATGGATGCTCCCCTGCATTGCCAACAAAAATATAGATGGAAATAGTATAGAAAAAACCTTTTAGGAATTTTTAAAACACCTCTTGATGAATTTTGACAATATGTTCCAACGAAACTAGAGAGTTGACTTTTACACCACAGCAATTGGTGCAGAAAGACATTCAGAAAAGTAGCTTGTGTACAGGGGTTTTATTATTGACCTCAAACTATAACCTTTGACCTACACTATAAACAGATACTTGAGGGTCTGTTCTAGCTCATTAATATTAATCTTCACATAACTGTAAGATTCACCAACGATGTAGCTGTTGAGTATGTTTGAAATGAACTCATTGTTTTGGCAACTGGTGACCTCAACATGACCTCTCCCAATATCTCAGCTGAGAACTCAACATAAGCGGCTATACATAACAAATGTGAAGTTCATGCAAGTTATGCCCAATGAGTCATCATATTTACAGGCCAAGTGTATTACATGTAAACAGATGCACGACATGCAGCCAAAACATGTAATCACCTTGTATATATATTCCTTCTGCATTCAGCAAAGGAATCAAAATTGTCATCTTGCACAAATTCTTCTTTTGATATCACTTTAATTTATGCTTGACAATATAAGACCCAGTAGGCTGAATAAATACTGTAACTGTTTATTAACTGATTTTAGAATTTAGAAAGAGAAATTTTGTAGAGACCAAAGCAATCATACAACACACTACAGGTAAAAGACTTTTCACAACTAATTGCAAACCTCCAGTCATGAAATCTCCAAATAATCCTGGTTCTCATTGAGACAATCTACAGCCCATAAAAACGTCTGTAAAAAATTACGATAAACTGTTCTTTGGCTAAAGTAGTGCACTGAGTCCGGTCAGCCTTTCAAAAGTTGGATACATGAATACAATCTTTCTAAACACATGTATGGCAACATTTTAACAGTTAACATAAGCAAGAACAAATTAGTGTCAATTTCAATCTGCATTTCATGTCTCAAGTGTATTTATTCCATCTCCGTGTCAATAATAGTTTACAGGCTTTTAGGTCTAGCAAACAGCAGAATCTTACACTTCCTTCATTAAATATTTCTATTCACTGCCCATACTCAACCAATGTCATCAAACTGTTCCTAACAACATATCTGAATGAAAACACAGACTTCACACTTTGTGATTTTACATTGAGGTAGCATAGTTTTACTTACCCTCCACTACTATGATATCAAAAACACAATCAGCTGTGTTCCCACTTGGATCTGCAAAGATGTAAGTCACTGTTGTTGTTCCTGTCTGAAAGAACTGTCCAGGTCTTCGTGTAGCTGACAGAACTGATGCTGTTCCTGAATTGTCTGTAGCTGTTGGCTCTGTAAACTCTGCAACAACACCAACACTATTTAGCGGTATCCCTAGTGTAATATCATTGATGCAGCTGACAACAGGTGGTATATTTTCCACTGTGGAAAAAGAAACATTATAAAGTCAAATATTGAGGTCACTGGTTCTTAATTGAAACAATAATTACTAGCAGGGATAATGGTTATTCTATACAGTAGGGTAATTATCATAGAAATAAACAACAGTGTCTAACGGGTGTTTTCAATAATCTCGCATGAGACATAATAAGGTGTCATCTTATTTCCTTTACTGGACAACGAGAGAGTAATAATGCACAAAAGTGTTCTCCGACCTCCTTTTCTGGTAACAGAATGTGATAACTCAGTTTTTCTCCAAAAGTCTTAGACTGTTAATGATAAAGCTAGTCATAGTTCAGCTACTGAACTTGATGAACAAACTGTGAAAAGTCTTTCTATTTCAAAGCTTAATCATTCCTGTGCAGGCTTTAATATCAAACTAATATGAAAAGAGGTCATGTTAAAGGACAGAACCATTGATAGAACGATCTCTTAAACAATTACAATACAAGTTAACCCTCTTAATAAAATACAACATTAATTACTTCTGTGCAAACATCAGGTGCTTGCAGCTGTATGTAATGCTACACACTAGAAAATGATTGCTTGAAAATATTTTATCCAAAGACTTACCCCTAAAAGTATTACTACCTATATAAAATAAGTTCCAACATGAACTCAGTACATGTACTAAACCAACTTCAAATAAAAACAATAGTATTAAAGAGATGTGTTCCCTCCTCTACTATGAAGTTTATATGTCTTTTTTTATTATCCATACACTTGAATAAAGGTTTGATAACATGTCCACTTTTGACTTTCATTTTCCAACAAAAACTCACTTGTAAATATTGAGTAATTGTTTGTCAGATAACAATGACAGGAATTTTTTGAAACAATCTGAAATTGTTTTTCATCAACTTTGCTACACAATACACAAGCACATAAACAAATAAAGAGGTATTTTCTGGCTTAACCGTTTGGTTAAATTTCATTTTGCAGTGGGGACCCCCTACCATCTTGAAATGTTAGTCCAGTCTTGTAGAGTTTAAACTCTACAAGACTTAACAGACATTTAAATATGGTAGGGCATCCAGTATGTTGGCGAAACCAAAACCTCCCGCAAGAAGCGATTCTATGGTCACAGATCCACAGTCAACACCATGAAGACTGAGACCCCAGCTGGAGAATACTTTAACCTTCCCAACGATACCATTAATGACATGTCCCTACAGGGGATTGAATCCTTAGGTAGCCAACCTGACCTAGTACGAATCAGCATAGAAAGGCTTTGGAAGCAACGCCTTCGCACCATTCAACCTCATGGGCTCAACATTCAGGAAGGACTTGATTTACTTTTCTTCTGTTCCACCCCCTCCTTCTCCCCTTGGTCCCCCCAATCAATCCTCTTCTCATAGCTCTCTTCCACCCGTTTTGCCATACCTTTCTGCCTTAGTCCTTCTCCAGTTTATTCCCTACCCAATCCTCTCTTTGTCCCTCCACTAATTATCTCCTACCTCTCCTATTCCCCTGTTGGTTTCTTTCTTCCTTCTCTGCATCCCTTGTCTACCAATTCCCTCATATCTATCTCTTTGTGTTCACCATGCTCATTAACCTGTGTGTATTCTGTGCGTGTTTTTGTCCCTTCTGTTACTGTTACTTGTCATTTAGACTTTCATTTCATTTCATTTTAAAAACTTTGAAAAAGATCCTGCTACGATCGAAACGTCAGGCCAACTTACTCTACCAATTTCAATTGGTTTCTTACATTCACCAAGCTAGAGCTATATATTAGGTATGCCGATACAAAAGATGTGCTTTTTGAGTTATTGTGTTTTAAAAGGTTCTCATACTCTGACTTATTTTGACTGCAAATGACCTTTGAAAATTGACAGATTGTAGTTATTTATATCTACATTTACCACTGAATACTTGGACAGTAAAGCTGAAGTTGCATTCCGATAAAGCTCCGGCCGAGTCTGTGCAGGTACAACGAACGGTTGTCTGGCCAACGGGAAAGAGATCTCCACTCTGTTGATTACATTCTGGAGTGATAGAGCCCTCTGTAAGATCGACACAGCTACCAATATCCTCCCATGTTACAAACTGACCAAAGTCTCCCTGAAAGCTGGTGACAGGTTGAACGTTGGGACAAATAGGTGGAGATGGAGGAAAGTTGAAACTAGCTGAAAGATATGAAAAAATAGGAAAATTATCAAAAGGACATCATTATTAAGGCTGGCTTTCTAAGTCTTTATTATGTTTCTTAAACTCTGTAGACCAAAGCAAAATTTCCATGAAAGCTGGTGACAGGGGGAGGGGCGGTCTCCACCTTCGCCCCCCCCCTCGGCTACGCTCCTGCGGTTAGAAATCTTGTAGGAAACAGGCCAAATGGAAAACCAGTGAACCCATATCGATGTGGATCATACATATGATTGTACGTACTCATACACAAGAGATGTACAGACATTATGATAATAATGAATTACGGAGAAAGATTTGCTTGGACTATTTCTGCAATTTTAAACGACAAATGTAAAAAGCTCTATGAAAAGAAAAAAATTAAATACTTGTATCACCTATCACCTTGGTAGCATTGAACAGTGAAAATAACCACCATTCTTTGGAAGTCAATTTTTTTATTTGTCACATGAGGAATAAGAAACTGATCATGTTCAGATCTCACTTGTGTTTTGAAAGCTGCCAGAGATATATTTGATATGCATATGTCAAATTGTATGAAAGACAGGTGGGAAAAGTCAACTGATTATTATAGACATAACAAAGACAAACTTCACTTGTCACGAAGAACAATAAAGCAAAATTCCGACTATTATGTTACTCACTTGTAATAACCTGGACAGTCACAGACAACAGGACTCACATACACATGGATAGTTATAACTTTACATGTGTCCGTTTCCCATTACATAAATAGATGCCTTAGCAGTTAACCTTACATAACAAATAATTCAATACGTGTACTTGTCCTAATACATGAATAGATGCCTCAGTGGTTATGCTATGTAGCTATCCTTTTCTTCTATATATTTATGGATGGATATTGGTCCTGATATATGCCGCAGCGGCAATGAATTGCTAAGTTATATGGATATATTGGTCCTGATACATAACCATACACCTGTCTGGCTATCCTTTTCCGCTATATATTTATATATAGATATATTGGTTCTGATACATGACTATATACCGCAAAGGCCTTAAATGGCTAAATTATATGAATATATTGGTCCTGATACATAACCATACACCTTTCTGGCTAACCTTTAGATGGATTCTGATACATGACTATATACCATAGCGGCCATAAATTGCTAAATTATATGGATATATAAGTGCTGATACATAACCATAAATCTGGGTGGATATCGTTTGCTACTATATATTTATAGATAGGTAAACTAGATGGATATATTGGTCCTGATACATAACCATACACCTTTGTGGATATCCTTTGCTACTATATATTTACAGATGAATATATTGGACCTGATATATGACTATATTTTGAATATCGCTATATATTTTTAAAGGCTCTTAAAATTGGTGATGAAGCTTATCAATTAAACAGTATAAATCAATACCTCTGGTACATTACTAAACAGTGGTTGGGTATCTAGTCTCTGTACGGAGCTAATCCTCAGCTGTGACCATCTTAAATATAACATTCAATGTGATTACAGCAATCATTAACCTTAAATGCTTGAATTTGTCAATCTTACCATGAAAGACAGTTACGAAAAAGCTACAACTAGCAGCATTTCCACTTGCATCTGAAAATATGTACACCACATTGGTCGTGCCAATTGAAAAGCTTTCTCCTGGTCTATTAGAACGTGATGTCATTATCACTGTTCCAGATAAGTCGGTGGCTGTTGGTTCCGTCCATCCAACAACAGCAGTTACAGACCCTAACTCAGCGTCAACATCCAGATGATTGGGACATCCAGAAATTGTTGGTGAAACTGTATCCTCTACAAAAAAGAAAATAAGTGCAACAGGTGTTACTCAACCTTTAAGCTAAAGTATTCAAACTCAGGATTCCACTTTGGACATTGGATCCATTGATTTAATGACAAAACTGCACAATTTCAGTAAATATGTTGTTCTATTCTCTGCCTGGACTTCAACTTGCCTCTGATAAACCAAAATTTGATGGGGCAACATTAGAAACATGAAATATTTGCTATAGAGCAGAAATTGGTCAAATGTTTAGTTCATTTGGCCAGCCACTGACTTACTACCTAGAAACTCAAAACACTCTACAAATCAAATAAGTATCAGCTAGAAATAGATCTTTAGAGAATGATAAAGATATAATAAGGAGTACCAGACAGGACTGATCAAACTTTTCAAAACACTCTACAGATCAAACAAGTAATAGCTAGAAATAGTTATGTCGCATCTCCTGTGGATCATTACTTTTGAAGGTAATTCTACGTTTTCAAGGTTTTAAGCCAATTATTTGTTCAGAATTTGAATAATAATTCACTTCAAAACATACCCATAATGTTGCACAAAATTTCATCTATGGACAACCAATACAGAAAAACACCCTTCAATCCCTAACAGACCGGTCAAAATTGCACGAGTAGAGGGAAGTATGATGAAGAATGTTGGTCAAGGAATTTTCGAAAATTCAGACAAAGTTAATTTATTGGTGTACAAATATAAAATCTCTTATAACGGCTACTATAAAACTCGATATCATCAAAAAATATGCTGGAGGGCGGTCTCCACTCTTCGCCCTCCTCGGCTACGCGCCTTCGGTTAGAGATTTTGTAGGAAACAAGCCAAATGGAAACCCAGTGAACCCATATCGATATGGATCATACATATGATTGTTCGTACTCATGCACAAGAGATGTACAGACATTATGATAAGAATCATGAATGACAACATGCTATGCGGTCACAGAAACGACCACGGAAAGTCATTTACCTCATGCAGCATGTGTTGGATGAAGTTTTAGCCACCGCCAAATATGATTGGATATATAATCTCAAGCATTACTTTCTATTTATAGCCACAAAAAAAATTATGCCACCAAATATTGGGGGAAGGGGATATTGGATACTACCGTACATCCCCACCTAAAATATTGGGAGGACATGTCACCAGAGTCCCCCCCCCCCATGATCGCTGCCCATGTATATATATATATATATATATATATATATATATATATATATATATATATATATATATATATAAATATATAAATATATATATATATATATATATATATATATATATTTATATTTTTATATATATGGTTGCTACAGCCCTATTTTCCTTTTTTTTATCGGCAAACCAAATTTCATTACGGATGCGCTCCGTCTAGCTATTCATTTCGGGAAAAAATTAAAAACTACTTTCAGTCATATATAAAAACAAAATGTGACGCGGTTAAAAAGGCCCTTTGCAAGGAATTTGCCAAGGGAGGGGCAAAGCTTGTAAGCAAACTATCTAAGCGTAGCGCCAACATAAGTTGGCGCGAAGCGCAAAGAAAATTTTGGCCGAAAATGCCTCCCTGATTGCTGGAAATGGCACTTCCCAGGCCTTGTAAGTTGCATCTAGGCATTTTCTATTTTGAAATGACTAGCGATATCATAAAAAAAATACAAAAAATATGCTAAAAACAAACTATGCCACCAAATATTGGGGGGATATTAGATACTATTTTCCCCCACCTAAAATATTGGGGGGGGGGGGACATGTCCCCCCGAACCCCCCATAATCGCCGCCCATGTGAGTGGTTAATGGTACTGTCTGTGGTACAGTCTACTATTCAAAGTTCATGTAATACTGAACTCTAGTTCATGTCAGGAATGTTTTAAGTTCAAAGTTTGCTTCTGTTGTTAACTATAGTTTTGCATCAAGAATTTGGTCATGCATACAGTTAACTATCAAGCATCAGAACTTTGCTCAGGTTTTTAAGGTTATTACAAATGAAAATAAGACTGACAACTCTTTAAAGTTCTTTTCTAAATACCAAAACATAGTTCACAGCAGGAATTTGTTTATTTATATGGTTAGAGTTACTGAGGCTAATGTCAAAAGTTGATTTTTGTTATTGAATTATATTTTATGTCAGAAATTTGTACATTTCCACAATCACTTTGAGTGCCATTTTCACAACCTTGTTACTACATTCACATAAAATGAACAAAGAGATGAGTTGGCAGTAGTGTCCGTTAAAAAGGTTTGTGACAATTGTCAGCCCAGAATTGAAGAATGTGAATTCCTGAACAGTGGTTGGTTATCACTATCACTGGGTACTAGTCTCTGTATGAAGCTAATCTTCAGCTGTGCTCATCTTAAATATAACATTCAATAGGATTACAGCAATCGTTAACCTTAAATGCTTGAATTTGTCAATCTTACCTGTAATGACAGTTACTACAAAGCTACAGCTAGCAGCATTTCCACTTGCATCTGAAAATATGTGTGGTCAGGCCAACTAAAAAGCTTTCCCCTGGTCCTTTAGAACGTGATGTCATTATCACTGTTCCAGATAAGTCGGTGGCTGTTGGTTCCGTCCATCTAACAACAGCAGTTGGAGTTCCTAACTCAATATGAACAGACAGATCATTGGGACATCCAGAAATTGTTGGTGGAACTGTATCTTCTACGAAAAAGAAATAAATGCAACATGTGTTACCCAAACTTTGAGCCAAAGTATTCAAACTCAGGATTCCACTTTGGACATTGGATCCATTGATTTAATGACAAATATACACAATGTCAGTATAAATGTTGTTCTATTCTCTGCCTGGACTTCAACTTGCCTCTGAAAACCAAAATTTGATGGGGCAACATTAGAAACATGAAATATATGCCAAAGAGCAGAAATTTATCAAATCTTTAGTTCATATGGCCATCCACTGACTTGCCACCAAGAAAATCATTTCAAAACAGAATTTCTAATTTCAAATGCCAGTCTTTAGCTACTTTCTTCATACAGAATGTCGTCTAACAGCTTGCATAATTGGTATATGCCTCACCTTGACCGTGTGTTGTATACGTTATGCTTAAATTACTAGAAATCGGTAGAATACGCTAGAGCAACAAATACATATGATGGAGCAATATTCAGTCCACAGCCTCAACGATTAAATTGAAGAAGAAAATAAGTGTGAAAAGAATATAGTTGAAAATGTTTACAGGTACAGTAAAGAGTAGTGAGAAAAACCTCGACCAGTTAGCTGGCAGTACAACAGTCAGTGTAGGACTTTTGTCTATGCAAGGCGACCTGGACCAGCTAGCTGGTAGTACAACAGTCAGTGTAGGACTTTATTCTATGTAAGGCTAGCTTTACTGTCCTAGTGCTCAATTTAGGTATAGGTATGCTCTGTAGTGCTCATGGCCATGTAATCTAAATTTTTAATTCAATTTAAATGTTTTATAATTTGCTTGTCTTTTTCTTCAAAATTAGACCTTGTATTAAAGAAACTCTAAGTGCGCCCCAAGAACTCATTAATTCATAATTCTTTAATCAAAAGAAATGGGTTAGAATTTCTTGATTTGGATATTATTTAGAACAATATCAGTGTTGTATTAAACAAGAAGTAAATCCTCATACATATAGCTGAAAGTGTTAGGGTATAAAACAGACTACAAGTTCTTTGGCAGGTTGTCATGAAAAGGTCTCCCTTTGATAGATGTAAATACCAGCTAGGAAATCCATCGATCCAAAGCAACAGAACATATGTATATAGTGAGACCTTTGGCACCATGATTGTTGCAGAGTAAAGTTGAAATGCAGATTTATTTAGACTAAGATGTACCAGAAGAAATGGTTCCTATGTAGTTTTCCAAGTCTTAGGGTTTCATGATCGCTAAGTATGGTAATGGAAAATTGTTGCCCAAGAAATGCAAAACTCCTGTAGCCTGATATGATAATGAACAAAAGTGAATACTGTTTGCAGCTTCATATTCAATATATATATGAAATATTTGCTAAAGAGCAGAAATTGGTCTTCCAAATGTAAATTGAGAGGGTATTGTAGACGCAAATGAGTGCAGTGGTCATAGTTTGAGCTGTTTCAGGAAATTTTTATAGTTAAACAATGTTCCTCTTCAATGTGATATTCCAACATATGTTAAAACTATCTACAAATTTATACAATTTGCCATTGAGTAAACTGATTGCATGGTAAAAGGATACGACAAACTGACTGGATCTATCAAACTTAAATGGTACAATTCTAACAATCAGAACACAATTTTCTGTATTTCCAGAGGCATCTGAGCATGTGTAGACAACATTGGTATCACCAACAGTGAAGAAGGAACCAGACGTGTGGGTCCTCGCTGACACTTCACCAGTACCCGAGATGTCAACACATATAGGTTCTGGCAAGTTATCAACAACCAGGCCAAATTCCCCACGTTCCACACACTCTGAGATTTCAATTGGCAAATTAGTGCAAACTGGTGGAGTGGTGTCCACTGACAAACAAGGAAGGAAACAAAAACAGAATATTTCATCCACAGAGGTAAAACTAGTCTCACAAGTATATCTGTCTGATTCTTTCATTAAATAAATATAATTGGCAATTAGATATCTAAACTCAACTGATAAAACAAATAAGATGGTTTCAAACATTGTAATTTCTTTCTTATGATTGCTTGATTGTTAGATCCTGTAATAACAAAACTTTAACTCTAGTAACATTGCCAAGCAACAAATTAAACCCAAAGTCAAACTGCAATACTGATGGTTTCCAGTATGCTTCCTTGCAAGCAGAGTGTAAAATTTGCCTTTTTGTCCTGGAATTGAACAGGAACTCGTACATGCAAGATGAACAAATCTAGTCCTTTATAATTAATTGAGACAGACAGGACTTGTTAGAAATAGCTATATAGAGAATGATAAAAATAAAGCTAGGAAGTACCACAGACAGGACTGTTGAAACTTGTCAAAACACTCTACAAATGAACAAGGAAAAGGGTCATAGTGTTTTAATAACTAAAAATAGCTATATAGAAAATGATAAAGATATATCTCGAATACCACAGATAGGACTGATCAGACTTGTCAAAACACTCTAAACACTACTTCAAATGTGCATTTGATCAGACAAGGTGAAATTTCATAGCGGTTTGACATTAAAACCACAGTAAAACAAAGTAGTAGTATGTTAGGCTAAGTGGCATAGACAAAAGAAGGGGAGAACGGCCTGCGTACCATGGCCTCTCACCTTAGACCATCAGTTGGGGGAAATGATACAGTCAAGAGATTTGGCATTCACCCAGGGAAGAAATGGACCAAAACTACATATCTAACTCCCCCCTCTCATTTTCAGGCTCACACTAAGTATATATTAGCACAAACTTGCACATATAGCTACTTATAAGCCTAATTTATGGCATGGATATCCTTTAGATTGGTCCATTCGATGTCTATTTTCTTGAAATCCCCCAATACCCTTCATAGGAGACTGCTTTAATGACCATAGGGCAACACCCACCCCACTTCCCTGTTGAAAAATCCTTGATTTGCATTTAGCCCTCACACAAAGGTTCAGGCCTCTACCTAATGAAGTGAAGGGAATTTATTATTATGTATCACAACAGCCATCCATTTAGAGCTACTAATATAGACCTAAATTATGGTCTCAATATACAAATATACATATATAAATGGGAACTTATCAAATATTGCATGTTGTCAAAGATAAGTTACAGAATAGCATCTGAAATATGGCTTAATGTAGTTATGAAATGACAGGAGTTTTATCTAGGGACACCTTCTAGGTTCACAATATAAACCCTGTTGAACTCAAATGACCATTGACCTCCGCAGAAAACAATAGGCTTCCTGTACTCAATGTGGTACTCCTACATACTAAATACGAGGTCTGCTCAAGCTTCCTTTCTTGAGCTATCGTGTTTACAAAGTTTTTGACAATTTGACCCCTGGTGACCCTAAATGACCTTTGCCCTCCACAAAAAACGATAGGCTTCCTGTACTTAATGTAATACTTCTACACACTAAATATGTCGGCACAAGCTTCGCTTCTTGAGATATCGTGTTTACAAAGTTTTCACCTTTTGATTGCTAGTGCATGACTCTAAATGACCTTTGACATCCACAGAAAACAAAAGGATTCTTGTACTTTATGAGGTATATCTACACACCAAACCTGGAGTTGGTCCAACATTCCCTTATTGAGATATCGTGCTTACAAGGTTTTCATATTTGGACCCCTAGTGACCCTAAATGACCTTTGACCTCCACAGAAAACAATAGGCTTCTTGCACTCAATATGGTTCATCTACACACCAATCATGATGTTGGTGAAAGGAAAGTTGAAGGAGTATTTGGATCATTAATCCAAATTGTGAATACTGTTCAATTGCTTTTTTCTGTATTGACTTACTATATTCAATACATTTCATGTAGAGTAAACAGTTTCGATAAAAAATTCCTGTAAAAGTAAGTTGGCCTGACGTTTGTATCCTGTCAGCATTTTGCAGTTGACAAAATAACGGTGAAAACAACAAACACAATAGCAACAATGCAAATTGTCTTGAAAAACATAAACTAGGAAGAATCTAAATCAATATAAAAAAAACAGTTAATAATTTAAATCATCTGATAAAGTGCCCACCTGTCTGAACAAGTACAATGAATTCACAGTTGGCTGTGTTACCAGCCGGATCCATATATATATACATCACAGTTGTTTGTCCTATCAAAAAGGGATCTCCAGGACTGTGCGTTTGAGTTTGCAGTGTAGCTGTTCCGGAATTGTCAGTTGCAGAAGGTTGAAACCATACAACTTGTGCAGAAGTTTGTCCCGTTTCAGTTTGAAGTGGTGATGAAAAGCTTTTAGCTATTTATGTAACATATAGATTCACTTCTACGAATGTAGTTTGAATAAGAGCTTCTGAAACCACTTTACCGAGATCAATCTGAAGTGATCAAATTTGCCTCTACATAATCCATTTAACTGTTTAGAACGTTCTTTATTTGTTACATAGTCACTATAAAACAAATCTTTAATGAATAATGGCCCTTGAGTAAACTGATCAGCATTAGTTCAGGCAAGTTTGATTAATTGTCAGAAATCATAACTTCAGTGAAATAAATTGCAGCAATAGGACAACAACCAAGACACATTAATACTATTATGATACCATTTGTCCGTGCCAAAGTTGAAAAGTGTTGCAAAAATGACCTTTTTATAGAATAAGAAATTAATATTGACATGCTGATGAATCTGAATCTTCAGCACACTAGATTTAAGGATCTTAGAGTCTACATTAACAAATGAGATGATATAAGATAAAGATTCGGAAAAGTGAGACGCACGGAAATGAGGTCATTCTGCATTGTAGTAAAAGGTGACATTAAACAGTCTACCACATATCAAAAAGGAATCTGCCTATGTAAATACATTCTTTGACTAAGTAAGAGTGAGGACAACTCATTTTTTTACAAACAACTTGTGACATACATGTATGTAGCAAGAATTGTCAATCAACTAACCGAAAATGAAAGCCATTTTCAGCAAGGTTGTCTGTCACAATGAAACAGTTTCATTTAAATCTAGTGAGATGTATATGACCATACTTGGTAATGGCAGGAAAAAAATATCTGCATCAAACTTTGAAAGATACTCAACTAAAAAGCTGCTGTTTTATAACCTACTGTGAAGAAAAGAGTTTTGCTTTATAGTTTTGAACTATTTTTTCCCCCGTTCACATCACTGTCACATGTGTGTGGCTAATGTTACTGACAGTAGTACAATGTTCATGTAATACTTCCTGTACTGAATTCTAGTTCACCTCCGTCACTGAACTACAGCTTCCATTAGAATATTGCACACGTGAGTGGTTAATTTTACTGACAGTGGTATAGTCTACTATAAAAATCTCATGTAATACTTCCTGTTCTGAATTTGAGTTCATCTCTGTCACTGAATTATAGCTCCCATTAGAATATTAAACATGAGGGTGGCTAATGTTACTGACCGTGGTACAGTTTACTATACAAATTTCATGTAATATAACCGTTAAGAATTCTAGTTCACCTCTGTCACTAAACTATAGTTCCCATTAGAATATTGCACACGTGAGTGACTAATGTTACTGATAGTGGTGCAGTCAACTCTTTAAAGTTCAGTAATAATTCCTGTTAGAAATCTAGATCACCTCTTTCAATGAACTATAGTTCCCATAAGGATATTTCACATGTGAGTGGTTAATGGGAATGACAGTGGTACAGTCTACTATTACTACTATTACTAGTCTGTAATACTGAACTCTAGTTTAATTGTGTCAGGAATGTTTCAAGTTCAAATTTGCTTCTGTTATTTAACTATAGTTTTTCATCAAGAATTTGGTCATGCAAACAGTTAACTATCAAGCATTAAAACATTGCTTAGGTGTATATGGTTAATACAACTGAAACTATGGCTGACAAATCTTTATAGTTCTTTTATAAATACCAAAACATAGTTCACAGCAGGAATCTGTTCATTTATATGGTTAGAATTATTGAGGCTAATGTCAAAAGTTGAGTTTTGTTATTGATATATATTTCATGTCAGAAATTTGTACATTTTCACAGTCACCCTGAGTGCCATTTTCACAACCTTGTTACTACATTCACATAGAATGAACAAAGAGATGAGTTGGCAGTAGTGTCCGTACAAAAATTAGTGGCAATTGTCAACCCAGATTTGAAAAATGTGCTGGGATCTTAAGACCGCACAACTACAACATCATCAAAGGCATCAAAGAAAGTAGATGGAATCCATTGTACGGTAGTCCCCGGCAAATCCACTCGCAAAGAGACTAAATTTAGGCAGGATTGCTTAACCGATGCAACATAATAGCATTGGCATTAGGATTCAAACACCAAGGATGTATTAAGCTATGAAATCAGCTTTTTACTGATCAGGTTAAAAATCCAAAACATCATACACACCGGCACACGCCATCAACATTGCATAGATTCCTTTCGCCTCACGTAGATGTTTAATACGTATGAGCAGATGGACATTTTTAACCGATTTTGAGCTAGCAAGTCAGCTCTGCCACCAACAATCACACTAATTATTTTATTGAAGAATGAGAGTTACATGACATAGTTCATACACTATGAAATGTTTTTACAACTTACTGCCACAGCCAAAGTCATCCAGTATAAATCAAGGAGCATCTTGCCTATTTGGAGATCATTCCAGATAATAATTTTGACCCCTTAAAGCTCACAGTGTTAAACCTTACAAGGGCCTCTTCAGTGTGCGTTTAAATCCCAATACTAGAGTATCAACTCTCTGAAGCAGAGTTCATTATCCGATGACTTTATATATTGTTGATGGCCTATTGTATATTGAGCCCATTCACTAAACTGCAATTGATCAAACTATGTTTATCAAAACTAGCATCCAAGAACTTGAAGATTAATTGTTACTTTGATTTTGGAGTTAGCGAGTTCACAGCTGTTGATCTCATGTGACCTTTGAACTCAATAGGTTTCTTACATTCACCAAGCTACAGCTAAATATTAAGTATGAAAAAGATGAATTTGTAGTTATTGTATTTTACAAGGTTCTCATAATCTGACTTATTGTGCCTGCAAATGACCTTTGAAAATTGACAAGTTGTAGTATTTTGTAATCAACATTTACCACCGAATACTTGGACAGTAAAGCTGAAGTCGCATTCCGATAAAGCTCCGGCCGAGTCTGTGCAGGTACAACGAACGGTTGTCTGGCCAACGGGAAAGAGATCTCCACTCTGTTGATTACATTCTGGAGTGATAGAGCCATCTTCACTATCGAAACAGCTACCAATATCCTCCCATGTTACAAACTGACCAAAGTCTCCCTGAAAGCTGGTAACAGGTTGAATGTTGGGACAAATAGGTGGAGATGGAGGAGCGTTGTTACCAACTGAAAGATATGTAAAGAATAGGAAGCTTATCAAAAGGACATCATTTTTAAGGCAGGCATTCTTAGTCTTTATTATGTTTCTTAAACTATGTAGACCAAAGCAACACGGGCTCTGTCAAGTTGATCTTACGAGAAAATGAAGCAAGGAAACATTACCACAACACTTTTTTTACAATTAAAATCACAGAAAAGAAACTAGTTCAACACAAATGTTACTTTTGTGTTATTGTGTTTTACAAGGTTTTCAGATTCTGACTAATGTTGACCGCAAATGACCTCTGACTTCTACCAAATTCAAATATGTTTCTTACATTAACCAAGCTAGAGCTATATATTAAGTATAAAGATTAAAAAGATGTGTTTTTTAGTTATTGTGTTTGACAAGGTTCTCATACTCTGACTTATTGTGCCTGCAAATGACCTTTGAAAATTGACAAGTTGTAGTATTTTGTAATCAACATTTACCACCGAATACTTGGACAGTAAAGCTGAAGTCGCATTCCGATAAAGCTCCGACCGAGTCTGTGCAGGTACAACGAACGGTTGTCTGGCCAACGGGAAAGAGATCTCCACTCTGGTGATTACATTCTGGAGTGATAGAGCCATCTTCACTATCTAAGCAGCTGCCAATATCCCATGTTACAATCTGACCAACATTTCCCTGAAAGCTGGTGACAGGTTGAATGTTGGGACAAGTAGGTGGAGGCGGAGGAGTATTAACTGAAAGAAATGAACAGAAAAGGAAACTTAATAAAAGGGCATCAATATTAAGGCAGTCATAGTTTAGTCTTTAATGTATTTTTTAAATTCTGTAGACCAGAACAACAACAACAAGAGCTCTCTCTACTCCATCCTACCAGAAATTGAACCAAGAGATTACATTGCCACAACTATTTTCTTCATTCCAAAACCATAGACAGAAAATTAGCACAACGACAAAAATAAACAATTACCAGGATTCACTTCAAAAGTAAATTCACATTCCGATGTTTACATCCGCTGACTGGAAACTAACTGCAAACACGATTAATTGCAACAGCAAATGAAGCAATACCTGAGATGTTGACTTATTTCACAAGGTAGGCATTTCAACTGCGGAAAGACCTCACTTTTCGTATGGCATAGTATGTATACTGGATTATAATATCAGTGAATCTTACGAAATATGCAAGAAGTTTAGGCAATTTTTTAACCATAATTTACTTTTAATTCAAGAATTGCTACCCAAAATGATTTTAAAATGTGTGAACAATTCTAGCAACCATGTCTTTCTGTTGTAAGTGCTTGTTTATTGGAAGAGTGAAGTCAATAAATGGTTCACTTTCTTATGAGAAGTACATGGAAAGTTCATTGTTATCGTTTCGCCTTCGCTATACACTCTGCAGAATGACGTCACATGGTTACATGTAAGTTCATTTGCTATCACGCATCGCATTTCTGGTCAGTGAGAATCTGCTTACTTTGACATCAAATTTCTCTAAATTACTGTCTCTTTCCACTAAACGGAAACCACGGTATTGTTTGTGTACTAAAATACTTAAGTATGTGCAAAAAAAAGAACATTTGTTTGCCTCCAGCTATGCATTTTAAATTTTGTAGACCAACAAAGGGCATCAATATCAAGGCAGTCATACTTTTGTCTTGAATATGTTTCTTAAATTCCGTAGACCAGAACAACGACAAGTTTTTTCTACTCTATCCTACCAAAACTTGAACCAAAAGATTACATTACCACAACTATTTTCTTCATTTCAAATCCATAAACAGAAAATTAGCACAACGCCAACAATAAACAATTACCAGGATCCACTTGAATGGTAAAGTCACATTCTGACGTTGCCCCAGCTGAGTCTGTACAGGTGCAACGAACGATTGTCTGGCCAACAGGGAAGAAAGCTCCACTCTGTCGATTACATTCTGGAGAAATAGAGCCATCTTCACTATCTAAGCAGCTGCCAATATCCCATGTTACAATCTGACCAACATTTCCCTGAAAGCTGGTGACAGGTTGAATGTTGGGACAAGTAGGTGGAGGCGGAGGAGTATTAACTGAAAGAAATGAACAGAAAAGGAAACTTAATAAAAGGGCATCAATATTAAGGCAGTCATAGTTTAGTCTTTAATGTATTTTTTAAATTCTGTAGACCAGAACAACAACAATAAGAGCTCTCTCTACTCCATCCTACCAGAAATTGAACCAAGAGATTACATTGCCACAACTATTTTCTTCATTCCAAAACCATAGACAGAAAATTAGCACAACGACAAAAATAAACAGTTACCAGGATTCACTTCAAAAGTAAATTCACATTCCGATGTTTACATCCGCTGACTGGAAACTAACTGCAAACACGATTAATTGCAACAGCAAATGAAGCAATACCTGAGATGTTGACTTATTTCACAAGGTAGGCATTTCAACTGCGGAAAGACCTCACTTTTTGTATGGCATAGTATGTATACTGGCCGATAATAGCAGTGAAACTTACAAAATATGACCAGACGTTTAGGAAGTTTTTTAACCCTAATTTACTTTTAATTCAAGAATTGCTACCCAAAATGAGTTAACAAATGTGTGAACAATTCTAGCAGACATATCTTTCTCTTGTAGATGCATGTTTATTGGAAGAGTGAATTTTAATAAATGGTTCACTTTCTTACATGAAGTACGTGGAAAATTCATTGTTATTGTTTCATCTGTGCTGTACACTCTGCATAGTGACGTCACATTGTGACCTGTACGTTCATGAGCTTTTAAGCATCAACATTTCTGGTCAGTGAGAATCTGCTAACTTTGACATCAAATTTCTCTAAATTGCTGTCTCTTTCGACTAAACGGGAACCACAGTATTGTTTGTGTACTAAAATACTTCAAGAGGATGTGAAATGGAAAAATTTATATAAATCATTGTTTTCTATAGACTCGTAGCTTTCCAATTAAAACCCAATTTGTGTCAAACGAAGCTTGCATCCTCGAGGAATAAACGATCAAAAATTTAAGGGTAATAAAAACTTTCTGAAAAAATGTTGAATTTACGGTACTGCGGCGTGATGACTGTCGAGGAACTCAGCTCACTTCCGGGACGCTTTGTTTACATTTCTTAAACGTCTGAGAACACACAACATTACACTGTTGCAGTGCTCTGTAGTAATTGGTGTTTGGAGTTTTGTTTTTACGTAACTTTATCTCGTAACTGTTAAATATGCCGAGCCGATATGTGATTGCAGGTTGCTCCAACACAGGTAAAGACGGATTTCACCTGCACGCTTTTCCAAAAGATGACAGAAATCGAAGAATTTGGACAAGACTCGTTCAAACCACTACACATACACAACGTTACGAGTGCCTGTAGGCATATACTATTGCCAAATTACTTGTTATGACCATAGCCTAGGTCTCATTGATGCAGCAAATGACGATTTTGTTTTTTTGATCGGTTACCTAATATTTTGCACAAAACTTAAAGCCAGTTGGTTTTAGAACAATCCATACTAGATCTGCAAGTTTTCTTTTGTGGTAAAACTGGCGTTGTGTTATGATTTTACGTAACAGTTTGATGATACAGTTACACGGCGAGACTGTTATACAACGTCTATTACTTAGGTTTAGACCCCATGTTACCAAGTATAGGGTTGCACTGTACATAATGTCACATTTTCCTTGCACTGTTAGTAACAAAATTCTAGAAGCTTCGCTACGAAGTTAAGTAGCAGGATCATCATCATTGGAGATAATTTGAATCATATGATGGTCTATTAATAACGATGGTTTTGTTTATGCTCAGCCAACCAGTTTCGGTTCAAACCGTCCAACCGTTCTGCTCGGGGACTTCGATCGGCAGCGACGCATCTCGGTCATCTGGATCGTTTTACAATTCTTCTGCAAGGGGCTCAATTGATAGGAAAATACATCGATATCTTCATAACCTTCGAAAGATATTTGCTCCTCTTCTTCCTCAAGAAAAACATATTCGTCAAAGCTCACGAATGTCCTGAGAGGTGAAGTCCTATATCCTCGGAATCGGAAGATTCAGGCAAAGACCTTTTCCATTGATGAGAAGAGTGTTGTGGTTACATATAGTAAATTGTATGACGCAGTATTGGTAAAAAGAGGGGAGTCGGCTTTGGCTGAAACGGTTCCTTTGATGACGTCAGATGAACCGCGGTGGGCAGCTTTGATTTTTTTTTCTATGAGTGGCAGCTCTAGGGAATACTTTGACAGCAAATTTCTGGCGTTTGAACCCACATTTCAGGAAAGTTGTGCATGGGTGGTGATGTTGTAATGTAGATAAACCATTCCAAGACATGAAAACCCACCACTTCATAACCTCTTTATTAAAGTATGTGCCAAAAAAAGAACATTTGTTTGCCTTCAGCTATGCATTTTAAATTCAGTAGGCTAAACCAAGAGTTCTCTCTACTCCATGCTACCAGAAATTGAGCCAAAATAACAGCATTGCCAAACACTATTTAACATTGAAAACCATAGACAGAAAATCAGCACAATGACAACAAAAAACAATTACCAGGATTCACTTGAATGGTAAAGTCACATTCCGATGTTGCCCCAGCTGAGTCTGTACAGGTGCAGCGAACAGTTGTCTGGCCAACAGAAAAGAGATCTCCACTCTGTTCATTACATTCTGGAGTAATAGAGCCATCTTCACTATCAAAACAGCTACCAATATCCTCCCATGTTACAAACTGACCAAAGTTTCCCTGAAAGCTGGTGACAGGTTGAATGTTGTTGGGACAATTAGGTGGGGATGGAGGAGTATTAACTGAAGGAAATGATCAGAAAAGGAAACTTAATCAAATGACATAATATTAAGGCATTTAAAGTTTAGTCTTTAATGTATTTTTTAAGTTCTGTAGACCAGAACAACAACAAGAGTTCTCTCTACCCCATGCTACCAGAATATTGAGCCAAAATAGCAACATTGCCAAACACTATTTAACATTGAAAACTATGGACCGAAAATCAGCACAATGACACACACAAAAAAAAAACAATTACCAGGATTCACTTGAATGGTAAAGTCACATTCCGATGTTGCCCCAGCTGAGTCTGTACAGGTGCAACGAACGGTTGTCTGGCCAACAGGAAAGAGATCTCCATTCCGTTCATTACATTCTGGAGTAACAGAGCCATCTTCACTATCAAAACAGCTACCAATATCCCCCCATGTTACAAACTGACCAAAGTCTCCCTGAAAGCTGGTGACAGGTTGAATGTTGGGACAAATAGGTGGAGATGGAGGAGTGTTGTTACCAACTGAAAGATATGTAAAGAATAGGAAGCTTATCAAAAGGACATCATTTTTAAGGCAGGCATTCTTAGTCTTGATTATGTTTCTTAAACTATGTAGACCAAAGCAACACGGGCTCTGTCAAGTTGATCTTACGAGAAAATGAAGCAAGGAAACATTACCACAACACTTTTTTACATTTAAAATCACAGAAAAGAAACTAGTTCAACACAAATGTTACTTTTGTGTTATTGTGTTTTACAAGGTTTTCAGATTCTGACTAATGTTGACCGCAAATGACCACTGACTTCTACCAAATTCAAATAGGTTTCTTACATTTACCAAGCTAGAGCTACATATTAAGTATAAAGAGTAAAAAGATGTGTTGAGAGGAAACTAGTTCAACACAGGTGTTACTTTTGTGTTATTGTGTTTACAAGGTTTTCAGATTCTGACTAATGTTGACCGCAAATGACGTCTGACTTCTACCAAATTCAAATCGGGGTCTTGCATTCACCAAGCTACAGCTAAATATTTAGTAAAAAGAGTTAGTCTGTTTTACAAGGTTCTCATAATCTGACTTATGTTGACTGTCAACATTCACCATTACCAGAAGGAAACAAAAAACAAAAACCTGCATTATTATGTGAATGAACATTAAGGGAGCACACACTTTTGTAAGTTTGGGTGTCAGCATCAATCAAATCTTTAGTTTATATGACCAGCCACTGACTTACAACCTAGAAACTCATTTCAAATCTTGAATTTTCTATGTTAGACTGCCAGTCTTTAGCTACATTCTTCACATAATACATCGTTTAACAGCTTGCACAATTCGTATATGCCACACCTTGACTGTGGGCTGTCTATATGCTAGTTTAGTTTAGAGACCAAAGAATCAGGAAGCCTTACAATAGCTTATTTTTGAGACCCTTTCCGTGTTAGGTCGTGGATGACCACCGACTTTTTTCCAGCCTTCTCTCGAAAAGTGTTGAAAGGATATTGCGGCAAGGGTGTGAATTGACTCCCTTTCCTACTTCTGGGACCGTCATTTAACGTCCCCATCCGACGGACGAGAGTGAATACCCCAGCACCGGCTACTTTCTCAATTACTGAGGTAGGCAAAGGCGCCCCATTCGACATCACCATCACCATCGAGATCACCATGACGAAGATAGTTGTTTCGAAAACAAGTGAAGAACAGAAACACACCCATTTTTCCCGAGTTCACAAACCAGAAATATCAAATCCACGGGAGTCTCCGCATATCACTACTGCAATGCAGCAATTTTTGAATAGGTCAAGAAAATATGGCTCCTGTCAGAATTTTGATCTTGAAACATAACGATTGTGAGGCGGACACTCTAACCGCTGAATTAAGCCTTTGCCATGTATGTTAGGGCTAAATTACTAGAAATCAACAAGAGTATGCAAAACCTGCTTAACAAAGCCATTCACGGGAAGAAATTTTCAATAGAGCAACATATATGATGGAGCAATATTCAGAAAGATATTTCAGTCCCCAGCCTCAACTACTAAATTGAAGAAGAAAATATGTTAAAAGAATAAAGTTGAAAATGGTTACAGACAGTTACAGTGAAGAGTAGTTTGAGAAAGAAACCTTGACAAGTTAGCTCGCAGTAAAACAGTCAGTGTAGGACTTAGATCTATGTAAGGTAACCTGGATCAGCTAGCTGGCGGTACAACAGTCAGTGTAAGACTTAAGTTTATGTACTTCAACCTGGACCAGCTAGCTGGCAGTACAATAGTCAGTGTAGGACGTAAGTATATGTAAGGTAACCTGGACCAGCTAGCTGGCAGTACATCAGTCAGTGTAGGACTTAAGTTTATGTAAGGCAACCTGAACAAGCTATCTGACAATACAACAGTCAGTGTAGCATTAACGTCTATATTAGGCAGCCTGGAACAGCTAGCTGGTAGTAGAACAGTCATTGTATGATTAAGTTTATGTAAGGCAACCAGGTCCAGCAAGCTGACAGTGCAACAGTCAGTGTAGAACTTAAGTACTAATTATTTTATAATTCTTTCATCGTGAGTGCTCCCCACTTCCCATGTAGTTTCTCAGTCTCAGGGTTTCCTTTACCATGATCGCTATGTACGACTTTGGAAAATTGTTGCCCAAGAAATGCAAAACTACAGTGGCCTAATATAATAAATGAACAAAGTGAATACTGTTTGCAGATTCATATTCAATATATGCAAAGTTAATGTTTCTTGTTGTATTCATTTTAAGGTATATGTAACTAGAAATATAAGTTCAGAAAGTTGATTTTTAAGCAGTTTTCAGCAAGTACCTCACAAGGTGAAATTGTACTAGGCCGACTTAGATGTTGTCAGATTGTTGGGTAATAATCTTCAGAGTTAAAAGATTTATTTTAAAATATCCTGGAAGATCTCACCGAAAACAAACTCTATACAGAATTCGCAGATAGCAAGATTCCCAGATTATATCAGTTTACTGGATCTCTACACAATGCATGCAGTGAACTACACAGAACAGCTATTAACCTATATATCAGTTTAGTAGATGTATCAATGTTAGTGCAATGTTGTTCCATGTACTTATTTTCCATTAAGAGAGTACAGTTAAATCCTGAAAGTAACAGTATAGCTTGCAATGGAACTAAGAACTTAGCTCTCTATTTTGACATGGTTTCAACTGTGCAGCAGCTCTGCAACGATAAAGGGAAGAATATGGCAAAAGTGTACATTTGTAGGGAATTGTGCACCAGCAAATGTGCATAGTATAGGACCGTACACTTGCCTAAGTGTGGACGATATGCACAGTTAGAGAGAACCAGAAAAATTGGTAAAGTGGCGAGGTGCACAGATTAACAAAAGTAATGATCGAGGCTTGCATTCACGGGTCAATTGATAAGGCATAGAACTAGAAGTTTGTAAAAAAAGGGGTCATTTCTCCATAGTGAGACAGAGTAGGACCAGCATCAGGGCAAAGGGCAGCTGAATTCTTTGGATCATTAGCTCACATTATGAGTAATGTTCCGTTGCTTCATACTGTATTGTCTTACCAATTCAATACATTACCTGTAGAGTTAACAGTTTCGGTACAAAATTCTTCTTCCTGTGTCATCATATTTCAGTTCTTTCGCATAAACTTGGCCAAGTTTGACCTTTCACCTCCAACGACCCTGTGACCTTGTATATGTTATGTTAAATGATGTGGTGAAGCAATGCACAACAAAAGTACAAATTTTTACGAGGCAGTGATAGCTTCAGTTATTTTGCCTTTTCAACTTGTGCACATATAAACCAGCTGTTTGCTTGAATGACCATTGACCTCTGAGCACATGAAATAATTACTAACAGAGGCCAAACAGCCATACCAAAACTCTGTTCCACTGCTACAACATGGACGACACCTGCAACAACCTTGACTGAATTTATATTAAATATGTCATCATTTGTCTCTAAATTGTAATGCCTTCGAGTGATTATGATTTATATAAAGACTGATTTATTCACATGAATTTATGTTCCCATGGACCTTTGTATAAATTTTTGTCAGCCAGTTACAGCTAGTGGCCATCAGTAATTCAGAGCCGATTTTCAAAAGCTTTACGGTAAATGATAAGATGACTGCAACATACAAACAACGTTAATGCCACACAATTGACTTCGGGGTGAAAACATCGCACACTTATTGATAGGTGACTATCACTGGCACAGAAACATAATCCACAGATGTGAAACTAGTGTATGCCATTGGCAAACGTTTTTAATTTTGCTGTCAATGGTTTGTGGTTAGAAGAGACAAGTAAAACTGCTTGAATAATATGTTAACTTTTGTATTCCATATGTGACTGTGACTGTCATATGTGTGATCATGTATAGCACTACCTCACTTCTACTTAGGCTGCATTCTATCATATGCATATACTCCCATCTATTTTTCCTTTGCCTACTACATTTCTCACTCTTACCAAGCTACATTGTTGCACTTCAGAAGTGTAATCAAGTAAATCACAGAATGTGGACAAGTTTATAATCAGGGTGAGTGTTGTGATGTAACATTAAATGGATCTCTTCAAGATTTTCCGTTATATGATATCGAACCAAGGCATAAAATACTCTATTTGTCTGCAGTGTTGATGTTGCAATAATCATAGCCTACCATATTGTAATATGGGTGTTACAGCCTAATGTTGTATCCCAACTCACATACCTGTAATTCTGTGGTCGATCTATTTTTATCTGGACTATAATAACAGTTTATGCTATTTCATATATGATTCCATGATGTTTCTTGTATTCATTCATGTATTTCAGGGTAAATTCAATTACCGCGTATATCTCAGTAACTTTATACAGGCCAAATTGTGGTATAATAATGTATCAGTTGACTTAGCTAACATCAATATACATTCTTATCTCTCTCCCGTGCGATTATTCGTCATTCCGTCCATTCACTCATCACTCAACACATTGTGATGACTTCCATACATGTATTTTACCTAGGTCCATTCCTTCATCTTCTTAAACCTGATTATGTTTTTTTTTTTAGTGATTTTGAAATGATGGTTTCATTGAATTTTACTTTATATTTGGATACTGTCTTTGCTGTTATGTCACCGTGTATCTGATATTGTGATCTTTGGCTCATCTCAAATGACCTTTCTCTTGCACCTAATTCCACCAGTTTTTCACTTAACACTGATGATCTACCAGCTTTAACTTTCAAGTTATCATTTTTTCCCATCTCTTCAGTTCTTTGTACAAGTTGTAAAAATTATGAACTTTAAACTGCACAAAGGTTTTTATTACCCCTTTTACAAATGTGAAATACTGTGATCTTTTGCTGAATTCAAATGACCTTTCACTCATACCAAATTCCACCAGTTTCTCACGAAACTATGATGTTCAACTCTCAAGCTATAATGTTTGACAAGCTTTTCCAGACTTGTTGTCCGTCACAATGATCGATGGGTTAATGATGTCTTACATGGCAATGCACATATTGACGCACCAAGTATGAAGCTCTTGCAAAGCAACACTTTCAACTACGAACTTTGTCTGAGTGTACTTAATACTTAACTTTCACAATACTCACGCAGCTCGACTGTAACCACAAACGTAACAACTACTGTGTTGCCACAACGATCTGAGAAGGTATTATTCACAACCGTCGAACCAATCGGTAAAACATCTCCAGATCTGTGACTAGCTGAAACCAGATATGCCACGCTTAAAGCATCCTCAGCTGTAGGTTCCTCGAATTCAACTGCAGCTCCCACCGCTGTCACATTGATGGTAACGTCCCTGACGTTGCTAACGGTAGGAGGTTCAACATCAACTGGAGAGATATCAGACATAAAATAATATGTAGGACCTACTTTCAGAAACAAGTCCCATTGAGTGCACACTAACAATTACTTCCCTGTTTGGGCGTTAAAACTCATTTTCCAAAAATGAAATAATATCTGCAGATTTAAGACTCAATCAGCAAAACTAATGACCAGCCTAAAACCTGAAAATGTACATGGCTTTTCAAACTCTTTTAAGAAAGTATATTTATCAAATATCATAATGAAATATCCAAAAATAGAAGAAACTACCCCTTCTTGTAACCAAAAGATTTTATCAGAATGGTCATTTCATTATCACCCATCCATATGTCGTATGATGAGCATCTATGACTGCTTATTTGTATTTTGATCAATCTTTCATGTCTGTTGAGATACATATTAAAGTAGGTGGAATTATTGTATCTTGTGTGATACATTTGCATTAAGTGATATGATCTTTAAATTTTAATGACAATAATTTTACTCCGAAAAAATTTACGCTTTAATTTAGTGCCTTGAAGGTTCGCATATAACGGTCGTACTCTACCAGGATTAACATGTTCAAAGTTTAATCTAGATCGAAATCAGCTTAATATAATGATTACCTTCTTCATGGGGAGGGGGGGGGGGGGGAATTGCAGCAAAAAAACATTTTATGGCACAACTTAATTGTTTTGTTGTAGTATGAAGTGGATGCTAAATAAAACACATAGATTTACAAAGGTAGTATATACCTGTTTGGTGCAAAACCCTGAATTCACAGGTGATTATTCTTGTAGCAGAATCGAGGATGACATATGTCACTGAAGTTTCACCAACTGGAAACAGATCGCCTGGTCTATGACTTTGGAACAAGACAGAACCAGCAGGTTCTATCCACGACACGACTGCCTCTGCTCCCCCACCGTTTGTCAACAAATATATATCATCTGGACAAGTAATTGTTTGCATTACTCCAACCACTGAAAGAAAGATGAACTGTCTAGCTCCAAACAAGATATATCTATACATATTGATTACGAGGGTGGGGGGGGGGGTGGGAGCAAGCAGTAGACATGTTTGTGTTTAAAGTAGTATAGGCACTGTCCGTAAATAAATTTTTAGAAAAGTACAAAATGCATGATAGAGTTGTCCTTCTGGTAAATGTGTTTAGCCACAACTCAACAATTTTGAAAGGTGTACTTTAGCCATACCAATTATGTGCACTGCTCATTAAATGTCATTTTACCTTGCTTGTACTTTAAAAGTGTTTGTACATTTGACACACTTATATCAAAACGTCTAATAAGTATGTAACAATATCGGATTTTGTGGCATCTTCCATTATTCAAAGAATTGTTTGACTAGATGGTTTCGTGCCCAACCTTCAAAAATTCTCTCTATTTCAATTCAATTACTTATTAGGCAATGGCTTGTTTACCAGCGATGGGACCAGTTATCTAGAATAGTCTTCAACGCCATAATAATCCCACCTACTGCTGTGTTTCCCAATTCCCATCCTACCCCTTTCTCCCTTCCCCTTCCATTCCTCCCTGCCCCCTCCCTCCCTTTAACTATGGTTCCATTACTTGGATTTATATCTCCATTCATGTTGACAGTAATATCCTGTAACAAACTTAATAATATTAATTAATAATCATAATTCATAAATATCCAGTCATTTTGAAAGTATACATACTGCAATAACATTAATCATAATAATATTAATTAATAATAGTTATCTTAATAATTAATAAATCCGAATTCATTTTTAAAGTGAAATAAATGCAAAGTGCAATAAATATAGTAAATCTTCATTACTTTTGAACGTACATATCCTGTAATAAAAATGAATTTTAAATAAACCAACATCTTCTCTTTTTTCTTCTACATGTTCTCAATTACAATGCTTGCATGTAATTTCTTCCTTTTTGGTATTTCTGATGTACTTACTTTGATTGCAAATTTGTCCTATAAATCCAGAAGGACAAACACAGCTGAACTCGTTGACACCAGTGATAACGCAGGAACCAGCATTCAGACAAGGATTAGGACTACAGGGAGTTTGAACTGCAAACAATTCAGATCACATTAAAACCAACTACTGGATTATACATTTTAAAATTAGACGTTACAAAAACAAAATTTGTATGGTCTGTTACATATTCAAGCGACTGCAATAAATATCAGTTAATGTAAGTACACACTGCTAACAAGAAACATCTACGTAAACAGGTTTGGACAATATGAAAAGCCATTTTCTTAGCTCCGAGAAATTCAATTTTTTTTCCTTGGCTGCTTTCGCTTAAAATAATTTAAACTTTCAACGCTCAAAGCAAATTTAAATTTATATAAGAAATCATCGATATTTGGCTCGGTGTTACTTGTCTTGCATACGAAAATATAATACTTCAGGTGGATAATTAAAAAGTTGTAAGGGTAACAGTAAACGTTGCCAAAACCAAATGAGATATCTTGTTTGGAGAAAAGAATTGCTTATTTAAGAAACGTATTTCGGCATTAAGAATAAAATTTGCCGTCACGTAGCAGTCCCAGAAAAGTTGCTCGATTGACTCCTCGTCAATTTTGCAAAAGGAGCACATTGGAGATTCTGACTTCCCCGTCAAAAACAAAAGCATATTAGTACCTAAAATCCTATCCAGAAATCTAAACTGAAAGAATTGAAGCTTAGCCTTAGACAGAATACTCCAAGGAATACTAAAAAAGATATGACCAATGATGAGCTACTGAATACATATTTTCATTTGATTCTTTGTTCTATGTCACTATATCACATATTATGTCTGTTGCTTTAATGATCTGCTCGAACGCATTTGGATAAACACGTCCACTTAATCTAATCTTTGGAGTTCTCTCATGAATTTACCTCGTCAACATCTTATATGAAGAAGATACAACACTCTGGATGACAAAGAGCAACATTTAACCAACAATAATAAGTTTGGGATGATTTTGCATAAATTGTTCCTATTTGAATGCATTTACATATTTGGCTGTTTTCTTATCCAAACAATAAAGCTTACCATTAAAAAAATGACTTTGTGACATCAATTTCCTCTAGCCAATCTAGGAATTATCTATGTAGACTTGCATTTCCCGATGTGTGAAATCGTGAAGAACAATAAATTAATTCTTCTTATGCAGCTTGCATGGCTGCACCATTCTACAGCCACCCTGAGAGTCCTACTTTGGATGTAGCAGCTTACGCAATGTTAAGTGCAACTTACATGAATGGCTTGTTTAATCAGTAATTTGATAGTGTAGTGGGCTCATCAGGTGAAAATATATCTAGGCGTACTAACCCTCTTCACACCGGTTTCCAATAAACCCTGGCTGGCAGGTACACAGAAACTCAGTTCCCATGGAGATGCAGAATCCATCATTCATACAAGGAAAAGAATTACAGGGAACGTTAGCTGAAGATGGAAGTAAAGAACATATCAACATATCAAATATTACTCTTGACATTCCCTCTGAAAGTTGACTCCTTGGAAACGGAGTGATTATTGAATCAAGTATGAACAATAATTTTGATTAACTCACTGAATAATGTAACTAGCAAAATAGCTATTATAACACCCTTCTCAGGACTTCTGCAACCCTTTCCCTACATCCACAAAATGCAGAAATTTGACATGAATTATCCAGTGACCCCAGTACTCGGTTAATACCAGAACTCCAAATGTATTTTTAAACAAATTCACAAATTATTTTACTCTAAACTTCCTTTGGATCAAGATAGCCGTGCGGGTCCCGGTAGTCAAGTGAATCCCGGTATCCCGATCCCGGTATTGACTAGTCCCTAAAACAGTGCAATGTGTAAATTCTACCGTAGTGGGAAAACAACCGATTATTACGTTCGTTTCGTTATCATTCCAAGTAATCCCGGATATAATACAAATATCTATGTCTTACTATAGGAAATAAAAAAGAAAAGAAAACACGTTTATTTCTGGTTTCTGTGTTCATAGTTTGAATAACATCTGATCAATTTGCGTACTGGCTTAGACCTATTTATTATCGAATCAATTTTCACGTAGTAATTTTGACCTAGGATGCACCAAATATTAAACGTTACTTGGGTTCAGCATGTTGCGGGACCTCAAATTTATTCTGAAATTTTCCTTATTTATTCTTCCTTCAAACGATGTTCAAAATCTTACCCTTATATATTTCACCTCATTTTGGTAAAATAAATATAACAATTTCATAAATTTTCAGTTAAAACAGCAGGGAGTATATCCAGTTAAAATCCATATTCGCCCGGGACTGTATATTATTATAACCTAGGTACGATACTGGTACACACAGTGCAGTACGGTACTTGAGATTCTATGCTGTAATGTAATGGATTCGTTTATAAATGCAGGGGTTTCCATGATGTCATTTAAAGTTAACTTTGGCTATTTTGGGAGGATGGTGTGGGTTGCTTTTTTCCAAGGTATGTGCTATTCTTTTTGAAAGTGTATGTTAAAAACCAAAGGCCCTTCAATAGCGTGTAATTATTCTTTCTAACCGTGCGTGTTAAATAAAGTACATAGCCTAGGCTTTGCATAATGAATGTATGACATTGACAGTCTTGTTACTAATTGCTTTGAACCATAGATGAAAGCTGAGGAAACTCCCGGTTGTAGTTACGATACCGGGACTCATGCACAACCGGTTGTGTGAAATATACACTACCGCACAACGCTAGGCCTTGATGAGATGATAATCTTCCACTAGTTCCACGACTCAAATGCCCACAAGGTTTGAAATCTTGCTGCTTCTATTGATCGAATTAACATTGATAATTGATAAGCCATCTTAGTTGCACCGAGTCTCTCAACAAGAATACAAAACATGGCTACGTTAACAATCAAAAACTAACCTTGAATAACACTGACTCTAGTAAGACAGTGTGCTCTGTTTCCAGAATCATCTGTGCATGTGAAATTTACTGTTGTATTTCCCAACGAAAATTCATTCGAGGAAGGACTCCTGAAAAGGATCCGGCCAGTACCCGAGTCATCTGAGCACGAAGGTTGAGGTAGGGCAATGATGACGCTGTTGGCACCAGGATTTACGCACTCTGTTAACTCTGGTAAAATATTTCCACAATCAGGAGGTGTAGCATCCAAGGTAACTGGGTAAAATGAAAGTCATATTTTGGTACTTTTTTTTTCATTGTTGTAGCAGTACAATAAAAAGAATGAAAAACCTTTTATACCTGGCTCTCATGCTAACAGAAGTTGGGCACAATGATATTTTACTTTACTATACAAATATAAATTTAAAGTGCTTGGAACTTATTGAAAATGGGTGCAATTTAATTTGATGTGAGATATCAAAACTTCTTAAAACATTCTTTAGTGTAGGCACTGACACTGTTGACAGCATATCTGACTATTGATGAATGTTGAACTAAATATTCCTATCACTAGTGCAATGGGGCAAAACTATGGAAAAAAGCAAGCAGATATGTGAAGACATACAGCAAGTCGTCATACTTACACCTGATAGTAACATCAAATGCACACCTTCCAATATTTCCAACACTATCTTGATACGCATAATTTACGGTCGTGGTTGTTCCAAGAAGGAAAACTGCAGTGAATCCGTCAGGTCCTTCTATTTGTTGAATAGGTTGAGATACATCCTCAACAATAAGTTCATCCCACATGACAACTACAAAACTAGACATCGAAGTTGTAACTTGAACAATATTTGTCGGGCAATTTGTGATTGACGGTGGTGTGACATCCACTACTGCATGAGGATATTGAATGGTAAACAATAAGTTGTCATTATAGTACCATTAACATTTATAGTATTATTTTAACATTAATTTTACCCAGTACCATAATATGATTATCATACTTCTGATTGATAATAATTCAGTCCAAAACAAGTATCATTTCAAACGATTGAGGGCAATTATATTCATGAAAATGTACATCGTTAGCTTAGGCTAAGGATAGCCTAGGGTTGGTGAGATTGATCAACTTACAATTGCTGCAGCTTGTTATATACACTACTGCAGGAACCTTACAGGCTAAGCCAAGATAGCCTTTTGTTGAGGTTATCAATTAAACTTGCTGCAGTTTGTTATGTATGCTTCTCCAGTAACATTACAGGCTAAAATAGGTTTGATGAAGTTGATCAATTGAAAACTGCTGCAGCTTGTTATGTATGCTGCTCCATTACCCTTACGGGTTAGGCCAAGATAGCCTAGATTTGATGAATTTGATCAATTAATAACTGCTCCAGCTTGTTTTGTATGCTATCATAGTACCCTTACATGGTTAAAGGCCAATATAGCTTCGGTTTGATGCAATTGATCAATTAAAAACTTCTCCAGCTTGTTATGTATGCTACTCCAGTAATCTTACAGGTTAGGCCAATATAGCCTAGGTTTGATGAGTTTGATCAATTAAAACTGCTGTAGTTTGATATGTATGCTACTCCAGAAAGCTACTCTTACAGGTTAGGCCAATATAGCCTAGGTTTGATGAATTTGATCAATTAACACTGCTGTAGTTTGTGGCTACAGTTACAGTGGCTATAGAGCCCACTCAGTCCAAGAATTATGGCAAACATAAGTTTCTACCTCATGGACAAGATGTGTCTGTCACAACGCAAATGATGATTTGTGGTTATTATAATATTGTAAAAGAAAAAAGAATGCATACTCAGTAAATCAATCATCTACACTAGAAATCTGAGCAAATTAGATGAACAAGTTTAGTTGAAATCTCCTACAAGCAAACTAACGGTGCGAGAGCATTTATTGTCGACAAGATACAACTTCATTAACTGATATATAACCTAATTACTCATTGTATTAAATGTACTGTATGTTAAAAAGTGGGGAATACCTGCTTGATGAAGATTCCTTACAAAACAAATCAAGACAGTTATTTTAGAAATAATAAAACAGATCATTAAACGGAACAGTAGATTAACAGCAAGTATCACAGAGTTTGCTACTCTCTTATGTTCATTACTTTGATGGGATTGACAAATACGTACATTCAAGCCTAAAATTTTAAACTTTTCACATCAATGGCTTACATCCTTTGTGGTCATGGTAACAAGTTTTTTTTTTATTTAAATAACCTTATCTACCACACCAAGGTCAAACAGATTAACTCTGTACCTTTGCTTCTTTCACTGTTTGAACTGGGTTCAATTATCAAGGAAAGGTAAAAGTAGAATAATGCAATTATTTTATAGCAACATTTTGAAAAAATATTTACCATTATTAACTGTAACAACAAAATTGCAGACAGCAATATTTCCACAGCTATCTGAAAATGAAAACGTTACGGCTGTTCGACCGACTGGAAAGAAATCTCCACTCCTAGCAGTGGCTGAGAATAGCAAAACAGAGCCACAACCATCAGCGGCAGTAGGTTCCATAAATTGTACAGCCATGCGGTCTTGCAGCGTAAACGCTTCCACGTTCACGCAATCATTCACAGTTGGTTGAGTTAAGGTGACTGATGAAAGACAGAGCAAGAAAATGCTATAATTTTAATTAGAGATGAATTATGAAACGGCAAGATAACAATGGGATCTTTTCTCTCTTTAAAAATTTCATCACTCATATTTGAACACTTTTACTGGAGTTGGTATCATGTATGGGTGGGTGGATGGACCATTTTTAAGGGGTCAAAGATGAATATTGCTCAGACCGGCTCCCATTATTTCATGTTCCCATTTCACCTGTTTCCTATCTGTAAATATACAGGTCGTACATTTGTCAAAAGTCCACAGGGTGGCTCCATGTATACTTGTCCTTTCAGACTGAAATTGTAATACTTATCTTTCCTCTTAATTAATTGATAAAATGACACAAACAATAAAAAAGTGAACACTACCACAGTGATGCAGTTTAAATAATAAGTATATAATGTATATGCTGTAAGGATTGTCCCAACATTTTCTGGAAAGAGAAACAATGGTCAAATAATGTTTCATTTTTATCACCATTGTCTATGGTTACATCCATTATTTTCTGTCAATTGGGTCCATTGCAGCAGCACAGTATGGACATTCAGTGCCTCTCATCAGGAACGTAACACAATTTACACCTGATACATCTTACCTCTAAGCATAGGCGTAGGAGCCTAATTTGATTTGGGGGGGGGGGGGCTGTTAACGATTTGCCCGAAAAATATAAGCAAAATTTTAAGTAATAATATAAGAAAAATTTTGCTTATATTTTCCGTGTTATTACCCTCCCATATTGGTTATAATTATTGGGGAAGTCGTTACAATAATAACGATAATACAGATAATATCAGTTTAACCATTGAAAAACACATTGCAAATTCTTCTTCTTTCAGTAGGTGCCCGAAAAATTCTCAGCATATTGCCCGAATTTTCACCAAAAATTTTGGTTGGGGGGGCTGCAGCCCCCAGCCCCCCACCTCCTACGCCTATGCCTCTAAGCTAGTTTCTTAACCCCTGCAGAAAGTATATATGCAGAAAGTATCAAATACATACAGAGCTTCTTATGTGGTCGGTACAGCAGCAGGTAAACACAGACTTGAGTTCCTTTACAAATGAAATTAAAAATACGCACCTTCCTGGACAGTAACACAGAAAGTACAGGTCTGGAAACCCTGGGAAGTTGTAAATAAGTAATCTACTGAGGTTTCACCAATTGGAAACTCATCCCCCGGTGCATGACTACTTTGGATAAACTGGTAACCAGGTGCATCCGGTTCTCTCCATGTTGCAGCTGCAGTCTGCGAAGTTCCTGCTAAGGTCAGGACAAGTACGTCGGCTGGACACACCACTGTGAATGGACCTCCTGCGACTAAAAATTGCGAAACAAATGATGTGAATTTAAATGCATGCATACAGTTTCAATGTGGTGTCTCTGTTGCATTAGAATGAATGGCAAGAATAACCAACTTTTCTAACTCTGTTGTCTGTTGTGTCTCCTAACCTGGGGATGTTGCAAAATATTATTATCACATACGGATGGTCATGATCAATGTCCTGAGATGCAGAAATAAGCTGAAGAAGGGATAATTAATGTCTGGTGATTAAGTTACATCAAAATGCTACAAGTTAAAATCAACAATATGGCTACATAAAATGAGACTAGATATAGCAGTTGTTGGGAACAGAACTTCAGTATCTCTAATATTTTATGATAAAAACAATATTGCAAATCTTATATTTGTTATGCAAGATCTGAATACTGAACTACTATATTAAGTAAACAGTTTCTCTAGCTAGAGCTGTAAATATCAGGGATGATTTCGAGAAGCAGAAAATCGGAAACTACAGTAATTTTCCTACTTTACTTCTAGACAGCATCATTAGCTCAGTGCAAGTTAAGGTAACATGACCTGCTTTCCTTTTGCATTGAATTACAACTTCATATGATAAATATATGAAATAAACATGAAACTCACTCAGATCACAAGTGGTACCCGTAAACCCGGGTGCACAAATACAGAGAAAGGTCTGCAAGAGGATACAGGAACCACTGTTCTGGCAGGGATTCGGGTCGCAAAGGTCTCTGCCTGTAGTGAAGGGAGGTTGCATAGCAAAGTTTCAACTAATAGAAGTGTTAAATAAAATATGCATTATCTCAACAGCTGATATCTATAGGCTGGATCTTCCAAAGATCACTAAATGACTTTTCCTTAATCTCAAGTGCCATTAACGGAGCTATACAGTTGGACTTACATTGAAAAAAAACAAGCATTTACATTGTTTTCCAAACTTTGACATAAGTTGAACTGAAAGAATCTTTGACCTCTCTCGAAATAAAACAAACTAAAGATTCTTGTACTTGCGAAGGCGGCAATAATTACCAAGTACGTGAAACTACTTACCAAACATGCAATCGTTGCTTTCAGAATTCTTGTATTGACAGCATTTAACCTTGTTTAATCTCACGAGAAATTAGGGGGTTCAAGGTGTAAATCCAAACTATCAAGACTGGTTGAGCTCTAGATTTGACTAGACTACAATTGACCTCAAATCAGCTTTGACCTCTACCAAATACCAAAAGGATTTTTACATTCCCCAAAGAAGTTTGACCAAATGGATGTTTGCACACTTAATCTTTACAAGCCAAGACCACCAGACTGATTTATATTGTCTACAGAAAAGTAATGTACCATTCATACATACATACCCTGTTGGCATAAGTCTCCAGTGAATGGAGATGGACAGACACAGCGTGACTGCTGGTCAGCTGTGAAGAAACCAACTCCTCCATTCTGGCACATAAAGAAACAACAGGCATCTGCAACAATCAAAGCTGTGAGAAAAAAAGACAGGAAATATATTTGTCAATTACAAATATTTTTCAAATTTGAAGTGCCGGTTATTCTGTTTGGTTTACATCCTACATCATCAATTCACACCCTGACTGTAACTTTGCCGTGCGACTGGAACAAAAATGCTGGTCAACTACAACACATTAAAAGAAAGACAGGAGTGAGCTTAGGAATATTACAAAACCACATGCAATGGCCTCAGTGTTACTGTTTCAGAGAGGTAATGAGTTGAGAATATTGCTTTGTTCAAAACACTGATAACTCAAAGACATCTGTAGAAAAGAAAACAGCATCAAATTTCAATCTTTTGTATAATTCAGAACAGACTTGTGCAACCAACATGCATGATTTTATCAAACAGGCACATCAGCTATAAAAACCCATTTCTTCAGTTCATGTATTACATTGATTTACTTAAGGCTCACTCCGGTGTATGTTATACTCACCATTTTTCCTCATGCAAACTACAAATGTTTGATGTTTTCAGCTCACTGTATCAGTCACAAACACACCCAAGAATATAAGATATCAGCAACTTGTGAAACTGGTTCCTTTGACTTTTTTCAGATCACCAAGGTTACCTATAACTCACTTCGGTGTATATTATTATTGTATCTCTTTACTTTATGTCATAAACACAAAATATGTTTTCTTAGCTCGCGTGTATGTCAAGTTTCAAAAAGATATCAGTATGTTAGCTACAATGGATTTGTCCCATCCTGATTCCTTAGTTGTATGTAAGCCAAGGTCAGCCAAAAGTTTACTCTGTCGTATAATTACATCATTTCAATTCACCTCAGTAATACCATACACACTGGAAATGGACCAAAGCTGAACATTTTTAAATGAGCCTCACAGTTTATTTGAATTATTATTTTTTGAGAGTTTTATTAACTAATCTCATGCAAACGACATGATTTACCAATAGAAATGGTTGAATTTTTTTGCACTATATTCTCTTCTCTGTGATGCTATGTATTTGCAGTAGAGCCATTCATTTAATTTCTTTCTCCAACAAACATAAAGTGACATCATACCTAAAGGGTCAGGAGAGCCTACATTCCGTTTACTTATGTGTCGACCTGTAAAAGACAAAACATTACAACAAAATATGTCAACATAATATTTGCATAAATTGCAACGATTTATTCAAACTTGACTTGTCTAAAAAGTAGATCATGATGGTCAAGACCGACAGTGCTCAGACAGGGATTGTACTGGCCGGCTTAACATAAATCTATTATCTATACAGGTCTAACATGAAGCTATGCAGGTCTAACATGAAGCTATGCAGGTCTAACATGAAGCTATCGGTTCAGCGATAATTCACTTTGTGAGGTTAAGTTCCCTATATTTTCACCAAACGCATGTATTTGCTTTTAATTACGGTCTTCCCTGCCTATAGCAAATACTACATGAGTCCCCCTTTCTTGGCCAAAAACAGGCCACATTGAATATCTACCCGGGTTGGTAATGCTAGCCATACTGAACGCTCCTTTGCACAAATTCATGAATAGACACACAGTGTACTATTTCAGTGGTCAAGCCAAATTTGTCTTCACACAGGAAAGTAGTGCTGGCCATTAGAGCACTTGCATTTACAATTAAACGGTGGCTGGTCAATTAATTAGGTGCACTCAAGGATGAATCCTATTGGCAGTACTTGGGGTAGTTTATGCCATTAAGTAACACATAATAAATACTGCAGTGAATTGAGGAGAACTGTTTTTCTATGGGCAGGCCTGACCAGTCATATATTTCATTAGTACTATTCATATGCAGTGTTACAATTTTTTGCCAGCTGATGTCTTTCTTTATTACTTCTTACCTGTGAAGGAGGATGTATCATACAACATGGGAGAGCGATTTTTTGTCGATGTATTATCCTTCTCATCCTTGTCCAGTGCTAAAAACTCAGTGCAGAAAGACCTTCCTGAAGTTCCAAAATTGATTTCTAAATCTCCTAGAAGATTAAAAAAAGTTCAGGAATGTTTAATGAAATTATGTCTTATTTACGACTTCATTAATATATTACTATTAAAAGCAAACCAACAATGCAGTTGACAGTGAAGTCAACTTGAGAAACAGAATTTCCTATATATTTATCGTATATTATTAGTATAATATTTTTTATAAATACGGCAACTTAGGCCACCTGACAATAAGCATGTGATTGTAACATACCATGAACAAAAGAGATGTTAAGAAGAGGTTACGGCAAGAAAGGGTAATAAGTGTAAAATTTCAAAGATACTCCCCAAAGTGATCATTGGATGAACACTACACAAGCTCTGTACACACATAATATGTCTGATGACTCGGTTTTTCACAACTTCTTACTTTGGTTATACTGACCTGAGAATGTAAACATGACTCAATACAATTAAGGCTCTATGCTATGCTGCAATAATTTGTCATCAACTGACACACCATTCCCTACATATTTACCTGCGATGATCTGTAACCTACACACGTAGCAAACTCTGAATATTCATCAAATTTAGATCCACCGTACTATGATTATTTACAATGATTTGTATTACCCAAGTAAAGATTTCATCTGATTTTGAATCCATCAAACTACGAGTTAGAAAAATCGAAACAAGCAAATAGTAAAAGAAATTACAATGGTTAATATAACCACACTTTATTATTGAAACAATAATATCACATTTAAATGTTTCAACATTAACTTTTTGAAGCTATGTATTTACCAGCTGCACTGTGATGGTGATGAGCGACCAAACCAACATTATTTATGGTACCAAGAGACCAAAATGTGTAAACCTGTTCATCTGTCGGGATCGGTTTATCCAGAGGATCATCTGTTGAAACATGAAGAAAATACCAATGATTATGTGGAGTTGTGCAAACGCTGGTTACTTGTAGAGGGTCAAACAAAAGTGAAGATTCATGCAAAATCTGATGTTTGCTGTTTCACTGTAGCAATCCTGGAAGTTTCTGATAACGCTGTATAGATCAACAATTTTGTGGTTACCAAACACAGTGTTTGCAATTTGACAATTCAAACTTGGCAACAAGCATCTCTTCTAGTGCAGCTATCTATGTATTACATATTATTCAAATCTAATGTATCAGCCTAAGTACTGTACACTACCATACTGTACACACTTTCACCTGTGATCTGGTAGGGGGAAAGTGTTTATTTTTAGACAATGAACTATATGATTTGATCGAAACTTTCTAATGGAATTGTTCAATTCATTATTTTTTAAAAAGACAGCTGCCTCTACCACTGTCATACAGTCAATCCCCTTTTGCTGTGTTGCTGTTGCAAATTCTAAAATATAATAGCTAGTCGATCCTTACTGGTAATCTTTCAGCGTTCATGTCTCCTGAACTTGAGTTTGAGGTTCCCTTAACCTACTAACACCTCAATTCCTTCTGGTCCCCAAAAAGTGACAAACAAAAGACGTGTGAACCCTGTACATAATACCTGTTTTTTTTTAAGTTCAAGCCTTTTATATAATACCTGTATTTCCAGAATTAAAAACCACTTAAAAACACAATACATCGTTTTTCATAGAGTAAACATATGCACGGTACGTGAAACTTCATTTATTTGTAAATGAGTGTTCTCACCAGATTTCAGAGGGCGCTCTACTGTAATCGTTGTAACGCCATGCCTGATCACTGCTCCAACCAAGTGAACGTCATTGCTGCCCTCCGAAGAAAACGTATCTGGACATGCTCCGAAACCGCTGTTGACGACGCACTAGAAAGAAGAAGTATATCAGCACTAGAAGTGATATACATGAATAGCTAATAAATTGAATGAAAAATGTACTTAGAATTAACACGTGAGTTCATTTTGTATCAATGGTTAAGGACGTACCTCCAATAGCTTCTTTTCTTGGAGTGTAAAATAGGCGTTGATTTTTTTTTACAGCAGGAATTGGCAATCTTTGACTGAGCTGAAGCTACATAATGGAATATGTTACCAAAAATAAATTGAGCAGAATTCTGTTGTCCTTTCTCTTAATGTGAAGCCACATTCAAAGCAGAATTCTGTCGTCTCTCCATTTAATGTGAAGCCACATGCTAAGCAGAATTCTGTTGTCCCTCCTCACTGACCGCATGCTACGCTGACCATCCATATTGACCTTACCTGTGTATTGGCACTCATATGATAGTCCTCAGCTTCGGGTTCATTGGTACTAGGATCAATCCACACGACTGTTACATCTGATCCAACCATCTGAGTCCTCGTTACTGATCCGCTGATCCCAAAAGCCATGTACTCATTCGAAGCAACCCTCCCGCTCAACTCCAATGTGATCTGGTTGTTGGGTTTATCAAGTTGCCATGACACTTGGTACATGTCACCAAGCAAGACTTCACAACGTTTGGTCTAAGAAAAGACAAAATTAAGTCATGTCCTTTACAGCAGCTACATGGTTGCATCTTTTACTTTTGCTGTGGACTCTCTCTTTCTCCTCAAATACTTTACACGCAAACTGTACCGAGCAAGTTACTGAAACTTTGGATTTCCCCCAGCTGTCTGTTAATGTTCTCTGTTTTTGTTTATGTATTTACTTTTTAAGCAATGTCTAAAACTTTCAGAGTTTAATGTACCCAAAACATCTTCAATATTTTGCCACAATTTCTAGGAACCTTACATTAATTTTGTGATAACTTGTCCATACTGTTCATTTGTGACAAAATGTGAGACAATATGTTGCATATTGCATGTTTGCTGTTGTTTGCTCCAACTGTAAGATTTGTATATTTATTTGTTTCATCACATTTTACAATGTGAAAGGTAAATGAGACAATGTGACATGTGAAGATCAGAAAGTTCTCTCTACCTTGCTTTGTGGTGGAAGTTCAAGGTAAGTAGCAGTTTTGTATAGTGGAGAAATAGTCTAAATTGACAGTAATATGCAGGTAAACAGTTACCTTTGTGACATCTGGCATATATTGGGAAGAATGTTCTTCATAATATGAACGGAACTGTGAAGGTGTAACATTCAAATTTAAGCCCTATTTTGATAGGAAATGGTGTAAATTTCAAGGTAAACAAACAGCTTAACTTAAAGTTACCAATTAGAACTCTGATATGTATTGTCACGAGTATACTTGACACAAGTCTAACAACTATCGTGCAGCTGTATAAATTTACGCATAAATATTCTTTTATTTTCAGTTTTGCTCACGAAGTTCGCATTAGCAAAATTCAACATTCTAGTTTGCTTTGTTTAATTCACTGATTGCTTCACGGGCATCAATTGAATTTGTGTAAGTTTTTGTTTATATTACTTGCATAAAATGCAGGTAAAGGATCAGTATGAATAGGCCGGGTGAGCAGGTCAGGGCGTGATATTCATATTTTGTACTACTTGGTGCACGTTGTGTTGGGTGCACCACATCAGTTACTCGTTGCAGTTGGACACGAGGCGACGTTAGCCCGCAGTATTTCACTATTAGGATCGTTGGCTTTACTTTGCAGTAGAGGAACGCAAATAGTTAGTCGTATTCTTTTTCCTTATTTGAGTAAAGTGAGGCCGCAATATGTTGAAAGATTGATAAGACTGATAAAGATATATTTATGAGAGGTTTGATTGTATCGAATGTCTGTACTGGGAGGGTTTATTGTAAATAGGTGATGAATGATAAAAAGGTGTAAAATATATGGGATCATACAGCGAGATCAATGCATGTTTGATATGTTTTCTATCGCCGAAGTAATTCATGTCTGTGTGAAATATTTGTTTATACAATGCATACATTTTACGTTTTGTTTCAGGGTTTATGCCCCTGGTTACGAGGATTTGAATAAAGCTACTCATATTAAAGACACACACCACTAGAGTCTTGATATTTTCCAGTTGAATCGTTTCACCTTACCCGTGACCTTACTCTTGACAGAAAATGGTGCAACATTTCAAGGTAAGAAAGAAGCAGTTAATCATAACCCATTTAGATTTCGGTATTAAGCAGGACATAAAGTTCCATATAAAGGTAATCTAAGGATAATCTGAAGTTACCTCTGTGGCATCTGATACGTGGGTAGGAATGACGGTGTTACACTTAAATTCATAAGCAGTTCTAAAGTTACCTCTGTGGCAACTGATACAGTGGTAGCAACGAAGGTGTTACATTTGAGTTCATAAGCACTTTAAAAGTTACCTCTGTGACATCTGATACATTGGTAGCAAAGACGGTGTTACACTTAAGGTCATAAGCAGTTCTAAAGTTACCTCTGTGGCATCTGATACATTGGTAGCAACGACGGTGTAACACATAAGGTCATAAGCAGTTCTAAAGTTACCTATGTGGCATCTGATACGTTGGTAGGAATGACGGTGTTACATTTAAGTTCACAAGCATATTAAAAGTTACCTCTGTAGTATTTGGAATGTAGGGAGGTAAGTTCTCCCTATCTTGATCTGTAATGGTGATGACGTTAAAGTTTTTACCAACTTCTGGCTGAACCCAGACACCAATGAAATCAATTTCAAAGACTGTTAAATCATCAGGTAATGTCATGGTAAGGTTAACACCTGGCTTGAATGAAAGTTTTGAATCTCTGAAAAGAAAGATGAGTTAATATGTTAATTACAACAGAGGAAAACATTTAAAAATAAACAATTAGGTCTGTAGAGTCTTGGGGTAAGTTAATAATGAAAACAACCATTTGAACTCAAATTTTATCTCACCAATATTCTCCTGCCCTCCTTGAGACCACAAAGGAACGACTTCACCCAGTGATCCACATCCCTGCTAGAAAAATATCCAAAGGAAAGGCTCTCCTTTGTGACGGTTATATGCAGCCTAAATGTGAAATTAATTTGAATTCTCTTACTTACTCATCTTTATTCAACAGCTCTATCTTCCATTCAGTTGATTCTGGACTTCCATTACCTGCATAAATTGAGAATCCTGTAAGAATAATGCAAAAAAAAAAAATAACTGCTACAATCATTCTGTTTTAACATGATCAAAACATTCCCTACTTAACCAGACGTGCCAGAAAAAAGGGTTCATTTTGAGGGGACAGAAACTTCAAACACAGTGGGACATGTGATTTTGAATTAAGGAAGCAAACCACAACATCACCTCTAAATGACGCCTGACAACTGAACCCTCTGTGCATTCTGTAATAGTACAAATTCAGAGATTGTCTTTAACCATAATAATTCTATGTAATTACAATTTTTTGAATTATTTATTTTGCAACAAAAAGGCATTTTCTAATTAAAGATTTCATAAGTTCTCCATGAAAGGTCACTTTTGAATCTCAAAAAATTAAAACAAAATAGTATCTTTTCCTTTTTTGGGGGGCGGGGGGTGGAGGGGGGTATTTTTCCCTTCTAATTTATGAAAAAGTGCATATTTTCTCCAAACTGGGGCAAGTTCAGGTTAGGTTGTTAATTTCAAAATCAGAATAAGACGTATGATGTGAGCAGTATTCAAACACTGTACTTCAAGTCAGGCCCACCGTCGCTCGTTGTAATTACACAAGAGAGAGATCAAATTAATATATTCTTTTGAAAAGATGAATTAGCCACACCTAGATAAAAAAAACATGCAATCATGAAGCATAAACATTCTAAGTATACAATACTTGCAGGGTAATCGTAGTGATTGAATAGGTGTCTTAATGTGGAGTTATTTTTTTTTTTACATATACATTTTGTTGCATACATCTTTATTTAGGTGTACAAACCTGACTTCCAATGATCATAGACAACACCGATGAAGGTGACTTGTTTGATGTTTTCGATGACTACATTATCCACATGAAACTTACAACCAAGCTTTGTGAAGGAAAAGTCTCCAAGCTCTCGTCTATCTGGAGGCTTGAACTGGCAGGAGATGTTAACATACCCATAATGAACCTGCAAGAAACATGCATCCTGATCAACAGTTTATTGATAGCTATTCAAGTACATTCAGTCCGCATTCACATGCTTTGACGATCAAACACCACAATCTTCATTACCTCAAATGTGCGAGGCATAAATGTATATATGTGAAGAAGCCCAACCAGATACAGTAAAAGATTGTCTTGGATGGCTTTGGCTCTAAGAATAACGTAGAGAAGGCTACAGCCAGGATGTACAGAATGTAATCTTTTGCACTTTGCAGTTTACAAAAGTCACTAATCTTTCTTACAATAGACATTGCTGGTCTGCACTGATAAATCTCTTTTGTTTGATATTGATTTCAGCATTGCTGCAGCAGAGTTTGCAGGAAAAAATATTTGTGTCCTGTAAACATCAAAGTCTGCAAGAGGTGCAGCCCTCCCCACCCCCTCCCCATCACCACCCCTTTACCCTGGCCTGGCTATGGGCCTATGTTACACAATGGGTTATTGCATACTGAGCTGGTGCTAATAAGCAAACTTGGTCTTTAAGAGTTAAGACAATACTATCAACCTCTGTTGATGATAAATACCAGCCCCAATGTCCCCATGTCCCAACAAAAAGCCAATTTCTTTTGTCAATTTCCTGAACACTCTACATGAACCATACAAAGCAATCATCGTGAATAAATTTGGCAAAAATTCATTCATACAGGTTAAGATGGGTTTTAAAATCAGTTTGTATATATGTTCAAACAACAGCCAGAACTATTAACACTTTACCTTACATTGCAAAACACCCAATATGATGATGCACTACTAAAAATTTGAACAAGTTGGTCAACATTCATGCAACATTACCTTCAACCTGAACCCCCCCCCCAAAAAAAAAAATCCCACCTACAATGGCCACACAACCCAATGATCATAACTAAATCAAACTACAGGTTGAACAATATCCATGACAGACCGCAGTACAAGAAGAACTCACATCTTTTACATTACAAACATACAGAACATTTAAAAGATACGTAACAGTTTATTTACAATTTATGTTGGACAAACAGATTTATAGATGCCTTTGGACAAATGCCAACTTCAGGATTGGACTTGGAATTCAAGTAATGTAAGGTTTCACGGGCTAGTGATCATCCTTTTTATGATGCCAGAATCTAGTACTCTTGTTGTGTACACACAGGCATTGAACCAAACTAACCCTCAAAGTCACTATTTATCTTCAGTTCTTTCATATTTTGTGAAAGATTCCCTTTGAGGCCATTACTATGTGCTGTATGCTACCTTTTCATATTTAATGCTTTGTTAAACTTTTCAGATGGGCACTGGGTTTGAATCAAATAGCGTGAGTGAATTCAGGCAATCATACATTGATTCAAGAACTGTATAATAATGCGCATAGTAGTTGAGTTGGTGTAAATAAATAAACACAAAATAGGCAGACAACTTGGTATGCTAGTCGTTATACTAAGGGGGCACTGCCAAACCACGATTTATATGTTAAAAGTTTAACAACAAGTCTACGGTAGCTGGATAAAAAACACTGGCTCTGTGTGCAAATTATGTTGATGTTGGCCCCCTTTCACAGTTAAACAAACTGGTAATTGATCAATACCAACATTTGAAGTTTCCAATGGATTTTAATGACATCATATTTTACATTTATGGTAATAATAATGCCAAAGTTTTTTATGTTTTTATTCAGAAATAACTAAATGTATTACATGCCTCATGCATAACATCCCAGATGGCTATCCAAGAAAAGTTTGCAATCTCCTGTCCGGATGGAAGAACCAACAGCACATCATGTTGAAAGTACATGCCTAAGCTTTCTGTTCTGTATAAAGTAAACACAGACAAACATTTTAAGAGGTCAGGATTACAAAGATGAAGAAGGGGGAGGGGGGGGGGGGGTAAAAAATGGTTTCAGGTCGATTGTGGTGTAATATTAAAAAATTTGTAAGAATCAGTATTGTCCCCAAATGTGCTAGCAAGTTAAAAAATGGTCACTGATGCTCAGATTTCAACAGACACAGCATCGTTACAAACTGAGGATGTTGCGTCTGGGATGCTTTTTTAGCCAGTGATGAAAAACCTGCGGATGCAAGCTTTTTTGGGGGTGGGGGGCAAGAAACCCCAAGTACACACTCAAAACTAGGCCTATGCAAAGTATAACAAACAATTTTTGGAATAAATATCTTTCTTTTCTTATTTCTTTCTTTCTTTTAAAAAACACACAACTATTCAAAGAACCAAATTTCCCCAATCCTTTGTACAGATGATTGACTTTTTTTGCAAACAACCTAATCAGCAATGTACAATCAACCGCAGAGTAGAGAGAATTATAACAATACTCCCATTACAGAGATTTTCATGCTGCAAATAGAAAACGATGCCTTTCCAAATTCCCTGTGATTTGATTGGCTTATAGTCCTTTTACAATTGTCTGCAGACATTCTTGCATCTGTATGCAACTATTTGTAATGTTACTGTCCCCTGTGGAGAGATAGGGAAATGTGTGCACTCAAATATCACAACTTTAGGCTTTGTTAACACATATTTCGACAAGAAGTGCTCATGGTACGAAGTTGTAGTTGAATTGTTTCTAAGAATATCATGCATATATTTGAACCATTATTTTGATGACAAATGTTATGACTTGGCACAATTTATGAACTGCCTGGGAAGCTATAGCATCTCTGATACCGAAAAGATTATCTTACGCTATGTTTTTTCTCTACGCATGGAGAGTTGCTTAAGTAAAATGCATTTGGAAATCCGTCCCTTACTAAAACTGCCATTCATTTTTCGCCACTGACCACTTCTGCACCTTTCAAGGTTATTGGTCTGGAACATTAGCCTGTGTGTTATGCAATCAATTCGCCAAGCCTAGCAAAAGGAACGAGCATGGAAAAGTCATTTCCTCAGCTCAAATTCCCACGATCTACTGCGAGCCTATTCAAATGCCCGAGGCAGGTAAACTGTTAGGGCAGTGGTATTAAAGGGCGCATTTTCAAATGGTGCATTCACACCACAGTAATTTCTTCATCGCAAACTAAATTTTTGCGGTCCCATTCCCCACATGCTTCTGTCAAATAGTTTGTGAGTGTAAACTATATACTTCGTCAAAAGTATAGCCATTATAGCATTACAGCCTTACAGCAATGTGCACTGCATGATGCCTAGGCTAGCATATATGGTAACTAATCTACGGAAATCTTTCCCGCTTCAGAATTTGACAGTAAGTTTATTGTTGTAAACTATTTACAGCTTTTTTCGTTTTTTTTTCGTGCACATTAAAGACCTATCACTACAGGCTTCCATTTTGCAAAAGCCAATGTTTTGTCCTGGGTCATTTTAACTAAGTGTTTTGCATTCCTGTAGTGGTATTTGGAAGTGCATGTTTTCACAGAGGAATGTAGGGACGTAAGTTTTTCCAAACGGACGCAAACATTTTGAAGACCTTTTAAGATCCTGGTAACAATACTGAGGATATTAAACTTGCAGCCTCCTTGGTTCATGGCTGACACATTTACGGACTGTCTAATTGAACCAAGGCGGCTTTATTGTCTGGGAAACGTCGGAAAAATAGAGCCTCCAGGAAAGAATTTTTGGTAACTTCTAGCAACTTTAAGAAGGCTACACTATTTGGGGCAATACTGATGACCTTAAATGGCATCTACATCTTTCTCATTTGAATATATGTATCCAAGGATGTATGGTTACCAGTTAAATGATATATATACTTTATCAAAAACCATACAGAATGTTAGTATTATCAGATGTGTATAATCAAAAATGGGGGCTTTGTAAGAAGCCATCTGCACAACTAAAGCTGACTTTTTCATTCAAAGTTAATGATCTATCAGAAGACATGTCTGGTCATGTGTAATATAACATACAAAGCTACATGTATAGTACATGCTTTGATGATATATAGTGAGCTGGATTATATGGGATCAGAATACCTTAACTCATTGACTTCCGAAGATACGTATGTGTGTTAACAAGGTGTGGCATGTTTGACCTGACATGACCTCAAAGGCCTTTCAATTTCACTAAGTACATCTACTTTATATCAGACATCTACATAAACATAGTATTCCACGTTTCTACACTGTTAAAAATATCTGTCAGTTTACAGACTTTTTTAACATAAATTTCCGGTTTTTTCCCATTAACCAAAAATTACTGTATTTTTACAAACAGTTTGTATTGCTACAAAAACAAAATGTAATATAACATATATTTTCTGTTTATTTAGAAAACAATTATTTTCTATTTTTTTAACAAAATTTGACTGCAATCATTAATATTTTTACAGAAGTAACTGTAAATTAAAGTAACAGTTGAAAAATCCTGTTATTTTACAACTTATATCTGTTTTATTGCAATAACATGATCGCACTGTTTTTTTTACCATCAATTTGTATTTACTACGACAAAGAAATGTTTTTAAACAGAAACTTTTCATTTTTACGGAATAAACAAATATTTAGTATTTCAATTAGCAACACTATAGGGTCCTTTTATAGACCAATTCATCGTATGTTTCTTCAAGCACAATCTGACTGAACAATATATGGGATGCCCTCATCTCGGGTGTGTGGTCCAGGGACCCGCTTCGGGCCCTAGGTTAGTCAATGTGTTTTCGGGACCTTTGGGCGATGCCCATGCACGGAAGCTCTGGGGTTTAAAAAAATTGTGATCATTATTAACTGTCTTCAATTGGCATTGAATGCGCACTAAATAGACGAAAAAAATTCTATTTAATTTGGGCATTTTTATTTCAAATAATTTAAATTTGAGTAAATGCCGATCGATTTCGTGATACAGCGAGCATGTGGGTGAGACAGATTGATGTTGTTAAGGGTTGCATTGGAGTGGAAAACAACGTACAGCGTGTATGGCACACCTAATGCAGTCCAGTGGTTTTGCAATGGCTCGGTGACCTAAGGTCACGGTTTCCACCTGGGTTCACGAGTGTAACATATGCATATTAACGTTTCCCGCCAAAATAACAGTCCACGGCCTGACGTATCAGTGCACAAGAAACTTTTTCAGTTATACGTACAATACAACAGCGCACCGAACTCCGACCACGTACGTACGTACACACTATTACTGCTTACGTCCAGCATGCAGTACACAACACATAGCTGCCTTTTCACTGATGACGCAGGAGAATTCTTCAATATTCGACTGAGGTGGGTGTAGTGGAAGTTCATTCAAGTTTTGTTAGCAAATAAGTTGGTAGAAACAATGACTATTCATCAATAACAAATTCTTAGAAGGCTTTTTCTTGCCGTTTCGGAAAATCTGCTAAATGTTTTTGTATAACGGATGCGATAACTGAGCTTTATAGGCTAGGCCGAATAGCGAAGGGCCTAGCATAACGTTAGGCATCAGTGGCTAACGGTGGTCTTAGTCCAGAGCGATATTGATGAAATAAAATAATAGCCTAGGCCTATAGGCTTGGCCCATATACAATTTAAAAACTTAGGTTTTTGCTATTGCCTGTGCGGCTGTAGCCTAGGCTATTAATATTAATAGGCTACTTTTAACCGAATTGTTGATTAAGTTTAAGCCAACATTACTCATTAGCTTTGAAAACTTATGATACCCAACAAAGCTTAGGGCCTAACAGTAATGCTACAGTAGTTTTACTGTAGGTTGAAGACTACAGTAAAAAGTGCAATTTCACCCTGGTAAAGTTGAACTAACCATAGATTAGTTGAAAGCCTAATTTTAAGCAAGGGATGGCAAAGTGGGGATTTTGAATAAAATTTCAGTGTCACATTGTTATAGTCTCTGTAGTGTTATGTTGATCAGCCTTTCAGGACACCTTACATAGAGTTGCAGATCAGCCCAATGACAACAACCTGACTATGCCACAGGTGCAGAATATGTTCTTAGATCATGCCAAAAGCAATGTGTGTACTCGAGGTGTAATGCCACATGTGTTCTTTTAAGTGTGTTTATACAGACTTGGTCAAAATGTGTGCTGTATATGGCCAATAATTAAACATTATTTAGTAATGAGTAGTCATGTAGACTGCCATCATGATGGCTACTGAAGTGAACTTTGACCTACACTAAGGTGACAATTAACTGCTATATATATATATATATATATATATATAACTGCTATGTAATATCCTAACTAGGGCCCTGTTCCATACAGAGTTTTTCTTTGTCTTGAGTGTGATTTAAAGTTAAACAAAGACTATAAATCAAATCTAAGATTGTGGGTTACTCTTTGTAGAATGGGGCCCAGATCAAATTGTTATCCAATTTCTGCCACCAGACAACTTTGTAAAAGTTTCAGGTTTTAAAATACAAGTTGCACATATTTTACTTTCCCAGGAGACAAGCAGTGATCAGGAGGCTGTTTCTGGCTTGAACTCTCCATCACCCTGTATTGTTGTTTCGGGTAAGCTTCTTGAATGTACATTTCGGGTGTTTCTGTTTACAGAGCTTTGTTATTTTCATCAACAATATTTAAGCACATCAGATTTAAAGTATCCCTTGGATCCTGCTCAACATTTTGTTTGAATACTACTGATTGTTTTACCAAGCCTCTCTTTTCCTACCATTGATCCCTTGCTAGGCTCAGACTATAGTAGGAATTCCTGTTTCTTAATTCAAATGCAAAGTCTTCCTTTCCAAATTGTGCAATAGAGGTATATACTTATCAAAAGTGTTCTAAATGTGACATGGGAACAAATGTACTAGCTTTCAGTGTGGTAGATACTTGTTAGATACTGAGAAGCAGTTTGCCAAGATTTAGTATAATGTGATATTTAGATGAAAGAGAAGATTCATTTATTGAAGTTACATCTTCTGGCTATGATGGGAAGTGGCTCTAAATATGCCACAAACCAGTCTGGCGGCAGTAATTTAGACTCAGTTTGGTGTAATGGCATAAGCAATCATCCAACTCTTACTTGGAAGCATCAGCTAAATCCTTCAAATCTCTCATTCAGGTTGGTTCAGAACGTTAATGTCCAGTAGTAAAGGTAAAAATGTAACAGAAACATTGTTTTGAGATTAAAAGAATGGCGTGTACATATTTATGAATTAGTATAGAGGGTTTGTAGTCAGAATGGGGTAATTGCATTTGGCCTTTCAAGTTATGCATAAGGTTTGCATAGAATCCAAGATGCAAGGCAATAGATAGATGACCAATGCTCTTGTTTGGTGTGATACCTATTCTTACAGAGGCAGGGCAGAGAATTTTTTTCTTCCAATGTGGGGGAGGGGTTGTCCACTGATTTAGGCTTTGCATCATTCAGTGAAAAATCAGTGGGTTCTGCTTGCAATTCACTTTTGATCTTGTCATTGCAGTTTCTAGGTTAAGTGTTTAATGGACATACCTTTTTTAAGGTCCCTAAAAAAGTTACTACTCTTGAGAATGTTACAGGATAATCCTTCAGTAAAAGAATGGAAACATATTCTTAGTCCGGAACAGCACTAAAAAAATTCAATTTCGGAAAATAATGACAAAGTGAAACTCGGATTGACATTTTTATCTTTGTTTGGATATTGATATCACAGGAACCAAACTGTTGGCCGGGCGGAAGTATATGATCGCAGTTGACAAGGTAGTTGTCAATCATCTTATTGCTGATTTTCAAAGTGCCCTTGCCTACCTCTTTGCCACATACTATGTTTTAAACATTCAGTATCCTGCAGACAGCTGTGTGACATTGGAGTTCATCCAGAGGTAAGTGTTAATGGAATATGAATGAATATTTGTACAGTAATGGTTATAGCTGGGATTGGAGTTGTAACTCATGGTAGTGTTTTCCTTGTTTAGTGTGTTTTCTACCAACACTTGGGAAAGACTTGAACCAGTGTAAAATTCAGTTGAGTAGTTACACAAGTAAGTCATAATTTGTCTGTCTAGAGAGAAGATCATGATCCCAACTTAGAATACCATTGAAGGTACTGTTACATGAAATTTGGTCATAGTCTAACTTAACAATTATTTACCTCAGTTTAGATGAACTGCTGCAGTAGGTGTTTAGTGTTAAATAGTAACAGCATCATTAATTTGAAGATCGTAGAATATTTATGCAGTGACATTATTTGTAGAGCCCTAGTCCCATCAACATTGGGATTAAACTTGCAACAAAATGCACAGTTGAAAAAGTCGATCCTGATCGTTGCTCCAAGAAGATCAGTGTCATATTTCCTTTCAACTACAATCCACCTGCATTTTTTCGATTTTGAAGTTGATTCTTGTGTTTCATCGTCGGACTTTGTTTGAAATTTACTGCTTGTAGAATTGTATAGATGGGACCCAGGCTTTAATCCTTCAAACTGTACATTCCAAATTGATTTCATGGACAGTCTTCTTGTGGAATTGACTGTTATAAACAACAACTGTTTTCAAAAAAAAAAGTAATAAAAGAATTGTGAATAAGGAAATATGCTTCAAAATGTTTTGACCACAATCATTATGACTTTCATAATTATAAATACAAACTAATATGAAAGCAGTGTGAGTAGCCATTTAATTTATACCTGAAACAGTGAAGTGAATAATTAATGTGCAACACATTTTCAGTAGTATAATGTTTTAAAGACATGGTTTTCTACTGGTCAAGGTCAACGATGAAAATATTAATTCCCACCAAAAGTAACAAAAATCAACTCTTTTTTTTTTTTGGCAGGTGCTTTGTTGGAATCAACCCACCCACATCAGGAAAAAGTAGGAAATCCTCAGCCATAAATCCCAAAGTGTTGTCTCTTTTGGGACATATCAAGGATGAGTCAACAAAGTAATAAAAACATCAAACAGTGTAGTATGGTGATCAGTGGACTTATTTCGAGTTTAGTTACTACAGGAACCATTTAGAAACGTTTGTTTTTTTGTTTTTATTCAACTCATTCAAAATCAAGTTAAGATGGTTACTTCTGGCTGGAACCTCAATGTCGCCTTTAGCCACTCTTAGTGTTTCCTTCATGTATATAGACATTCAGCTTATATGTAAGGAACGTTCAGGTGGATGATGTTTTTATGTACTACGATCAGTACTGAGTACACAGACATGAAATAATCTGCACACCAATCTCCATATTCTGTGCCTCTAAAGCAGAATGGTTTCAGATGAAATTTTGTTTTAGATAATTAAAGAGAATTGAAATCTATGCATTTTCATGGGCTTTGCATCACATTTTCTACCTAAGGTGGACTTGAAGCAAGCAGGAGATGAGACTGTAGAGTTTGTTTATGGAATTCTATTCATTCATGTTGGCATGTTATTCAGACATATAAAGTATTGATTAATATGAAGTTCTATTACTAACACTATATTGTTACACCTGTCTGCTAAAAGTTCACTTTTGATAGTAAATGTGACACCTTCTATGACCTTACATTTCAAATTGCCCAAAGAATTGACTGCAAATTTGTGCCCCCTTCTATCCTCTTCCTAGAGTGCTATTCAATTGAAGAAAAATTTCATCCAGTGGATTTCCTGATCATAGCATGCATAAAGGCAGTAGCCACGAAAGGAAACTTTCTAATAAGTATAAATGTTTACAAGGACAATGGGTTCATTTTAATACCAGTGTTCATGCACATTGAACCATTCCTTAAATGGTGAAATGTTTGCCATTTTTCGTTTTCAGTGGTGAGTTTATACTATGTGATATTATTTAAACTACTTCATTTAAAAAAAGTGTGATTACAGTGTGTAGTGCCACAAAACTATACTAATGTATGCTTGTCTATTACTGTGTGTAGTGTAGGGTCTATAGGAATTGCACTGCCTATGCATTAAGACCAAGTTTTCCCTTTCTACATCCCCTACCCCAGTGAAATACTCCATCAAATAATTATTAATGTACTTGTGAGAATATCCATTTCTGGCTGGAATTTATATTTTAGCCTTGGTATTCATAGACATCTGGTTTGGAATTGACAGGGCCTGAAGTTTATATTGGCATGCACCAATTTTTTCAACATTGAAAAAGAGGTTTACTGTTTCAGTTTTGGACTTTAAGTTACTTCCTTGTTGATTTGCTAAGTTCTGTGTTTTTAGTTTCCATTTTGACATTTGCATTGCAGAAATGATTGCATGTTCGTGATATCATGGCTCAGCTTTATATGAAAATGTTTGAAAGTTGTGTAGTAATAATTAGAAAGTTTGAAGCTTCTAACGTCACTTAACCCTTAAGCCTACCATGAAGGTTTTGGCTAATGATTGTTTTCCATTTGAAATGCCCACTTTGGGATAGTTTCAGGGTGTTTGTCGTCCCAAACTGGGGTCTTCCACTTCATGGGTTGAAAAATAATGTTTGAAACTGATTTACAGAAGATGATCATATAGTTGTTCTTGAATAGTTGGTCATAAGCCACATGCCTTGACCAACTCTATGGAGAATTTTTATTACTGTGAGGAGGCTGACATAATATAGTATGTGATTATAAATACATTACAAAGATATTATTGTATGCAAAATCTTACTTTAGCTTAATATTCGGTGAAGAGCTTTTTGCAGTATATGCCATTTAGAAAGTTTATAATTGCAGTCAGTTTGTAAAATTAAGGGTCACATATTTTGTGGTTTTTTGGGCAACTTAATTGGCCCTAACCAAAGATAGCAACAAATGAAGTAGCTTTCAATGTATTGCTTTTGGTGTAAGGTGATCTTACCACCTCTTGAGAACAGTTGCAAAACCTGTATCTCTTATTGTTCCTATACAGACTTTTGTAACTGGTTTGTAATTGTCTTGGCCTGAAGTTTGTGATATCAGTCACCAGTCATTTCTCAATTCTTGAAAAGTAGAATTATTGTTTCAGTGTTGAAGTTTAAGTTCTCTACTTGTTGTTTTATAATTGAGTTTTTGTGTTTCTAGTATCTACTTAAGAAGCTTTTAGTTTTAGTAAAGTGGTGAAAAGTGATAGGTTAAAAGCACCTTTGTATGTGCAGGTTTTTGGGGAAGACCTCACTCCAAGATGAAAGAAGAAGTTGTGTAAATAAAGGGTGAAAATAAACATGAGCATTTCAACGTACTTCTACCGTATATTTTTGGCGTATTCCTTAAGTATGTACTTTCTTTTTGTAGAAACCTTGCCGTAAACTAAGACAGATAAAACCCATCAATTTATTTTAATTGTCAATATCAAATTTTCACACTTATGTTTCTTTTTTATGGAATTGATAAACCATTAATAATTCACATAAAAAAATTGTTAAAGGACAGATTTGGTAGACAAACACGTTAAAAGCGTCTGTAAAAAAAACATAAATTTGAATTTTATCAGAAGATTTAAGCAAATTGACTGAACGATTAACATCAAAATCCTGTAAAAAAGACAGAATTTAGGAGTAAAACAGTCTGTAAAAAAACAGACAAACATTGTAATTTTATCAGACGATTTGGTAAATTAACATCGAAAACTTGTAAAAAGACAGAATTTAGAAGTAAAACCGTCTGCAAAAAAACAGACAAAAATTGTAATTTTATCGGACGATTTGGTAAATTAACATCGAAAACTTGTAAAAAGACAGAATTTAGAAGTAAAACCGTCTGCAAAAAAACAGACAAAAATTGTAATTTTATCAGACGATTTGGTAAATTAACATCGAAAACTTGTAAAAAGACAGAATTTAGAAGTAAAACCGTCTGTAAAAAAAGAGACAAAAATTGAAATTTTATCAGACGATTTGGTAAAGTAACATCGAAAACTTGTAAAAAGACAGAATTTGGTAGTAAAACACAACAAAACTGTCTGTAAACAAACAGGAATAAATTGTAATTTTATCAGAAGAATTCAGTTAAATATACATTAGAAAAATGCTAAATAAAACAGAATTTTTATGTTATTCTATTTAACAGATTATTCTTGTAAAAATTTTAACTGGAAAACTATGTAAAAAGAAAACATTATTTTCCAGTTAATTCCTTTTTACAGATTGTCTGTAAAAATAACAGGAAACGATTGGAAACTTTTTTTCCAATCGTTTTCTGTTAATTTACAGAATTTTTTTTAACAGTGTAGTCTTGACATAAAAGGTTACAATATTTGAGCTGGCTTTAACATATGGTGTATTAAAGCGACATTTGACCTCAGCCATACCATCACAATAGATGTGAGATCAATGCAACCAAGTTTCCATTTTCGGGATATCATGTTTTCAAAGTTTCCACTTTCTCTGTGGACATATTGACCTCTACTTTAACAGCAGACTTCATCTATACCCTACCGTATCTGAGGCATTTAAAGACCACAAATGAGATCTATCCAAGACATATTCAAAGTTCCTCTACTTGAAATATTCATGAAGTTTATAAGGTTTCATCATTATGACCTCTGCCACTGTCTTTCAATAACCTTTGAACTTAACCTTTGAAAGCAATACGCTTTATCTACGTCATGTAAGGTTTCACAAACTTTGAGACCTATCTATTCAAATTTCCCTCCTTAATGCGAAGCATATTAATATATATATATATATCTACACACATCATCTACATACATCTACACACAATATTTAAGATCCATCCAATTGCTCTTCTTGAGATTTCCTTAATTTGCAAGCAGGGGTCACACTTACATACATACAAGTACGCCATCACAACTGCATTGAAAAGGAAACAACAAAACAAAACAAAAAAACTTTCTAGAGCAAAGATATCTGACAAGAAAGAATAAGTGCCAGAAGGACTAAACTTAGAGAACCATTAAATATTTTCCAGTGAAGCCCAGTCACCAAGTGAAGACAATGCAACGCAAAGCAAAGAAAAGAAAGAGAGAATAGTTAACTTGTTCTGAGGAAATCATATAACCATTTGAACTGTTAGCAAGTACAGTATTTCTTCCTATAAAGTATGAGAGTATAAAGCAATTATCATTTTTTTTCCAATTCAAATGCCCCGCCCCCCCCCAAAAAAAAATTAATACAAAAATTAAAGCACATAGAGAATCTTTGAATTAGATATATATAGTTTCATGCCTCTGGGAAATCCTGAAGCATTTTAAGGCAAGCAGAACGTAATGTACAGGGTCCTGTACATATATGTACCACCACCAGTGCTATTGTTGACACAGTAACTAATATTTACTATATAATTAGATCTGTAAGTTGATCAAGGTGTTCTTGGTTGCACACATAATATATAAGCATCCAAATGTTGCTCAAGATCATTAAAATACTTGGCACTTAGTCAAGTTGGTTGTTTAAATGCTGAAGCTTTAAAACTGAAGCAAAATGACACTCAACTGGTTGCACATGTATGCCTGCTATTTTGCTTTATACCTCGAAACATTTCACCATTTGAAACCACCACCAATCTTTAAGAACAACTTAACCCTGCACTCACGTTCCCATTTCATCGGGAATAATCACTCCTGTTGCATCTGAGCGACCGGCGAAAAAATGGATATCTATTAAAGAACAATTAAGTCCCCAAGGTAGTTAACATAAAGTTTAAACTGAATTCAGAATCCTTCAGAAATTATGGCAATAATTAAAAAAAAAGTAGTAAATTTTCTAGTCTCAGCTGTAAACTAGCAGCTGTCACAACAACCTCATGTACTGACTACTGCAATTAAGACAGAAATGTTAATTCTGATCATGACAGCCCAGAATATGCTCAATGGTAAATTGCATCATGGGAATGCACATGTGGGCACAGTTTCATCATAAATCAGAAATGACAAACTACTAGTACATGGATAAATATCTGTGCAACAGTCAGTGCATGTGGGATGTGTCATACAGGGATATTAAATGTCCTGCTCATGGACTGACATAGGTCGACGTACAGTACCATGTAGAAAAGCATTGGAATGATACAATGTTTGCATACTGTAAAGTAAGTAGCTTGCAGTTCTTGGTTGTTTCTGTAATTAGTTTAAAATGAATAAATTATAACAAATTATGTAACAATCATGAAATGAACAGTTTGGGAGTTACTTTCGAAGCAAGAATAGCTTCAAATTTTTCTAACCTCTGCCAAATTGGTTTCCATCAAAAGTGAATGATTTTATGAAGATCCGAGACTTATCCACAGCATAGATGGTTCCCATGGCTTCTAGTTGAGTGGAATCTTCGTGGACAAATGTGCCAATCTCACTGCCTTGGTAATGACAGCTTGCTGAATGAAGGTCTGTCGCAAAGAAAAGAAAGAAGCATAAACTGACAGTCACATTCTACTGTATCTACATGTTAATCCTATCTCTTTACTAGTCATTTTGCTTTAGATGAGTGGATGTATAATCATACTCAAGATTACTCGCAGCCTTTTTATTTTCTTTTTGGAGATATGTAAATTCTTCTCATGACATATCATCAACTCCAAAAGAAGTTCAAATGGTAATGTTTTAAACAAAGGATGCTGGGGAATGAATGGAGGAGGAGAGGGGGGTGGGGGCTGTAGCCAGACTGCGCAGTATTTATGATGTGCAGTTGTACATAATATACAGACACCAGGCGCGTATCCAGGATTTTCTAACCCGGGGGGCGCGAATTACTATCTAAGCGGAGCGCCACCATCGGTTGGCGCGCAGCGTACAAGAAAATTTCTGGTGTTGATACCCCCCAGATCACCGGAAATAGCACTTCTCGGGCTTGAAAATGACCCACCAGATGTACACTTTTGCCTGAGAACCAAGTATTTCCCAAAAGTTTTTTCCATCCATAACCTTTTTGAAGATTGTCACACATCATGTTCGACCTCATTGCATGTCCTATGGATCATAGCTTTTGTAGGTGATTCTACGTCACGGCCCACAATATCCAAAAGCCCCACTTTTCAAGGTTTTAAGCCCATTATTTGTTGAGAATTTGAAAATTCACATTTCTCGTGAATAAAATCACTTCAAAACATACCCATAATGTTGCACAAAATTCAATCTATGGACAAGCAATATAGAAAAACCTCCTTGAACCCCTAAAAGACAGGTCAAAGTTGCACGAGTAGAGGAAAGTATGATGAAGAATGTTGGTGAGGAAATTTTCGAAAATTCAGACACAGTTAATTTATTGGTGTAGAAATATTAAAACCTCTTAGAACGGCTATTATAAAACTTGGTTGAAGGAAATGAAAAATAGCAGATATTTCCGATATCAGGTATATCGAAACCGAACACTACACACACAGGCGTAGGTCCCGTAGGAGGCGGTGGCTGCAGCCCCCTCACCCTGCCCCCCCCCCCCCCGCAACCAAATTTTTCCCCATCTTTTTCGGGCACCTACTGAAAGAAAAATAAATAGCAATGAATAGCTTAAAAATTATTTCCTTGGTAATTAAAATAAAGTTCTAAGCTTGGCCGACATTACTACTGTAAAAGAGAGTTTTGACATAAATGGATCTGTATGATTTTTCTCCATCTACATAAGACATTTCGTTGTTTACATAGCATCCGGCGGTATACTGTGCAACTTTCACGGACCGTAAGGTACACGATGCCATGCACTGTAATGACCGATGCTTGCTTATATGATATTGGCATTGATATGTTGAAATTTTGGCTTTTTTCGGGCAAGTCATTACAGCCAAGGGCGGCGGAAGCACTTTCAATCT